>NW_027361797.1:7642500-8390000 GCF_039654945.1 Dendrobates tinctorius
TGTGGGGGGAACCACTGTTTCGGCGCATGGCAGAGCTCAGAAGGGAAGGAGCGCCATTTGACTTTTTCAATGCAAAATTGGCTGGAATTCAGATCGGACGCCATGTCACGTTTGGAGAGCCCCTGATGTACCTAAACAGTGGGAACCCCCCCACAAGTGACCCCATTTTGGAAACTAGACCCCCCAAGGAACTTTTCTAGATATGTGGTGAGAACTTTGAACCCACAAGGGCTTCATAGAAGTTTATAATGTACAGCGGTACAATTAAAAAATCATATTTTTTCCACAAAATGATCTTTTCACCCCCAATTTTTATTTTCCCAAGGGTAACAGGACCCTAAAAGTTATTGTGCAATTTGTCCTGAGTACGCTGATACCCCATTTTTGGGTGTAAACGACTATTTGGGCGCATGGCAGAGCTCGGAAGGGAAGCAGCGCCATGTGACTTTTTTGGCTGGAATTGAGATCAGACACCATGTTGCATTTGGAAAGCCCCTGATGTACCAAAACAGTGGAATCCCCCCAGAAATGACACAATTTTGGAAACTAGACCCCCCAAGGAACTTATCTAGATGTGTGGTGAGAACTTTGAACCCCCAAGTGCTTCACAGAAGTTTATAACGCCCAGGCGTGAAAATAAAAAAATCATATTTTTTTTCCACAAAAATCATATTTTTGCCCCCAATTTTTTATTTTCCTAAGGGCAACAGGAGAAATAGGACCCCAAAAGTTGTTTTGCAAATTGTCCTGAGTAGGCTGATACCCCATGTGAGGGGGTAAAACACTATTTGGGTGCATGGCAGAACTTGGGAGGGAAGCGCACCATTTGACTTTTTCAGCGCAGAATTGGCTGGAATTGAGATCAGATGCCATGTTGCGCTTGGAGAGCACCTGATGTGCGCAAATAGTGGAAACCCCCAATTCTAACTCCAACCCTAACTCCAACACACCCCTAACCCTAGCCCTAACCCTAGCCCTATCCCTAGCCCTAACCCTTGCCCTAACCCTAGCCCTAACCCTAGCCCTAACCCTAATAGGAAAATGGAAATAAATATATTTTTTTTTTAATTTTTTTTATTTTTCCTTAACTAAGGGGGTGATAACAGGGGGTTTGATTTACTATTTATGGCAGTATTTATATTTGGCAGCTGTCACACACTAAAAGACGCTTTTTATTGTAAAAATAGTTTTTGCATCACCACATATTGAGAGTTATAATTTTTCCATATTTTGACCCACCGAGTCATATGGGTCTTATTTTTTGCGGGACGAGTTGACGTTTTTATTGGTACCATGTTCGGGCATATTACTTTTTTATCACTTTTTAGTTCGTTTTTTGGGATGCAGAATTTACAAAAAACAGCGTTTCATAAATTTCTTTTGGGTGGTGCGTTTACGCCATTCTGCAGGCTATAAAATTGATAAAGCGTTTTCTTCTTTGGGTCTGTACGGTTACAGCGATATCTCATTTATGTTTTTTTATGTTTTGGTGCTTTTATGCAATGAAAACAATTTTATATACAAAATAATTATTTTTGCATCGCTTTATTCTGCGAGCTATAACTTTTTTATTTTTTTGCTGATGATGCTGTATGATGGCTCGTTTTTTGCGGGACAAGATGACATTTTCAGCGGTACCATGGATATTTATATGCGTCTTTTTGATCGCGCGTTATTGCACTTTTTGCTCGGCAGTATGATAATAAATCATTATTTTTTGCTTCATTTTTTATTTTTATTTTTTAAGGGGTTCGCTTAAGGGGTTAACTAATGGGACAGTTTTATAGGGCGGGTCATTACGGACGCGGCGATGCCAAATATGTGTACTTTTATTGTTTTTTTTATTTCCAAAAAATGAATTTATTGGGGAATATATATATATTTTTTTTTATTTATTTAGCGATTTTTTTTAAATTATTTTTACACTTTTTTTTTTTTTACTTTATTACAATGTCCCAGGGGGGACATAACTGTCATGTGATCTGTCACAGGCACTGCTGCAGGCTTCCTCAAGCCTGCGCTCTGCGGGCAGTGAGGAAGCCAGCTTCCTGCAGGCCCCCGGAGGTCCCCGCCACCATATTGGATCCGGGGACCTGCAGCAAAGGAGCCCCCCACAGCAGCGCTGCGCATTGCGCTGCCGTGGGGGGCTCAGGGAAGCACGGAGGGAGCCCCCTCCCTGCCGATGCTTCCCTTTAAACCCCGGTACACCGCGATCATGTTTGATCGCGGTGTACAAGGGGTTAACGTGTCGGGGGCGGTCCGTGACCACCCCTGACACATTGTGCCGGGTGTCAGCTATGATAATTAGCTGACACCCAGCCGTGATAAGCGGCACTCACCACGTGGGCGCCGCTTATCGCTATGACGTAATATTCCGTCCATGGTAATTAGGGCCCAGGGCACATGGACGGAATATTACGTCCAATGAAGGAAAGGGGTTAAAAAGGTATACATCAGAAAATAACAGAGCAATATAGATCTATTTAGATAAAAAAAGAAAAAACAGAAAATAATGGTGTGAAAGCCTACACTTGTCACATTCCCGTGTGTGTCTTGTCAGTCATTTATCCATTTGTCCTAGTTTTGCCAACTTCCTCAGGTTTGTGATTTGTGACTGTTTTCTTGAAAATGCCTACTGATCTGTTCAAGGGAAGTGCATGGCTTTCATAATGTGAATTCTCATGGGTCCACTAGATGATGTTATCACTTTACATCCCTCTTGTGAGGAATCACAAATGAAAAGACTTCAATATCTGTAAGGTCACATATTCACTGTATAGTTCTATAAATATAACCTCGTACATAAAATGCACATAGCTGTCCTCCACTTCATGCTCGGCTTGGCTTTGTTTTTTTTTTTTGCTTTTCACTGTATATAACGTAAAACAGGCAAACTACTGGATGAAGAAGAAATATTTTTCTTTAGATAGTATGTTATTTATGGATTTTCCAAGTCCTAAAGATAATCCTACAAAATTGACAAAAATACCTAAAAAAGTTCTATTATTTGAAATTAATTTAATAGATAATTGTCATGGTTAAGAGGATTCTTGTCAGGATCCTGACAGCGCCAGCGTACAGCCTCCGCTGAGCAGGGACTCACCCGCACTGTAGGGGGCCTGGGGACAGGTACGGCCGGAAAGTACAGATGCACAGGACCTGTGGAAGCTGAAGTTTAGCAAGCAGTCACAGGACCTACAGTCCTGTGACTGCAAGGGGGCGGGGCTTAGCATCCTGCTTTCAGAGATGGCAGGACACTATACAGAAAACTCAGAGTCAGGCAAAACATTGGTCATACACAGTACGGGCAAGCGAGGTACAGGAGGGATATACAGATGGGAGGTCAGACAAAGCCAAAGGGTCATACACAGTACGGGCAAGCGCGGTACAGGAGGGATATTCAGGAGGGAGGTCAGACAAAGCCAAGGGTCATACACAGCACAGGCAAAGCAGGTACAAAGTCAGCAAACCAGAGACGTAAACCGTAACAGAGCAGGGTCAGAATACCAGGCAGACGGACAATGATTGGCTTGATGCACGGACAGAGCAGGGTCGGGCACACTCAGATAGGAGTATAAGCGACAGGAGACGGCTCTCCCCTGAAGCTATTAAAACCCTCCCCAGATCCATAGAGAGGCTCTCAGAGTTAACTTCTACACCACCTACCCAAACTCAAAACACACCATGACAGTACCCCTCCTTCAACGGGGGGCCTCCAGACCCCCAGGTCTCTCAGGATACCGAGAATAGTAAGCTCTAACCAGACACCAGACGATCAGCGTGCACTAACCTGGCTGGTACCCACGATCGGTCCTCCAGACCGTACCCCTTCCAATGTACAAGATATTGCAAGGAACCGCGCACCCACCGAGACTGTACAATGCTTTGCACTTCGAGCTCCATATGACCGTCTACCAACACTGGAGTTGGTATGGAACCAGGTTCCTCTACCACCGAGCCTACTGGTTTGAGTTGACCTATGGAACACATTATGAAGTTTCAAGGATGCAGGGAGAAGTAAACGACATGCCACTGGGTTGATTACCTCGGTTATTACATAAGGGCCAATGAATTTACGTCCTAGCTTGGCGGAAGGTAATTTTAAGGTTATGTTCGCGTAGAAAGCCATTCCTTATCCCAACACTGTAGTGTCAGACCCGTATCCCTCTTATTGTCAGCAAAACGTTTATATTTCTCTTGTGCTCTGGAAATGTTCGTCCGAACCTTAGCCCATAAATCACTTATTCTACTGACAGAGTCTTCCGCCCCTGGACTGCTTGAATCCAGTAGTGAGAACTCACCAAAGTGAGGGTTCAATCCATGTATAATAAAAAATGGTGACCTACCCGTGGATTGGTTTATTCAACTGTTAAAGGCGAACTCCGCCAATGGTAAGGCTTCGCACCAGTCGTCCTGTAACGTGGAAGTTAAACACGGGAGGATCTGTTCCAATGACTGATTGGTGCGTTCCGTCTGTCCATTGCTCTCTGGATGGTAAGCTGAGGAGAAAGACAGAGATATCCCCAACTTCCTACAGAAAGCCTGCCAAAACTTAGCCACAAATTGTGTCCCCCTATCTGAGACAATGTTAGTAGGTACCCCATGGAGGCGAACAATTTGAGAAAGGAAGTGTTGAGATAGAACTTTTGCAGACGGTAATTTAGTCATGGGTACAAAATGTGCCATCTTAGAGAATCTATCCACAATTACCCAAATTACCGTATTACCCCGAGAAGGAGGGAGGTTAGTGATGAAGGCCATGGACAAATGAGTTCAAGGCCTTCTTGGAATTGGTAAAGGCACCAATACCCCGGACGGCAATGAGAGCTCTTTGAACGTGCGCAAACCCCGCATGCAGTGACATGTTTCTTAATCTCCCCCGACATACATGATCACCAGAAGACTCTTTTTATCACCTCACCTGTGGCAGCAATACCTGGATGAGCGCCCAGTTTAGAGTCATGAAACTCTCGTAGGAGATCAGAACGCAAGTGTTGTGGGACAAACAATTTTTTAGCGGGTTTGGACCTTGGAGCTAAAGATTGAGCCTCCATAATCTCCCGCTCCAGTTCCGATGACAGTGCAGCTAAAACTACCCCTGGTTGAAGAATGGATGATGGAGGATCAGGGGCAGACAATGGTTCAAAACTGCGTGATAATGTGTCTGCTTTCACATTTTTAGATCCTGGACGGAACGTAATCGACAATTGAAATCGGGAAAAAAAAGTGACCAACGGGCCTGTCTGGGGGTCAGTCTCTTAGCAGTTTTGATATATTCCAGATTTTTGTGATCAGTGATGACCGTAATCGGATGTTCTGCCCCTTCCAAAAAATGTCTCCATTCTTCAAATGCCAGCTTAATTGCCAGAAGCTCTCTATTCCCAACATCATAGTTTCTCTCTGCCGGAGAAAATTTTTTGGAAAAATAAGCACAAGGTCTAAGGTTAGTCAGGGTAGCTGGCACTTGAGACAACACAGCCCCTACCCCTACCTCAGAGGCGTCCACCTCCACCACAAATGGCAAGGACGGATCTGGTTGCACAAGTATTGGAGCAGACATAAAGCAGTCTTTTAAAACCAGAAAGGATTGTTTCGCTGAGGGGGACCAATTTTTTATATCAGCCCCTTTGCATGTGAGATCGGTGAGAAGTTTCACAATCTGTGAGAAGCCCTTGATAAATCTACGGTAATAGTTTGCGAATCCCAAGAAGCGCTGGAGTCCTTTCAGGTCCTGAGGTTGGACCCACTCCACAATGGCTTGCACTTTCTTGGGATCCATCCGAAACCCCTGTGGTGAAATTATGAGTCCCAAGAACGTTAGCTCCTGGACGAAAAAAGTACATTTTTCAGGTTTAGCAAATAATTGGTTTTCACTGAGTCTTTGAAGTACCGTTTTGACATGGAACAAATGAGACTCTTTGTCAGTCGAGTAAATCAGAATGTCATCCAAGTAAATGACAGCGAAGCGGCCGATGAGGTCCGCAAACACCACATTAATGAAATTTTGAAAGACAGCTGGAGCATTAGTGAGGCCAAACGGCATCACTAAATTTTCAAACAATCCCTCTGACTTGAGACAGGCAGTTTTCCATTCGTCCCCTTCTTTAATTCTTATCAAATTATAAGCCCCTCTAAGATCCAATTTGGAAAACCATTTTGCCCCTGAAAGTTGGTTACACAAATCTGGAATCAGGGGTAAGGGGTACGTATTCCTGACGGTAATCTTGTTGAGTTTTCTGAAGTCGAGGCAGGGGCGCAGGCCACCATCTTTCTTTTTAACAAAGAAAAACACTGCTGCTACCGGAGAAACTGAGGGTCTTAGATGCTCTTTTCGGAGACTTTCCGTTATGTTTTCCTTCATTGCCAGATGCTCAGGTCCTGACAAATTAAATAAACGGGCTTTGGGCACTTTGGCCCCAGGGATTAGGTCTATAGTGCAGTCAAATGACCTATGTAGGAGTAACGCCTTGGCCTCGTTTTCGGAGAACACGTCCTCGAAGTCCTTGAGGTACTCCGGAATACCCTCCAGACAAACAGAAGACTCACCGGCAGGTTTTGCAGGTGTAACACAGAATACAGGTTTATAGGTACAGTCAATACATTTAGGACCCCACTTAACAATTTCTCTTTTCTCCCAATCAATAACTGGTTTGTGCCGTTGAAGTCACGGCATGCCCAATAATGACAAAACATTTCATCTCCTCCACATGGGAGGAACCAACATGCAAAACAAAACTGTTAGTAACATAATGAATCCCCGAATGGGTGAGAGGGGAAGAGTCAATCGCCGCAATTTTCAGAGGGGTCTCCAACCTGACTTTTCCCATCTTGACCCTGGAGATGGTACTGGAACTGACCAGGTTAAGTGATGAACCGCAGTCTACCAAGGCGGTAGAAATAAAATGACAGTTGTCTACTACCAGTTCAACATTAAGTAGAAATTTAGGGCATGAGGAAAAAAGTACCTGGAGGTCTGGGCAGCCTCCTCGATCTCTACCCAGACTAGTAGTTTTCCGTCGGCTTGGAGGACATTGGACATACTGGATAATCTCTCCTCCAATGTCCTGGTTCCCCACAGTAGATGCAAAGTTGTTTCTCACGGTGGCGCTTACTCTCTTTCTCTCTGACTGAGGTGGCACCAATTTCCATAGGCACAGGACTGGCCTCCACCTCTTTACTACTGGAAAGCAAGGACGACTCGGAGTGCATAACCCCTCTGGCTCTGAGCCGGCGATCCATCCGCACGGCTTGGGTCATGGCATCCTCCAGACTATCAGGAGGTGGATGCAGAGCCAGGGCGTCCTGAAGGCGTTCCGACAGGCCCCTATGGAATAGTCCACGGAGAGCAGCATCATCCCAGGAGACTTCCGCTGACCACCGTCAGAACTCAGAGCAGAACCACTCTGCTGAGTGCCGACCCTGACGTGTGCTCATCAGCATGTCCTCTGCCAAGCGAACCCTGTCTGGTTCATAATAAATGTGGCCCAAGGCCTCAAAAAATGCATCCACAGTCATACGTTCTGGGGCTGTGGGGGCTAGGGAGAATGCCCAGGCTTGGGGGGCACCACGAAGTAGGGAAGTAATCACCCCCACCCTCTGAAATTCTCCCCCAGACGAACGGGGTCTCAGGGAAAAGAACAATTTGCATCCCTCTCTAAAAGCCCTGTACTCCCTTTTGTCCCCAGAAAAAGAGTCTGGCAGTTTAACCGGAGATTCCGGGGAAGTGAGTGACACGTCCCTGATCTCAGGACCGAGAGCTCCCTGAACAGTATTATGGTTTGAGCCATAGAGCGCTGCTCCACATTAAATTTCTGAAACATCTGTGATAGTTGTTTAACCTGGTCAGATAATGTTTGCATGGGGTCCATGATGCAACCTGTAATTCCAACACTCACACACCTTACTCTCAGGGGTGGGGGGAATGAACTCTTATAGGTCGCTTATAATGTCAGGATCCTGACAGCGCCAGCATACAGCCTCCACTGAGCAGGGACTCACCCGCACTGTAGGGGGCCTGGGGACATGTACGGTCAGAAAGTACAGATGCACAGGACCTGTGGAAGCTGAAGTTTAGCAAGCAGTGACAGGACCTACGGTCATGTGACTGCAAGGGGGCGGGGCTTAGCATCCTGCTTTCAGAGATGGCAGGACACTATACAGAAAACTCAGAGTCAGGCAAAACATTGGTCATACACAGTACGGGCAAGCGAGGTACAGGAGGGATATACAGATGGGAGGTCAGACAAAGCCAAAGGGTCATACACAGTACGGGCAAGCACGGTACAGGAGGGATATTCAGGAGGGAGGTCAGACAAAGCCAAGGGTCATACACAGCACAGGCAAAGCAGGTACAGAGTCAGCAAACCAGAGATGTAAACCATAACAGAGCAGGGTCAGAATACCAGGCAGACGGACAATGATTGGCGTGACGCACGGACAGAGCAGGGTCGGGCACACTCAGATAGGAGTATAAGCGACAGGGGACGGCTCTCCCCTGAAGCTATAAAAACCCTCCCCAGATCCACAGAGAGACTCTTAGAGTTAACTCCTACACCACCTACCCAAAACTCAAAACACACCATGACAATTCTTTAGCCATTAGTGACAAATGGATTATGTTTTTCAGCATTTTTGTAAAAACAAAAATGGCTCCTGTGTGAAAGGGTTTTCCTGGAGTTGAAAGTTGCTTATTTATCATTGGGTGGTCTAACCATTGGGACCCTCAGCAACCTGGAGAGCAAGGCTCTGATCTAGACAATTGGGCACAAGTGTCTATTAGACTTCTGGAGGGAGCAAAGTAAAGAACAAAGAATAGAGCAAAGGTTGAGCATGTGCACCTACTCTCCATTTAAGATGGGGTCTGTATAAGGAATAACTTTAAATTCTGTTAAAACTCCTTGTAAGTGAGGTATGAATTAGGAGTATGGGCACAATAATTATTCGGAAATGGTAAATAGGCAAGGTAGAAGATAAAGAATTTAAAGGGAACCTGACACAAAAAATGCTAAAAACCTGATGAAGTGCAGTAAATCTTCAGGTAAATAGCGTTCTTAACCTACCTTGAGCCCACACTGAAAGCCCCGCTGCTAGGAAGAATTGAACTTTATTCATCCCAACAGTGGATCATAGCATTATAGAATCATAGAATAGTGGAGATGGAAGTGACCTCCTGGGCCATCTGATCCAACCCCCTGTTCAATGCAGGATTCACTAAATCATCCTAGATAGATGTCTGTCCAGCCTCTGAAGACTTCCATTGAAGGAGAGCTCACCACCTCTCATGGCAGCCTGTTCCACTCATTGTTCATCCTAACTGTAAAAAAAGTTTTTTCTAATATCTAATCTGTGTCTCCTCCCATTCAGTTTCATCCCATTGCTTCTAGTCTTTCCTTGTGCAAAAGAGAATAAAGATGATCCTTCTACATTGTGAAAACCCTTGAGAGCTTTGCAGACAGTTATTAAGTCTCCTCTCAGTGTTCCTTTTTGCAAGCTAAACATTCCCAAATCCTGTAACCGTTCCTCATAGGACATGGTTTGCAGACCGGTCACCATTCTGGTCGCTCTTCACTGAACATGCTCCAGTTTTTTTTTGTCTTTTTTAAAATGTGGCGCCCAAAACTGGTCACAGTATTCCAGATGAGGTCTGACCAAAGAGGAGTAGAGGGAAATAATGACTTCACGTGATCTAGACTGTATGCTCCTGTTAATACATCCCAGAATTGTATTTGTCTTTTTTGCTGCTGCATCACACTGACAGCCAGGTCTAATGCTAAGCTGCTGTCAGTTAGTTCTAGGGGTGCGGTTGCAGCCACCTCTCTCTATACACTGATTGGTGAGTGAAACCAGGTCATTCCCTCCTGGCGGCATGTCATTAAGTGCGGGCACACGGCAGGTTCAGAATGGCATTAACCTGCAGTGTTCTTTTCACGTGACAGGTTCTCTTTAAGGTATATACCATTTACACCATCAATTATTTTCTTAATATGAAATCAATATCTTTCAGATGGTTATACACTTTAATCAGACAGATTTTTAACAACAGCTGATCAGTTCTCTGGCAGATGAGACACTTTAAACACCAATTTAAATATTACGTTTGTAATTGGAAATTGAAATTGGTCAAATAACTTTTAGAGTATCTTTAGTTTGAGCAAAGCTATCAGTCATAGGCAATATCATAATTATTAGTGCTAGGGCTCTCTCACATCACCATGTAAATTGGACGAGTGCTATTCAATTTTTAATATGTGACATAAGATCATAACATTACTCTGTCATGATTATGCCCACACTATATGTGTCCATGTGTGGCCATTATAGCAAATTGATTTCATGCTAATCAAATTTGCATCAAGTTTTTAGAAATTTGCTTTCCATATGTAAAAGCAGAAGCAGGAAATGCAGCAGTCATTTTGTGGTGAATCAGGATAATGAGAAGACATCATAGTCTAGCCATAGAGATAGGGAGAAAAAGATGTAAAACATTGAATGAAATGTACAGATAGTGTGTGAGAAAGCGCAATATTAAGGATTAGCGTGGGAGGAAAAAAGAATATCACAGAATTTATTGCTAGGGATAGAAAAAAGGAAAACAGATCAAGTAGGCAAGACCAGGCCAGGAGGACACATAGCTGCCAGCTGCTGCTTTCCTGATCAGTGTGGTTATAGTGCCATGACAGTTAAATCACACATACACTTTTTTTTTTTTTTTCAGAGTAGTTGGGGGCTTAAAATACAATCAATTGTCTAGTCATGAATCTCATTTCTTGGGAAAATTTGTTAAAGCTGGTGAATTTGATTTTCTACTAATTCATTCAAATTTGTTTAAATGATGGGGCAAAACCCCTGCCCCCTCTCTGAAACAAATCTTCATCAGTGACTC
This sequence comes from Dendrobates tinctorius, assembly GCF_039654945.1. Classification (NCBI taxonomy): domain Eukaryota; kingdom Metazoa; phylum Chordata; class Amphibia; order Anura; family Dendrobatidae; genus Dendrobates; species Dendrobates tinctorius. Next base: position 7,653,383 of record NW_027361797.1, read on the forward strand.
TCATTTTCAGGGCTGTGCTCATCCCTGGGGTGTCCCTTTCTGCAAGTTGTGTATTGTGCGATTTGCACTGTGACATCATCCGCTCTGTTGCCGGCATAGATCAGCAAAAAATAGCCTGCAACAGATTGGTGTGAGAATACCCAGCATGTGACATCACCAGTAGGGCGACGTTATTCTCCTGCACGCCGGATAGTCTTATTACTGACCTGAGCCGACAACTGAGCGCATGCTGTCACTGTGCACTGTACCGGGACACAAAAGGGACAAGCACGGCCCCTAAAGGGAGGGGGCAGGGGCTGAGGCATTGCACCCTGCTCTGATGACAATATGTTTGAGTATCCCAGCATGCACTGGAATGGAATAGCATTTAGACAGTGTAGTAAGGAAACGGTAGGGAATTTTTAACGCAAATGTATTAGAAAACTGCTTAGATTATGGCACTAAATAGGAATTTACAATGAAATTTAGCTTGACTTGAGATCATCCCTTTGATAGAGACACATATCCTCTATTGAGGTGTCGTACACCATAGGACTCTATGTACAGAATCTGTTTATGCTGAATTCTATTTTTAAGTATTATTCTTAATCCTCTATAGATTCCCCCTTTGTCTGACGATCTGCGCACTACTGTCTTTAAACCCTCGGTAATAATAGGTCTAATGTGACTTCCAAGTCTCTTGGGTTGGCATCATTACAGCCGGTGTATTAGTATTCCGCGATAGAGAAGAGAATGTAATGGTCTGTCCTATAAAATGTGAAAAGTCTGAATATGATACCGCTGCTGCATCACATAGCGCCTCGGTGATATACTACTTCTTCTATTACCTTCCCATCTGTATACGCCAGTGGCACGTATTAACATTTGCTGCATTACTGAATGACACGGGATGGAATATATTGCACTTTTCCATATTCGGCCCCTTCTACAGAACGCTCCGTTGCTCTTCATTGTTGACGTTCTGTTTCATGTTATATCTCAGCATCTAAATCCTGACAGAATTACTGTAAACCTTGCTCTTTGCTGAAAGGAATCTCGTAAAGCCTGGAAGGTACTGTAGCCAGGTGATAATGGATGGGTTAGCATGATTTCCGTAATGCCTCTCTCAGGCATTACAAGCCGAGATTTCTGCAGATCATAAAATGTTCTTTTTTTTTTTTTGTTTTCTCATTTCCCTCACTTCAAAACCTGCTACTCTGCTATCAAGAAATATTACAGACAGTGAAATACTTTTTGCTTTGCTCTGCCTTTCTGGAAATATAGATGAGAATAAATAAATAATTCAAAAAATGAATACAGAACATCCTGAACACAGTCATTTATAAGCCGCAGCAAAACTTTTTCTTTCCAATTTGCAAATAGTATATAGATTTCATTTTGGAAAGCTGCCGTGGCTTAAAAATCTTTTTTACATCCCCCTTTGTTTTCTGTCGAATTCAGGGCTGTGCTGCTTTTTGATAGTCTCCCGCTTTTATAGCGGAATCTTTGGAGGATAATCTAAAGCTTATGATAAGCAAAGGTAAACCGACAAGAAATGCATAAATAATAATTTTTCCCGAAATTGTATTATCAGCTTTCATTAAATTCCTACATTAAAGAAGGGAATCAAGGAAATGCAAATTCTCTGAGGTTTCCCTGTCACCTGTAGTTTGCTGAGGGATTTGCAAAGTAACAGAGAAGAATTTGTGATTCGCACAGCGAAGGACAATTTTCTGACATTAAAGGAAATCTGTAACCAAGTTTTTGTTATGTAGTCTGAGAGCAGAATAATGTATGGGCTGAGACCCTGATTCCAGCGATGTATCACTTACTGGTCTGCGTGTTGTCATTTTGATACAATCACTGTTTTCTCTGCTGTTGATCTAGCAGTGCTCAAGAATGCTGAGCCCTGTATAAGTGCGCTCGCACCACTGATCGGCAGCTTTCACTATACATTGACAGAAAGCTGGTAATCAATATCGGAGATGGAGTCAAGCAGAGCAGTTGACCCAGATGCAAAAGACATCTAGTGATAATGTCCTGCTGATAAAACACTGATTAGATTGGAACAGCAGCGCAAAGCCTAGTAAGTGATACATCACTCTCAGGCCCTACATCATGCTGATCTCAGAGAGGGTAGCACAAACCTTCTGAAAGATTCCCTATAAAGAGAGAGTTTTCAAAACTGAAACCATATTTGGTTTCAATAAAATTTATAAAACCCAATGCTAAAAGTGAACTGTTTTTGGCAAGTCTATTGCAGACTCTGGGACACTAACCTAATCAGTATTACTCTGCATTGTTTAGTAGGTTATAAAGGATTTTTTCAATTAACTTGTCTCTCCCCATTAACCCTGCTTGGTTAAAATAGTAGATTCTGGTGGTACTCACACTCAAGTTCAGTCACTGCTCAAGCTTTTGTTGAAAAGATGCAGTGGTAACATCACAACTAATATTATTATTATGCTTTGCTTATATAGCATTATCATATTCTGCAGCACATTACATACCTTATTATCACTGTTCCCAATGGGGCTCACAATCTAGATTCCCTCTCTGTATGTCTTTAGAATGTGGGAGGAAACCGAAGAACCCAAACACAAACACAACACAAACACAGGGCGAACATACAAACTCCTTGCAGATATTGTCCTTGGTGGGATTTGAACCCAGAATCCCAGCGCTGTACGGCTGCAGTGCTAACCACTGAGTCACCATGCTGCCCTACAACTGCAGCACATGTGACTGCTGCAGCCAATCATAGGCTACATCAGCAGAGGCTCTTGAGCTCAGTGAATGGCTGCTGGGTTCATGTTTCCTGTAGTCATGATGTCACCACTGCATCCTGTCATCATGGACCAAAGGCAACTATTTGTTATTTTTAAACCCAGAGGGGATAAAAAAAATGTTTTCTGAAAATTCCATTAGTTCAGAAGGCCTTTTGTAAAAATATCCTGAAGTCTGTATTATCATGTTATGGCATATAGAAGCACTGTATCAGAAGATAAAGAAAAATCTCTTGGATCAGCTCTTTTGTTCTGCAGACCAAACCTGTAGCTAGGCTTTTTATTGCAGGGTGCAAATTGACCCTAGCCCTGTGTTTAATGCTTTAGCTAAGGCAACATGTCTTGTTTCCTTCCCCCAGCACTCAACATCTAAAGCTTAAATATACATTAGACCAGGGGCCTCCAACCTGTGGCCCGGGAGCCACATGTAGCTTGCCGTTCCATGATCAGTCTATAAGCCAGGACATGTCTTCAGATTGTTACTTTTGAGTGTTGACCTGCACAGAAGAGCAGATATGAATGTACATATACTGGCAGGGAAGATTCATAATCTGGATATAGGGTGATACTGATAGAGGGGTGTTGAAGCTGGATGCAATTGTTTGGTAGGAGTGCTTCATGCTAGAATTCTGATTGGGGCCAAAGTGGGAGCCCCTAGATAAAAGTACACTGACAAAAGGGAGGGTGGCGCTAGGTGTTTCCATCAGGAAACTGTCATTATACAGGTAATTTGGGATGTGGATGACACTATTGTGAGGGAAGATAGATGCTGGATGTGGTTCGCAACCATCACTTAGAACTGATTGTGGCTCTCAAGGTTAGAAAGGTTGAGGAGCACTACACAAGACTAATGTGGTTGTAGACTGGTTTGGCTGGTGCTCTAACGTGTATTAGGGTGTTGGCCATCTGATTGTTGGGGATATATTGACCAAGCATATCTGATTTAAGACTGTGGATTGCTTTTTTTCTTCTGGCGAAGAGCCACAAGACACATGTCTTGCAGTGGCTTTCTCGACTCCACTGAACTAGTTCTCCTGTATATGGGAGAGCCAACCAAGAAGGCAGTCAGCCTAATGACCAGCCGAAGCATCTTTAGGCCAACAGCCTTCTCTTGTCATCTAGAGAAGAAGAGAAAATAAACACATGGTGCGCCATAGGGCAGAATTTCTGTTTAAGGTTTCGCAATCAGGCTAAGCTGATTGGTGATTGCTCTGAGGAAGGCGTCGGTACGATGCTGAAACATGGAGCCTCATAACCTTATTGTTTTAATCCAATTTAAGTGGAACTGATTCTGTACTTCACCGGTGATTTTGTTCCCATTTTTTACTTTAACCTTTATTTTAACCACAGCCATGCAATGTGTATTCGGTCTGATTTCACCCCCCAATTATTTCCCTTTTGCAGACATCAGTAGCAAAAAAAAATATTTTCTAGGTTATAGATTGCAGGGATTTGCTAGATCAGTAAGATACAGAACATGTGTTACTGTATGTTATGGAAAACATTTGATTATTATGTATTATGAATAGGTTGCTATAACTTAATAACAATAATGCATTTGTGTTCTATTTTAGTACCTGGCTTCCCTTATCCTGCCGCAACAGCTGCTGCTGCGTACAGAGGAGCACACCTCAGAGGCAGAGGACGCACGGTCTATAACACATTTCGCGCTGCGGCACCCCCTCCTCCAATCCCTGCTTATGGCGGGTAAGTATTACACTCTCATGTACCATTAGAACACTTTCCCACTAGCAAAAATAAACTATGATAGAAAAAAAAAATGCTGTTCTTGTCTTCCTCCAGAAACAAACACAGCATGGTGCTAGGCCAAGTGCCTGAAGTTGTGCACCTTGCGCAGCACAGGCTATTGAAAAATGACTGTAATTTGTACTGTCATGGTTGGTGGCTTTAAGCATTTGATATGTCACATGTTGTTATGTAAATTCTGCTAGAGCCTAAATGCTGCAGAAACAAAAAAATTGTAACAATGGAAAATGTGTCTTTGATGATTGCAAACATCTGGTCATTAAGGAGGTTGGATGAAGCTGAGACTGTGCAACTCCCCTCAGATTCTGATTAATTGAGTTTCAATGCACCAATAAAATCCATTTTTTTGTGAGAGATCAGGATGCAGGTGCCACAGTGAGAAAATATGAGATCTCCCAGCACCTTCAAAATACTCAATACACACAATAAACACAAACAAAGGAATATTAACAAGATTGTCCTGCTTTACTTACGGTAACCTCTAGAGATAAAACCTAGATTTAACACATTAGAATTTTGGACATCTACCAGAACAACTTACTATCGGTCATATCTTGAGCATTGCAAAAGAATTCGAGGATATAAAGTTTATTGTCCAAAGTAAATAAATATGGCATAAAAATAAAACTATGTAGTAGTAAATGTGCAGTAAAGGGATCTTTTATTAATATGGGAGTTTAGAACACTTGGTAATGCATCTTTTATTGCCAGTGCAAGTACCCTTCCTCCCAGTTTTTAGTTATTGAGTCTTCTAGGAGGAGGTATTCATTGTTAAAACCTATACTTGCCTAGGACACCCATGAAAGGAATGCAGTAGAGCTGAATGTAATATTTAGTCAAATTTGTCATAATGTGATAACGTGTTCTCAGGACTTTTTCAGAAAACTCACATATCCATAGGCCCCGAGTCATCATTTGCAGTTTTTTTTAGGTCACATCCCTTTCTTTATCTTGTTGTATTAGTTGCCATTTTGAGCTCCAAATTCTTCAAAATGATGCACATAATTCATGAATTTGTCACAAAGTCAAAAATTTCATTTTTGTCTCTCTTTAGCTGTTTTTTTGACTCTTTGGCATCAAAAGTTACACGTTTTGAAAAATGACACAAAGGCCAAAATGCTTGCATACTCAAAAATTGACCAAGAGGGACTGTAAAGTTGAACTATTTTTTGATACTTTTTAAAAGGTTGAAATTGATGAATCAGGCAAAAACATTTGGAATAGCTAAACTCTGCCCTCAAAGAGGAAATGAAAAAAAAACATACAAGCACATATAAAATAAAATAAGAAGGAAAGAAAGCCAGCTCACCGATGATTATGGACAGGTGCATGGAACTCCGTCCTGGCCAGAAGTGGACAATCAATAGAAAAAAGCAATGTTCCAGCTCCTTAGGTAAAAGCTTTGACAAAGATCACTGAGGTGATCGAAACGCGGCACTTGTTACTTCCTGTCTACTCATCCTTTCCGGAGAGTTCATGTTTTAAACGTTTCCAATAAAGGAATTACATTTTTTACCTTAGGAGCTGGAAGATTGCTTTTTTTTCCACATATAATATAGACTTCAAAAAAGGTACAAGTAATATAAATGATTTTATGCAAACAAAAAAGGCGCAACAAACAAAGCAAACACAAAGAAAGCAAACACAAATCTTGGCAAACACAGGTGCAAAGGCAAAGATTAATCAAGGCCATAGTGTGAAAAGAAACAAAATTCAGCTCTGCCATATTTCAGTCCTGCGAAAATGGTCATTCAAGTAGATGTGGAATTATAAGTGCTATATTTCATTTACATATACAGTGACTGTCAAAAGTTTGGATGCACCTGCTTTAGTTTGTTCATGAGCATAGTAGATTCAGACAGAAAGCAGCAAAATAATGAAGGGTGAGGATCCCATATGGAAACGAGTAAAAAAACATGTGTGAAACAAACCAGAATGTTAAACCTTAGGTTCTTCAATAATTTATTCCAACATTTTAATCTCATGACAGCCGCATGAAAGTATTTTCCACCGGTCCTTTTATTTTTCTGATACATCAAAATGATATTTCGGGAAAGGTGAATCTGCAGTGAGTTTGCTTACGAGTATGTCGCCTATAAAACACTAGCGCGTTCTGTATCGCTCGACTCCTGGATCTAGAGCCAATTTGATTTGCATAAAGATATATCTTTGAAATTAGACTATAAAGTCTGATCGAATGTTGCACCTCATTAAGCCCTGAAAACTTCTACAACACACATGGCTATTCTTCGGTTTGCTCAGAATCTGCCCTCAACATATCGGAATTATCTAGGCCAAATTCAACATTAACTAGAGCATGCAACGCTGGAATGAACATGTGAATATGCACACTGCTTTATCATGTGTAAACACACAAAGAACGGAGAGATATTACAGCAAAATCTCATTTTCAGGCTTAGTTGGCTGTGTTTTGTCTTGCATTGATTTGTGCATTTTTTTGCTATTTTTTTCACAGTGTTGTTTACCAGGATGGATTTTATGGTGCAGATATTTATGTAAGTATCTATATGCATGATATTTAATTGTCATAGCAAGAAGATGGTGTTCAGTAAAATTAATTTTCAGAAACGTATTTTATTTTTCATGTGGGCATGGAAATATAAATATATAAATTCATTGATTATGCAGTTACTTCATTTTAATTACATAGATAAGATGAGTATTTGATTCTGGTTTCAAGCGTGCAATATACTGTGAATACCAAAAAGTATTATCAGAAATAAATAAAAAAAAATATAAGAACCACGGTGGTGGATGGTAGAGCTGTAAAATTCTAATTTTGAGGTTTTAATTAATGTGTTCATTTTTAAGATATTAAAATAGTTCTTCTACTATAGCCTAAACATTGAGAGGTGCATTGGAGATATAAGTATGTGCATATACAGTGAGGAAAAAAAGTATGTTGTCAGCCACCAATTGAGCAAGTTCTCCCACTTAAAAAGATGAGAGAGGCCTGTAATTGACATCAGAGGTAGACCACAACTATGAGAGTCAAAATGAGAAAACAAATCCAGAAAATCACCTTGTCTGATTTGGCAAGATTTATTTTGCAAATTATGGTGGAAAAAAAGTATTTGGTCATTAATAAAAGTTCATCTCAATATTTTGTTATATTTCCTTTGTTGGCAATGACAGAGATCAAACGTTTTCTGTAAGTCTTCACAAGGTTGGCACACACTGTTGGTAGTATGTTGGCCCATTCCTCCATGCAGATCTCCTCTAGAGATGTGATGTTTTGGGCCTGTTGCTGGGCAACACGGACTTTCAAATCCCTCCAAAGGTTTTCTATGGGGTTGAGATCTGGAGACTGGCTAGGCCACTCCAGGACCTTCATTTGCTTCTTATGAAGCCACTCCTTCATTACCCTGGTGGTGTGCTTGGGATCATTATCATGCTGAAAGACCCATCCATGTTTCATCTTCAATGTCTTTGCTGATGGAAGGAGTTTTGCACTGAAAATCTCACAATACATTGCCCCATTCATCCTTTTATGTACATGGATCAGTCGTCCTGGTCAATTTGCAGAGAAACAGCCCCAAATCAAGATGTTGCCACCCCCATGCTTCACAGTAGGTATGGTGTTCTTTGGATGCAAGTCAGCATTAATAATAATAATAATAATTTTTATTTATATAGCGCCAACATATTCCGCAGCACTTTACAATTAAGCGGGGACATGTACAGACAATAAATTCAATACAAGTTAAGACAATTCAAACAATGACATTAGGAGTGAGGTCCCTGCTCGCAAGCTTACAATCTACAAGGAAATGGGGGGACACAGTAGGTGAGAAATGCTTGTTAATTCAGGTCTGGCAATTATAATAGGGATTTTCATATAAAGCTGCATGATCCGGTCATCAGCCCGTGTGTTTAAGCGCAATAGACAAGTATCAAGTGCAGTTATCATGTGCATGAAGGGTGTGGAGACAGATGAATAGTAGGGTGCAGATTCAGAATAATATTTGGAAGGAGGGAACAGGGCAAAGTTAGCTTGCTGAGTAGTTGATGTGATAGGCTTCTTTGAAGAGATGGGTTTTCAAAGCGCGCTTGAATAGGTCAGGGCTAGGTATCAGTCTGATCGTCTGGGGAAGTGCATTCCAGAGAGCTGGAGCAGCACGAGAGAAGTCTTGGAGACGGAGGTGCGAGGTTCGGATTACGGGGGATGTTAGTCTTAGGTCATTTGTAGAACGGAGGGCACGTGTAGGGCGATAGACAGAGATGAGAGAGGAGATATAAGGCGGTGCACAACAGTGGAGAGCTTTGTGGGTGAGAGAGATGAGTTTATACTGGACCCTGTAGCGAATAGGTAGCCAGTGTAATGACTGGCACAAGATGGAGGCATCGGTGAAGCGGCTGGACAGAAATATGACCCTGGCTGCCGCATTCAAGATGGATTGGAGAGGAGAAAGTTTGGTAAGAGGGAGACCGATCAGAAGAGAGTTGCAGTAGTCCAGACGAGAATGAATAAGAGCGACAGTAAGAGTCTTAGCAGTTTCAAAGGTGAGAAAAGGTCGGATTCTGGAGATGTTTTTAAGATGCAGGTGACAAGAGCGACTGAGTGATCGGATGTACGGAGTAAAGGAAAGTTCAGTGTCGAATATGACCCCAAGACAGCGGGCATGCTGCTTGGGAGTTATGGTTGAACCCTCCAGGGTTATTTCGATGTTAGGTAGAGTGAGGTTAGTAGAGGGGAGAAACACAAGAAGTTCAGTTTTAGAGAGATTTAGTTTCAGATAGAGGGAGGACATGATGCTAGAGACAGCAGACAGACAATCCTTGGTATTTTGAATTAGGGTAGGGGTGATGTCAGGGGAAGAAGTGTATAATTGGGTGTCATCAGCATAGAGATGATACTGGAACCCAAATCTGCTGATTGTTTGTCCAATAGGGGCAGTGTATAAAGAGAAGAGGAGGGGGCCTAGGACTGAGCCCTGCGGGACCCCGATAGTAAGGGGACGAGAAGAGGAAGAGGAGCCGGAAAAAGATACAGTGAAGGAGCGGTCAGAGAGGTAGGAGGAGAACCAGGAGAGGGCTGTGTCCTTGAGGCCTATAGAGCGGAGCATAGTGAGGAGGAGCTGGTGATCCACAGTGTCAAATGCGGCAGAGAGATCCAGGAGAATCAGCAGGGAGCAATGACCTTTCGATTTAGCTGTTATTAAATCATTAGAGACTTTAGTGAGGGCAGTTTCAGTAGAGTGTAAAGAGCGGAAACCAGATTGTAAGGGGTCGAGAAGAGAGTTATCCGAGAGATAGCGGATTAGACGGGAGTGGACCAGGCGTTCCAGGAGTTTAGAGATGAAGGGAAGGTTAGAGACAGGTCTGTAGTTAGCAGTGCAGTTCTGGTCCAGGGATGGCTTTTTAAGTAAAGGGGTTATGATGGCATGTTTAAATGAGGAGGGAAATATACCTGAAGAAAGAGAGAGGTTAAATATTTTAGTCAGGTGAGTGGTGACCACTGGTGAGAGAGACTGCAGGAGCTGTGAAGGAATAGGGTCACTGTTGCAGGTTGTAGGCCGAGCAGAAGCGAGGAGCTTGGAAACTTCTTCTTCTGAAACAGGCTCAAAGATGTCTAGTGAGCTTGAGGTGCGGCAGGGAAGGGGATCCAGGCACTGAGGAGATAGGGCTGAGATATCCTGATGGATGTGGTTGATTTTTTCTAGGAAATAAGTGGCCAGATCCTCACCGCTGAGGTTGGTGATGGGGGCCTGTACTTTAGGTTTCAGGAGGGAGTTTAAGGTTTCAAAAAGTCGTCTTGGGTTGTTGGATAGTGAGGTGATGAGGGTGGTGAAGTAGGATTGTTTGGCCAGATGAAGGGCAGAGTTATAGGTTTTGAGCATGAACTTATAGTGGATGAAGTCTTCTGCTAAGAGAGATTTTCTCCACTGCCGCTCTGCACACCTCGAGCAGCGCTGAAGAGAGCGTGTTTGTGTTGTGTGCCAGGGCTGCTTTTGTCTGTGTCGGGTCTTTCTGCGTATAGAAGGTGCTGCTTCATCTAGGGCATTCTTCAGTGTATTATTGAAGTGTGACAATGCTATGTCTGGACAGGAGAGGGTGGAGATGGGGGCTAAAGATGTGTGGAGATTGTCCCTAAGCTGTTGGGTATTAATGGTACGTGTATTCCGATAAGTGTGGTAAGTGGGGGTGTCCCGGGTGAGGAGACAATTCTTGACAGAGAAGGAAAGAAGGTTGTGGTCCGAGGGCGGGAGAGGTGAATTAGTAAAGTTGTGCAGCGAGCCGGGACGGGAGAAAACCAGGTCCAGAGTATTCCCGTCCTCATGTGTAGGAGAATTAGTAAACTGTGAGAGGCCGAATGAAGAAGTTAGAGAAAGAAGATGAGAGGCAGACTGGGAGAGCGGATCATTGATGGGGATGTTAAAGTCTCCCATGATGAGGGTGGGGATGTCACAGGACAGAAAGTGAGTAAGCCAGGTGGTGAAGTGGTCTAGAAACTGGCGGGAGGAGTCTGGAGGGCGATAAACGACCGCCACTCGTAAGGAGAAGGGCTTAAAGAGTCTGACGGCGTGGACTTCAAAGGAAGGAAATGTAAGTGATGGAACCGGGGGGATGACCTGGAAAGCACATTGTGATGAAAGGAGCAAACCAACACCTCCACCCTGTCTGTTCTCAGGTCTGGGGGTATGTGAAAATTTCAGCCCACCAAACGAGAGAGCGGCAGCAGCGGTGGTGTCTGAATGCTGGATCCAGGTTTCTGTAATAGCCAGAAGGTTAAGGGAATTAGAGAGAAAAAGATCGTGAATGAAAGTCAGTTTGTTACACACAGACCGTGCATTCCAGAGAGCACATTGGAAAGTGAGAGGAGAAGGCATGCACTGAATGTTAATAAGATTAGCAGGGTTTCTATATGCAGCTGGAGGAGAGTAATGTATGCTGGTGGAGGGAGGCCCAGGGTTGGGGGAGATGTCACCTGCAACTATTAAAAGGAGAAAAAACAGAAAAAGCAGGTGGTGGGATGATTTGTATGAACGTTTTGAGTGCTGCATGGAGGTTTTGGATGGTTTGGTGTGGGTAAGAAATGTCAATAGAGCCTCAGAGTTAAACATGGGAGAGGGGAAAAGGGAGGGGTGGATATGCAGAGAGTGCACAGAATGTGTAAAAGGGCAGGCGAGTTGTTAAAAAGCAGAAGTGAAGACAAATAAGCAGCAGGTTGATATGATCAATGCATATTTAGTACAACTGACCAAGAAGCAAGCGTGCATGAAAAACTTATGCACCTTACCTGTCTCCTGCCCTGTCCAACTGCATTGTCTAACTGCAAAACACTTGATCCTGTTGCACTTAATCTGTTGCACGCGTAAGCCCGCACGCGTGCTATCCCAGCCAGAGCTAAATATATATGAAATGAAATGTCTGCTAGCTTCAGCCACCAAAAGGCCACAATCAGTAATTAACCAATTAGCACAAGGCCAGAGCAGGCATTACTATGCAGGGTAAATAACTAACGCTGGACAAGGCCATCAAACTGAGAAAGGGAAAAAAAAAAAAAAAAAAAAAAAAAAACACACCTTTCTACACTTCAAAGCAGAAACCAAATAGATAAAAAATAAAGACCCACCACAGGAGTGATGGAATGAAATACCATAAAAATATCTGGCACTATATGATGCAGTTCACACTTGTCAGACAGCACACATGGATGATGGAATGAAATACCATAAAAATATCTGGCACTATGTGATGCAGTTCACACTTGTCAGACAGCACACATGGATGATGGAATGAAATACCATAAAAATATCTGGCACTATATGATGCAGTTCACACTTGTCAGACAGCACACATGGATGATGGAATGAAATACCATAAAAATATCTGGCACTATATGATGCAGTTCACACTTGTCAGACAGCACACATGGATGATGGAATGAAATACCATAAAAATATCTGGCACTATATGATGCAGTTCACACTTGTCAGACAGCACACATGGATGATGGAATGAAATACCATAAAAATATCTGGCACTATATGATGCAGTTCACACTTGTCAGACAGCACACATGGATGATGGAATGAAATACCTGTGTGAAGAAGAGAAGAGAGGAACATCAGCTTCAATGCATTGTCTAACTGCAAAACACTTTATCCTGTTGCACTTAATCTGTTGCACGCGTAAGCCCGCACGCGTGCTATCCCAGCCAGAGCTAAATATATATTTAGCAGCATTCTGTTGCCTCCACACATGATGAGTTTTTTTTACCAAACAGTTCTACTTTGGCTTCTTCAGACCATATGGCATTATCCCTACACTCTTCTAGATAATCCAAATGTTCTCTTGCAAACTTCAGATGGGCCAGGACATGTACTGGCTTAAGCAGGAGTACATGTCTGGAACTGCAGGATCTGAGTTCCTGGCAGTGTAGTGTATTACTGATGGTAACCTTTGTTACGGTGGTCCCAGCTCTATGCCGGTCATTCACTAGATCCCCCTGTGTGGTTCAGGGATTTTTGCTCACCGTTTTTGTGATCAATTTGACTCCACGGGATGAAATCTTGCGTGGAGCCCCAGATCGAGGGACATTATCAGTGGTGTTCTATGTCTTCCATTTTCTTATTATTGCTCCCACAGTTGATTTCATCACACCAAGCGGCTTGCCTATTGCAGATTCAGTCTTACTAGCCGCGAGCAGGGCTACAATTTTGTTTCTAGTGTCCTTTGACAGCTCTTTGTTCTTCACCATAGTGGAGTTTGGAATGTGACTGTTTGAGGTTGTGGACAGGTGTCTTTCTTACTGATAACAAGTTTAAACAGGTGCCATTACTACAGGTAATGAGTGGAGGACAGAGGAGCCTCTTAAAGAAAAAGTTAAAAAAATTATATATATACATATATACGTTTGTACAGCATGTGCATACTCGATTGACAATAATCAAGATTCATCCCATATACCTTCCTATTTGGCAAACAGTACAATACTCAACACTTTGGTTCAAGATTCTAAACTAAATTTGATTCCACATTGTGCCTTCACATGGCCAGAGTACATTATTTCATGTGTGGTCTAGACCTTTTTTGCTGTGATCAAATGTTGGCTCAAAGTTGAAAAGAAAATAATAGGCATACGCCACACATTTTATTTATTCCATTCCATTTTCTTTACATGACAAGATTTTTTGGGGAGTCTGTGCTTTCTATTTTAATGTAGCATGCTTCAGATTCAGATTTCTTTTAGCCAGCTTGTGGCATTTTTGTATGGTGCATGATAGTACATACATTGTTAGAGAAAAAAATTGCAACAGAAAAGTGAGGGGAGTGGTGAGTTTGTCCAAATTGTCAGCAGACAGATGTTAGAAAATATAAAATGTAAAGCAAACTGCCATTTATTGTAGAACTTTTACCCTTTTGATACTTTTTTAAGCTTTAGAAGTTTTTTGCTCTTGATGAGCTGTAGGCATTTCTGTTGGTAAAAAATGTGAATAAGTATGCCACTGTGTGAGGGTTTGTGTACTCATTGTAATGTTTGGGTGGAGGACTTTGGGGGCAACATAATGTTTGCTGGACATGGGGCATCATATTGTATTTGGGTGACGTTGCTGGTATCATACTCTAAGGGATTGTGGTGGCATCATATTGTGTCTGGGGGTAAAATATGGGCATCATGCTGTGTGTGGGGTGCTATTTGGTAATCACAATTTCTATGGAAAAGACTTTGATAGTGTCATACTGTGTGTGGGGGACTATGGGGACCTCATTCTGAACTGTATATGGGAACTGAAAAAGCATTACAATGTATGTGGGGGATGTGGTGGCATTATTTTGTGTGGTAGAAAACTTTCAGCCAACATACTGTGCATGAATTATATTTTATTATATTTTATTTGGGTGACTCTCATGGAATCATACTGCTTGGGGATGTCATAATGTATGTGGGGCAATGTACTGTTGGGGAAACTGCTTGGGCATCATACTATGTGTGAGAGGCACTGTGGTTGCATCATAGCGCTTGTGGTAATTGTAATATGGGGCCATCATTCCTTGTGAGGCAGGTATGTGGAGGCATCAAACTGTGTAGGATAATGTACTCTGCATACATCTTACTGTATGGGGTGGTGTACATTTGAGGGTATCATACTGGGTGTGGAAGAATGTACTCTTGGGGCAGGATACTGTGTGAGGGAGACTGTGTGTCATCATTTTGTGTGAGGAGGACTTTGTGGGCATCATATTGTGCATGGGAGTGTATTGAGGGGCATCATACTTTGTATGGTGTAAAGAAATTTGAGAGGTCATCATATTGTGTGTGGGAGAATGTACTATGTGTTGGGGGATGTATTGTGGGTGTGATTATACTGTGTGCAAACTGTCTCTTCAGAGAGGTGTAGGACTAGAACCCCAGCGCCACCTATAGGAAGTAGCTATCCTGAAGGTCAATATGAACCCTTTAACAAGCCTTGTCACATGAATTAAGATAAAAGCCAAAACGGGCCAATATTGACTTTTAGGATTGCTAAATCCTATAGTTGACACTAGAGTTCTAGTCCTCTTCCTCTCTGAAGAGACAATTTGCTAATTTTCCAGAGGAGTATTGCGGCTTAAAAGTCTCCTCACCTAGGCATGTCAGACTTTACATGTCGCTCTCCACAATGAGAAACTTTACCCCTTAGATCCCGATATACTCTTTGAAGGAATGTATTGTGGGGTGAATTATATTGTTTATATGGGGAATGTACTGGGGGGGGCATTATAATATGTACATGGAAATGTACTACTGGCCAGCATCATACTATGTGCAGGAGAATGTACTCCCAGGGGGCTTCATACTATGTGCAGAGCAATGTACTGTGAGGGGTATTATACTGTGAGGGAGGTCTTGTCGTGGCATCATACTCTGTTTGGGGTACTCTGTGGGTGGCTAAGAAATTGGTACCAAACTGTGTGGCATCACTAGTGGGCCTCACTAAAGGAAATATTTCTGTTTTAGAACATATAAAAGACTGGGTAAGCTAAGTGAAGTGGCATAGTGTAAAAGTAATATTTCCATGGAGCAGTATGCAATATATGTCTCTCTTTTCTGCTTTTTGGTCTTAAAGCTGGGAGGTATGGTGAAAAGGTTGGACAACATATTGCAGAGGCAGGTGGGATAGTGAAAAAATAGAGCTGAAGGGGAAGAGCATATAAGAGTAGGAGGTGGTCCTAGTAGTAGTGGCAGCACAGTTTTCTGAAGAACTACTAATTTTCCACATAACTGCTTTTCCTTAAGAAGATTTTGACATATTTGCTAAAGAAAATGAATTATTAAACTGTTTATTTTATAATAGCAATGGTCATCTCCTTTAAATGAAACCTGAATTTGCAAATTGGCTATTATTTTTTTCTCCAGGTTTTTGCAAGCAATTAAATAATAACTATCATGTTTACAGATAAGTGCTATTATTTGTTATTTTGCCATAGTTATAAATTAATAACTGACCTCCTTGTGTGAAAAGCAATTGCTGTGAGTTATCGGGGTGGTACAGCATCTTGGCTGAGTCATGACTTTAAACATCATTGCAGTCTGTATATTACTATAAACTTATGTTCTAAACCATCAATGCACAGCAAGCACTTGTTCAAAGTTAGCTTCAAATACAGCAGGACTCATCATAGGGTAGGTAGAGGTGGTCTATACTGATTATGCAGCGCTAACAGCTCTTCCTACTTCAGTTCCAGCGATCATGTAACTTCTGAGTACCAGGCATGAGCTATAGCGGCGGGATCTTCAAAGAAATAAATTTGCCAGTAGGATCAACCCTCTTATGCCGTCTATATGGGCATGTCTGTTTTAGGAAGCTGATTTTTTTTTACCTTGAAACCTGCAATCCGACGACATATCCTAGAGATATTCATGTTTTTATTATATGAAAATGAGCTGTTCGGGACTATGGGCACAGGCAAATAAATGACCATATGTGTCCATAAATTAAGTTGTTTAATAATGAGAAGTGACACAGGGAAAAGGTATTAATCACTCTTACTCAAATGTATTTAAAACTTTGTATAGGCACCTCCTATATTGAGAAACTAGTCGCTTGCATTGCTCAGGTTTGATTTTGGCCCATTCTTCCACACACCCACTCTTTAAATTCTCAATGTTCTGTGAGCTCCCTCCATGAACTCTGAGCTTTAGTTCCATCCAAAAATTTTCTATTGAATTCAGGTCAAATGATTGGCTACACCATTCTAGCAGCTTCATTTTCTTTCTCCTAAAAAAACTGAGAGTTTCCTTGGCTGTGTGTTTGGGATCATTGTCTTGCTGAAATATCCACCCTTGTTTTATCTTCATCGTCCTGGTAGATGACAGCAGATTTTTAATCATATAAAATTTGCCAGTGCTGTATGCTGAAAAACAGCCCTACGCCATGAAGGTTCCACCTCCAAACTTCACTGTTGGTATAGTGCTTTTGTGGTGATATGCAGTGACTTTTGTCTCCAAGCATAGTGTATATTATGGCATCCAAAGAGTTCAATTTTGGTCTCACCTGACCAGACTATATTCTTCCGGTATTTCACAGGCTTGTCTAAATTATGATGACCAAATTTTAAACATGCTTGAAAATGTTTTAAGTTCAGCAGTGGAATCTTATGTGATTAGCATAAATAAAAGCCACAGAGGTTGAGTACATGATTTAGTTTTTTTTGCAACAATTGTACCTGCTGATTGTAGTTATTTCTGTAGTTCTCCACAGATAGTTCTTGGCTCTTGGACAACTGTTTTGATAATTCTTTTCACTCCTCTGAAATCTTGCGGGAAGCACCTGGTCATGGTTGGTTTATCATGAAATTATGTACTTTCCTCTTCTGAAGTATGGACCAACAGTGCTCAATGGAACCTTCAATAGTTTAGAAATTTCTCTTGAATCAATGCCAACAGTATGCTTTGCAACAATAAGGTTGTAACCAAGGTGATGTCTTAAGACAACTCACTGGTTTTACCCATCAGCAGACGTTTCTTGTGTAGCTCCTTGGTAATTTTGGCTTTTTTATAGGCCATCAGTTGAATCAGCCGGTATTATTTGTCACTAAATGGCAGCATTGCTTTTTAATTTGATAGTTTTCAGCAGGTGTCATGGCTTTGTGCAAATCTCTTTCTTCATGTTCTCAATACCTTTTCCCTGTGTCATTTCTCATTATTGCACATAACTAAATGTGTGGACATCTATGGTTCAATGTCTTTGCCTGTGTGGATTGGATGGGTTCTTACCAACATTTGGTTAGAATTTCATGTCAATAGCACCTTTAAAAATATATTTAATTAGAAAATTGATGATACATATAAGTAAAAACTTCCTTCTCATCCCTCAATGGGGGTGGTATCTTTTGTCATTCCTCATTCTCAGGTCCTCTACCAGAGGCATGGGAGCTTGAGGGTTCTGTGCAGGATCTTAGTTGTTCCCAGCATTGCACTTTTCTGGACAGAAAGTTCAGATGTTGCTCCTGTGATCTGTTGTAGACATTCTCCCAACTTAGGGGTCACTGCTCCAAGTGCATCTATTACCACTGGAATCACTGTTGCCTTCACCATCCACATCTTCTCCAGTTCTTTTTTGAGGCCCTGGTATTTCTGCAGCTTCTCATATTCCTTCTTTCTGATGTTGCTGTCACTTGGCACTGCCACATCTATTATCATTGCTGTCTTCTGATCCTTGTCTACTATCTCAATGTCTGGTTAGTTAGTTAGCCAACACCTGCTTAATTATTCATCTGGATCTTGAAGTCCCCAGAATTTTAGCCCTTTCATTCTCCACCAATTTCTCTGTGGTCTCCCACCTGGACTTAGGGGGACGTAGCCCATATGCTGGGCAAATGTTCCTGTATGCAATTCTCGCTACTTGGTTCAGTATACGCTGTTCCTGCTTGCATTTTGCATCCTGCCACTATGTGTTGGACTATTTCTGAGGTTTCTTTGCATAGTCTGCTGTTATGATGAGTCACCGAAGGAGGAAAAAACAAAATACCAGCTAAGTCCAGAAATACCAGAGAGGTTGGCAGCTATCGGATTGCAGACCCCTGAACATATCCACAACAACTAGCAGTAGCCGTGGGGGGTTCCTATGGTGCCCTAGACCCCTTGATCACAGCCGGAGAGCTACATAGCCTAAAGACAGAAAGGGGGAAAAACTAAACTGCCCCAGAGCAGACCCCAAAGCAATAGGCAGCCCCCAACATATAATGACGGTGAAGCAAGATGAAAACACTAACACAGATAGAAAGATAGGTTGAGCAAATGATGGGGCCCAAGCTAACTACATAGGACAGGATAGGAAAGCTGCTGTCTGCCATCCGCAAAAACCCTATCAAAATGAGCCAACCGACTGATAGGAAAAACAGACCCTGAAGTCGCTAGGCTTCAAAAGACTATATCAGCACTCAGGTATATTCTGAAGACAGAGCAAAAGATCAACAGATCAGAGACAAAAATGGAATTCAGCTCACCCCCGGCCGGGGATGGCAGAACTCCCAAAAAACAAGGCAAAACAAAAACAAAACTGAAGAGTACAAAGCAGAGCAGAAAAACTTAGCTTTGAGACGCAGGAATCAGACTGGTCTCCAAGAATCCAGCAGGAAAATCACCAGCCAGGAAGAAGGGCGTCGGCAGCCTTATATCCAGTCCTCAATTCCAGCCACCCAGTTATCATCTAGCTGCCCAGGTGGTTGGAAATCAGTCTCACTACCTTCCTTCACCAGAGGAGGGAGTTCATCAGACCTCAATGGTGAAGGGAAAAATGAACTCACAACAGTACCTCCCCCTTGAGGAGGGGTCACCGAACCCTCATCCATGCCACCAGGGCGATCCGGGTGAGCCCGATGAAAGGCACCCACCAATCTTTCGGCATGAATATCAGAGGCAGAGACCCAGGAATTATCCTCCTGACAATAACCCTTCCACTTAACCAAATACTGGAGTCTCCGTCTAGCCAGACGGGAATCTAGTATCTTTTCTACCTCATATTCCATGTTACCTTGAACCAATATAGGGTCAGGAGGTGCCACCACAGGAACTACTGGTTCAACAAACCTCTTCAACAAGGACTTATGAAACACATTATGAATTTTAAATGTCACAGGAAGAGCCAACCGAAAAGAGACCGGATTAATAATCTCCAAAATCTTGTAAGGTCCAATAAATCTAGGCTTAAACTTAGGAGAAGCCACCTTCATAGCGATATTTTTTGATGACAACCAAACCATATCACCCACCTTAAACTGAGGACCAACGGTCCTACGCCGGTTGGAAAACCACTGGGCCTTTTCCTGGGAGAGAGACAACTTATCCACTACTTGGTCACAGACCTGGTGCATTCTCTCCACCACAGTGTCAACACCTGGGCAGGCAGAAGGCTCCACCTGCCCTGAAGAAAATCGAGGGTGAAAACCAAAGTTACAAAAAAAGGTGACCTCAAAGTGACAGAACTAGCTCAATTATTTAAAGCAAATTCGGCCAAGGGCAAAAATGAAACCCAATCATCCTGATCCGCAGAAATAGAAAACATCTCAAGTGCGACTCCAAAGTCTGGTTTGTTCTCTCTGTCTGCCCATTGGTCTGAGGGTGAAACGCAGAGGAGAAGGACAACTGAATTCCCAGCTTGGAACAGAAAGTCCTCCAAAATCTAGACACAAACTGAACTCCTCTGTCAGATACAATGTTCTCAGGAATCCCATGCAAGCGAACTACCTGTTGCAAAAACAAGGGCACCAACTCAGAGGAAGATGGCAACTTAGGGAGTGGTACAAGATCGACCATCTTAGAGAATCTATCACAAATCACCCAAATAACAGTCATTCTTTGAGAGACAGGCATATCAGAGATAAAATCCATTGAAATATGGGTCCATGGCCTCCTGGGCACCGGCAAAGGCATCAACAAGCCACTAGACTGAGAACAAGGTTTAGACCGGGAGCAAGTCCCACAGGACTGCACAAAATTCCTGACATCACAAGACAAGGTGGGCCACCAAAAAGACCGACTCACCAGATCTCTAGTACCAAAAATACCTGGATGACCAGCCAATGCAGAGCAATGAACTTCAGACATCACTCTCTTCCTCCACTGGTCAGGAACATACAACTTTCCACTGGGACAATGCTCAGGTTTGTCCTCCTGAAACTCTTCCAGAGCCCGTCTCAAATCGGGCGAGATGGCAGAAAGAACTACCCCCTCGCCTAAGATGGTAGCAGGCTTAGTCACAACAGGAGAATCAGCAAGGAAACTCCTAGAGAGGGCGTCTGCCTTGACATTCTTAGTGCCCGGAAGAAAAGAGACCACAAAATCAAAACGTGTGAAAAACAAGGCCCACCTAGCCTGTCTAGGATTCAAGCGCTTGGCCGACTCCAGGTAAATCAAATTCCTGTGGTCAGTAAGGACCACGACTTGGTGTTTGGCTCCCTCCAACCAATGTCTCCACTCCTCAAATGCCCATTTCATGGCCAACAGTTCCCGATTCCCCACATCATAGTTACGTTCAGATGGGGAGAACTTTCGGGAAAAGAAAGCCCAAGGATTCATTTTAGATGTCACAGGATCTTTTTGGGACAACACCGCTCCTGCACCAATCTCAGAAGCGTCCACCTCCACCTGAAACGGGAGTGAGACATCAGGTTGCCGCAAAACCGGAGCAGAAGTGAATCTTCGCTTTAGCTCCTGAAAGGAAGAAACAGCCTCTGGAGACCAATTCAGCACATCAGCACCCATCCAAGTCAAATCCATCAATGGCTTGGCAATACCAGAAAAATTAGCTATAAATTTCCGATAAAAATTAGCAAAACCCAAAAACTTCTGGAGGGCCTTCAAATAAGTGGGCTGAACCCAATCATAAATGGCCTGTACCTTGACCGAGTCCATTTCAATAGTTGACGGAGACAAAATAAATCCCAAAAATGAAACTCTCTGTACCCCAAAAAGGCATTTCGATCCCTTGACATACAGGGAATTCTCTCTCAAAATCCGGAACACAGTCCAAACATGTTCCACATGAGAGTCCCAATTCTTGGAGAAGATCAAAATATCATCCAGATAGATAATCAAAAATTTATCCACAAAGTCTCGGAATATATCATTCATGAAGCACTGGAAGACAGAAGGGGCATTAGTGAGCCCAAAAGGCATCACCAGGTACTCAAAATGTCCCTCCAGAGTATTAAACGCCGTCTTCCATTCATCCCCATGCTTAATGCGAATAAGATTACACGCCCCCCTGAGGTCAAGCTTGGTAAACCAGCAAGCACCTTTAACTCTGGAGAATAGATCAGAAATCAGGGGTAACGGATACTGATATTTAACAGTAATTTTGTTGAGGGCACGATAGTCAATACAAGGCCTTAATGAACCATCCTTTTTAGCCACAAAAAAAAACAGCACCTAAGGGTGAAGAGGATGGTCTAATATGACCCTTCTCCAATGCCTCCTTAATATAGGATCGCATAGCCTCATGCTCGGGTACAGATAAATTGAAAAGCCGACCCTTGGGGAATTTACACCCCGGGTTCAGCTCAACTGCACAGTCATAACTCCTATGAGGAGGCAAAGACGCAGACTCATTCTCACTAAATACATTATAAAAGTCAGCCAAATAGTCAGGAACATCATGCGACTGGGGAGAGGTGGAGAAAACAGGAGCATCACTAAGGGCACACCGACAACCCCAACTCACCACAGACAAAGATTTCCAATCCAGAACTGGATTATGGATTTGCAACCAGGGAAACCCCAGAACAATGGTATCATGCAAATTATGCAACACCAAAAATCTGCAATTTTCTTGATGGTCTGGGGCGACCCGCATTACCACCTGGGTCCAAAACTGAGGTTTATTCTTCGCCAAAGGAGTAGCATCAATACCCCTCAAAGGGATAGGCGTCCGCAGAGGTGTCATAGGAAATCCACAACGTTTAGCAAAATCCAAGTCCATCAGGTTCAGAGCTGCTCCTGAATCCACAAAAGCCTTGGCGGAAAATGTGGACAGGGAGCAGATCAGAGTAATTGCCAGAAGAAACTTAGGTTGAACACCACCCACAGAAAACGTCTGTGCACAACGTTTCTCTCGTTTAGGGCAGACAGAAATAATATGCGAGGCATCTCCACAAAAAAAACACAGCTTATTACGCCTTCTGAACTCCTGACGTTGCACCCTAGACAAAACTCTATCACATTGCATAGGTTCAGAGATTTGATCAACAGGTGGCAACATCTCTCATGTAGTTTTGCGTTCACGTAAACGCTGATCCACCTGAATGGCTAATGACAAAGAATCATCAAGACCAGAGGGAACTGGAAATCCCACCATAGTATCTTTTACAGTTTCTGACAAACCCTTACGAAAGAGGGCTGCCAAGGCATCATCATTCCAGGTAGTAAGGACCGCCCACTTTCGGAATTTTTGACAGTACAACTCTGCCGAATCCCCACCCTGGCTTAATGCCAACAGGGTCTTTTCAGCCTGATCAATAGCATTAGGTTCATCATACAACAACCCCAAGGCTTGCGAAAATGCGTTCACATTATTCAGAATAGGATCATCAGGTTTCAAAGAAAACGCCCAATCCTGGGGATCGCCGCGCAGCAAAGAGATGACAATTTTAACCTGCTGTGCGGAGTTCCCCGACGAGTTAGGCTTCAAGGCAAAAAATAATTTACAATTATTCTTGAAATTCAAGAATTTAGACCGATCCCCAAAAAACACATCAGGAGTAGGAATCTTTGGTTCAGCAGCATGTGAATGAGCAAGATAGGCGGAAATTCCCCGCACTTCAGCAGCGAGCTGCTCCACACGATCAGACAATTGCTTCATCTCCATTGAGAGAAAAATTCCCCCTACGGCCTCAGAGATATAGAGGAAAAAATATGCACACACAAAAAAAAAAAATTCTGACACTTTTTTTTTTTTTTTTTTACAATTCTCTCCTGCTATTGAGTACCCTGGGATCTGCGGTATGGCTGGTGATTCTGTTATGATGAGTCACCGAAGGAGGAAAAAACAAAATACCAGCTAAGTCCAGAAAAACCAGAGAGGTTGGCAGCTATCGGATTGCAGACCCCTGAACCTATCCACAACAACTAGCAGTAGCCGTGGGGGGTTCCTACGGTGCCCTAGACCCCTCGATCACAGCCGGAGAGCTACATAGCCTAAAGACAGAAAGGGGGAAAAACTAAACTGCCCCAGAGCAGACCCCAAAGCAATAGGCAGCCCCCAACATATAATGACGGT
This sequence comes from Dendrobates tinctorius, assembly GCF_039654945.1. NCBI lineage: Eukaryota > Metazoa > Chordata > Amphibia > Anura > Dendrobatidae > Dendrobates > Dendrobates tinctorius. The sequence continues at coordinate 7,677,141 of NW_027361797.1, forward strand.
GAAGCAAGATGAAAACACTAGCACAGATAGAAAGATAGGTTGAGCAAATGATGGGGCACAAGCTAACTACATAGGACAGGATAGGAAAGCTGCTGTCTGCCATCCGCAAAAACCCTATCAAAATGAGCCGACCGACTGATAGGAAAAACAGACCCTGAAGTCACTAGGCTTCAAAAGACTATATCAGCACTCAGGTATATTCTGAAGACAGAGCAAAAGATCAACAGATCAGAGACAAAAATGGAATTCAGCTCACCCCCGGCCGGGGATGGCAGAACTCCCAAAAAACAAGGCAAAACAAAAACAAAACTGAAGCGTACAAAGCAGAGCAGAAAAACTTAGCTTTGAGACGCAGGAATCAGACTGGTCTCCAAGAATCCAGCAGGAAAATCACCAGCCAGGAAGAAGGGCGTCGGCAGCCTTATATCCAGTCCTCAATTCCAGCCACCCAGTTATCATCTAGCTGCCCAGGTGGTTGGTAATCAGTCTCACTACCTTCCTTCACCAGAGGAGGGAGTTCATCAGACCTCAATGGTGAAGGGAAAAATGAACTCACAACAGTCTGCACCTTTCGTCTTGTCTTGTGTGGAAGATTGCTGCTTTTATGGATCTGGTACTTAGCACTTGCTCTTGCACAGCTATGAAAAGTGCCTCTGTGCTGTCTTGGAGTCCAGCTTTCTCCAACCATTGGTAGGATTTCTCCATGTCAGACACTTCCATTATCTGTTGATGGTACATCCAATGCAGTGACTTGTCTTGCCATGGTGCTTCATGTTCCTGTTCTTCCTTCCAGATCTATTGTTGTTGCTGCCTTAGGCATTCTCTCAGCATCTCATCTTTTGGTGTCACTTTTCTGATGTTTAGGGTGGGCCATTTATATGGATACACCTAAATAAAATGGGAATGGTTGGTGACCCAGATCTCAGGCTGAATTTGCAGAATGGGCAGAACAAAAATTGGAACAGGACCCTCAGTTTACTCAGAACATTATGTTCAGTGATGAGCAAACTTTTTTGGGTGGGCAATTTATATGGATACACCTAACTAAAATGGGAATGGTGTCAGTTTTCTTGCGTAGGGTGTCTTGCATTGAAATCTACTGCAGTGACCCGGGTACTGTGTTCACCAGACATCAAAACAATTTAAATCATTAGCATAGGGTGCGCAGACCGTGCGCTGGCCGTGCGTTAATAGGATTTTTGCATGTGCTGCACACTTTTGAAGGTGCGCCGAGCGCACCAAAATGCAACATGGTGCGTTGGGTGCACACCGGCGCACCTTCAAAAGTGTGCAGCGCACGCAAAAATCCTACTAGCGCATAGCCAGCGCATGGTTTGCGCACCCTATGCTAAAGATAGGGTGCACAGATCGCATGCAGCCGTGTGCGATAGTAGGAGGAAATGACCGGACGGCGCAGGCAGGGGTCGGGGCTAGTGGCGCCATGCGCTGCATGTAAAATGCGCTAGTCTGAAACCAGCCTCAGAAACGGGGAACACAATTTAAAATGTATTTTAGTGGTCTTTGTCGTCATCAAAAATGTAAAATAAAAAGTGAAAAACACCCACGCATTTCACGTACATTTAATGTTTTTCTTTACATTTTCCCCTGATATCTGTAAGTAAAAATAAATAAATTAAAATAATAGAGAAAGTTTGATAAAGAGAGAGGGAGAGGGAAACACTCATCAACATTGAAATTGCAACGCGATACGGATCGATAGATACATTAATGATGTGCAAATATCGGTCAGTCCGTGTGTAAAATCATTCGTATGAACTAATATATTGACATGCATTGGTCCATTGGTCAGTCTAAAAATTAGCCATTTTGTATACGGACAGCACACGGACCAATCATGCACTTTTCTGAAAGTATCGTTAGAAGCATTCACTATCATGCATATTGGACCAATTATCTATTACACAGAATCTTAATAGACCAAAGCTGCATGTTAGGCGATTACTAAAAGTTCCACCTTTAAAAGTGTTCTACATTGTGGTGATATTTAATCTACCACTGGACACAATGGTAAAAGCTGCAAAATGTCTTGTGTGTAGTGTTGAGCATTCGATACCGCAAGTATCGGGTATCGGCCGATACTTGCTGTATCGGAATTCCGATACCGACTTCCGATATTTTTTCAATATCGGAATTCGGCATCGGAATCGGAAGTTCAAAGTTGATTGACAGACTGACGTCATCATGATGCGCGGTGTGTGCGCATCATGATGCGCCGTCATTTCGGGCCTTCCGGGGGTCTCTGCCGGCCTGCCGGGGGGCTGTGCCGGCCTGCCGGGGGGCTGTGTGGACTGCCCGGGGTCTGTACCGGCCTGCCGGGGGGCTGTGCCGGCCTGCCGGTGGTCTGTGCACCCTGTGGGGGTCTGTACCGGCCTGCCGGGGGGCTGTGCCGGCCTGCCGGGGGGCTGTGCACCCTGTGGGGGTCTGTACCGGCCTGCCGGGGGGCTGTGCCGGCCTGCTGGGGGGCTGTGCTGATGTCCGGGGGTCTGTGCAAGCATCGTCCGATGGGACTACAAGTCCCATCGGGCGATGCCTGCTACCATGACAGTGATTGACACATTAGCCAATGATGGGACAGTAGTAGTCCCATCATCCGGCTAATGTGTTAAATGCTTAAAAAAAAAAAAATACTACATACATACTACATGCTACATACATACTACATATATACTACATACATACTACATACATGCTACATACATGCTACATGCATGCTACATACATACCACATGCTACATACATACTACATGCATGCTACATACATACTACATGCTACATACATACTACATATATACTACATACATACTACATATATACTACATACATACTACATACATGCTACATACATACTGCATGCTACATACATACTACATACATACTACATACATACTACATGCATGCTACATACATACTACATGCATGCTACATACATACTACATGCATGCTACATACATACCACATACATACTACATACATACTACATACTACATATATACTACATGCATGCTACATACATACTACATGCTACATACATACCACATACATACTACATACATGCTACATACTACATACATACTACATACATACTACATGCATGCTACATACATACTACATGCATGCTACATACATACTACATGCCACATACATACCACATACATACTACATACATACTACATGCTACATACATACTACATATATACTACATGCATGCTACATACATACTACATGCTACATACATACCACATACATACTACATACATGCTACATACATACTACATGCTACATACATACTACATATATACTACATGCATGCTACATACATACTGCATGCTACATGCATGCTACATACATACTACATACATACTACATGCTACATACATACCACATATATACTACATACATACAATACATTCATACAATACATACATAGACATACAGTACATATAACATAGAGTAACATACTTACCAATACTTGTCACATTGTTCCCCGAAGCCATTGTCTTTTCCGGAATAAATATTAACATAACAAACCACAAAAATACTCACCCACGATCCGAAGCAGTCCACGAGTGTGTCCCACGACGATCTTGGGTAGAGAACTGCAGCATCAGATGATGCTGCCGTTCTCTACGGGCTGCAGGAATCCAATGACGGAAGGTAGGTATCCTTCCGCACTGTATTCCTCCGCCACTTAAAAAAAAAAAAGTCCCTAGTCTCACTTTATGCCATTGCTGCGTGGGAAATTCCCACACAGCAATGGCATAAAGTGAGACTAGGGACTTTTTTTTTTTTTAAGTGGCGGAGGAATACAGTGCGGAAGGATACCTACCTTCCGTCATTGGATTCCTGCAGCCCGTAGAGAACGGCAGCAACAGCTGATGCTGCAGTTCTCTACCCAAGATCGTCGTGGGACACACTCGTGGACTGCTTCGGATCGTGGGTGAGTATTTTTGTGGTTTGTTATGTTAATATTTATTCCGTAGACGACAATGGCTTCGGGGAACAATGTGACAAGTATTGGTAAGTATGTTACTCTATGTTATATGTACTGTATGTCTATGTATGTATTGTATGAATGTATTGTATGTATTATGTATGTAGTATATATGTGGTATGTATGTAGCATGTAGTATGTATGTAGTATGTATGTAGCATGCATGTAGCATGCAGTATGTATGTAGCATGCAGTTAGTATATATGTAGTATGTATGTGGTATGTATGTAGCATGTAGTATGTATGTAGCATGCATGTAGCATATATGTAGTATGTATGTAGCATGTAGTATGTAGCATGCATGTAGTATGTATGTAGCATGCATGTAGTATGTATGTAGTATGTATGTAGCATGTAGTATGTATGTAGCATGCATGTAGTATGTATGTAGCATGCATGTAGTATGTATATGGTATGTATGTAGCATGTAGTATGTATGTAGTATGTATGTAGTATATATGTAGTATGTATGTAGCATGTAGTATGTATGTAGCATGCATGTAGTATATATGTAGTATGTATGTTGCATGTAGTATGTATGTAGTATGAATGTAGCATGTATGTAGTATGTAGTATGAATGTAGCATGTATGTAGTATGCATGTTGTATGTATGTAGCATGCATGTAGTATGTATGTAGTATATATGTGGTATGTATGTAGCATGCAGTATGTATGTAGCATGCATGTAGTATGTATGTTGCATGTAGTATTTATGTAGTATGAATGTAGCATGTATGTAGTATGTAGTATGAATGTAGCATGTATGTAGTATGCATGTTGTATGTATGTAGCATGCATGTAGTATGTATGTAGTATATATGTAGTATGTATGTTGCATGTAGTATGTATGTAGTATGAATGTAGCATGTATGTAGTATGTAGTATGAATGTAGCATGTATGTAGTATGCATGTTGTATGTATGTAGCATGCATGTAGTATGTATGTAGTATATATGTGGTATGTATGTAGCATGCAGTATGTATGTAGCATGCATGTAGTATGTATGTTGCATGTAGTATTTATGTAGTATGAATGTAGCATGTATGTAGTATGTAGTATGAATGTAGCATGTATGTAGTATGCATGTTGTATGTATGTAGCATGTAATTTTTTTTTTTTTTTTTTACATTTAACACATTAGCCGGATGATGGGACTACTACTGTCCCATCATTGGCTAATGTGTCAATCACTGTCATGGTAGCAGGCATCGCCCGATGGGACTTGTAGTCCCATCGGACGATGCCTGCACAGACCCCCGGAGCCTGCACAGCCCCCCGGCAGGCCGGCACAGCCCCCCGGCAGGCCGGCACAGCCCCCCGGAGCCTGCACAGCCCCCCGGCAGGCCAGCACAGCCCCCCGGCAGGTCGGCACAGCCCCCCGGAGCCTGCACAGACCACCGGCAGGCCGGCACAGACCACCGGAGCCTGCACAGACCCCCTGGCAGGCCGGCACAGCCCCCCGAAAGGCCCGTACAGACCCCAGAGAGGCTGTACAAGGGCAGGAAAGGGTTTTTCTTATTCCGATACCGGAAGTCCCATAGACTTGAATGGGACTTCCGGTATCGGAATCGGCGATACCGATACTTTTTTTAAAGATCGGCCGATACCATCCGATACGATACTTTGAAGTATCGGACGGTATCGCTCAACTCTACTTGTGTGTAAAGTAGAGACCAGTAATTAATTTTGTCAGGGGTGTTATAAAGGCTTTGTGCTGATTTCCCACAGGAACTTACTTATGCTGTACTGGAGTAGGTAGGCTTGGGTTAACTGAATAATGGTAATGTACGGTAATGTTGAGGTCAGAGAATTTATTTTAATTTATTGCATAATAAATCGAGAAGATAAAATCTAGCACGTATAAGATTGGCTGCCTACGTATCCACAGTATGCGTTGTAATGAAAACATAAAAATATGAAGAACATGTAGGACTACAATGAAACAGTCTTCAATAGGATTAAGTTCTCCCGTCATTTTATTTCTGAAATTACAATTACATCTCAGCAGCGAGAAACTGATTTAAAATACATTGAAGAAGTGATCAAAATTTCATTATAGAAAAGCAGAACGCATTTTATGCACATTGTCGATAATCTTTGAAAAATATTGTACAGCAATCATGAAATTGCGCATAATGGGTAAGAAAAAAAAAGTTTTCAGTTACAGAAGTAAAATTTGATCCAGCCGCTCAATTGATTTTTCTGTACGCTTTATTCAAGAGCACATTTTATTTAATTTTACCACCACGGTCTAAAATGTATTTTTTATGTTTGTTAGACATATTTTCTCACTTACGTATTGCTAGAAAATGGTTGACTTTGCTGACAGCGTACACTTATTTTTTATATCATAGACAAGTGCCTATTATACAAATGATATCTTGGAATATTTCCACAAGTTATGGGACTGTGGGTTCTCTGAGAGAAGTATTGTATCTGCGTAACTTAATTTACTCCTATAAACTAAATAGTCATGTGATTTTAATAGCTAAAAATGTAATTACCTCAAAGATCACGATATTCATTAAGTCCTCCCTAGAAAATATTGTCTTATACTGCATGTTTAACCCCATCGGGCTGGTAGTAAGTAGAAAATAGATTTTATTAACAGGTAAAGTAAAATTGACAATCAATGAGTTCAGTGACTATGCATGCTTAATTAATAAACCGAATTCAGACTCGGAATAAATTGAAAAGTATATTTCTATTTCCTGTTCTTGCATAAATATGCATATTATAGTTATTCTGTTTTTAATACAGGGTTGGGGTTTCTAAACATTTTAAGCAGGAGTTTAAAATGCTACAAAGTAAAGGCCCTTTTACATTTAGCGATGCACCAGCGATCCGACCGGCGATCCGACCCGGTCAGGATCGCTGCTGCATCGCTAAATGATCGCTAGTGAGCTTTCATACAGAAAGATCTCACAGCAATGCAGCAGCGACGCAGCGCACGATACTCACCTTTCACACACAGCGATCCAGACGTCCTCCCGCCCGCGTCCAGCGTCGCTCGCCGTCACAGCAGGAAGCCCCAGCAGGAAGCTGACGACGAGAAATGGAGCAGCCCGATCTCGCGCGATCAGCGATGGACAGCGGGGGAGCTGGTTGGAGGTAAGTATCACACATAGCGATATCGCTAGCAATATCGCTATAACGTCACAAAACCGGTGACGTTTTAGCGATATTGCTAGCGATATCGCTATGTGTAAAACCCCCTTAAGAATGTTTTTAAAAAATGTTATCAATTTTTATCAATTAACAAAATAGAAAGTTTTTGAGCAAAAAAACAAATCATCAAATCAATATTTGGTATAACTGCCCTTTGCCTTCAAACAGCAAAAAAGCATAAATTCTTCTAGGTACACTTGCACAGTTTTTGAAGGAACTTAGCATGGAGGTTGTTGATCTTGGAGAACTTACCCCAGATCTTCTGTGGATGTTGCTTATGCAAATTGCTTTGTCTCTTCAGACAGGATTTGATGATGTTGAGATTAGGGCTTTTTCAGGGCCATAATATAAATTTCAGGATGCCATGTTCTTCTATCCACTGAAAATATACCTTAATGACATTGGCTATATGTGTGGGGTTATTGTCCCACCGCAAAATATATTTGGAGTAAATTAGATGCTTTGCATGATGGTCAATTATCTACTGTGTGCTCATGCATCTAGAAGAATTGTCTACTGTGCACACATGTACCTAGAAGAATTGTCTACTGTGCACACATGTACCTAGAAGAATTGTCTACTGTGCACACATCTACCTAGAAGAATAATCTACTGTGCACACATGCATGTAGAAGAATTATCTACTGTGCACACATGTACCTAGAGGAAGTATCTACTGTGTACTCATGCATCTAGAAGAATTGTCTATTGTGTGCTCATGTACCTAGAAGAATTATCTACTGTGCACACATGCATCTAGAAGAATTGTCTACTGTGTGCTCATGTACCTAGAAGAATTGTCTACTGTGCACACATGCATCTAGAAGAATTGTCTACTGTGCACACATGTACCTAGAAGAATTGTCTACTGTGTGCTCATGTACCTAGAAGAATTGTCTACTGTGCGCACATGCATCTAGAAGAATTGTATACTGTGTGCTCATGCATCTAGAAGAATTGTCTACTGTGCACACATGTACGTAGAAGAATTATCTACTGTGCACACATGCATCTGGAAGAATTGTCTATTGTGTGCTCATGTACCTAGAAGAATTATCTACTGTGTGTTCATGCATCTAGAAGAATTGTCTATTGTGTGCTCATGTACCTAGGAGAATTATCTACTGTGCACACATGCATCTAGAAGAATTATCTACTGTGCACACATGCATCTAGAAGAATTGTCTACTGTGCACATATGTACCTAGAAGAATTATCTACTGTGTGTTCATGCATCTAGAAGAATTGTCTATTGTGTGCTCATGTACCTAGAAGAATTATCTACTGTGCACACATGTACCTAAAAGAATTATCTACTGTGCACACATGTACCTAGAAGAATTGTCTACTGTGCACACATGTACCTAGAATATTTGTCTACTGTGTGCTCAAGCATCTAGAAGAATTGTCTACTGTGTGCTCAGCTACCTAGAAGAATTGTCTACTGTGCACACATGTACCTAAAAGAATTGTCTACTGTGCACACATGTACCTAAAAGAATTGTCTACTGTGCACACATGCATCTAGAAGAATTGTCTATTGTGTGCTCATGTACCTAGAAGAATTATCTACTGTGCACACATGCATCTAGAAGAATTATCTACTGTGCACACATGCATCTAGAAGAATTGTCTACTGTGCACACATGTACCTAGAAGAATTGTCTGCTGTGCACACATGTACCTAGAAGAATTATCTACTGTGCACACATGTACCTAGAAGAATTGTCTATTGTGTGCTCATGTGCCTAGAAGAATTATCTACAGTGCACACATGTATGTAGAAGAATTATCTACTGTGCACACATGTATGTAGAAGAATTATCTACTGTGCACACATGTACCTAGAAGAATTGACTTTTGTGTGCTCATGTACCTAGAAGAATTATCTACTGTGCACACATGCATCTAGAAGAATTGTCTACTGTGCACACATGTACCTAGAAGAATTGTCTGCTGTGCACACATGTACCTAGAAGAATTATCTACTTTGCACACATGTACCTAGAAGAATTGTCTATTGTGTGCTCATGTGCCTAGAAGAATTATCTACAGTGCACACATGTATGTAGAAGAATTATCTACTGTGCACACATGTACTTAGAAGAATTGTTTACTGTGCACACATGTACCTAGAAGAATTGTCCACTGTGCACACATGTACCTAGAAGAATTATCTACTGTGCACACATGTACCTAGAAGAATTTTCTATTGTGTGCTCATGTACCTAGAAGAATTATCTACTGTGCACACATGCATCTAGAAGAATTGTCTACTCTGCACACATGTACCTAGAAGAATTATCTGCTGTGCACACATGTACCTAGAAGAATTGTCAATTGTGTGCTCATGTACCTAGAATAATTATCTACTGTGCACACATGCATCTAGAAGAATTATCTACTGTGCACACATGCATCTAGAAGAATTGTCTACTCTGCACACATGTACCTAGAAGAATTATCTACTGTGCACACATGTACCTAGAAGAATTGTCTATTGTGTGCTCATGTACCTAGTAGAATTATCTACTGTGCACACATGCATCTAGAATAATTATCTACTGTGCACACATGCATCTAGAAGAATTATCTATTGTGCACACATGCATCTAGAAGAATTGTCTACTGTGCACATATGTACCTAGAAGAATTATCTACTGTGTGTTCATGCATCTAGAAGAATTGTCTATTGTGTGCTCATGTACCTAGAAGAATTATCTACTGTGCACACATGTACCTAGAAGAATTATCTACTGTGCACACATGTACCTAGAAGAATTGTCAATTGTGTGCTCATGTACCTAGAATAATTATCTACTGTGCACACATGCATCTAGAAGAATTATCTACTGTGCACATATGCATCTAGAAGAATTGTCTACTCTGCACACATGTACCTAGAAGAATTATCTACTGTGCACACATGTACCTAGAAGAATTGTCTATTGTGTGCTCATGTACCTAGTAGAATTATCTACTGTGCACACATGCATCTAGAATAATTATCTACTGTGCACACATGCATCTAGAAGAATTATCTACTGTGCACACATGCATCTAGAAGAATTGTCTACTGTGCACATATGTACCTAGAAGAATTATCTACTGTGTGTTCATGCATCTAGAAGAATTGTCTATTGTGTGCTCATGTACCTAGAAGAATTATCTACTGTGCACACATGTACCTAGAAGAATTATCTACTGTGCACACATGTACCTAGAAGAATTGTCTACTGTGCACACATGTACCTAGAATATTTGTCTACTGTGTGCTCAAGCATCTAGAAGAATTGTCTACTGTGTGCTCAGCTACCTAGAAGAATTGTCTACTGTGCACACATGTACCTAAAAGAATTGTCTACTGTACACACATGTACCTAAAAGAATTGTCTACTGTGCACACATGCATCTAGAAGAATTGTCTACTGTGTGCTCATGCATCTAGAAGAATTGTCTACTGTGCACACATGTACCTAGAAGAATTGTCCACTGTGCACACATGTAAATAGAAGAATTGTCTACTGTGCACACATGTACCTAGAAGAATTGTCTATTGTGTGCTCATGTACCTAGAAGAATTATATACTGTGCACACATGCATCTAGAAGAATTATCTACTGTGCACACATGCATCTAGAAGAATTGTCTACTCTGCACACATGTACCTAGAAGAATTATCTACTGTGCACACATGTACCTAGAAGAATTGTCTATTGTGTGCTCATGTACCTAGAAGAATTATATACTGTGCACACAAGCATCTAGAATAATTATCTACTGTGCACACATGTATCTAGAAGAATTGTCTACTCTGCACACATGTACCTAGAAGAATTATCTACTGTGCACACATGTACCTAGAAGAATTGTCTTTTGGGTGCTCATGTACCTAGAAGAATTATCTACTGTGCACACATGCATCTAGAAGAATTGTCTACTGTGCACACATGTACCTAGAAGAATTGTCTGCTGTGCACACATGTACCTAGAAGAATTATCTACTGTGCACACATGTACCTAGAAGAATTATCTACTTTGCACACATGTACCTAGAAGAATTGTCTATTGTGTGCTCATGTGCCTAGAAGAATTACCTACAGTGCACACATGTACCTAGAAGAATTATCTACTGTGCACACATGTACTTAGAAGAATTGTCTACTGTGCACACATGTACTTAGAAAAATTGTCCACTGTGCACACATGTACCTAGAAGAATTATCTACTGTGCACACATGTACCTAGAAGAATTTTCTATTGTGTGCTCATGTACCTAGAAGAATTATCTACTGTGCACACATGCATCTAGAAGAATTATCTACTGTGCACACATGCATCTAGAAGAATTGTCTACTCTGCACACATGTACCTAGAAGAATTATCTACTGTGCACACATGAACCTAGAAGAATTGTCTATTGTGTGCTCATGTACCTAGAAGAATTATATACTGTGCACACAAGCATCTAGAATAATTATCTACTGTGCACACATGCATCTAGAAGAATTGTCTACTCTGCACACATGTACCTAGAAGAATTATCTACTGTGCACACATGTACCTAGAAGAATTGTCTATTGTGTGCTCATGTACCTAGAAGAATTATATACTGTGCACACAAGCATCTAGAATAATTATCTACTGTGCACACATGCATCTAGAATAATTATCTACTGTGCACACATGCATCTAGAAGAATTGTCTACTCTGCACACATGTACCTAGAAGAATTATCTACTGTGCACACATGTACCTAGAAGAATTGTCTATTGTGTGCTCATGTACCTAGAAGAATTATATACTGTGCACACAAGCATATAGAATAATTATCTACTGTGCACACATGTACCTAGAAGAATTGTCTATTGTGTGCTCATGTACCTAGAAGAATTATATACTGTGCACACAAGCATCTAGAATAATTATCTACTGTGCACACATGTATCTAGAAGAATTGTCTACTCTGCACACATGTACCTAGAAGAATTATCTACTGTGCACACATGTACCTAGAAGAATTGTCTTTTGTGTTTTCATGTACCTAGAAGAATTATCTACTGTGCACACATGCATCTAGAAGAATTGTCTACTGTGCACACATGTACCTAGAAGAATTGTCTGCTGTGCACACATGTACCTAGAAGAATTATCTACTGTGCACACATGTACCTAGAAGAATTATCTACTTTGCACACATGTACCTAGAAGAATTGTCTATTGTGTGCTCATGTGCCTAGAAGAATTACCTATAGTGCACACATGTACCTAGAAGAATTATCTACTGTGCACACATGTACTTAGAAGAATTGTCTACTGTGCACACATGTACCTAGAAAAATTGTCCACTGTGCACACATGTACCTAGAAGAATTATCTACTGTGCACACATGTACCTAGAAGAATTTTCTATTGTGTGCTCATGTACCTAGAAGAATTATCTACTGTGCACACATGCATCTAGAAGAATTATCTACTGTGCACACATGCATCTAGAAGAATTGTCTACTCTGCACACATGTACCTAGAAGAATTATCTACTGTGCACACATGTACCTAGAAGAATTGTCTATTGTGTGCTCATGTACCTAGAAGAATTATATACTGTGCACACAAGCATCTAGAATAATTATCTACTGTGCACACATGCATCTAGAAGAATTGTCTACTCTGCACACATGTACCTAGAAGAATTATCTACTGTGCACACATGTACCTAGAAGAATTGTCTTTTGTGTGCTCATGTACCTAGAAGAATTATCTACTGTGCACACATGCATCTAGAAGAATTGTCTACTGTGCACACATGTACCTAGAAGAATTGTCTGCTGTGCACACATGTACCTAGAAGAATTATCTACTGTGCACACATGTACCTAGAAGAATTGTCTATTGTGTGCTCATGTGCCTAGAAGAATTATCTACAGTGCACACATGTACGTAGAAGAATTATCTACTGTGCACACATGTACTTAGAAGAATTGTCTACTGTGCACACATGTACCTAGAAGAATTGTCCACTGTGCACACATGTACCTAGAAGAATTATCTACTGTGCACACATGTACCTAGAAGAATTTTCTATTGTGTGCTCATGTACCTAGAAGAATTATCTACTGTGCACACATGCATCTAGAAGAATTGTCTACTCTGCACACATGTACCTAGAAGAATTATCTGCTGTGCACACATGTACCTAGAAGAATTGTCTATTGTGTGCTCATGTACCTAGAATAATTATCTACTGTGCACACATGCATCTAGAAGAATTATCTACTGTGCACACATGCATCTAGAAGAATTGTCTACTCTGCACACATGTACCTAGAAGAATTATCTACTGTGCACACATGTACCTAGAAGAATTGTCTATTGTGTGCTCATGTACCTAGTAGAATTATCTACTGTGCACACATGCATCTAGAATAATTATCTACTGTGCACACATGCATCTAGAAGAATTATCTACTGTGCACACATGCATCTAGAAGAATTGTCTACTGTGCACATATGTACCTAGAAGAATTATCTACTGTGTGTTCATGCATCTAGAAGAATTGTCTATTGTGTGCTCATGTACCTAGAAGAATTATCTACTGTGCACACATGTACCTAGAAGAATTATCTACTGTGCACACATGTACCTAGAAGAATTATCTACTGTGCACACATGTACCTAGAAGAATTGTCTACTGTGCACACATGTACCTAGAATATTTGTCTACTGTGTGCTCAAGCATCTAGAAGAATTGTCTTTTGTGTGCTCATGTACCTAGAAGAATTATCTACTGTGCACACATGCATCTAGAATAATTATCTACTGTGCACACATGCATCTAGAAGAATTATCTACTGTGCACACATGTACCTAGAAGAATTGTCTACTGTGCACACATGTACCTAGAATATTTGTCTACTGTGTGCTCAAGCATCTAGAAGAATTGTCTTTTGTGTGCTCATGTACCTAGAAGAATTATCTACTGTGCACACATGCATCTAGAATAATTATCTACTGTGCACACATGCATCTAGAAGAATTATCTACTGTGCACACATGCATCTAGAAGAATTGTCTACTCTGCACACATGTACCTAGAAGAATTATCTGCTGTGCACACATGTACCTAGAAGAATTGTCTATTGTGTGCTCATGTACCTAGAATAATTATCTACTGTGCACACATGCATCTAGAAGAATTATCTACTGTGCACACATGCATCTAGAAGAATTGTCTACTCTGCACACATGTACCTAGAAGAATTATCTACTGTGCACACATGTACCTAGAAGAATTGTCTATTGTGTGCTCATGTACCTAGTAGAATTATCTACTGTGCACACATGCATCTAGAATAATTATCTACTGTGCACACATGCATCTAGAAGAATTATCTACTGTGCACACATGCATCTAGAAGAATTGTCTACTGTGCACATATGTACCTAGAAGAATTATCTACTGTGTGTTCATGCATCTAGAAGAATTGTCTATTGTGTGCTCATGTACCTAGAAGAATTATCTACTGTGCACACATGTACCTAGAAGAATTATCTACTGTGCACACATGTACCTAGAAGAATTATCTACTGTGCACACATGTACCTAGAAGAATTGTCTACTGTGCACACATGTACCTAGAATATTTGTCTACTGTGTGCTCAAGCATCTAGAAGAATTGTCTTTTGTGTGCTCATGTACCTAGAAGAATTATCTACTGTGCACACATGCATCTAGAATAATTATCTACTGTGCACACATGCATCTAGAAGAATTGTCTACTCTGCACACATGTACCTAGAAGAATTATCTACTGTGCACACATGTACCTAGAAGAATTGTCTATTGTGTGCTCATGTACCTAGAAGAATTATATACTGTGCACACAAGCATCTAGAAGAATTATCTACTGTGCACACATGCATCTAGAAGAATTGTCTACTCTGCACACATGTACCTAGAAGAATTGTCTACTGTGTGCTTATGCATCTAGAAGAATTGTCTACTGTGTGCTCATGTACCTAGAAGAATTGTCTACTGTGTGCACATGTACCTGGAAGAATTAATGCTTCATGGAATCATAGAATGCTAGAGTTGGAAGGGACCTCGTGTCCAACCCCTTGATCAATGCAGGATTCACTAAACCATCTCAGACAAATTTCATGCTGTTTTAAAGGCATCTTCACACCTAAAAATAATTAAATTTAGATTTCCATTTTGTTCATTCACTTGGCATTTTGCTAATTGGTAAAAATACACTATTAACACTTCTCTTTTTGAAAGCATTCATACTTTCTACTTTTTTTCCACGCCTGCCTCAAACTTTTTCACAGTGCTGTATATAATACTTTATAAAACATTCATTTTAAGGCCATAAGGCTCCATGTTGCATTGAAATCAAATCTTCTGTACAGTCGGTGGGAAAATCTAGAATGGTAATGGCAATATGTAAATAAGAGAAGGAAGAATGACCTTAGCTCCTTAGTTTATAAAACTCATTAACTTATCAGCAGTACATATTACAAAAATAGAGCCAGTGGCTTATCTCTCAAGAGAAGAGAACACTGGGCATGTTGAATTCATTTCCCCAACATCTGCTAATGGAGTAGTTAGGACACTTACATATACATTGGCTAGGGAGAGTCGAGACACTGGCCTACGCTTCCATACACCGCAGTCGCACATTGTCAGATGACATTTATCGTTAGTGATTATGTCTGTAGGATCAAAATAGCAAATTCATTTAGCACTGATCTCCCATCTCATTCTGAGACCTTAGTGACAACTGAGCAATCAAAATGTAAATTTTATTTCTATGCCTTAACTGATTTTGCAGTAGGGTGAAATATTATAGTAAAATATTATAAAAAGTATTATACCAATTATTGTTTTCTAAGTTTAATTTTTATGACATTAGCTAGCTTTGAGTGCTATTGTTAAAGGCATGTTCTAGATGTAAAACACAACCAACACAGCAATTTTGTATCCTTACCTAGACCTGATCCAGTGAATTTTACTTCTGTTACCAGGTTCTTCCACATCTACTCTGCAGTTGCTAATGGAAAAACCATCAATAACAATATCATTTCATGGCACAGGTCAGATTAGAATACAGATGTGGCTGTGTCTTGTAGCACAGCCAAGATAGTAAAAGTGTGTGGCTGTACAGCTGCTCAGCAGGAGTAACTTTTACCCATCTGTGACCTATGGGACTGTACCAGACCCTATTAAATATTTGGGTAATCTACTTAAAATTGCCAATTACTGTTTTGATACTGAGTATATATGGTGTTCTTTATCTGATATGTCACCTGTTTGACCTATCTAGATCAAGACCTAGTTTGCTCTTAAACCAATCCTGACTTTTAGCCTGGCTGGTCTGACTTTCCTTTTGTCTGAGCTTATGTTATCTGACATGGTTATCCCTCTGATTGTGTTTTTGTGTCCTGTGTTTTTCCCTTGTTCTGTAAAGGCCCCGTCTCACTAAGCAATCTCGGTAGCGAGATCGCTGCTGAGTCACAACTTTTGTGACGTAACAGCGATCTCACCAGCGAGATCGCTGTGTGTGACAGCGATCAGCGAGCGGCCCCCCTGCCTGCATCGCTGATCGCTGCAAGAAATCTCTGGACATTTCTTTGGTCACTGGTCTCCCGCTGGCCAGCAAGCATCGCTGTGTGTGACAGCGGGAGACCAGCGATCAGGTGTAAAAAATAATAAAAAAAATAAAAAATATAGTTATTCTCACCTTCCGATGTCCCGTTCAGCCATCCTGCCTCTCTCCACGCTCCGGTCCCAGTGATCATTTGCACGAATGACCGCGAGACTTTGTTATCCCGCGAGACCGTGACATCTCGCGGTCATTCATGCAAAGGATCACTGGGGCCGGAGCGTGGAGAGAGGCCGGAAGACTGCGCGGGACATCGGAAGGTGAGAATAACTATATTTTTTATTTTGATTCTATTTTTTACAGGATGGCCAGCGATGCCGGGCACTCGGCATCGCTGTGCTGATCGCTGGTGAAGCTGTCTGTGTGACAGCTCACCAGCGATCACATAGCGACTTACTAGCGATCCTGACACCTTGATATCGGTGTCGGGATCGCTGGTAAGTCGCTTAATGAGACGGGGCCTTTACTCCAGTTATTGATCCAGCTAGTTTGAATAATCTTGCCTCAAGTTTGCATTGCTGACCAGCAGCTACTCTGTTAATACAACCTAGTGGCCATTTTATAAGGGTTAAATAGTGAGGACCTTCCAGATGGAGTAGCCAGCACCCAGTCTGTCCAAAGTTTACTTTTTGAGCCAACAACTTAAGACAAAGTTTACATGCAAAAAATCATGGAATTCTTTTTCACCATTTCACCACATTTTAATTTGTTTTCTCATTTTAGTGCATTATTATGTAATAGAAGGAATTTTGTCCTACATAACTACTAGTACTGCAAAAAACAAGCCCCCATGTGTCTATCTCAAAAGGAAAAAAACAAGATAAAAAATTAAATAGCAAATAGTAAAAATTAACTGCATCAATATAGAAGAAAAAAAACAAAACGTGAGTAGTAATAAGTAATAAGTGGTACATTGCTAACAAACTAAAGCTAAAATAACACTAAATAATAAATAGTAATAAAATAGTGTAAACTCTTAATGTCAATAATGAAAACCCAAAACAGAACTACATGTCTTTCTTTAATGGGAATCTGTCAGTCGGATGAACCCTCCTAAGCCGTCTATATGGCCATGTAGGTCATAGAAAGATGAATAAAATTATACCTTGGTATCTGTGAACCGATGTCTTATTCCAGAGAAATCTATGTTTTCTTTATATATAAATGAGTTGTCAAGGTATCATTTTATTGAACTTTCAATGATTTACTTGCCATATAGACAGCTTAGGAGGGTTTATCCATTTATATGTAATATTATGTAATATGACACGATTTTGTATAATATCAATTATAATTTCTATTTATAATAAATGGTATTGGGAGCTACTCAGGGAAAGAAGGTTCTGCTTCTTCAGTAAAATAGTTTGGCATCACCGCATTTGTATAACTTTTATTTGGTTATCCCCTGTATTTGTGTATTATTCAGGA
Organism: Dendrobates tinctorius; assembly: GCF_039654945.1. Lineage (NCBI taxonomy): Eukaryota > Metazoa > Chordata > Amphibia > Anura > Dendrobatidae > Dendrobates > Dendrobates tinctorius. The sequence continues at coordinate 7,695,417 of NW_027361797.1, forward strand.
AGCTTTTTTTACTGTATGTGTTTAAAAAATTAAAATTAAACTTGATTTTGTAGATGTTTTACTCCTTATGTTTTAGTTTTGGGATGGTTACATTCTCCCTGGACCTAGCGTGTTGGTATTGGATTTGGGCTGAGATGTTCTTCGGAGAGTTTCTATATGCTGTTGCTAGATGTGTTAGAGGAATTTACAACATGTATCCGTAGAGCTCACTCAGAGACCTAAAGAAAATAAAACATTTCTTACATAGAGCTAATTTGCTGAATGGAATTCAACTGATAATAGATACTTCAAGCTTTGCTGTGACTTCCCACTGGGAGATGACCAGACAGATCTTCATTTACAGTCTGAGTATAAAGTTGTTCACGTGCTCACTGCAGAGACCTACCCATATACTGTGCTACAAAAAAAATAAACACACAAAAAAAGTTAAAATATTTGGTTTACAAACTTTTTAACTGATTAGTTGAAATAAATCAAAATACCTCCATTTATTTCAAAAGATTCAAGATTCAAGATTTGTTCTTTATTTATGGGTCCGGAAATTGGCTGAAGTGTATATAAGCATATATCTATATTATCAGTTATTGGCAAAAAGATTCAGTCAAATGGAAAGTTTGCTCTGCATAAGTAACATTAGCTTTTAACTTTCGGACTTTTCTATAGGAATCCTATAGCGTCTATATTTTCTGGAATCCTAGATTTTCTCATCGTTATAAGGCAAATAATAATAATTACAATTATCAATAACATGCTTCAAATTGAAATACAATGTAGCATTGAGTCTTTGGCTATTGAACCCTTATAAACAGTGTTTATAAATAGAAATGTGGCAGACGCTTTGTCTTTTAAATAATTCAACATCAGTATAAAAGCAACTTTGAAATGTTTTCTGTTTTAACTCAAAATCTGTAAATTACAAATTTATGTACCATATTTTTTGGATTATAAGACGCACTTTTCCCCAAAAAAAATTTACCTTAGTGGTAACATTGCTGTAGGCCACAGGCTGTTATGAGGGGGTGTCCGGCAGTGCTGCTGGTGCCCAGCAGTGCTGCAGGGGTCTCTAATGTTGATGTGGGGGTCTCAGGTGCTGCCGGGGGCTTTGTCGACAATTTGTGAAAGGCCATAGCCTCAGCAGTTCCATGGTTTCCTGTGCTGAGACCTCATCTCCTGAGATCTTGGTGCCGAGATCTCCATCTGTGCATGCGCCTCCCCCAGTGGTTATTTTGTTGAAGTGCACCGCACAGGAAACCATGGAACTGCCGGGGCTCTAGCCTTTCATAAAATGTTGGCAGAGCCCCAGCAGCACTGAAGACACCCGCAGCAGCACTGGGCAGCAGCGCCAGACACCCAAAGCAGCACCAGACACCAACAGCAGCACCAGACACCCGCAGAGATGCGCCGCACATCGGAACACCCACTCATCAAAGTCTGTGGCCTGAAGCCTCACCCCACTCCTGCCTCCTCAAGCAGCGACCCTGGGACCCCACTTCACCGCAGCCACCACTCCGGGTAAGCAAAAAGACAATGGATTATAACAAGCACCACCATTTTATTAAAAAAAATTTTTTCCCTATTTTTCTCCTCAAAATTTGGGGTGCATCTTATAATCTGAAAAATGCAGTAATATGAGCCTAAGGCCCCCCACATTTCAACTTATCAATACTTTGGTGATTTGTTACACTCCCTGGCATATGCCCAGCGTGTGTAGCTCTGTCTACTGTATATTCCCAATTACAACCAATGTGCACAGTAAATGCCGAAATCTTGGACTGAGTTGATGGACAACATGGTGGCTCAGTGGTTTGCACTGTTGTTTTGTAGTGCTGGGGTCCTGGGTTCAAATCCCACTATGTCTCCCTGTGTTCTCTTGGATTTCTTCCCACATTCCAAAGACATACTGATAGAGAATTTAGATTATGAGCCCCAATGGGAACATCAATGATTATGTCTGTAAGGCACTGTGGAATATATGACACTATATGTAAAGCATAATAAATAATACTTTTATATGATTTTTTTTTATTTTTGTTAAGAAATGCTGACTTATTTTAAATATTAATTTGTATTCAATCCGTTACATTTTTTTTTCCTTGTAGAGTAGTGTCCCAAGAGCTTCTGTTTGATAATATATTATCTCAGGTATGAAGTCTGCTGGTGATGCATAAACCTTTTCACTAAATGTTGTTTGCCACGTAATACTAACAGAAAAATGTGACGTCCTAGTATAAGCTATCATGTGCACATTTATACATGAAAGTGGCAACATTGTGGCCAATTGCGCATCTATTGTTTACTCTTCTTTAAAGCCAATCACACTGAGCTTGCTGGATGGTGCATGTGCTTCACAATCACAGACTGTATACCTGAATGCTGTTCACCTATAATATTCCTAGTTACACCTATTATAAGTAATGACGCCTTGCAAGTATGAAAAAGGAGCCCACTAACTTGCTAACATAGGAAGGAATATTTGTGTTTAGAATTTTTTCCTCTTTATTTTCAACAAGTGTGTTGACTTTTTATCATTTACCGTAACTGTTATTCTTATTTCAGCAGCAGGTACATAAAAATAAATGTTTTTATGCTGATACACTTATTGAACTAAGTGAATACAAGTTGAACTATTACTGAGATCCAGGCCAGCCACCAACTTAATTTTGCTTTAAGCAAGTGTCTATTACCAAGTCCAATGTGCAAGATTCAGATGCATAACTTTTTAGAATAGAATATACCACCCAATTCCAAAAAAGTCGAGACCCTGAGTAACTTGTAAAGAAAACATGAATGCATTGATTTGGAAATTTCTTATAGCCATATTTTAATCACAACAGAACGTAGAACACAGATCGGAAGTTGAAAGGTAGACATTTCCCATTTGATTTGATGAAAAAAAGTCACTTAGAAATTGGTGGCGCAATGCATCTCAAAAATGTTGTGGCAGGGTAAACAAAAGGCTAGAAAAGAAATGAAAAACATTTGAGGGTCAAATTTTAGGTCACATAACTGTATTAAAAGTTAGAGAGGCAGAGTCTCTCAGAAGCAAAGATACTTGGAGATTCACCACTCTGTAAACAACTGTATCTGGAAATAGTGGAGCAATTTTAAAAAAAATGTTCCTCAATGTAAAATTAATAATAATTTGAATGATCTACCGTCTACAGTGCACAGTATCATCGAAAGATTCTGTGATTCTGTAAAAATCCAAGGGGCAAGGCCAACAGTTAGTATTGGATGCTCATTATCTACAAGCCCACAGGCATCATGACATTAAAAACAGGCCTGATTCAGTCATCACTGTATGGGCTCAGAAATAGCTCCAGAAATCATTGTCTGTGAACACAATTCACTGTGCCATCCACAAATGCAAGTTAAAACTCTATCATGCAAGCAAGAAGCCAAAAATCACCCTCACCCAGAAACACCACATGGGCCGGGGCTCATTCCACTGAATGCCCTTACTCCTTCCCTGTGGGACGAACACTACTCAGACATTACAGGGTGGGTTTACCAACTTCTGGTAAAAAATTTTTGGCTCACCAACAGTTAACAGCACATAGTTCATCCCCAGCAAGGACACAAGATGGTGTAAGTAATAGAGGCTCAACCTTCTGCTGGCTCATAAGGTATTATTATATCCATGGCTTCAGGGCCTTCAGGACCAACTAACCCAACTATGAGCACCGCACTTTTGGCAGGCACCCCCTGAGAGGAGGTAGTGGCAAGCTTAGGAAGCTTACCGACACAGCGAGGTATGTGACCAGGTGGCCAGATTGGCCCAATCTGGGGTATGCAAACTAATTTGTGGTCTCAGGGGTGAGCAGTGGAGCAGTTCTACTAGCTGGAACCATGGTCTCTAAGCTGCAGTCCCTTAGAATCACGTTGGTGACAGGAGCAGGCCCTTTTTTACAGCTATCAGTTCTCATATGAGGGCATTGTGCCCCACAAGATAGTTTTTAAAAGCAACAATCTACTATAAAAATGATAACATATACTGTAGGTGCACTGACATAATAGAAAATCAGTTGTGAACAGAGCAATAATTAGAGAGGAAACTTAAAGTGACTTTTTTGGGCGAACTTGATGTCAATGTGAAGAGGTGAACAGAAGGTTTGATACTCCAATTCCTGTCCAATCTAGGCACAGGTCTTAAAATTGAAGTATAAGGTATCAGATCAATTTATTGTCATTTATTTTCCTGTAGCAGTACATGGACTTTGTGGCATTGATAGTAAAATAATTGATGTTACCTAACAGTATGTAGTAGTAAAGTGAGATTACAACACAGTTCTTGATTCCAGACTGCCACTGGATCCTTAATGTGGCAAGCTATTTAATTCCTCTGGGTCAGCTTTACCAGCAAGAACACACATTGGTGCAAGTGACACAGTCTCACCCTACTGCTAGCTCATCAGGGGTTAGGACCTCCATGACTTTGGGGCCTCCAGGGCCCACTACACCAACCAGCAGCACCCCGTTTTTGGCAGGCACCCATGGAGAGGAGGTAGCGGTAATCTTAGGAAGCTGACAGAGCTTAGCGAGGTATGTGACCAGGTGACTGGTTTGTCCAAATATATGTTATCCAAAGTATTAAGTGTGCTCAGTGATGGGCAATGGAGCAGTTCTGTAATCCACCAGCTGGAACCATGGTCCTTTAAGCTGATGTCCATATTGCCACACCGGTGACAGGAGAAGGCCTCTCAGCTCAAATTTCAAGGCACTGTGTTCCACAGGATTGGGAGGAGATAATCCTGGCTGTTTCCTCATTGATCACTAGTTCAATTAGACTGCATAATTATTCTCCAAATGATGCAGACTAGTACACCGCAAAGGGCTGATGCAATCCATAAGCAGGCATTCCACCAATCATCATACAAAAAGGGGCACCAGAGAGTCACACATAAAACATTGGTTCAGGTTCCTTGACTTACTGAACAAAGGTATAGTACTTCTGGCGTAATTAAGAATGGTCCACCTGAAGACAAGTGGTCAGATTTTCACTATTGATGCTGAGTCCTGTGGGATCAAAAAGAAAGGGACCATCCACCTTGTTATCATCCCACATGTTCTAAAGCATGCATCTCTGATGGTATGGTGTTGTATTAGTACCTATGGCATGGGCTGCTTACACATCTTGAAAGACACTATCAGTGATCCCATCCAGATGTCCAAGTCTGCATTCTTTCACATTTCAACAAGACAATGGTAAATCACATACTACATCTATCACAACAGCAAGGCTTCACAGTAAAAGAGTTCAGGTGATAAACTGACCGTCTGTAGCACTGACAGCATTCCTGTCCCAAAACTCCAGCCATTGGTCTCCTCATTTCCCAGACATTTAGAGATTGTTCCAAAAAAAAGAGGGGATGCTACATATTGATAGACATGGTCCAGGCCCAACTTTTTTGTGATTTGTTGCTGACATCAATTTTCAAGTGAGTTAATTTTTTTTACATGAAATAGAAAAATGTGTAATTTTAACCTTCTGATTTATGTTCTATTGTGAATAAAATATCGCTTTAAGAGATATCCAAATCCTTGCACTCTATTTTTTCACACTGATCCTACTCAGCATCACAACTTTGATTTGGAATTGGGGTTGTAGATGTTTTTAGATAAATTCTGTATCACAGTCAAATGTTAAAGTTTAGCTATTGTTTAACAGAGATTGACTTGTAATAGTGACATTTCAAATGTTTTGCTCAGTGAAGGTCCCAGTGCTGAGATTCCCACAGATCAGAAGAGTTAGATATCATCAAAAACTGAAATGTGCAAAAGTTATGTTGCTTCATCAAAAGTAAAAGAACAGGTTTAATAACAATTTTCGCATAAAATATCCATAATTCTAGTGCTTGCTACAACAAAGATTCAATATGACACCCACTCTCCAATGACAGCTTAACTAACTGTATCGCAGCTTTATTTATGAGGACTATTCATAGGATCACTTCCAGTGGGTCTCTAATGTCCTATCTTAAATCACAAGCAATTGAGAAATGGCCATGCATGACGGTGAACTCTATTTATTTATATATTTAATTTTACTCAATTCTATAGAGCGATATTAATTCCACAGCACTTTACAAACATTGACATCATTGTCCCGAATGGGTCCCACAATATAAATTCCACATTAGTATGTCTTTGGAGTTTGGGAGGAAACTGGACTATACTGTAAGTGCTGATTTTGTCCTTGGAGGGATTAGAAGCTAGCACCCCAGTGCAAGGCTACAGTGATAACAACTGAGCCACTGTGCTTCCTTATTTATAAAAGAGACCTGTAATTTGCCAAACACATTTTTTGTAGATGAGCATAAATATAAATGCCTGGAAAAGCCCTTTAATACAGGGTGGGTCATTTATATGGATACACCTAAATAAAATGGGAATTGTTGGTGATATCAACATCCTGTTTGTGGCACAATAGTATATGGGAGGGGAGAAACATTTCAAGATGCGTGATGACCATGGCGGCAATTTTGAAGTCGGCCATTTTGGATCGAACTTTATTTTTTCCAAAGGCAAGAGGGTCAGGTGACACATCAAACTTATTGAGAATTTCACAAGAAAAACAATGGTGTGCTTGGTTTTAGCGTAACTTTATTCTTTCATGAGCTATTTACAAGTTTATGACCACTTATAAAAAGTGCGCAAAGTGATGCCCATTGTGTTGGATTGTCAATTCAATCCTTTTCTCCCACTTTTGACACTCTGATAGCAACACCGCAGAAGAAATGCTAGTCTTAAGGTACTGTCACACTTAGCGATGCACCAGCGATCCCGACTAGCGATATGACGTGGTCAGGATCACTGGTGCATTGCTAAGTGGTCACTAGTGAGCTGCCACACAGGCAGATCTCACCAGTGACATAGCAGGGATCGGGGGTTGCTACTTACCTGTCAGACGAGGCGATCCTGACGTCCTCCCGCCCGTGTCCACGCGTCGCTCATCGGTGCCACAGGAAGCCCAGCAGGATGCTGATGATGAGAAACGGCTCAGGACGTTCTCGTGCGATCAGCGATAACCAGCGGGGAGCCGGTCGGAGGTAAAGTATCAGACATAGCGATATCGCTAGCAATATCGCTGCTACGTCACAAAAACCAGTGATGTTACAGCGATATTGCTAGGGATATCGCTTAGTGTGACAAGCCCTTAAGGGATTCAGATTCCCTTTAGGAATGCTCGGACCTGACACCCATAATATGGTGGTGCACCATCTTGTTGAAAAACTCAGGGAACATGCCATCTTCAGTGCATACATAGGGCAACACATCATCATGTAGCAATTTCATATATCCAGTGACATTGTGGTTCCATTGATGAAGAATGGCCCCCACTATCTTTGTACCCCATATACCACACCATACAATCAATTATGGGTGTCAGGTCCAAGCATTCTGACATGAACAGTTTCCTGGAAAGTGGATTGCTCATAGTGGGCCAGTTGTATGGCCACCAAGGTCTCCTTTTCTGACCCCCTTAGACTTTTATCTTTGGGGTCATTGGGGGCAATTGTCTATGATGTGAAGATACAAGATATGCAGCATCTGAAACAATGGATACTGGAAGCCTGTGCAAGCATTTCTTCTGCACTGTTGCTATCAGTGTGTCAAGAGTGGGAGAAGAGGATTGCATTGACAATCCAACACAATGGGTAGCACTTTGAACACATTTTATAAGTGGTCATAAACTTGTAAATAACTCTTGAAAGAATAAAGTTATATTAAAACCAAGCACACCATTGTTTATCTTGTGAAATTCTCAATAAGGTTGGTGTGGCACATGACCCTCTTCCCATTGAAAAAAATAAAGTTGGATCCAAAATGGCCAACTTCAAAATGGCCACCAAGTTCACCACCCATCTTGAAAAGTTCCCCCCCTCCCATATACTTATGTGCCACAGGAAACTGGTATCACCAACCATTCCCATTTTATTTAGGTGTATCCATATAAATGTCCCACCCTGTATATCCATCCATCATCATATTTTTAAGTTTTAAATCTTAACTGTGATTTTAATTTTTATTCCATAAATCAATAGTACACATGAAAATAAGCAAATTTGCATTATATATGATCAGAGAAATTTGCTTCTTTTTTTGCCAGAATTGTTCAGTCATTATCAAAATTCTCAATTCTGACATAAAATCTACATTCAATGAAGACAGACATTCCCCTTACTGAGATAGGAGATGGCAGGTGCTATTGAAAAGATTCTGTCTAGATAGGAAAGAGGGAAGAGCTCTGCCTGTAGCTGCTCCCTCCACATAGAATTGTATCAGCAGCAAGTGCCATCTCCTATCTCAGTAATAGGAAAGTTTGTCTTCACTGAATGCAGATTTTAACAGATGGAATCTCGTAATTCATCCCACCCATTGGCGCACACGTCTCGTGATCGTGGTCTGCTAATGACCCCCGTACTTGTCATTTCGAACCTCCTGTGAATGATGGCCCACGGATGGAGTTCGTAGGAGATTGTAAATCCTGCTATACGTAGCATACCTTCACAAAATTTTATAAAGTCGATGGAGCTAACTATAACTGGTTTAAAAACGCCAAAAGTCGCAAAATATTTTTGCAACTTCAGGGTGCACAGAACTTTTATGACATGTTAAAGGGTTTTATGCCAGAATTCTGACAAAAACTCTTATATGAAACAAGATCTATATGTTTAGAAAAACTTCTCTTTTAGCCCCTTAATGACTGAGCCAGTTTGACCGTAATGATCAAGCCATATTTTACTATTCTGACCCCTGTCATTTTTTGGGGTTATACACATGTGGTCAAAATTGTTGGCACCCCTCGTTTAACCCCTTTACCCCAAGGGTTGTTTGCATGTTAATGACCAGGCCAATGTTTACATTTCTGACCACTGTCCCTTTATGAGGTAATAACTCTGGAACGCTTCCATAGATCCTGGTGATTCAACATTGTTTTCTTGTGACATATTCTACTTCATGATAGTGGTAAAAATTATTTGATATGACTTGCATTTGTTTGTGAGAAAAATTGAAATTTGGCAAAAATTTCACAATTTTCCAAATTTGAATTTTCATGCCCTTAAATCACAGAGATATGGCACATAAAATACTTAATAATTACCATTTCTCACATGTTTACAAGTCACTTTGAGTGGCCTATATGATAGAAAATACCCAAAAGTGACACCATTCCAAAAACTGCACCTCTGAAGGTGCTCAATGCCACATACAAGAAGTTTATTAACCCTTCAGCTTTTTCACATGCATTTTGGGAATGTTTTAAAAAAATGAACTTTTAACTTTTTTTCACAAAAAAACTATTTCAGATCCAATTATTTTTATTTTACCAAGGGTAATAGGAGAAATTGGACAGCAAAAGTTGTTGTATAGTTTTTCCTGAGTACGCTGATACCACATATATGCAGGTAAACCACCGTTTGGGCACATGGCAGAGCTCGGAAGGGAAGGAGCACCGTTTGACTTTTCAATGCAAAATTGGCTGGAATTGAGATTGGACACCATGTTGCGTTTGGAGAGCCCCTGATGTGAACAACACAAGTGACACCATTTTGGAAACTAGACTCCTCAAGGAACTTATCTAGATGTGTGGTGAGAAATTTGAACTCCCAGGTGTTTCACTAAAGTTTGTAACGCCCTGGAGTGAAAATAAAAAATCAAATTTTTCCACAAACATAATCTTTTAGTCCACAATTTTTTTATTATCACAAGGGTATCAGGAAAATTGGGCCCCAAAAGTTGTTATCCAAATTGTCCTGATTACGCTAATTCCCCATTTGTGGGGGTAAATCACTGTTTGGGTGCACAGCAGAGCTCAGAAGGGAAGGAGCACCGTTTGACTTGTTCAACGCAGAATTGGCTGGAATTGAGATCTGACACCATGTCACGTTTGGAGAGCCCCTGATGTGCCTAAACAGTGGAAATCCCCCAATTCTAACTCCAACTTTAACCCCTACACACCCCTAACCCTAATGCCAACCCTAAACTTAATCCCATCCCTAAACCTAATCCAAACCCTAATCCCAACCCCAACCCCAACCCTAACCCTAACTTTAGCCCCAATCCTAGCCCTAACTTTAGTCCCAACCCTAACCCTAGCTTTAGCCTAACTCACTTTAGCCCAACTCTAACCCTAATGGGAAAATAGAAATATATCCTTTTTTTATTTCATTATTTTTCCCTAAGGGGGTGATAAAGGTGTATTTGAATTACTATTTATTTATTTTCATCACTGTGGTACTGATGCAGCACAAACATACCACATGTGTGCCGCAAGTATTACACACATGGACACTGACATCTCTGGTACTGGAAATATCAGGATGTGTGAAAGAGGCTTTTTAGCGGGTTTTTATGTTTGGCAGCTGTCACATGCTAAAAGACACTTTTTTATTGTCAAAAAGTTTTTGCATCACCACATTTTGAGACCTATAATTTTTCCATATTTTGTCCCACAGAGTCATGTGAGGTCTTATTTTTTGTGGGACCAGCTGACGTTATTATTGGTATAATTTTTGGGTGCATGACATTTTTTAATCACTTTCTATTCCGATTTTTGGAAGACAGAATGAGCAGAAGCCAGCAATTCATTAATTTCTTTTGGGAGGGAGGCGTTTACACCATTCCACGTGTGATAAAATTGATAAGGCAGTTTTATTCTTCGGGTCAGTATGATTACAGCGATATCTCATATATATCTTTTTCATGTTTTGGCGCTTTTATATAATAAAAACTATTTTATAGAAAAAATAAATGTTTTTGCATCACTTTATTCTGAGTGCTATAACTTTTTTATTTTTTCACTGATGATGTATGGCAGCTCATTTTTTGCAGGACAATATGATGTTTTCAGCAGTATCATGTTTATTTATATCTGTCTTTTTGATTGTGCATTATTCCACTTTTTTTGGCGGTATGATGATAAAGCATACTATAGAACCTGTCAGCGCTGCAGTTTCTATACACTAACCTGAGAGACTTCCTGACATGCACTGCACATGACAGCTCTGGAGACCCGGATGTTGACATGACGACATCGGGTCTACATGGCAGCGATCAGGACCCCGCGTCCCATCATGGGGTCTCTGATCCTGCTTCAGAACACTGTGATCATGTTTGATTGCAGTGTTCCATCTGTGACCGCTCCTTTCACTTAGTGCCAGGTGTCTGCTGTGAAAATCAGCTGACACCCACCCGCGATCAGCCACGTTCCGTGAGCATGGCTGATCGCCTATGACGTACTATCCCGCCAATGGAAAGTAAAGCCCAGGACACATGATCGGGACAGTACATCTAATGGCAGAAAGGGGTTAATAGCAGAAAAATCCACAATGGTCACAGAAATAAGTTGAATCTGACAAAAGTAATAATAACTAAAAAATCTATGATAATGAACACATGAAAGTCAGACATTGCTGGCCACCCTATTGCTGAATACTTGTAGAGTGAATTACAATTTTTTGTTTGAGAATTCAATAAGTTTGTTCATTTCTACTTCTTATTGTCATAAGGTCTGAATACCAAAGAAGATGTATCCTTGGAGACACTTAGGGTAGGGGGCTCAAAGTAATAGGAACATAAATGGTGTTTGTTTTATCTATAGAGAATGGCCTCTATTTGTTAATTGGCATGCTGAGATTATTTTGAAATGGTTGATATAATATTTTGGTCCACTGCACAAGAAGCTCTGCTGTTTTCACAGTTTGATAATCAATGCATCACTGAACACAGTTCTTTGAAATCCATGTTTTTGTTTGTCCCCGGCTTAAACGAACAGCTGCAATTACCGTTACATACAATTGAATGTTAATTTGAAAAAAAAAAAATACTGACACCAATTTGTAAACTACAAACTGCCCCTTTTTTGTTCTAACGCTGAAAAATAATACACTTATCTTAAAGTGTCAGCAGTTGTACTGAGTGTGACGTCTGCTGTGCATGTTTGTACAGATATTGCTGAATGATGATGAAGCATGAAATGCACAGAGTGCAGGATTATACTTGCTAATTTACTTTGAACACACTGTAATACTTGGTAATAAATTAGTCTACATGTCTTTGTAATTTGAATTTAATTCTTCTATTGGGGACTGTTACCATTATAAAAGAAATAAAATAACATAAAAAATAGATTAAAGAAAAATTTCCCCAAAAAAGTTTTATTGTTCGGTGCATTTGTAAGGTATATCTGGTACATCGCTGTGTTGTTATATTTTTTTATCCATCGCAGTATATTGTATTTTCATTTCTGTGACATTCACATTTTGGCTCCCATGCAAATACTGTATTTGGAGAAACTAACTTTGGTTCTATACATAAGAACCAGTATGATTTGGAGAGTTAGAGCTTGGGTCATGTGATACCGCAATATTATTGGAATGGAAGTGATATTATATGAATGCAATAATCAGGAACAAAAATAGACATCACAATTATGTACAGTACCAATAGACCAAACAGTCTTTAATTTTCCTGTGTATCTTCTTAAATGGATTCTGCCAGCAGGTTTTTGCTGCCTCATCTGAGAGCAGCATAATGTAGGAAAATATACCCTGATTCCAATGATGTATCACTTAGCTACTGGGGGAAGTAGTTGTGACACAATCAGAGTTCCTAGATGTAGCACATAGCAGAACTCACACCCTAGTTCTCTATGTACATAGTGTTAGGCGTCAGGTTCCTGTCGCTGCACAGCGGGAATCCCAAGCCTTGCTTCCGGCGGTCGCCCATTCCTCTCCAGCTGCAGAGGAGGTTGCTCAGCAAACTCGTCAGTCCTGACACTCTGCCCAGACCAGCTCCGTGGGTTTGCTTGCTGCTGCCACCTCTGGCACAGCTATGGCAATGCATGCTGCTCAGCAGCAAGATTCTCCAGGGACTAAGTCCCCATGTCGGGCCACTGAGCATGCCCGTGGAGTGATCTCTCATTGGAGATCGAAGGTCACGTGCTCAGGTCCTGCTCGTGTTTCGATTGGCCCATCCGAGAAGCCAGGAAGGTCCCGGATGCTCGCGGCTATAAAAGGCTTGCATGGCCACTCGGCCATGCGCTAGGATAGACTGTATTTTCAGACTATGAGGAGTGAGTGATGTATGCACGCATGAATGTCTCTGGTGAATGACTCATTAAGAAACCCCTACCCTTGGTACGCATGTGTTGTGCAGCCTAGCCTGCTAGCGCACAGGCTTAGGCATAGGTAGGTCAGTGTTTGAGTCAGGCATTAATCCTCACCAGTGACTCGGCACACCTCAGTGCACGTGCTCCACACTCCTTAGCCAGCGTCTATAGCGGCATTCGCGGTAGAGACACCACGCGCTCAGTGGGCCTATAGGGACTCTAACCCCATGTCCTTGGGGTAGAGTTCTGTGGCCATACACTGTGCTCTCTTTTGGCCAGGCTCTGTGAGCTAAACAGCCTCCGGCATCTACATTCAGCAGTCGTGCGGCTCTGTGAATTAACAGAGTTCGCCCCTGTTCACACTGGGTGACGTAACCCACGTGTGACCTTTCCACACCGCTTTATACTTCCGCCATTATCTAGCAGCAGTGTACCACCTCTGCATGGTGGACCCCAGGCTGCGAACGCACCTACTATTATTTTATAATTTGTTGCATTCCGCCAGCCCTAACATTATCCTAGCGCCAGGGTCTGGTTAATAATGGCGGACGAACAACGACTGCATAGATACATCCAGCAGCTGGAGGGTAGGTTGGCAGTGCTAGAGTGTTCCACCTCAGCTGCGGATGTTACCTCGGTCGCTGTTCAAGCAGCTACAGAGGCTGTCGCCCGTGTCTCCACGGCCAGCTCTGCCCCGACCTTGTCTCGCCTCCCGCTGCCAGAGAAGTTCTCGGGTGATAGTGCTTCATGCAGGGGTTTCGTGAGTCAGTGCTCCATTCACATGGAGTTGCTGGCCACACGATTTCCCTCTGAGTGGGCCAAGTTGGGATTTATCATCTCCCTTCTGTCAGGCCGGGCCATGGAGTGGACCACCCCGCTGTAGGAGCGTGGGGATCCCCTGGTGCAGACTGCCACCCATTTTCTGGTCACTCTGAAGCAGGTGTTCCTGGGGCCTCGGGTCACGCACAACACCGCACTTCAGTTGCTGGCCCTAACCCAGGGTTCATCTCTGGTCAGTCGGTATGCCATCCTCTTCAGAACTCTGGCCTCAGAGCTTGAGTGGCCATATAAGGTTCTCATACCTATATTCTGGAGAGGTCTGGCTGATCATGTTAAAGATGCCCTGGCTACCAGGGAGGTGCCCACCACTTTGCAGGAGCTCATTACGGTCTCCACCCGAATTGACATTCGCTTCACTGAGCGAGGGCTTGAGCGCTCCAAGTCCCGCCAACAATTTAGGTTGGCTCCTAATTTTGCTAGACCGCTGGAACCTCCCGGTCAGCCGCCTGAGCCTCCAGAGGCCATGGAGGTGTCCCGCACGGGATCCAGAGTCCGGTCTGCGCGGGTACCTTCAGTCTGTTTTCGTTATCGACAGACTGGGTACCTTGCTAACCAGTGCCCACAGCGGCCGGGAAACGCTCTGGTCTAGTGGTTATCAGAGGGGGCCTACTAGACACAGCGACTTTCTCCTCCAAGCTCCTGTTTAAAGGGGCATTAGAGTTTGATTCTTCCACTCTGGTTGTGAAGGTTTGTGTGGACTCTGGAGAGGAGGGCAATTTAATGTCGTCTGCCTTCACCCAACAACATGCAATCCCCCTGGTCCCGCTACCTCAACCTGTCACTATCAGAGTGGTGAATGGTGCGACACTCCCGTCCCAAATCACCCACCAGACGGCTCCACTGAGACTCTCACTGTCTCCTTCCCAACAGGAGATGCTGTCTCTTCTTGTCATGCCCGAAGGTATCGACCAGGTCCTCCTAGGGGTTCCTTGGTTACAAGCTCACTCTCCTCACATAGAGTGGTCCTCAGGAAAAATGCTTGGTTGGAGCAAGTCCTGCGAGGGTAGGTGTCTGAGGGACTGTGTACAGGTCGCTATCTCTGAGGTTCCCGCAGATCTCTCCTCGCTTCCCAAGCCATATCAGCAGTATGCAGACATTTTCTCTAAGAAGGCGGTGGACACCCTTCCACCGCACCGCCCTTACGACTGTCCTACTGACCTCTTGCCTGGTGCTGAGCCTCCTCAGGGTAGAGTCTACCCCCTATCTCTCCCAGAGACAGAGGTCATGTCTCAGTATATCAGGGAGAATCTGGCAAGAGGATTCATTAGGAAGTCGGTGTCGCCGGCGGGAGCGGGATTCTTCTTTGTCTCGGCTCGGGTTCTTGTCGCTGCACAGCAGGAATCCCGAGCCTTGCTTCTGGCGGTCTCCCATTCCTCTCCAGCCACACAGGAGGTTGCTCAGCAAACTCGTCAGTCCCGGCGCTCTGCCCAGACCAGATCCGTGGATTTGCTTGCTGCTGCCACCTCTGGCACAGCTATGGCAATGCATGCTGCTCAGTAGCGAGATTCTCCAGGGACTAAGTCCCCATGTCGGGCCACTGAGCATGCCCGTGGAGTGATCTCCCATTGGAGATCGAAGGTCACATGCTCAGGTCCTGCTCGTGTTCGGATTGGCCCATCCGAGAAGCCAGGAAGGTCCCGGACGCTCGTGGCTATAAAAGGCTCGCATGGCCACTCGGCCATGCGCTGGATTGGACTGTATTTTCAGACTATGAGGAGTGAGTGATGTATGCATGTATGAATATCTCTGGTGAATGACTCATTAAGAAACCCCTACCCTTGGTATGCATGTGTTGTGCAGCCTAGCCTGCTAGCGCACATGCTTAGTCATAGGTATGTCAGTGTTTGAGTCAGGCATTAGTCCTCACCAGTGACTCGGCACGCCTCAGTGCACGTGCTCCACACTCCTTAGTCAGCGTCTATAGCGGCATTCGCGGCAGCGACACCGCGCGCTCAGTGGGCCTAGATGGACTCTAACCCCGTGTCCTTGGGGTAGAGTTCTGTGGCCATACACTGTGCGCTCTTTTGGCCGGGCTCTGTGAGCTAAACAGGCTCCGGCATCTACGTTCAGCGGCCATGCGGCTCTGTGAGTTAACAGAGTTCGCTCCTGTTCACACTGGGTGACGTAACCCACGTGTGACCTTTCCACACCGCTTTATACTTCCGCCATTATCTAGAAGCAGTGTCCCACCTCTGCATGGTGGACCCTGGGTTGCGAACGCTCCTACTATTATTTTATAATTTGGTGCGTTCTGCCAGCCCTAACACATAGTCTATTGACAGTGAGTAGCTTATCTGAGGAGGGGACGTGGTCAGACAACTTGGCACATGGGAACTAGTTTGGACAGTGACAATGTTCTAATGATTAAACCTTAATTGTTAGTAGGCAGCAGCACACAGTCTGATCAGTGACACATCACTGAATTCAGTGTTTTAAACCTTTCCTCATGCTGTCATCAGATTACATAGCAAAAAAAACCTGCTGGCAAATTCCTTTGAGCAACTTAAGAACCTACAGCTTAACTGAATTTAAAAATAGTCATCTCAATAATGATATTGATGCTTTATCACTAGAATGAAGGCAATATGATTAACCTTCGGCCATGTCTGTAAAGTTTTCTTTTGACAAAAGCATCACTGTTTGCTTGGCATTTTTCTTAGAAAATGTTTATTGTATATCAGAGGTGGTCCCAAATAAAGTTGATTAAAATTTTATCCCTGTCCAGCAGCCACATTGTTGATGTTGAGGTTGCCTTCAGGTCATAGGAGCTTTGTAAGGCTCTGGTCTGAAAGCTATGGACTACCAAAGTGGCTGCTGGACTAGGATCCTGCAAATCAACTCTATACTTGAAGACTCTAGGTGCCCTTAGATTGATTTATAGTAAAATATTTAATGCCTTTATTGTAATTACCAACCTTCTTGTAACTACCAATGTTCTTGTAACTACCAACAGTAGACATATTAGTCTCACTAATGCACATACATTTATTATTATAGAGTAGAAGATTATGACTCAATATAACTGAGTACCTCTCTATTGGTCGAAACACATGTACAAATAGGCCTATAACTATATTAAGGCTATGTGCCCACGTAGCGATATTTAAGCGTTTTTGCCGCGATTTTCGGCGCGAAAACGCTGCAAAAACTCTTAAAAATCGTGTACAGAACGCCCCCCATGCATTCCTATGGCATTTCGCACATGCTGTGCTAATGCTGCGCTTTTTTCCGCGGCGGAATCGCATCGCGGAAAAAATCGCAGCATGCTCATTCTTTTGTGCGGAATCACAAAGAATTGCCGCGATTCCGCACCCATAGGAATGCATGAGAATCGCTTACTTCCCGCATGTGGCTATGCCCACCATGCGGGAAGTTAAGCGTCTCATGTGCGGTTGGTACCCACGGTGTGGAGGAGAGGAGACTGTCCTCCAGGCCCTGGGTACCATACCCCTGTAAAAAAAAGAATAAAAAATAAAAAATCGGGGTATATTTACCTTCCGGCGTCCCGCGCTGCATTCCCGGGCCTCAGTGTTCCCAGTAATGCCTTGCGGCAAGGCCCTGTAATGACGTAGTCTCGCGTGACTCTAGCGGTCTCGCGAGATCACTATAGCAACGCGAGACTACGTCATCACAGGTCTCGCAAGGCATTACTGAGAACGCTGAGGCCCGGGAATGCAGCGCGGGACGCCGGAAGGTAAATATACCCCGATTTTTTATTTTTTTTTAGCATTTTAACATCCTATCTTTTACTATTGATGCCGCATAGGCGGCCTCAATAGTAAAAACCTGGTCACACTTGTCAAACACTATGTGTGATGAGTGTGACCAACCTGTCAATCACTTTCCAAGCGATGCTTCAAATCGCTTGGAAAGTGCTTGAATATTGCACGCGAAAATCGTGGCAAAATCGCGATCATAATCGCGGTAAAATCGCGGTGAAATCGCGCGGAAAAAAACGCACAATTTCTGGGAAGGAGTCCGGTTTTTACTGAGCGTTTTAAAACGCTACGTGGGCCCACAGCCTAAGACACTGTGTTGTGAGTTCATTTTCCCCTTCACTACTGAGGCCCGAGGAACTCCCTCTTCTGGTGAAGAAAGGTAGTGAGCCTGATTGTCAAACACCTGGGGCTGATGATGATGACTGGCTGAGTGGAGTTAATGACTGGATGTAAGGCTGCCGACGCCCTTCTGGCCTGCGGGTGATTTCTCTGTGGACTTCTAGGAAACCAGTCTGATTCCTGCTCATCTACAGCTAAGATTTCTGCTTTGCCTTTTTGCATTAGTGTTTTGTTTTCCTTGCTTTTCTGGATTCTGCCATTCCCTGCTGGGGTGAGCTGAATCTCCTTTTGCCTGTTGCTCTGTCTTCAGAATATTCCTGAGTACTGACATAGCCTTTTTTGAAGCCTAGCGTCTTCAGGGCCTTTTTTACTGTCAGTTTGTTGGCTCTTATTTTCATAGGGTTTTTCACGGATTGCAGACAGCAGCCTTCCTGTCCTTTCCTATCTAAGCTAGCTTGGGCCCCATCTTTGCTCAGTCTATCTTTCTGTCTGTGTTTTGTTCATTCTTCTTGCTTCACCGTCATTATATGTGGGGGGCTGCCTTTTGCTTTGGGATCTGCTCTGGGGTAGTTTAGATTTCCCTTTTTGTCTTTAGGCTATGTAGTCCTCTGGCTGTGATCGAGGGGCCTAGGGCATCGTAGTAGCCCCCCACGGCTACTGCTAGTTGTGTTGATAGGTTCAGGGGTCTGCAATCCGATAGCTGCCAACTTCTCTGGTTTTCTGGACTTAGCTAGCATTTCTATTTTTGCCTCCTACGGTGACTCAATCATAACAGACTGATGTCTGTTGTACAACCAAAGATCTGTATACAAATATAATTTTGCCTAAAATCAGCCTATCAAGAGATTAAACTTGATGGACCTAAAGGCCCCGTTACACATAACGATGTCCCAGCGATCCCAGCAACGATCCGATATGGATGGGATTGCTGGGACTTCGTTAGGCTGTTCGCTGGTGAGCTGTCACATAGACAGCTCTTCCAGCGATCAGGACCAGCGAGCAAGCTGGTATCCAAGGTAAACAGTGGGTATTTAAGAGCGGCGCTGCTCTTAGATACCCGCTGTTTACCCTGGAAACCAGCGTGCATGCTGGTTTCCAAGGTAAACAGCGGGTAACCAAGAGCCGCGTGGCTCTTAGATACACGCTGTTTACATTGGAAACCAGCATCCAGCGTCGCTGATCTCTGGTCTCTCGCTGCCACACGCAGCGATGCGTGCTGGCCAGAACAAGACTAACGATCAAAAAAACGGCCCAGGATGATGGAGCGCGATCAGCGATACCCGGCAGGAGGGACGGTCGCTGATCCATGTCACACACAGCGATTTCGCTGGCGAGATCGCTGTGGCGTCACAAACTCAGCGCTCTTGCTGGCGATATCGCTGTGTATGACGGGGCCTTAAGTCCTTTTTCATCCGACGTAGCTTTGTAGCAATGACCTACTGGAATCTGTTAATATGTACATATGGGTTGGCCTATTCTTTTCCAATTGTTTTTTTTTAATAATTTGAATCCTCCCCAAAAAATAAGTATACATGATCTGAGTTATTTTTATAGCAAACAGTTTTTACATACATCAGGAGGAACATTTAACAGCATGACAAACGTTCCATAAAAAACTGTGTAAACGGAGCCAAAGACTATCCGATCCCTAACATTTTTGTCTGGACCCTCAGCTCCTCGAAAGCCTAACAACAAGGATTAAGCACTTGGTGAAACAAAGTACCAAACACCAGACTGACCAATTATTTCTTTATCACGTTTGTGGCTAACATTATTAAGTGTAACATCTAGCTTCTGAACTTTTTTTTATAAATGGTTTACCGACATATTTTCGCAGTTCTTTTACAAATCTGCAAACTTTTACATACTGAATATATTTTTAAGACTTGCTGATAATCGATTATACTTATATTTCCTGAGATTGCATCCTAGCACAATGTTATTAACTTTTAACATCTAATTAACAATCATAAACAATTGAAAATTTCTATTATTTTTTTTTAGGGTGGTTATGCTGCCTATCGATATGCTCAGCCTGCAACAGCTACAGCAGCTGCATATAGCGACAGGTAAGGGCTGTTAATATTACTTTTTATGTGTTTCATTGGTTCATTTCTGGCTGTAGGGTATACTGGGGTATGCACATGTACAAAATGTTAGAATTAAAAGGGCTGCATCCTTATCATGAGCTAAACGTCAAAAAGATGAAACCTTGATTATATATATATATATATATATATACTGTATGTATATATATATATATATAGCTGCTTCGAAAAGAATGAACATCCAAAAGCAATACAAATATAACATATAGTCTAACTTAGAATGAAAAAACCCCGGCAGACATAGCTGTTTTATCATTAATATTTTATCATATATTTCCAGTAGACACTAAGTAACTTTTTCTGATTATGGACCACTCAAGGTTATGCTCAGTGCAGATCCTAAAAGGGTGCATGAAATTTATCCTTGGTGGTCTAGTGTCATGCACCGCAAATTGAAATTATTAGCCACAAAATTAAATTAATTATTAATGAAAAATGAATGGATGCAAGCATCACAGGACTTGAGTTATCGGTCCTCTTAAAATCAAAGGAAAAAAAAATCCTGGCAGTCCCAGTAAATATCCTTCATTGGCCCATGCGACAATTCATCTCTCTGCTATGATATGCTCAAGCCAGATATGCACTTTTATCTCATGACTACTTACTAGCATGTAATAATATATTGATTTTTTCTGGGGTGTTCATTTCAGGCAGCAATTTTGCTCTTATTATATTTTTACATAAATTCTAGTGATGAGCGAGTGTGCTCAGATAAGGTGTCATCCGTGCATGCTCTGGTGCTAACAGAGAATTTTCTGCGTGCTGGAATGCTATGTTCGAGTCGCCGCGGCTTCATGTCTCGCGGTTGTTCGACACCCTGTTTATTAGGCAATCCCTGCATGTGTTGTGGCTGTTGAACAGCCATGAGACATGCAGAACATATTATTCGAGCATGCCGAAAATACTCCATTAGTGCAAGAACATGCGTGAATAACACCTTATCTGAGCACTAGAGTTGAGCGACTTTGGTCGGATCCGGTTACATGAAACAAAATTTGCTTCAGATGAAACTTGTCCGACTAGGGCAAAAAAAGTCAGAGTTTCGTCTGAAACCCGACCCCAATGCAAGTCAATGGGGAATAAAAGTCGGCATTGAGTGGATGAATGTCATCCACTCAATGCTGACTTTTATTCCCCATTGACTTGCATTGGGGTCGGGTTTCGGACGAAACTCCGACTTTTTTTGCCCTAGTCGGACAAGTTTCATCTGAAACAAATTTTGTTTCATGAAACCCGATCCGACCAAAGTCGCTCAACTCTACTGAGCACACTTGCTCATCACTAATACAATTTTATTTCTTTACTTTCACATAGCTCTTGATTTATTTCTACGATTAGTTAATACTGCAGTTTGCATTTATTATGCAACTTACACATGCAAACAATTTACATCCACAATGTCAGTATATATAATTTAATTTAAATATCCCAGGCATAAACATATAGTAATAACAATAATAATAATAATAATAATAATAATAATTTGTATTTACCTTTAAAATAATCTTTCAATATAATATTTAACATTATTTTTATTTGACTGTTATTTAAAACTTTCTTTTTGTAATTCTGATTTAAAATGTTACAAGTACTATATATAGTTTTTTTCTTAACAATACTTTCACATCTATTGCATAACCATAAAACTTAGAATGATCTGCTAAATTCATATTTTAGCCTCCTGACAAAAAAAGAGAATATTGACAAACAGTTAAAAATTACAAATTTGTTTTCTTCAGAGAAGTATCAAAATAATTAAGCAATATTACATACATAATAGAATTATTATTTTAAACAAAGTAATCTAATAGCTTCTTTATGAATAATAGTAGATAATAAATATACCATAGAATAGGACAAGGTTATTTACAATAATACAAATGTTATACAAGCTATAAAAAAAAGTATACATGTAGCAGATTTGATGCAAAAATCTCTTTTCCGATTCATCTTATTGTGATTTTCAGAAAAATATCCACTTACTCTAGAAATAACCCACATATGATATCTGAAAGTGGTTTTTAATTGCAGATTTTTTTGCAAAAATTCTTACCCTCAATGTTTTTCCCATTGCAGAATTTAAGTACATATTAATTAGATAAGATAAAGGTTAGGGATATTTCCTCCTTGTCTTGGCAGAGATATGTCTACACTCTCTTAATTAATCTTAACTAGTGATGAGCGAGTATACTTGTTGCTTGGATTTTCTGTCCTCTGAGTATTTTGGCATGCTCGGAGATTTAGATTTCGTTGTCTCAGCTGTATGATTTGTGACTGGTAGACAGCTTGTATACATGTGTGGAATGCCTGTTTGTTAGGGAATCTCCACATGTATTCAGCCTCTCTACAAGTCGCAAATCATGCAGATAAGACGATGAAAACTAAATCTCCGAGCACGCCAAAATACTCAGAGGACACCCAAGCATGCTCGGGAAAACCCAAGCAACGAGTATACTCGCTCATCACTAATCTTAATATTAACAGGATATATAAAAATAGTTGAATTAATTAATATGGCTGTTTCAGTGTACCCTAGTCTCTTCAAAGAAGAGGTAAAAAATTATTGAGCCACCTATTGGAAGTAGCAATCTTAAAAGTCTAACAACCCATTAAAAGGCTTTGCCACAAGACTTAGAATAAAAAGCCAAGCCAGACATCGCACCATTAGACATGTGTTTTGGGGTGTTTACCCTTCATCAGTGCAAAGCAGGAGAACTAGCTTAGCTGGGTGATTGGCCTTATAAGAATGCTCCTCAGAGAATTTAAACATGTAGTATATCCTATTCATCTTTACAGAGCATGAAAAATCTAAAGCCATAGTGGATATTAAAGAGTAAAATAAGGTTGAATAAGGTTTATTCAATTAAATAATCATGCATTTACAATCAATTATGAAAGTGTATATAAAACCATTCATAAAAGTTAGAAAAATATTCCCTTTTCGTAGAGTAAACATATCTAGAAAAAGATGACATCTACAATAGAATATCCATAAATGTGCATTCTCATTCTACTCTAAATATCAAATGTAACATGCCAATATATTATATCTTCCCTCCGGTATTTTTTTCTGTTGTCAAAAGAATAAATTTAGCTAAGCAGTTAAATTAAAATATAGTTTAACAAAATCTTTATAATGACTGTAGTACTGAAATCCCTTGTTCAATGCTAAAGTACCAAAGTTAAAATTAAAAAAAACACTCGCCTCTAGGATCGGTGCCATTCCAGCAATGTCAGCACTGTGATCCCATGTGACATCGTTATTTCATATGACCGCTGCAGCCAATCATTGACCGCTAATTGAGCGCAGCCTTAACAATTTCAACAGAATTTAAAATGCTTTGTAAATGTCTTTTTTTGACCTTTTGGGAACACAATGCAAGCAACGAATGAAGGAATAAAAAGTTAAACTAAGGGGAGGAAAGAGAGCCACAACTACATCGAATTAAATTGCTGTTTCTAGTCCTGTCCCTGTAGGAAAAACAAAAATGGGTACAAAAATGAAAATGTATTTTAACGTGCCCTTATGGTCGTAAAAGAAAAAGAAAAATGATGGAAAAATATACTTGCATTCTAGTTATTTTTTACATTCCTTCCCAATATATATATATATATATATAAACATGTTATTTGAATATCCAAGCAAGGACAAATTTTAGTGTCTTAGAGCGACATGTGTAAAGGAAAACCAAAAGTATGCCTAGTCACGAACGACGGAAACTGTCCTGGTCTTAAAGTTGTTAACGTTCATATTATTATTTAAATGTACAATAAAATTATTATTATTATTATTATTATTATTATGCTATAATTTGCAAAATTATCAGTAGCTAAAATGTTCATCCAGATATTAGAATATATAGACTGTATACATATATATATATATATATCGCTCAAAAAAATAAAGGGAACGCTTAAACATCATTCCAAATGCTTTAGTGTTCCCTTTATTTTTTTGAGCAGTATATTTAGACATACATTCCCTTACACACAATGTCAGTCTACCTTGTACCTTTTTGTAAACTCATTCAATTACCTCACCCCTCTTCCCCCAATATGTCTAAGTTCTCTGTCCTTCCTATAAACAGCTTTCCATTTTCTCACATTTGGTTGCTGATGGACAGATTGTTATGACAAATAGACACACTATAGGAGTAACTTTATTAATCACATGGTATATATGTGGGGACATTGCTGTTGGACCCTAAAATATACATGGTGGGCCATTTATATGGATACACCTGGGTGGGCTGACTTCAAAATGGCCGCCATGGTCACCACCCATCTTGAAAAGTTTCCCCCCTCCCATATACTAATGTGCCACAAACAGAAAGTTGATATCACCAACCATTCCCATTTTATTTAGGTGTATCCAAATAATTGGCCCACCCAGGTCTAACCTTATAAATGGCCCACCCTGTATATACCTATACGATAGTGAGAGGAATAAAAAGAAAGTATCAAAATGGAAAAATATACTGGATTATTTTCAGTCTTTTGTTGAATCATTGGAAAATTTACCCACAAAAATGCTCTCATATATTTCTTGTTTTTTTAGACTGCATAATGATACCTATACATGTGGAATGATAGATAATGTGTAGTGCATGAATCCCTTGCAGTAATCCTTTATTAGTACAGCAGGTAGATTCTTTATGTGAAAGGAAAGCAATTGCATGTGTAGCTGACGCATGCCTTGTCCTAAAGATAATAATGTTTTGTTGTTGTTATTGATATGCTCTTTTATCACTATGTAGTCAAAATTTGCTTCCCTGAATGCCATGGTGGCTTTTATTCCCTAAAATTAAAGGCAATGCTGCATATTTGTTGCCATTCCATCTTAAAGAAAAAAAAAGCAATGCAAGCATGTCATGGTTTAAAAAAAAAAAACAATTGTGAAATTTATTTCATTATTTTACTAAACAAGTGCTCTGCTGCAATGTGATTTTGCACACATAAAATGTTGGATTTAAGCCTGTGCATGTGTTTTTTGGTATACACTGTAATGGTTGTGCATATACAAATCGTAATAGATGTTTTTGTTTTTTTTTAAGAATTAAATACAAATGCATGTTTGATTTTGTTTTTCCTTTTATAGCGATGTTGTCCTTACAGACGCGCTTGTAGTCATAAGTGAAAATGTTAGCTATTACTGATATTATGTCCAAATATGTACCATATACCAGTCACCATACAAGATTTGAAGCAAACATGGAGATTAAACATTATGAGGTTTACTGTATGATCAAACAAGGTGATATATAACTGGAGTTATTTTAAAACGTAAAGGCTACATAAAGGCTACATTCTTCCAGTCTAATTCCCTACAAGTGTTACTCCAGTTTGATAAAAAAAAATAATAGAGGAGTGTATGCAGTATATACACAATAAAGATTTAATTGACATACACAACTACTACACAATAAAAATAAATGTTTCATAGTTAGTTAAAGGGAATCTGTCACCCCATTTTTCGAGTATCATCTGCCGGCACCGCCATCAGGGGCTTATCTACAGCATTCTGTAATGCTGTAGCTAAGCCCCCAATGTAACCTAAAAGAGAAGAAAAAGGAGTTAGATTATACTCACCCAGGGGCAGTCCTGGTCCGGTTTTGTCCGATGGGTGTCGCAGTCCAGTCCGGCACCTCCCATCTTCATACAATGCCATCCTCTTCTTCCCTTCCTGTAGTGGCTCCAGCGCAGGCGCACTGCTCTGCCCTGTTGAGGGCAGAGCAGTGTCCTGCAGTGTGCAGGCGCCGGGAGAGGTCCAGCACCTGCGCACTGCAGTTTTCTGCTCTGCCCTCAACAGGGCAGAGCAGTGTGCCTGCACAGGAGCCATGACAGGCAGCAAAGAAGAGCAAGTCATTGTTAGAAGATGGGAGGTGCCGGACCGCAACACCCATCGGACCAAGACTGGACCGCCCCCCGGTGAGTATAATATAACTAATTTTTCTTATCTTTCAGGTTACATTGTGGGCTTATCTACAGCATTTCAGAATGCAGTAGATAAGCCCCTGATGGCGGTGTCGGCAGCTGATACTCAAAAAATGGGGTGACAGATTCCCTTGAATCAGTTACATAGGTTGGAAAAAAAACACCTAGGTCTATCAAACTCAACCTTTCTCCACCAATTGTACATTTTGTTACGAATTTAACTATAACCTACAATGTTATGTGTATCAAGGTCTAGCTCTTTTTTAACAGCTGTTACACTGTCTGCTATTACCACCTCTTGTGGTCGGCATCCCACAGTCTGACTGCTCTAACTGTAAAGAACCCTTTCCTATTTAGCTGCTGGAGTTGCCTTTATTCCCCGGTATTAAGTGCACCCTAATCCTCAGTATGGTCTTTGGATGGAATAAGTCATGTGCCAGTGTTTTGTACTGGCCACACATATATTTATACATGTAAATGAGATCTCCTCTGAGGCATCTTTTTTCTAAGCAAAACAAGCCCAACTTTTCCAACCTTTCATCATGAGAGGCCTTCCATCCATTGTAATAATCTAGTTGCCCATCTTTGAACTGAATCGATCCTTGGAATATCATTTTTAAAACGTGGAGCCCAAAACTGGATCCCGTATTCTTGATGTGGCCTCACCAGTGGGAAATAAAGTGGTAATAATACATTGGGATCACAGGATTTTATCTCTCTTTATATACATCCTAAAATCATGTTTGCCTTTGCAGCTGCTGCTTGACATTGAGTACTACTACTCAGGTTACTTGTGACGAGAATACCCAAGTCCTTCTCTTGATCAGTAGTCCAGAGTATACTCCCATTTAATGTACATGCAGCTATAGGATTACTCCGGCCTATGTGCATTGCTTTATATTTATCTACATTTACCCTCATTTGCCAAGTGTTTGCCCATTCAGACATCTTTATCAGATCATTTTCAAATATTGTAATGTCAAGGACAGATTTTAATATCCTACATAGTTTGATGTCGTCAGCAAAGAATCACACTTTACTCTTAATACCATCCACAAGTTCATTAATTAGATAAAAGTTAATAGTAAAAGCAAAGAATAATAAAAGCAAGGAGAGGCTGATGAAAGACACAAAATAATGAAAATAAGAGGAGCCACCAGATGGCAGAATACTACCAATGAGTAATGATAACAGGTATGTATAGGCACATATATAACCATAAAGTTAATTACAATGCAATTCTGCACATTACATGTGCAGAGATTTGCTGCAATGTAATGCACAAACAATAAAATCAGTAGTGTAAAATTAAAATACATAATAGTTAAACATACCCCCCAAAAAATAAGAAACTGTGCCACCACATCGGCCTCCACCTCGGACCCCAAAGCACATTTCTTCCATACTTCATCTGCCACGATAAGGTATACAACTGCTGTTGGTTAATTATTACACTATTTCATTTAACTTAGTTCATTTTTGCTACTATTAAAGACACCTCTTTACCTCCACCTCTAACCCCCAGAAGAAGACGGGTCAAAATGTGCACATGAGTCTGAGTTGGGTGGCCAATGTGACATATATATAGATATATAGATATCTATATACATCTATATACAGTATATACATATATAGATATATATAGTGGAAGGTGGCTCACTCAAAATGTCCTCGAGGTAAACACAGGAACACTTTAGGTTACGGTTTCTGGGTGGTTTATTACTTCATAAGCCATAAAGCTCAACATAGTAGCAAAAAATAGTAACAAAAACAACCTTTGTGGCACAAATGAAAATAAAAAGTACATACAAAGTCCTTCTCAGTATGGCTCCCGCCTTCTGGGAAAAACACGAACGGCAGCTCTCACTGGAGCATCAGCTTGGAGGCTTCCTTCCTCCAAACAGCACAGCCTGAAAAAAAACAGTGGCTGGACATTTAACACCATCCAACCACACATCTGGGGAGTAGGCATCCTATCAATCTCTTATCTACTTACTGAAACCTGGACTCTGAAAACAACTGATTTACTCTCAGTACATATCATGCTGGAGGGAAACTTATGGGTTTCACATCACGCAGGATAACAACTTTTGAAATACATATATTCTCCACAAAGGCTCCAGTGACCCTGTCACAATAAAAATATATGTATATATATGCCTAGTCATATGTGGTAGCATTACCCATTAGTAGTATTCTGCCATCTGGTGGCTACCACTTGTTTTTTAATCTTGTCTATGTCTCTCATCGACCTGCCCTTGCTTTTGTTGTTCCTTGTTTTTGCTATTAACTTTTACAATTTTATTGTGTGTCTCACTTAAATATATATTCATCTTTTTTTATTAAACTGGAGCTTTTTCTGTGTGCTCTTATCTATATTATAATTTTGTTTTTGGATTATCGGCTTCTTTGAACTGCTTACCCACTGACAACCGAGGACCACTTCTCTGATACTCCCAGGTGGTCTTTATTCACATGGCAGCAGTGGTTATGTCATGTCAACACTATGTGACCAAATAGCCAGTCACTTGTCTTGTGTCGTCTACATCAGCAAAACTGCTGAGCCCAGCAATTAGCTGGAAATATTCACATTCTGTCAATGTGACATCACTGCAATAGCCAAATGAACACTGGTCAGCGAAATGCAGCAGTTGTGAAACTATAGGCAAACAATGCAATTCAAACCTATAGGCCATTTAACTGCAAAACCAGACAACCCCTTTGACATCAACACTCCAGTCAAAAATAAGAAATAAGTCATCGCATTGTGTTTATTTATGCTCCTTACCTTTACATTGTAATGACTTTGTGCTTCCCGGTATTTGCTGTAAGTTTATATTTCCTATATTACGACATCAAGAGGTGGCTATCCGCATGATAAAAATTGTTTCAGGATAGTAAATGAATCAGTGGTATATTAATTAGATCACCCTATGTAGAAGGCAGTTGGCAGCTGTACAAAGTTAAGCTACTCCTTAAAACATAATGAGCTTAATTATCTTAAAAATGAGTTATTTGTAAATCTTAACAATTTTCAAGCCCCAACATCACTGGTGTCCAATTAGAATTCTGCAGGGGGTCAGTCATCATTGTATGGCCAATACAAGTTTCAACTATAGCCCAGAAAAAGACAGCAGGAGCTCTCTGTAATGATATTATTCAGGTAAAAGATACTATGAGGGCATGTAGAGCTAGATCACATTATACAAAAGCTTTTCACGGAGTGAATCTTAAATCCCAACATTTCTTGTAATTACTTTCCAAAATGGAAAATGTGTTTATGAGCCTCTAAATATTATGCACTAGGTGATGGATTCTCACGGGTTTTTTTTATATGCCAAGCTTTCACATATTTTCTTTTGTCTTCTAATGGGCTTGTTTTGGATCAGTTGTTCATTATTTTTATTCCTATGCACTGGATAAGTTGCAACTGAAATAATTTATCTATATAATTCTTCCAGTTTCTTCTGTAATTATTTAATGTTTCATTTTCGAATTTTTGAAGAGAATTTGAGTATATACATATTTAGAGAATTCATTTTATTTACTCTTTTTTACCAAAATCACTGTACATTTTGAATTTACCTCTTTTATAATGTGTGCATGCATGAATATTGATTGTAAAATTCAGTTTCCTAACTCTTGAGCACCGATATTAATTGTCTAGAGAAAGCAATGGACGTGTTGCCCAAAGCAAACAAGCCAACTTCAGATTTAAAGGTTGAAACATAAAATGTTCCTCATTTCCAACAGAAATATAAAACTGCTTTTGATGCACATACCTGTGTCCTCTGTTAATGGACTGTTCCTATTCTAATGTTCTCTAAATTATTTTCCACCCCTCTTGAGTGAGCTTTTGCTCTATATCGGAAATTTGCCAGCACTATAGATGCTTGATCATCCTTTCCCTCACTTTCCAACATGCATGCTCTTGCCCTTGTCCAGTGTCTTGCCTTGTCTGAACCAAAATCTTGCATCTCTGTTAAGGCTAAATGACATACAAGAAAGCAGGAATGAAGAAAGAAAGATCTGCCCCTACTTTCTGTAATCCATCTTGGTGTTTTTGCATCTAGGAGTGCATTATACTTGACAAAAAGGGGACAACAAGATATTCTGAAGGCAGACTCTTAGTCCAAAATTTAGACAACATCCTGTAATGCAGAAATAATATCACAAGACATTTGTTTCATCATGGCTGATGGCCATGAATAAGGCACAACTTGCCGAAACATGGAGGTTGCTTATAGGCTCCTATCTTCTTTGATATCTTTTTATTTAAATCACAGTTTAATAACTGTTAAGCCTTATGGGATTATTTCTTCACTGTTGGACTTTCTCTATGTTTGGGATTAAGAAGTCTGTGGATGTAGGCAAATGTTCATGAAAGCTGTGAATTCTGAACACCATAGCGGTGAGCTCAGTTTTGGTGTCTTGGGACACATAATAGTTGGCACTTGTTAGTGATTGTTTTTGGAGGTTAATATTTAATGGAATTAAATTGCACATGTCCTATTTAGTACATAATTTATAAAATTAGATCAATTTGTTTGAAAATACAGTGACCGTCTAAGCAAAGTATAGCATTAACAATTTTGACGAGTTCTCGGCACCCAAGATCTCATTGCCGAGATCTCAATCTGAGCATGCTCCACCCCCAGCGGCCATTTTCCCTGAGCCCCCCACACATACATTACTTCGATGCGGTGGCCTCTGGA
This sequence comes from Dendrobates tinctorius, assembly GCF_039654945.1. Classification (NCBI taxonomy): domain Eukaryota; kingdom Metazoa; phylum Chordata; class Amphibia; order Anura; family Dendrobatidae; genus Dendrobates; species Dendrobates tinctorius. The sequence continues at coordinate 7,726,186 of NW_027361797.1, forward strand.
AAAATGGCTGCCAATAGTGGTGTATGTTCGGATTGAGATCTCGGCAATGAGATCTCATCCCGAGATCTCGGGAGATGAGATCTCAGCATCCAAGATCTCGTTGCTGAGATCTCAATCTGAGCATGCAAGGCCCCGGTGGCCATTTTCCCGGAGGCCACCGCATCGCAGAAATGGATGTGCAGGGGGGCTCTGGTTTTCACAAAATGCTGAGGGAGCCCCCCGCACTACAGAGCACTGCAGTCATTTTAACCTGCAGCGGAACACCCCCTCATCCCAGCCTGCAGCATGCAGCAATGTGCCACTCTTGCTTCCTACAGCAGGGACCCTGGGCCCCACTTCACAACAGGCTTCACAACAGCCACTACCCCCGGTAAGCAATAACACACATGGATTATAAGAGGCACCACCATTTTATTAAGATAAAATGTTTCTTATTTTTTCTCCTCAAAATTTGGGGTGCGTCTTATAATCTGCTGCACCTTATTTTCCACAAAATAAGGTACATACCAAACAGTATATAATAAGAGAAAATAGTGGATTTCAAGAAATCTAAAACACATACGTCACAGAACTATGCATTTCTCCAAGAAATTATGGTGGAATTTCGTAAAATAAAATTTGTGCCCTGTAAAAAATTTTCAAAACATTTTTAAAATTCAAAAAATAAGTGTTAATGTTTGAACTTTTATTGCACCTTGACTTATATCACACATGAATAACTGCAGTGTATTGACTTGAGTAGGAAACATTCTTGGCATTTTATTATTGCTTTATAATAATGCTGCCATTTGAGAAGCAAGATACTGGAAGCATAAAGCATAGACACTGCAGTTTGCATAGGAAAGGCCATACCACAATCCTATCTTTGTTACTTACACCGTGTCACCTTGGGCGGGCACTTTCCTTCCAATAAATTGTACAATGCAAAGGAAATTTGCATCTTAATTGTGATTCCTGCCATGAATAATAAAAATGGCAAAAGGGTTGTATATATAATTTTTGTATTACAGATATAAACATGAATGTAGGATTCCATAACTCTGATCACCCCCAGTTAGGTAGCAGAGTAAAACTTTACAAGAGCATTAAGTTATTACTAGAGTTGAGCGATACCGTCCGATACTTCAAAGTATCGTATCGGATGGTATCGGCCGATCTTTAAAAAAAGTATCGGTATCGCCGATTCCGATACCGGAAGTCCCATTCAAGTCTATGGGACTTCCGGTATCGGAATAAGAAAAACCCTTTCCTGCCCTTGTACAGCCTCTCTGGGGTCTGTACGGGCCTTTCGGGGGGCTGTGCCGGCCTGCCAGGGGGTCTGTGCAGGCTCCGGTGGTCTGTGCCGGCCTGCCGGGGGGCTGTGCAGGCTCCGGGGGGCTGTGCCGGCCTGCCGGGGGGCTGTGCCGGCCTGCCGGGGGGCTGTGCAGGCTCCGGGGGGCTGTGCCGGCCTGCCGGGGGGCTGTGCCGGCCTGCCGGGGGGCTGTGCAGGCTCCGGGGGGCTGTGCCGGCCTGCCGGGGGGCTGTGCCGGCCTGCCGGTGGTCTGTGCAGGCTTCGGGGGTCTGTGCAGGCATCGTCCGATGGGACTACAAGTCCCATCGGGCGATGCCTGCTACCATGACAGTGATTGACACATTAGCCAATGATGGGACAGTAGTAGTCCCATCATCCGGCTAATGTGTTAAATGTAAAAAAAAAAAAAAAAAAAAATATTACATGCTACATACATACAACATGCATACTACATACATGCTACATTCATACTACATACTACATACATGCTACATTCATACTACATAAATACTACTTGCAACATACATACTACATATATACTACATACATACTACATATATACTACATGCATGCTACATACATACTGCATGCTACATACATACTACATATATACTACATGCATGCTACATACATACTACATGCTACATACATACCACATATATACTACATGCATGCTACATACATACTACATGCTACATACATACCACATACATACTACATGCATGCTACATGCTACATACATACTACATATATACTACATGCATGCTACATACATACTACATATATACTACATGCATGCTACATACATACTACATATATACTACATGCATGCTACATACATACTGCATGCTACATACATACTACATACATACTACATACATACCACATATATACTACATACATACAATACATTCATACAATACATACATAGACATACAGTACATATAACATAGAGTAACATACTTACCAATACTTGTCACATTGTTCCCCGAAGCCATTGTCTTTCCAGAATAAATATTAACATAACAAACCACAAAAATACTCACCCACGATCCGAAGCAGTCCACGAGTGTGTCCCACGACGATCTTGGGTAGAGAACTGCAGCATCAGATGATGCTGCCGTTCTCTACGGGCTGCAGGAATCCAATGACGGAAGGTAGGTATCCTTCCGCACTGTATTCCTCCGCCACTTAAAAAAAAAAAAAAGTCCCTAGTCTCACTTTATGCCATTGCTGTGTGGGAATTTCCCACGCAGCAATGGCATAAAGTGAGACTAGGGACTTTTTTTTTTTTTAAGTGGCGGAGGAATACAGTGCGGAAGGATACCTACCTTCCGTCATTGGATTCCTGCAGCCCGTAGAGAGCGGCAGCATCATCTGATGCTGCAGTTCTCTACCCAAGATCGTCGTGGGACACACTCGTGGACTGCTTCGGATCGTGGGTGAGTATTTTTGTGGTTTGTTATGTTAATATTTATTCCGTAGACGACAATGGCTTCGGGGAACAATGTGACAAGTATTGGTAAGTATGTTACTCTATGTTATATGTACTGTATGTCTATGTATGTATTGTATGAATGTATTGTATGTATGTAGTATATATGTGGTATGTATGTAGTATGTATGTAGTATGTATGTAGCATGCAGTATGTATGTAGCATGCATGTAGTATATATGTAGTATGTATGTAGCATGCATGTATGTGGTATGTATGTAGCATGTAGTATGTATGTGGTATGTATGTAGCATGTAGTATGTATGTAGCATGCATGTAGTATATATGTAGTATGTATGTAGCATGCATGTAGTATGTATGTAGCATGTATGTATGTGGTATGTATGTAGCATGTAGTATGTATGTAGCATGCATGTAGTATTTATGTGGTATGTATGTAGCATGCAGTATGTATGTAGCATGTATGTAGTATATATGTAGTATGTATGTAGCATGTAGTATGTATGTAGCATGCATGTAGTATGTATGTAGTATGTATGTAGCATGCAGTATGTATGTAGTATGTAGTATGTATGTAGCATGCATGTAGTATTTTTTTTTTTTTTTTTTTTTTTTTTTAACATTTAACACATTAGCCGGATGATGGGACTACTACTGTCCCATCATTGGCTAATGTGTCAATCACTGTCATGGTAGCAGGCATCGCCCGATGGGACTTGTAGTCCCATCGGACGATGCCTGCACAGACCCCCGAAGCCTGCACAGCCCACCGGCAGGCCGGCACAGCCCCCCCGGCAGGCCGGCACAGCCCCCCGGAGCCTGCACAGACCACCGGCAGGCCGGCACAGCCCCCCGGCAGGCCGGCACAGCCCCCCGGAGCCTGCACAGCCCCCCGGCAGGCCGGCACAGCCCCCCGGCAGGCCGGCACAGACCCCCACAGGGTGCACAGACCACCGGCAGGCCGGCACAGCCCCCCGGCAGGCCGGTACAGACCCCGGGCAGTCCACACAGCCCCCCCGGCAGGCCGGCACAGCCCCCCGGCAGGCCGGCAGAGACCCCCGGAAGGCCCGAAATGACGGCGCATCATGATGCGCACACACCGCGCATCATGATGACGTCAGTCTGTCAATCAACTTTGAACTTCCGATTCCGATGCCGAATTCCGATATTGAAAAAATATCGGAAGTCGGTATCGGAATTCCGATACAGCAAGTATCGGCCGATACCCGATACTTGCGGTATCGGAATGCTCAACACTAGTTATTACATATTCCAAGGCACCAAGACATTATTTGCATTGTAATTTATTTTCTTCTATTATTAATATAATTAGATTTTTAAGTTAAAACAGAAATTGGATAAATAAGAAAAGTGAATATCTTTTTGTGAAGAAGGAAATGCATACAAAACTATACTTTGTAAATAAGTGTTTGTAGATTTAACATAATATAGAACCATTTTTAAATCATTATTTTTTAAGTTGGAAATGAATAAAACATTACAGTATGTCAGAATTCTAAACATATACATGATGATAAGCTTAAAGGGAATCTGTCACCTATTTTTTCCCTATGAGATGTGGCCACCACCATCAGGGGCTTATCTACAGCATTCTGTAATGCTGTAGGTAACCCCCCGATGTAACCTGAAAGATAAGAAAGATTAGTTATATTTAACTCACTGGGGGGGCGGTCCGGTGCTGTCCGGTCCGATGGGTGTCTCGAACTGGGTTTGGCGCCTCCTATCTTCTAGCGATGACGTCCTCCTTCTTGCTTCATGCTGCGCTCCTGAGCGGGCGTACTGATCTGCCCTGTTGAGGGCAAACCAGAGTACTGCAGTGCACAGGCACTGGACTTCTCTGACCTTTCCCGGCACCTGCGCACTGCAGTACTCTGCTCTGCCCTCAACAAGGCAGATCAGTACACCTGCGCAGGAGCACGGCATGAAGTAAGGAGGAGGATGTCATCCCTAGAAGAAAGGAAGCGCCAGGTCTAAGAAATATCAACTTGGTAGACCACAAATGTCAGAAAAATATAAGGATAGTAACACAAGTAGTTGAGTTGACTGATCAATTCACCCACAGTATATATATATATATATATATATATATATATATATATATTTGATGCTGACTCTGAGCAGTCAGCCATAGGCCATACCTGAATTATCGGGATCTGGGCCAATATTTATGTTTTTTCATTTACGATAAGTTAAAGTGGGTGAGGGACCGATGTAAGTCTGCTTTGCTGGGAGCCCTGATACCTTATGCAACAACTCAAACTGCTTTTCTGCTCATGTGGAACAAATATCAGCTTTGTTCATTACTATTATTAGAAAAATTTAATAATAATAGCACAAGTAGTTGACTGAAAGTAAGTGCAGGCCTACTGGTCTGGGAGCCCTACTGCTGCAGGCAACAAACATGAGTGAGATCAAACTTGGAGTACTTACATTTCAAAAATTATTGGTACACACCAGTAAAGTGGCATCAATTTCCCAAGAGTACAAACAGTATAATAGTGCTCTGAAACCCCATACAGTACAAGCAACCCACCAGATGGAAACCCAAATTGGAGTCTCCACATTTCAAAATATTATCATAACACAACACTAAAGTGGTCCTCTGACACCCCTTACACTACATGTAACCCACCAGATGGAGACCCAACTTGGGGGTGCCACATTTCAAGAAATTATTGTCACACACTACTAAAGTGGCATTAATTTCCCCAGAGTAGAAATACTATAATAGGCTTCTGACACCTTTTCCACTACAGGCAACCCACCAGATGGAGACCCAATGTGGAGTCTCCACATTTCAAAAAATTGTTTCTAACATCAGCAGCAGTAGCAACAGCAGACATAGTAGGCACGACAAACTTGTCACAGAATGTAATAACACGAGATCAATGCAGCACACTAAAAACTACACTATTGCCTAGTCTGCCAAGTCTGCCACTGGGGTGCAAAAGTCATTGAAAATCCATTACTTATTCATCTTGATAAAAGTTAAGCAGTCTACACTTTCAGGTGACAGCCTGATGCACTTATTTGTCAGGACACTAACTGCAGTGCTAAAAACATATTCTAAGAGAACGCTTGCTGCCGGGCTTGTCAAAACCTCCAAGGCGTCACAGGCGAGCTCAGGCCATTCTTCCATAGACAGGTATGGTATATTGTTGTTTTGTTTATTTTTGGTTTATTTCAGGAGATCGAGGGCTTTGGGGGAATTGGGCATTAGGTCAGTATAACTGTGTCTGTTATTTTGAAATAAAAATGTGTTTTGTTTTATTTCTAATAAAGAACTTTATTCTGGCTGTGTGTTTATTTACAATACAACTATATGATTAGTAATGGATAGGTGTCTTACAGACACTAATCAGTGGGCTTGATGTCACATGACATTACAAGGGTGACATCAACCCCACAAATATGAACCCCACTTGCCACCACTACAGGGCAAGTGGGAAGAGCTGGGCAAAGAGCCAGAATTGGCACATCTAATAGATGTGCCTTTTCTGGGCAGCTGCAGACTGCTATTTTTAGGCTGGGGGGCCCCTTACCAGCCTGAGTGCACCAGCCCTCAGCTGTATGATTTAGCAAGGCTGGTTATCAAAAATGTTGGAGACCCCACACCTTTTTATAATTATTTATCTAAATACAGTTGTGCTCAAAAGTTTACATACCCCTGCAGACTTTTTGCTTTCTTGACCTTATTTCAGATATTATGAATGATAACACTAAAACTTTTTCTAGTTGGGTGAAACCATTTATTGTCAAACTACTGTGTTTTCTCTTTTCAAATCATAATGGTAGCCAAAAATATCCAAATGACCCTGACCAAAAGTTTACATACCACATTTCTTAATACCTTGTATTGCCCTCTCTAACATCAATGACAGCTTGAAGCCTTTTGTGGTAGTTTTGGATGAGGTTCTTTATTTTTTCAGATGATAAAGCTGCCCTCTCTTCTTGGCAAAAAGCCTCCAGTTCCTGTAAATTCCTGGGCTGTGTACCATGAATTGCGTGCTTGAGATCTCCCCAGAGTAGCTCATTGATATTGAGGTCAGGAGACTGAGATGGCCACTCCAGAACCTTCACTTTGTTCTGCTGTAGCCAATGACAAACCAACTTGGCCTTGTGTTTTGGATTGTTGTCATGTTGGAAAGTCCAAGTACTTCCCATGCACAGCTTCCATCCTGATTGTAAATTTGCCTCCAGTATTTGCTGATATCGTACTGCATTCATCTTTCCTTCAACTTTGACCAATTTTTCTGTGCCTTTGAAGCTCATACGTCCCCAAAACATCAGCGATCCACCTCTGTGCTTTACAGTAGGAATGGTGTTCCTTTCATCATAGGCCTTGTTGATCTTTCTCCAAATGTAACATTTATGGCTGTGGCCAGAAAGTTCAATTTTGGTCTCATCACTCCAAATTGCGTTGTTCCAGAAGTTTTGAGGCATGTCTTTGTGCTGTTTTGCATATTGTAGGCGAGATACTTTGTGGCATTTGCCCAGTAATGGCTTCCTTCTGGTGACTCAACTATGCAGTCCATTTTTCTTCAAGTGCCTCCTTATTGTGCATCTTGAAACAGCCACACCACTAGTTTTCAGAGAGTCCAGTATCTCAGCTGATGTTATTCTGGGGTTTTTCTTTGCATCCAAAACAATTTTCCTTGGAAGTTGTGGATGAAATTTTTGTTGATCTACTTGACCGTGGTTTTGTTTTTGCAGAGCATCTGAGATTCCATTTGTTAATCACAGTTTGAACGTGGCTGACTGGCATTATCAATTCCTTGGATATCTTTTTGTATCCCTTTCCTGTTTTATACAGTTCAACTACCTTTTTTCCATTGATCCATTAACAATTCTTTTGCTTTCCCTATGACTCACAATCCAGAAACATTGGTGGCTGGATGAAAGATGCAAGAGTCTGTCTGTATCCCAGAAACTCATGCAGCTTTTATGGACACAAACTGATTACAAGCAAACAGGTCACAGGTAAAGATTAGTGATGAGTGAGTATACTTGTTGCTTGGGTTTCCCAGAGCATGCTTTGGTTTCCCCGAGCATGCTTGGGTGATCTCCGAGAATTGGCGTGCTTGGAGATTTAGTTTCTGTCACCTCAGCTGCATGATTTTTGGCTGCTGGACAGCCTGAATACACGTGGGAATTCCCTAACAAACAGGCATTCCTCACATGTATTCAGCCTGTCCAGCAGCCTCAAAACATGCAGCTGCATCGACAGAAACTAAATCTACCAGCACGCTAAAATACTCGGAGGCCACCTGAGCATGCTTGGGGAAACACTAGTAAAGATGTTACTTTTATTAGCCAATCAAACCCATTTGTGTCATCTTCTGTGCATGTTATCAGGCCAAACTCTCCAGGGTATGTAAACTTTTTATCAGGGTCATTTGGATGTTTTGGGTTGTCATTATGATTTTAAAAGAGATAACAGAGGAGTTTGACAATAAATGGATTTACCCAACCACTAACCATGAGTGGAGAAAAAGTTTTGGTGTTATCATTCATATTCTCTGAAAAAAGGCCAAGAAAGCAAAAATTCTGCTGGGGTATGTAATCTTTTGAGCACAACTGTAGTTAAAAAAAACAGCATGGGGACCCCACTATTCTTGATAACCAGCCTTGTTGAAGCTGAGGGTTGCAGCCCCCAGCTGTGAGTTTTGCCTGGCTGGCTATCAGAAATACAGGGGACCCATGCTTTTTTTTAAATTGCTTATTTACAGCGCAGGAGCTGCTGATGAATACTGCCATCCGTCACTCCTGCTCTCACTGTTATTAGCACCTGCAGGTATCAGATGATGTTAACGATAATCCCATCAGCTGACACCAGTGGCCAAATGTAAACTTTATAACTCCAATCACAGCTGAGCACTCACGCTGTCATTTGACAGCATGGGAACTGCGTCTCTCTGACTGGCAGAGATGATTTCACCACTGATCAGAAGCGGTGTTTGTCACTCTGTCATGCACATGAGAGCGCGACAGACACCTGGTGTACGGGCAGCCAAACCCGAACAGTAACACGGACTTCCTGGTGAAGTTCACATTCGGTGTCCGTGCCCGAACAGTAGCTGTTCGGTACGGACACCAAAATTTACTGTATGGGTTGCGCATCTCTAGCTGTCAGTTGTCTTTGGATAAAACGATATATTTGTTCATTAGAAATTTCAGTAACATTACCACCTAATCAATGTACACATTGAACATCAAGCCTATTCCCCCTTCTTACCTTGCTTGTTCCCACTCATGTTGGTTGTACCCTTCTCTTTTAACCAGCTGTTTCACAACCCTAGGCCCAGACCTGTCAGTTACCTGTAACTAAATTACCAATCCGTATATATTTGCTAAGATAGTGTACCTGTACAACAATATTACCTCAAATTATTTTGATTAGTTAATGTAAACTTCTGCCTGTACCCCAATATTAGCCCAAACTAGTTTGATTAGGAAATGGGACCTAGTGCATGCACCCCAAAATTAGCCCAAATGATTTTGATTAGGAAATGTAGACTCCTGCCTGTACCCCAGTATTAGCCCAAATGATTTTGATTAGAAAACGTGGAGTGATGCCTGTTCAAAAATTTTAGCCTAAATTATTTTGTTTATGAAATGTGGACTCCTGCCTGCACTTCAATATTTGCCCAAACAAACTTGATTTGGAAATGTGGCCTGATGCCTGCACAGTAGAGTTGAGCGACTTTTGGTTTTTTAGGGTCGAGTTTCGTTTCGTGAAACCCGACTTTTCCAAAAGTCGGGTCGAGCAAGATCGTCCGATTATAGGGAAAAGTCGGGGTCGTCCCGAAACACGAAACCCAATGTAAGTCAATGGGGAATAAAAGTCGGCAGTGAGAGGAGGACAGGAAACACACGTACAGTGCCCATTTGAATGCCAAAAGCATCAATTCTTCTTACTTAAGCTTGTCAACCTTAATTAACTTCATAATACAAGTTACGCACTGAAAAATGGGGGTTATTTGGCTAAAGTTGTGGGGGGGAGGGCTGGCTGCAGGTTTTCATGTGCCCTGGGCGAAAGAGCGCCCCTTTAACACATACCACAACTCATCATGCTCCGATACGGCAGAGAAATAGCGGTATAGTACAATGAAAAATACTTCACTTTTTACATCTCATGACGAGACCCATCTATTTCTCCATACAGAATAATTGGTCCCATATAATGTTTGAAACAGTATATGATGAGCTCCACATAATGCTACAGTATATGTTGGTCCCCATGGATGAAGCTCCACTGTCTTATGGGCCCAAATAATGCTCCAAACATAATGGGCCCCATTTCTAATGCTCTAGTGTATAATGGGCCCTGTAAATGCTGCTCCAGTGTCTGATGTCCACCTTTGGAATGTTCCAGTGTATGGTGGGCCCCATCTATCATTCTCCAGAGTATAGTGCTCCCCAAAAATTGCTGTCCCAACATTGAAAACAATCAAATAAGTCTCCTCGCTAGGGAATCCCTGTACTTGTCTGGACTCCTCGTCGTCCCCATCTTCCATCTCACTGCACAGTATTTCAACTTTGCAAGTGCTGTGATCCTGAGCAAGCAGGGGGGGCCCACTCGTTGGCGACGGCACTGGCACAGGGCCCCTGATAGTACGGTGGTGTGTCTGATGGCGGGTGGGCCGAACCTGCACTTTCATCTGCAGCTTCCTCTTTGTCACCGTGTAAGATGGAACTGTATATGGGAAGGGTAACCTGAGTTTCATCAGGGTCAGATTCAGGTCATGTAGCGTGCGAGGGGAAAGTAGTGGTCTGGGTCAATGTACCAGCAGATTCATCTAGCAGTGGCTGGGCATCAGTGCACTTGTGTCGCCCCCAGGAGTACGGTCGCCACAGTGGCATTACCTTCTTCCTAGGGAGTGTGATGTCATGCTTGGGAGCAACGAACGATCTCTCTAGCAGGTTAACTGATTGGGCGGCGTTATTCCCACGAGTCATGACCCTCCAAACAGTGTTCATGAAGGCAAAGTGTTTGTTTTACGTGGGCAGTATGGTTGCAAAGCTGAACCTTAAAGGAATGTCCAGAAGGGCACCACCAGGAGTGGAGCCTACAGTTAAATTCGACTCCACCTGGGAAACCTCAACCATGCCAGCTACAGAACAGATGCACACATTGCAAGCTTAATTCCGTTAACGAACGAGACTCCGTCATGCCCCGCGGTCCGAGTCCGGCTTACTAGAGGGACACGTGAGGCTCTGGCACATGAGATTGGCCAATAACTGGTGTGTCATGCCCTTACATGTCCGTGGCTGCATGTGCGCTACACTGAAAAGGCCAGCGTTTGTCGCTTACAGGTGCAGATAACCCGCTGAACAACGTTAGTGATGGGGATCACTGATTACAATTATTACCCGCGAACAATGATTTCCCAGTAAGTGCAGGTCAACCGCAGTTCCGGAATTAGGCCTAACCGTCATTCCTGAAAAAATGAAAAACTTACGTGTGCAAACCACAGGTGCTGTAGCTTGCTTAACAGCTCGCCAGCCGTTCTCACGCCCAGTATGGATTACACGTGATTGCACAAAGGTGAGAAAGGGTACCGTATCCCCAGATAACATGTATGGATAGCGTACACATTCAAAATATAAGTCTATACATCAGGAGGCAGGCTCAGATGGTGTTAGGCCCAGTATGGATTGCACGTGATTGCACAAAGGTTAGAAAGGGTACCGTATCCCCGGATAACATGTCTGGATAGCGTACACATTCAAAATATATGTCTATACATCAGGAGGCAGGCTCAGATGGTGTTAGGCCCAGTATGGATTGCACGTGATTGCACAAAGGTTAGAAAGGGTACCGTATCCCCGGATAACATGTATGGATAGCGTACACATTCAAAATATATGTCTATACATCAGGAGGCAGGCTCAGATGGTGTTAGGCCCAGTATGGATAGCACGTGATTGCACAAAGGTTAGAAAGGGTACCGTATCCCCAGATAACATGTATGGATAGCGTACACATTCAAAATATATGTCTATACATCAGGAGGCAGGCTCAGACAGTGTTAGGCCCAGTATGGATTGCACGTGATTGCACAAAGGTTAGAAAGGGTACCTTTTCCCCGGATAACATGTATGGATAGCGTACACATTCGAAATATATGTCTATACATCAGGAGGCAGGCTCAGACGGTGTCAGGCACAGTATGGATTTGACGGCCCAGACTACACAGCGGTTGAGCAGGGAGAGGTAAAGATTGCAAATGCTGGGGCCCTGCCCAAGCAAGGGGGCCCACTCGTAGGCGTCGGTACTGGCACTGGGCCCCTCGTAGTACGGCGGTGTGTCTGACGGCGGGTGTGCACCACCACCGTCAGAGACACTTGATTGCACTATGAAGGACCCTGTGCCAGTGCCCGCGCCCAAGAGTCGGCCTACCCACCTGTCCAGGGCAACGGCACTCGCACGGTGTCGTGCGCTAGGTGGTGACCCCGGCCATGGGGGGGAGGCAGCACAGTTAGGGAGTTTTAGAAAGTGGCATATGTTGATGTTGGACATTCAGCTGATGCAAAAGGTGAAATAGGTCAAGTCCCAGGAAGAGGTGGACCAAAGCAAGCCATTTTTCTGTCACCCTATGTGTCATCAGGGGAAGGTGGGACAAAATCCTTGGAAACCCATGCGTGGTTCATTTTAATGAAGGTTAGATCATCCACATTTTGGGTTGACAGACGGGTCCTTTTTTCTGTCAGGATTGATCCAGCTGCACTGAAGACTCTTTCCGATAGCACACTTGCAGCTGGGCAAGCGAGCTCCTGTAAGGCATATTGTGCCAATTCAGGCCAGGTGTCCAGTTTAGCGGCCCAATAGTCAAAGGGGAATGACCTGTGTGGGAGAACATCGATATGGGAGGAAAAGTAGTTTGTAACCATAGTTGACAACTGCTGTCTCCTGTCACTTTCCATCGATGCAGTATTACCAGTTGTGTGAGCGGTACTTGAAAAATCGGTCCACAACATTGTCATGAAACCCCTGTCTCCAACGCCACTTCTGCTGTGTGCACCACGAACACCTCTGCCAAGCTGCCCCCGGCCCGTACGGCTCGTGTGAGAACCATCACCGCTGCTGTGTGCTGGGAATGCCTCAAGCAACCGATTTACCAGAGTTGCTTGTTTATTAGCCAATATTAGGTCAAGGTTCTCCTGTGGCATGATGTTTTGTAATTTGCCTTTATAGCGTGGATCCAGGATGCTGGCCAACCAGTAGTCGTCATCGTTCATCATTTTGGCAATGCGGGGGTCCCTTTTTAGGATCTGCAAGGCATAATCTGACATGTGGGCCAATGTTCCCGGTGTCAATGATGCACTGCGAGTGCTGGTTGGAGGAGCACTTTCTGGCAAATCCACATCCCTCCAGTCACGCACAAACCCTGTACCAGACCTTGCCATGCCAACATTTTCACTTACCCCACGAGATGCATCCTCCTCCCCTAAGTAATCATCCCCATCATCCTCCTCCTCCTCCTCTTCTTCCTCCACCTCGTCCAGGAGAGGTCCCTGAGCAGACAATGGCTGAATGTCATCAAGGATTCCCTCCTCCTCTTCCTCCTCATCAACATTGGCTGCAGAAGCCTGCTCCTTAAGGTGCGTCAAAGTTTGCATGAGCAGACGCATAAGTGGGATGCTCATGCTTAGGATGGCGTCGTCTGCACTTACCAGCCGTGTGCATTCCTCAAAACACTGAAGGACTTTACAGAGGTCTTTCAGCTTCGACCACTGCACACCGGTCAACTCCATGTCTGCTCTCAAAGTGCCTGGCCGTGTATCCTCCCACAAATGCATTATGGCCTGTCTCTGCTCGCACAGCCGCTCCACCATGTGCAGGGTGGAGTTCCACCTTGTTGCAATGTCGATAATGAGGCGGTGGTTGGGAAGGTGGAGCAATCGCTGCAGCTACAGCATACGAACGGAGTGTACAGGCGACCGGCGGATGTGCGCGCACAGTCTTCGCACCTTCTGGAGCAGGGCTGTTAACTCCGGATAATTTTTGAGGAAGCACTGCACCACCAGATTCAAGGTGTGAGCCAAGCAAGGTATGTGGCTGAGTTTTGAAAGGGCTATGGCTGCCACAAAATTACGCCCGTTATCACTAACTACCTTGCCTGCCTCAAGATGTACACTGCCCAGCCATGACTCAGTTTGTCGCTGAAAGTACTCGGCCAGCACCTCGGCGGTGTGTCTGTTGCCCAAATACATCATCTGCAACACTGCCTGCTGACGCTTTCCACTAGCTGCTCGATAGGGGGACACCTCGTGTGCAACAGTGGCAGCTGCAGATGGAGTGCTCGTACGACTGCGCTCTGTGGACGAGCTTTCGCTTCTGGAGGAGGAGGAGGAGGAGGAGGGTCGAACACCTACAGCCAACTGTTTCCTATACCGTGGGCTAGGCAGCACTGTCCCACCACCGCTGTCCCCTGTGGACCCTGCATCCACCACATTAACCCAGTGCGCAGTGATGGACACGTAACGGCCCTGGCCATGCCGACTGGACCATGCATCAGTTGTGAGGTGCACCTTTCCGCTCACTGACTGCTTGAGTGCATGGACAATGCGGTCTTTCACATGATGGTGGAGGGCTGGGATGGCTTTGCGAGAGAAGAAGTGGCGACTGGGTAGGTCATAGCGTGGTACTGCATAGGCCATGAGTTCGCGGAAAGCTGCGCTTTCCACCAACCGAAAGGGCATCATCTCAAACGAGATTAGTTTGGCAATGTGGGCGTTCAAACCCAGTGTACGCGGATGAGAGACTGAGTACTTTCTTGACCTACTCATAGTGTCTGGGAGGGTGAGCTGGACTTGAGAGCTGCATATGGTGGAAGTAGCGGTGGACAGGGCGGACTGAGAGAGGGTTGATGATGGTGATGGAGTTGGTGTTCTTTCTGATGGCCTAGAATCAGTCTTTCGTTGATATAACAGTGGGATTCCCTGACTGCTGTGGCCTTGCAACGACACCTCAACATTTGCTGCTGTGCTAACCGGTGGGCTTACAGTGGGGGAAACAATGTAGCGTTGCTGACTACCTTCGTTGTGATCAGTTGCACATGTGGCACTTGAGGTTTGGTGTTGTGTCCACGCTTGCAAGTGCATGCTGGTTAAATGTCTAAGCATGCAACTGGTATTCAAATTTTTCAGATTTTTCCCTCGGCTAAAGGTCTTTGCGCACTTCTTACAGATAACCTTGGCCTGATCATGAGGATTTTGTTCAAAAAAGTGCCACACTGCACACTTCCTACTTTGGCAGACATTTTGCGGCCTAGCACACTGTGATGTTTTGACCCTCTGGACAAGCTGTCCAGCAACTCTTTTGATGTTTGGAACCTGTCTTTGGAGTGCTCCGGGCCTGCCAGATAACAGCTGTTGCGATGTCGATGTCTGCTGTGGATGCTCCTCATCTGAGCTATTGGAAGCAGCACCCTCTTCCCCCAATGGATGCCAATCTGGGTCAACAACTGGGTCATCCATCACCTCCTCTTCTATGTCATGTGCACCTTCCTCTGTGTCACCGTGTATGGTGGTATAGTGTGCGGGAAGGGGCACCTGAGTCTCATCAGGGTCAGAATCTGGCTCTGTACACTGCGAGGACAATGTAGTGCTCTGAGTGAATGTACCAGCAGAATCATCCATCAGCGGCTGTGCATCAGTGCACTCCATGTCAGATTCATCTTGGCCTGGGTAATTCACCATTTGACTTGATAATCCAGGCATGGTATGTGAAAACAGCTCCATGGAGTAGTCAGTAGTATGGCCTGCGTCATCCTTCAATCTTGGTTGGGGTGAAGGACACAAGGAAAGGTGTGGTTCATGAACATGAGCCTCCAATGACGACTCAGTGCTTTTACTTTTTACAACTGAAGAAGAGGAGGCGATAGAGCTGGAGGCTGAGTCAGCAATGTAAGACAAAACTTTTTCCTGATGCTCTGGCTTTAAAAGCGGTTTGCCAACTCCTAGAAAACTAAGCGTTCGAGGCCTTATGTAGCCAGACGATGACGCAGGCTCAACACCTCCTGCATTCGGTCCTATTTTGCTCTTGCCACTACCATCAGATCCACCACCAACACCATCATTACCAGCTGCCAACCCCCGCCCAATTCCACGGCCTCTTCCACCAGCCTTCCTCATTTTTGGTAGAAATGTAGACAAAATCCAACAAACTATATAGTAATGTAAAACAAGGTACAAGGTGTCTATAGGACAGGGGAGATTTTGAATTTCTGCAGACACTTGTGGACACTGAACACTTTTGGATTGTGTGAGGCCCACTGAATATCTGAGCGCTCTGTCACAGGCTCGATGGCACAGCTGTGACCAAAGTGACTAGAGGATAAGGGAGATTTTGAATTTCTGCACACACTTGTGGACACTGGACACTTTTGGATTGTGTGAGGCCCAATGAATATCTGAGCGCTCTGTCACAGGCTCGATGGCACAGCTGTGACCAAAGTGACTAGAGGATAAGGGAGATTTTGAATTTCTGCAGACACTTGTGGACACTGGACACTTTTGGATTGTGTGAGGCCCAATGAATATCTGAGCGCTATGTGACAGGCTCGATGGCACAGCTGTGACAAAAGTGACGAGAGGATAAGGGAGATTTTGAATTTCTGCAGACACTTGTGGACACTGGACACTTTTGGATTGTGTGAGGCCCACTGATATCTGAGCGCTATGTCACAGGCTCGATGGCACAGCTGTGACAAAAGTGACTAGAGGATAAGGGAGATTTTGAATTTCAGCAGACACTTATGGACACTGGACACTTTTGGATTGTGTGAGGCCCAATGAATATCTGAGCGCTATGTGACAGGCTCGATGGCACAGCTGTGACAAAAGTGACGAGAGGATAAGGGAGATTTTGAATTTCTGCAGACACTTGTGGACACTGGACACTTTTGGATTGTGTGAGGCCCACTGATATCTGAGCGCTATGTGACAGGCTCGATGGCACAGCTGTGACCAAAGTGACTAGAGGATAAGGGAGATTTTGAATTTCAGCAGACACTTGTGGACACTGGACACTTTTGGATTGTGTGAGGCCCACTGATATCTGAGCGCTATGTCACAGGCTCGATGGCACAGCTGTGACAAAAGTGACTAGAGGATAAGGGAGATTTTGAATTTCAGCAGACAATTGTGGACACTGGACACTTTTGGATTGTGTGAGGCCCAATGAATATCTGAGCGCTATGTGACAGGCTCGATGGCACAGCTGTGACAAAAGTGACGAGAGGATAAGGGAGATTTTGAATTTCTGCAGACACTTGTGGACACTGGACACTTTTGGATTGTGTGAGGCCCACTGATAGCTGAGCGCTATGTCACAGGCTCGATGGCACAGCTGTGACAAAAGTGACTAGAGGATAAGGGAGATTTTGAATTTCAGCAGACACTTGTGGACACTGGACACTTTTGGATTGTGTGAGGCCCACTGATATCTGAGCGCTATGTCACAGGCTCGATGGCACAGCTGTGACAAAAGTGACTAGAGGATAAGGGAGATTTTGAATTTCAGCAGACACTTGTGGACACTGGACACTTTTGGATTGTGTGAGGCCCAATGAATATCTGAGCGCTATGTGACAGGCTCGATGGCACAGCTGTGACAAAAGTGATGAGAGGATAAGGGAGATTTTGAATTTCTGCAGACACTTGTGGACACTGGACACTTTTGGATTGTGTGAGGCCCACTGATATCTGAGCGCTATGTCACAGGCTCAATGGCACAGCTGTGACAAAAGTGACTAGAAGATAAGGGAGATTTTGAATTTCAGCAGACACTTGTGGACACTGGATACTTTTGGATTGTGTGAGGCCCAATGAATATCTGAGCGCTATGTGACAGGCTCGATGGCACAGCTGTGACAAAAGTGACGAGAGGATAAGGGAGATTTTGAATTTCTGCAGACACTTGTGGACACTGGACACTTTTGGATTGTGTGAGGCCCACTGATATCTGAGCGCTATGTCACAGGCTCGATGGCACAGCTGTGACAAAAGTGACGAGAGGATAAGGGAGATTTTGAATTTCTGCAGACACTTGTGGACACTGGACACTTTTGGATTGTGTGAGGCCCACTGATATCTGAGCGCTATGTCACAGGCTCGATGGCACAGCTGTGACAAAAGTGACTAGAGGATAAGGGAGATTTTGAATTTCAGCAGACACTTGTGGACACTGGACACTTTTGGATTGTGTGAGGCCCAATGAATATCTGAGCGCTATGTGACAGGCTCGATGGCACAGCTGTGACAAAAGTGACGAGAGGATAAGGGAGATTTTGAATTTCTGCAGACACTTGTGGACACTGGACACTTTTGGATTGTGTGAGGCCCACTGATATCTGAGCGCTATGTCACAGGCTCAATGGCACAGCTGTGACAAAA
The DNA here is from genome assembly GCF_039654945.1 of Dendrobates tinctorius. Lineage (NCBI taxonomy): Eukaryota > Metazoa > Chordata > Amphibia > Anura > Dendrobatidae > Dendrobates > Dendrobates tinctorius. Next base: position 7,744,356 of record NW_027361797.1, read on the forward strand.
GTGACTAGAGGATAAGGGAGATTTTGAATTTCAGCAGACACTTGTGGACACTGGATACTTTTGGATTGTGTGAGGCCCAATGAATATCTGAGCGCTATGTGACAGGCTCGATGGCACAGCTGTGACAAAAGTGACGAGAGGATAAGGGAGATTTTGAATTTCAGCAGACACTTGTGGACACTGGACACTTTTGGATTGTGTGAGGCCCACTGATATCTGAGCGCTCTGTCACAGGCTCGATGGCACAGCTGTGACCAAAGTGACTAGAGGATAAGGGAGATTTTGAATTTCTGCACACACTTGTGGACACTGGACACTTATGGATTGTGTGAGGCCCACTGAATATCACAGCGCTATGTCACAGGCAGAAATTGGCTAGTGTATCACAAACTACAAGGTGTATGTAGAATTGGGCAGAATAGGAATCTCCCTAGAGTGCACGTCTGTAAGAACGGAACATGTCCTCGTTTTATTCTCACAGAGTGACACACTGATAGCTTCACTGTGGCTGTGATAACAGCCGTTACACGGTACTGTGTGAGGAGCGTACACCGCTGTATGGTGTGAAAAAATGCACGCTCAGTACCTCAGCAGGACAAAAAAAAAAATTGGGATTGCTTTTAAAAAAGCAGTTTGCGGAGCAGTGGGTAAACAGCAATGCAGGAATGTCAGGAAGCCTTAGAAGCCAGCCCAACAACCAACACCACTGATACACCACTATATAGCCTCCCCTTGCACTGCACACACAGTGACTGATGTGTTGTACAGGCAAAATCGCTAGCAGCAGAAGCAGTTTTTTTTTCTTCTCAGCAGGACAAAAAAAAAATTGGGATTGCTTTTAAAAAAGCAGTTTGCGGAGCAGTGGGTAAACAGCAATGCAGGAATGTCGGTAAGCCTTAGAAGGCAGCCCAACAACCAACACCACTGATACACCACTATATAGCCTCCCCTTGCACTACACACACAGTGACTGATGTGTTGTACTGGCAAAATCGCTAGCAGCAGAAGCAGTTTTTTTTTCTTCTCAGCAGGACAAAAAAAAAATTGGGATTGCTTTTAAAAAAGCAGTTTGCGGAGCAGTGGGTAAACAGCAATGCAGGAATGTCAGGAAGCCTTAGAAGGCAGCCCAACAACCAACACCACTGATACACCACTATATAGCCTCCCCTTGCACTGCACACACAGTGACTGGTGTGTTGTACAGGCAAAATCGCTAGCAGCAGAAGCAGTTTTTTTTTCTTCTCAGCAGGACAAAAAAAAAAATTGGGATTGCTTTTAAAAAAGAAGTTTGCGGAGCAGTGGGTAAACAGCAATGCAGGAATGTCAGGAAGCCTTAGAAGGCAGCCCAACAACCAACACCACTGATACACCACTATATAGCCTCCCCTTGCACTGCACACACAGTGACTGGTGTGTTGTACAGGCAAAATCGCTAGCAGCAGAAGCAGTTTTTGGTGTCTTCTTCCCTGCCTAACGCTCTCCCTACAAAATCATCAGCAGCAGCAGCTCTCCCTATTCTGAGATCAGCATGAGTAACATGGCGGTCGGCGTGCACGCCCTTTTATACCCCCTGTGACGCCCACCAAAGCAAGCCAATCACTTGCATGCCCTTCTGAAAGATGGTGGTGACCCGTGCCTATGTCATCACGTTGCCCACAGTGTCCGTGGATCCTGATTGGCTGAAAAAGAGCGCAAAACAAACTTTTGAAACGCGACTTTGGCGCGTAATTCGCCGACCTCGTGGCCGACCTCATCCTAGGGTCGGGTTTCGTTTCATGAAACCCGACTTTGCCAAAAGTCGGCGACTTTTGAAATTTTTCGACCCGTTTCGCTCAACTCTACTGCACAACAATATTAGCCCAAACAATTTTGATCAGAAAATGGGGCCTGGTGCCTGCACCCCAATATTAGCCCAAACGATTATGATTAGGAAATGTGAGCTCCTGACTGCACAGTATTAGTACAATCAATTTTGGTCAGGAAATGTGGACTCCTGCCTGCACCCTAATTTTAGCCCAAATGGTTTTGAGTAGGAAATGTGGACTAGTGCCTGCACAGGAATATTAACTCAAATGATTTTGACTGGGAAATGTGGACTCTTGCCTGTACCCCAATATTACCCCAAATGATTTTGATTACGAAATGTGGACTGGTGCCTGCATACCAAGATTAGCTCTAACGAGTTTGATTAGGAATTTTTTTCTGGTACCTGCACAACAATATTTGCCCAAACAATTTTGAATGGGAAATGTGACCTCCTGATTGCACCCCAATTTTTTCTTAAACAATTTTGATTAGGAAATGGAGTCTGGTGCCTGCACAACAATATTGTCCCAAATGATTTTCATTAGGTAATGTGGACTCCTGTGTGCACCCCAATATTAGCCCAAATGATTTTGACTTGGAAATGTGGATTCTTGCCTGCAACTCAAAATTAGCCCAAAGGATTTTGATTAGGAAATGTGGCCTGGTGCCTGCATACCAACAATAGCTCAAACAATTTTGATTAGGAATTTTTTTCTGGTGCTTGCACAAAAATATTAGCCCACAGGATTTTGATTAGGAAGTAGGGGCTGGTGCCTGAACAACAACATTAGCCCAAATGATTTTGATTAGGAAATGTGGCCTGGGGCCTGCATAACAATATTAACCCAAACAATTTTGATTAGGAAACAGGGCCTGGTGAATGCACCCCAATATTAGCCCAAATAATTTTGATTAGGAAATGTGGTCTGGTGCCTGCACAATATTAGCCCAAATAATTTTCATTATGAAATGGGGCACGTTGCTTACACATTATTAACCTAAACTATTTTGATTAGGAAATGTGACCTCCTGACTGCGACACAGCATTAGCTCAAACAATTTTGATTACGAAATGGGGCACGTTGCTTAAACAACATTATTAACCTAAGCGACTTTCATTAGGAAATGGGGCCTTGTGCCAGCACCCTAATATTAGCTCAAATGATTTTGATTAGGAAATGTGCCATCCTGACTGTGACACAGCATTAGCTCAAGCAATTTTGATTAGGAAATGGGACCTGGTTCCTGCAAAACAATATTAGCCCAAACGCTTTTGATTAGGAAATAGGGCCTGGTGCCTGCACAACAATATTAGCCTTAACAATTTTGATTAGGAAATGGTACCTGCACAATAATATTAGCTCAAACGGTTTTGATTAGGAAATGGGGCCTGGTTCCTGCACAAAATTATTAGCCCAAGCGATTTTGATTAGCAAATGAGGCCTGGTACCTGCACAGCAATATTAGCCCTAATGATTTTGATTAGGAAATATGGACTCCTCACTGCAACACAGTATTAATCCAAACAGTTTTGATTAGGAAATATGGACTTCTGCCTGTGACACACTATTATCCCCAATGACTTTATTACGAAATGTGGACTGGTGCCTGCACAACAATATTAACACAAACTATTTTGATAATGAAATGGTGCACGGTGCTTACATAACACTGTTAGCCCAATCAATTTTGATTGGGAAATGTGGACTCCTCACTGCACCACAGCATTAACACCAACAATTTTGTTAAGGAAAAATGGACTCCTTCTTGCACTCTAATATTACCCCCAAAAGATTTTGATTAGGAAATTTGGACTGGTGCCTGCACAACAATATTATCCCAAATGATTTTGATTAGGAAATGTGGACTGGTGCTTACACAATAATATTAGCCCAAACAATTTTGGTTAGGACATGTGGAATCCTGTCTGAACCCCAATATTAGCACAAAAAATTCAATTAGGAAATATGTACTCCTTCATGCCCCCTAATATTACCCCAAAGGATTTTGATTAGGAAATGTGGACGGATGCATGCACAACAATATTAGCCCAAACGATTTTGATTGGGAAATGTCGACTCCTCACTGCAGCACAGTATTAGTCCAAACAGTTTTGATTAGGAAATGTGGACTTCTGCCTGTGATATAATATTAGCCCAAACGATTTTGATCATGAAATGTGGACTGATGCTTGCTCAACAATGTTAGCCAAAATGATTTTGATTAGGAAATGTGGCCTGGTGCCTGCACATCAATATTAGCCCAAACATTTTTGATTAGGAGATTTTGCCTGGAACCTGCACAAAATTAGCTCAAGCAAGTTTGATTAACCCCTTAATGACCAGAGCTATTTCTAGTTTTGCATTTTCATTTTTTGCTCCCCTTCCTCCCAGAACCATAACTTTTTATTTTTTGTACTTTTTATGGACACCATTGGTTTTACCATGTAGTTTACTAAAAAACGGGGAAAAAATTCCCAGTGCGGTGAAATTGCAAAAAAAGTGCAATCCCACACTTGTTGTTTGTTATTTTTACTAGATTCACTAAATGCTATAACTGACCTGCCATTATGATTCTCCAGGTCATTATGAGTTCATAGACACCAAACATGTCCAGGTACTTTTTATTTAAGTGGTGAAAAAAAATCCTAACTTTACGAAAAAAAAAAAAAAAAATTGTGTCATTTTCCGATACCTGTAGCATCTCCATTTTTCATGATCTTGGGTTGAGTGAGTGCTTATTTTTTGCATGCCAAGCTGATGTTTTTAATGATACCATTTTGATGCAGATGCCATCTTTTAATCACCCATTACTGCATTCTAATGCAATGTTGCAGCAACCAAAAAACGTAATTCTTGCGCTTTGACTTTTTTCCTCACTGCACTGTTTAGCGATCAGGTTAATCCTTTTTTATTTATAAATCAGGCGATTCAGAATGCAGCAATACCAAATATGTGTATAATTGTTTTTTTATTGTTTTATTTTGAATGGGTTGAAAGAGGGGTGATTTGAACTTTTTTTATGTTTTTAAAAACTTTTTTTTTACTTTTCGCATGCTTCAACAGTCTCCATAGGAGGCTAGAAGCTGCCATAACCTGATTGGCTCTGCTACATAGAGGCGATGATCAGATCGTCTCTATATAGCAGAATTACTCACTTGCTATGAGCGCTGACAACCAGGTGGCGCTGATAGCAATCCGGCACTGACAACCATAGATATCTCCAGTCTGGTTATCATGCCAATGAATCGGTGACCTGCGATCGCGTGACGGGGTCAACAGTGGGCTGATTTCCGGCCCAATGGCAGGAAGCGCGAGTTAAATGCTGCTGTCAGTGTTTGACAGAGGCATTTAATGGGTTAATAGGCGTGGGTGGATTGCGATTCCACCTTCGGCTATTCCTTTCACATGTCAGCTGTTCAAAACATAAATTATATTAAATAGAGTAATTTATTTTTATCATCATCTAACATACGAAATATCATACAGTGTCATTCTGCATAATAGATTATTTGTGAATTCACTAGTAAGAAATAGACCACATTGGCAAATTATTATTTCCAAAGTCAGCTCCAATGGGGTTGTCTTTTTGGTTCCACTATTTTGCATGGGTATGGGTTTATAGATTGATTCTCCTTTATCCTGGTGGAGCAGATATAACCTCATGTGGACAGGTCCAAGCACATGGATATCATGAAAGATTGTTAGATGATTATTAATAGTCATTTGTGCAAAGTAAAAGTTTCCAGAATTTCATCATTTGTAAAGAGGAATTCACTGAACTATTGATTACATGGGTTTAGTGAAAGCTGTAGACAATGACTCAATACTAGAGATGAGCTAATTTATTAATGATAAACCAGTTCTGCCACACCCACACACTGGCATCCAGTAATACATGCCTCTTTTGTTTTCCTTACCCCATTGCATGGATTCTCTTTGGCCTCTTCACCCCAGATGAGGACTTCTGGATTGACAAAGACTTTGATATCCTTGGGCAGCACACATTATAAGGTCATGATGTTTTGATGTAGGTAGCTTGAGTAATAGCATGGAGCACAGTGATATCTGAAGCCTGGTTAAGCTAAAAGTACTGCCCGTTAGTGATGAGGAAGACAATCTAGGTGATCGGGGAAGGGATGTGTTTATAATGCTCTGTGGTCAGAGCATAGTATGGAACATTCAATTTGCTAGAAATAACCTTGCTGTCAATCAAACATTTAGCGTTAGCATTTCATGTTGAATTTGCAATGTTGCCATTAATTAATACATTAGTTATGCAGATCAATGACAAAGCCTTCTTCCCTTATGAAACTGCTGGTAAAATGAGCAATAGGCATGTTTGATGGGTGATAAGGTTACAGATAGGGTTGGGCGGATCCATAGATGTTCAGGTCCGTTCGGTTTGGCCAAAATTTATAAAAAAGTTTGTTTAAGGTACCAGAACGGTATCCGAACTTGATCTTGAGCCCAGACCCCATTCATTTGAATGGGGGGCCCAATCATCTGGAGGTTATCAGACTGTCATCTGTGTAACAGTGCAGGAAACACCAGCTCTGATCGGCAGTCACATTACTGATTTTACTGCCGGTCACAGCACTGTGGTTCACATGTTGTCGCACAGAGGATATCATGTGAACCAGCAGCTGTGACAGGCAGTGAAAAGGCTACCACCAGTCAGGTGTCTGGTCTCTTGGATAACATCAAGAGCAGACGACGGTGATGAGAATATTCAGCAGCTGGCAACTGTGCATAGTAATAAAGATATCAGTGGAATATATAATTAGTGGACTGCCAGTGTACTTTTCTGTACTTGTATTTGTTGAATCAATAAATAATTAAAAAAATTGTGTGAGGTCACCATTATTTTTACTATCCAGCTGAGAGAAAGTAAACAGCTAGAAACTGGTGTTTTATTCTGGGAAGAGACCAATAGCCATAAAGCTTCCCAGGCTATTAATATCAGCTCACAGTTGTCTGCGTAGCCTTTACTGGTTATTAAAAAGGGGGTCCCCCAAAAAGCAATATGGAATACACCATATTTTAATATCTAGCAAAGGCTAAACAGACAGCTGCAGGCTGATCTTAATAGGCTGAGAAGTGCCCATGGATATTGGATTAGATGCTCCACTAGATGCTCCATTTCTGGCACTTAGCCTTGGCTCTACCCACTTGCCCTGGTGCAATGGCAGGTGGGGTAATGGTTTTGGAGCTGATGTCAGCTGTTTTATGCCAGCAGACATCAAGCCCAGGGGTTAGTAATGGAGAGGCATCTGTAAGACACCTACATCAATAACCCCATAGTCAAACATAAGAAAGACACACACCGAAAAAGTCTGCCGTTATTCAATATTGATGATGTCCCATGATGAACACCAACTCTGCTGCATCTGGTTTCATTGCTGAGTGGCGACATCAGTAATGAGACTGCTCAACCTGACAACCAGATCAAATTCATCTGAGTGTGAGAATGTGGCTGCGTGTGACTGAGAGTGCCTGTGACACATCCGCATTCTCACGCTAAGCTCAATGTGATCTGGTTGCCAGGTTGAGCGGTCTCATTACTGATGTTACCGCTCAGCAATGCAATCAGATGTAGCAGAGTTGGTGTTCGTTGTGTGACATCATCATTATGGATTAATGGTGGTTGGGTGAGGATTGCTTTGATTTTTTTGCGTTGATTTTTATGCTAATAAATGGGAAAAAGAGGACAACCCTTTTAAAGATTTTAAGCATTTTATTATTTCATATATGGAACTCCCCAGTTTTTTGTCTATTGGACACTCGTTTTCTTGCTTTTTATGCATTTGACATTTGTTTTCTTGGCTCTTCCTCTAAGTTGGACACTCGTAAGTTATTGATGGCCCGATTATTGATGTCATTGTAATGGCCATTTGCTATTAATTGCACCTGTGACTTGGTTGATACATTTATTTTATTAATATCTGTCTTTCTCCACCCCCCATTTTTATCTGTCATCTAATTTCTATTAAAAACACTTTTTTAATGTTTCTTTTTTTTTGTGCGAAGGACATATATTTATATAACATTCTATATTTGCCTTGCATGCTGTGTGCATTTGGCCATTTTTACCGGCCGGGTATAATAAATTGGTTTGGCTTTGTTCAAATAAGTGATGTAATTGTGGCAGTAATATCTTGTTCTCTTTCTATTGATTAAAAAAAATATATTTTGGAAAGGTTAAAAAAATGCTTGCTTACAGTTCTTATAGGCACCTACAGTTTAGTAATTTTTTACCTTGCTGTGTGTCGGCGGGCATCAAAACATTTTACAGCCCATTCAACCCACAAGAAACAAGCCAAAGATTCCTCTTTAGTACTTCTCTCCACAATACCATGTATCAGATGTATAGCAATGCAGATGTAGGCAGTATACTTTAGTTCTATGTGATAAGGTTTTCCTCCAGGTAATTCCAGGTCTCTCATTTTTTTTTGCAAATGAGAAAAGAAAAAGACCAATTTTCATAAGAGACATGGATTTGATTTTCATCCATTTTTATACATAAAAAACAATTTTCAAGCTTCTCTTACCCATTAAACAGTAATAACTGGATAGTACTTACTGTAGATGACATATGGGTGACATCCATGTGCTGTTCATTTTCTTTAATTTAAATAGTTGCATTTAATCCATAATTTGGAACAAAAGCGGACGTCTACTTTTTTTTCCAGACCAAAAAAATGAACATGTGAACAGCCATGTAGACTATAATGGTTTCATTTTCTATCTGTGAAAATCTCAGATAGAACACAGAAAGATTGTGCAACATTAAGTCCTTATAATTTTTGCCACCATAAGGGTGTGTGCACACGTTGCGGATATCTGCTGCGTTGTACAGTATACTTTTAATCTATGTAGAATGAAAACCGCAGTGCACATGGTGCAGAATTTTTTGCGCTGATTTGCTGCGGTTTCAAATCCGCAGCATGTCACTTCTTTGTGCGGATTCCACAGCGGTTTTGCACCTGCTCCATGACAGATGTCAAACCGCAGGGGAAACCCGCAGGCTAATCCACATGCTAATCCGCAGATAAACTGCAGGTCTTTTGACCTGCGGATTCAGACAAATCCGCGTGGAAAATTCTGCAGCAGAATCCGCAACGTGTGCACACACCCTAACTTTCCATCAAAGATGTTAGCAGTAATGTGTGAGAATTATGGTTCACAACATCTTCAAGACAGGGTCTAAATTGTGATTATGTAAGAAGTGTGGAAGAAACAAGTATGCCTGAGAGGAACAAAGTCAATTCTTATGGAGCTAATTTTTGGACTTCCATGCACTGCTTGACAAAATACAGGATTCCAATTATAGTAGAAGATTAATCATTTATTCCCAACGCGTTTCGAAGTAAAAATTACTTCTTCCTCAGGGGATGACAGATATGTATGAGAGGAACAAAGGACATGTCTATAATTAATTCAGTAACCAATTTTTTTCTGATTTTATCCTCATGCACATTTGGGGGGTCACAAAATAGTTTTTCTTGTGCAGAAAATAGTGGGAGTTCCACATCCATTGAGCTGTTTCTGCTGAGGCTAGATGTAAGTATTGGATGGACAGAACATAGCACATCTCCAGTTAGTTCAGTGCCTACTCCCAAGAAGTGCTACTCAGCTCATAGATCTTGGCAATGGCCACTTTATAGTGTGATGTTTTGGTACTGTTCATTGGTAACATTTGGCTGCCACTGGAGCAGAAAATATCTGATAGTGAGGGTGCTGAGTGTGGGACTCTAACTGTCGCGCAAATTGTGGCAAAGACTAAGTGCAACACAAAGGGATGAGGGGAAGGGAGTCCAACAGTAGGGAAGAGGGGATGGGGACCAGCTAGGCAGATCTAAGGTCACCCTGTCTGCCCTAAGCATCCCAATACAGGTTTTGCACCTATTACTGAGCAGGACCCTATTCACTGCCTGACCCTGGCATTAAGCCCTGCTAAGGGAAGGACAGGATAGACAGTAGTCAATCCCAACTGCAACTAAAGACAGATGGGATAGACAAATGAGGGGAACACTTTTCTTGAGTAGACTCAGAGATAACACAGACATCCTTCAACAGCACCATAAAGGAAGATAGCCGACTGCTATAGCTCCAAGCCTCAAAGGGGGATATAGAAATCTCACCGGCAATTCCCAGAAGCAGACAGGAAGTCTATAAACACCCAGGTCCAGGTGTGTCCAGGTGTGTCAATTAGAGCTGGGGGGAGGTTGCCAGTGGGTCCAAGAGTAAGAAGGACTAGGAAGGTGTCTGCAAAGCCAAACGCAGAGACCTTCTGCAGCCAGATGCTGTGTGACTGTCTGCAGCCTCTGACACACCCATGACACTAACTGATTTCATATTAATTGTATATCCAAAGATAATTCATCAATATCTGTATCCTTGGCATTCCCTGTAAAAATATGGATAAAAGGCTGAAGGACAGGCACTAAACTACAATACCAGTTCATTTTTCCCTTTAGACTCCTGTGTACAACAGCTTTGTTATATTAAAGGAATAATCATCCGTATTTTACAATTTTAGACAAGTCAAACCACAAAATGAAAACATAAAATACAAATACATAAAGGCTAATATGTGCATGCAAAAACAACAGGTTTCTCAAGGTAACAGCTATATATGTGTTGCTGTAATCTTTTAGCAATGCTGTCATGCATAAACTTACAGAGACTTGTAAAGAAACAAGCAAGCATATTAAAACCATACATTTGCAATGTCATAGTCCCAAAGGACTCCAACACTGATAGCTGTAAATCAAGAATGATTCCTACAAGATACACATCTCTTTTTCTATATAAAGGAATAAATAGTCTTGCTTATCAGTCTTTAATGAAAGATAAGCACAGAGTAACCAGATAAAATTAATTTTAATTGAGAAATAAATATTTCATGTATTTATTTTTTTGTTCATCTGATTATTTATAGTGTGACTCTGATTTATTGTAAGGTTACTTTGGACATGTGTCTAGAATTAAACCATCCTTTTATGAGATGTTAAACCAACAGACTTAACAGGAAATGGTGACTGTATTGTAGATAGGAAGCTCAATGATGCAAAAAGGGCGGTTAAAACCAATGGGAATAGCAATGCCTTTCCAGACTGGCCACAGATCTCCTGACCTGAACCCAATAGCCTCCTTTACAAAAATAATGCTGTTGTCAGAAAACAGAGTGCCTAAGGCTGGTTCCACATGTCTGACATTCACTGTCTAAGTACAGACCATCAGGTCCAGACTGACATATTAGGTAGTTGAGTTCAGTTTAGGAGATCTGCAGCCTGTCCAGACATCTCAGTCTATGTCAATCTTGTAAAACGGGCTCTAGGCACTCTGTTTTCTGCCATATGGTTCCTTCGTATGTTGCTATGATAAGGAAATATTCCTTTATAAAATTAGTATTGAAACTAACTTTGTAAAATGACATCCAGAGCACGACACAAATTTTTCTCATGCAGAACTTATTTGTACACTTTCATATGAAATTGGAGGTACATAGAGCAACAGTTTAGCTGCATTTACCCTAAAAGGTAATTGTGCATAAGCATTCTTAAAGAAGCACTCCCATCAAAGTTTTTATCCTCTTAATATATTGAAATAATCCTAATATCTAGCACTGTGTATTTACAATTGTTCATTTTGCCTTTCTACCCAGTTAAAGGGAACTTGTCAGCTGGATTGTGCTCAGTAACCTACCGACAGTGTTAGATTAGGGCCATTATACTGATGAATATGATACTTTGGTTGATGAAATCTATTTTGTGGTTGTTGTTTAATCTTTACTTTCAGTTTTAAGTTAATGGGGCAGGGGCGGTCTTAATGAAGTTCTCTGATTAGGTATTCATCAGTATGGCTTCTGACAGGTGACTGATCCCTCACTGACCTGCCCCCTATTTTAACAAATGAATATTGCGCATTCTGAACCAAAAAAATCAGCTTCTGCAGGCAGGCGCTGGTGACAGCACCTATGCTGCAGCATGAGCACATCTATAATGTGTATTGAATTCTTTTCTTTGATGGTATCCATAAAAAAAATCAGTTTGAAAATGGCACCGGCCACGCCTGTGCAATAGCAGCTATCAGCGATCCGATAGCTGCTGCTGTGCGGGACCTTCTTGCTAGAGAAAAATAAAATTACCTCCTCTAAGATGGTGCCTGTGCAGAAGCATCTATTGGATCACCAATAGATGCTACTGCGCAGGCATGGCCGGCTCCATCTTAGTGAATACAATATTTTTTTCTCTAGCAAGATGGCTCAGCCTGCACAGTAGCATCTATCAGCGTTCCGATAGATGCTACCTTGCAGTCACCGGCAGCACCGTCTTTGATAAAGCCATTTTTTTCTCTAGTAAGATGGTGCCGCTGTCGCCTGCGCAATAGCAGCTGTCGGATCACGAATAGCTACTACTGTGAAGGCAAGGCTGTTTTTTTATGAACTTATGAATACCATCAAAGAAAAGAATTAAATGCACATTATAGATGCTATCCTGCTGTAGTGCAGGCTCCGCTGCCTGTGCCTGACTGCAGAAGGTGATTTTTTTAAATATATACTGTATATAATATTTGTTATGTAAAATAGAGGTCAGGTCACTGAGGGATCAGTGACCTGTCAGAAGCCATACGGATGAATACCTAAGCAGACCACCACATGAAGCCCCCCCACAGGCCGCCCCGGAGCATGAGCATATCAGTAAGTCAAAACTGAAAATAAAGATTAAACAACAACCACAAGAAGGATTTCATTTCATCAACCAAGGTATCGTTTTAATCAGTATTACGGCACCAACCTGACACTGTCTGTAGGTTACTCAGCACAGTCCTGCTGACAGGTTCCCTTTAATTCCAATGTTAATCTATGTAAAAACAGGAAGTCTTTTTTTCCTTGCATGTGTTATCCCCCTCTTTAACCAGGAACTTTTGCAGTGATGATTCATGCAAGTAAAATAGACTTCTTGTTCCTACATAGAGCTAAGGCCATGTGCACACGTAGTGAAAGGTGCTGCAGATTTTTCCGCATGGATTTGGAAAAATTCGCAGGTCAAAAGACCTGCGGTTTACCTGCGGATTAGCCTGCTGTTTTCCCCTGCGATTTGACACCTGGACAATGGAGCAGGTGTAAAACCACTGCAGATTCCGCACAAAGAATTGACATGCTGCGGATTTGAAACCGCTGTAAAATCCGTGCGGAAAAATCCACAGCATGTGCACAGCGTTTTTTATTTTTCATTGAAAACAATGGTACTGTACAACGCAGCTAAATCTGCTGCAGTTTGGCAGGGCCAAAAATGCTGCGGATCCGCAGCAGAATCTGCAACGTGTGCACATGGCCTTACAAGGCTTCTGTTTTTAATCACATGACTGCATAGACCTAGTGGAAAAGAAAAAAATTAACTGGGTAGAAAGGCAAAATGAGCAATTGTAATTACACAGTGCTGTAAAATATGATGATTGCAATATTTTAAGAGGATAAAAACTTTGATTAAAATACTTCATTAAGAACGCTCATTTCATGATAATCTATCAGCAGAGACAGGCTGCCGATCCAATGATGAAATGAAATGATCGTTTGTGCATGAAAAAAAAGCATAATTCTTGGCAGCGCATCATTGTGCGTAAACTGGAATATAACTGACGATAACTATGGCAGCCTATGTGTATTGAGCACTGTGCACCATTTAATATGGTCTCCATGTGTAAACAAGCTATTAAACAAGTTTTACCAATTAGAGGTCATTAAGTGCCGCAAGTCAGTCTGTATAAATGGACTCTTATGCTTATAGATATTTAGGGGCACTATATTATTTCTGCTGACCATCTGGAGGTTGTACAGTATCATAATATAGTAGTGTGCCTTACACCTACAAGAGAATGATAGCATTACAGCTGCTTTTTGCTTGTTATGTTAGGACATAGATGTGCAGAATACATCCTAGACAGTGATAAAGAAATAATTAATGCCTAGAAACACGTATATTATGTAACAACATATTTTATGATAGCACTTGTCTAAGTTGCTGTAGGTGAAAATTGTCAACTTTATGAGAAATATCGGTAGAAGGAAGGAAGACTGAACGAGCATATGTTACAAAACAGAGATTAAAACCAAACAGGTTGCACAATCTCTTCAGAGTGATTTATTTCCTTGTATTGTTCTAGCAAATTACAATCATTGCATTATTACAAGGGACAAGACTTTATGGCCCAAATGGTCTTTGTTTCCTTGCGACAACAATTTGCATTTCCCTCTGATGACTTGCACTGTTTCATAGGTTTCTCAGACCTGCTGTGCTTATTAAATTGAAGGGCATGAGAAAATACATTGGTCATATCAATTGTTTATCACTGTGCAGTACTGTACAGTGCAGATATTTTGCATTTATTGAATGGAGGTGGCTTATTTATTATGAAAATTGGACTTAGATTTTGCATAGCGTTGCTTTGTTTGGAAATAAACAGATGAACCGCTCCACGCAGAGTATATCTTTTTTCTTCCATTTATTACTAGCCATTCTGTCCATTTAGTATTTGGGGCAGTCTGCATGTAAGGAGTTAATTCAATTTGAAAAGTCATTCCATTCAATTCAAAACTGAAAGGTTTCAACTTGGTTCTCTGTGTTTCTAACTCCCAGCTATTAACATCTCGGTTGGACATTAACTGCATGAGATGCACAGTAATGTGCACCCTGGGTGCTGTTTTGCCGATGTGAGCAAAAATACCCATGTAGGATTTATATGACTTACTGCTTCAGGGTTTTCTAACTCATTTGGGAAGGCCTCGTGCACTTTTCTTTTAAAGGTAAAACTCATCCATCTGATAATTCCCATTTTAAATCTTCAGATAAAGAATTTTCCTTAGATTCATGGGTCAGAGCAGCAAAACCCTTTGGGGTTATCCATTCTTCTTTTTTTCTGGCTGGATTGCTGTGCAGTCCGTCTGATTACATGGCAATGCTGACATCTGGGGGACAAGAAGGGTTTGTTGCTTACAATTGGCAAGTTTAACAAGTCTCAATCTGCCGTGCTGGTCAGAGCCAGGCAGTTTTGTGAAAACAGTACCTAATGTAACAATGTACTGTTAAGCGAAACCTTAGTTATAATGAACAGTAATACTGCATCATTAGTGCAGATATCGCCCATGTTTGATGAATATACAAACATGCAAAACATGTAGGACTATGTGACATTCTGTACATGCATTACAAAGTTCTCATCTCCTTTTTAAGAGTTTTTGAATATGTATGCTATTATAACCACTGAGGACTCTTAATTCTGAATATTTTTCTATCTACTGGCTAACACGGTACAAAGATATACATCTTTCCTGTATTTAAAGGCATAATTTGATTTTTCCAAAAGTTCAGTGGTGAAAAGGAAGAAGAAAATTGCTGGGTGTAGATCAATATTATAAGACATGTGTTGGTTTTCGAGCAATGCTCACCTGATATGGTTGTGCTGGGCAGGCACAACACTGGAAAGAGCCAAGACAAATCCACCATGGGGTTGCTGCACCGACCGCTGGTTCCGAACCCTGTGGGTCATGGAACTAAAAGCAATTGCCAGAGAAGAAAATGAAAGTATGGTATCATCTGGATGCTGCTGTGGATGTATACGACTAGAGTTGGGTAAGGGAAAACGTGTTATTGGACTATGCATTTCAGAGATAGTCCATCTCCTTCATCAAGGATGTAGATAGTCTGTCTTCCTCATCAGGTATAAGGAAGACCGTCCGTCTCCTTCATCAAGTACAATGTAGTTAGTCTGTCTTCCTCATCAGGTATAACAAAGACGGTCCGTCTCCTTCATCAGGTACAATGGAGATGGTCGGTTTCCATCTCTCCTTTATCAGGTACAATGTAGATAGTCAGTTTTCCTCATCAGGCATAAGGAAGACGGTCCATGTCCTTCATCAGGTGCAATGGAGATGGTCAGTCTCCTTCTCTCCTTCATCGGGTGCAATCTATTGTATCTGATGAAGGAAACAGACCATCTCCAAAACGCATAGTCCAATAAAACATTTTCCTTACCCTACTCTGGTCATGTACATCCACGGTAGAGCCCAGACGACACTGCACTTCTTTTTTCCTCTTTCTTTCCTCTCTTGTGATCTAAACAGTTATTAGTATCAGAACTAATTTAGTCCTCATTAGACCAGGTTCACACTATGTTTTGAATGTGTGTGTATCGAAAGTAAACTCCATTAACACGTATAGGAAAAAATACAACTTGACAACAATTATTTTTTTTATTAATCAATTAAACTTTTATGACAAATGTGACATTTAAGCCTATATAGACATACATTGCAAGTAGTTTTGTACGAAAATAATAAGAGCAATCAGCTACATTTAAGGACTGACACTCTACTGTGTGATGAAGACCCTAAACAGAAATAGACAACAGCTATGGACATAGTAACAAATTGATTGCATAATTCCGGTGAGAAGGGATACATTGTGGAGACACAATGTTATATGATTATGCCATACTTAAGAAATCAGCTTATGTAGAGCTCTATGTATTTGATTTTCTAGTGTTTATGGATCTTGTACTGAATGATATATTTCTTTACAGGGTGTACGCCTTTAAAGTTACATATGTGCACTAAATCACTGCCCAAATTTAAACATAACATTTAGAGATTATCAATTTTTTTCAAATTCAAATTTGACAGACACAGCAAATTTTGTGGTGAATTTGTGGGTAATATACTTGTAGTCCAATTGCCTTGGAAAGGTGTGTAGAACATTTTGGGTAGGGGAGAGAGAAAGATTTGAATACAAGTACAGCAAAATGGATACTAGACTCTGGCACGGCTGCTGCCACCTGCTCTTTCTCTCCCTATCGATTGCAACGCGGTGTTATACAACACTAGTGCAGTAGTACAACTCATTCCAACTTTAGCATTTTCCTGTCTTTATGTGGAATAAGCTGTGTATTTTGATCTCGTGTTCCCATATGGTGCAATCATAAAATGGAGCTGCTTGTCTGGTTCCCATTTTCTATACTGGCTGTGCTAGTATTCTCTGTATTGCTGTGCTAGAACATAAGATGTGATAGCTGCAGTTCATCTTGGGGCAGCTTAGTTGGCCATGCTGGTTACCGTATGCCCACTCTGTGACTCTTCAACAATCTAATGGCACTAGGCAGTGTCAGATTGTGGTGCCAAGGGCCCACCTGTAAAATTGACTTCGGGGGGGCCCACCTGTCATCTGCATACAAATATTACACTACCCTCTTTCACAATTTGCCTCAATATAATAAACTGGGAAGTTTGGTTAATTTATGATGAGATGCCGATTTTTTCTGTACAGTGTGATTCAAGCGAATTATATCAAGTACTGCCCATACAATGAGGTTGGGAGCCAATATCTGCACAGGGGCCCACCGGGGGATTCTCCTGTTACCCTATGGGCCAGTCCGAACCTGGCGCTAGGCAATGTTTTCCTGATCAATCCACATGAATTGAATCACAAACTGTTGGAATTCATAGGGATTAATGAATTTCAAATATTCAACTCAAATTCGATTCTCTAATCATCTCTAATAACATTGTCGGCTCTACTAAATGCCCACAAATGGCAAATGCATAGCATAAAAACTGCTTAATATGGTCTCCTCAGTGGAAATCCCTAAATCTATGCACTCCAATTGTAAAAGTAAGACCTCTTGATATTGCTCTATATTGGGAACACTAATTCTGTTTCCTTACAACTCAAAGATTCCATAGAATCCCGATTAGAAATAAACAGCAATCACATGCTGAATCCACAAGATATGTCCAAACTAATATATCTAAAGAAATACATGCCGAGAAAGAAACCCTTCTGTTGTTATAGTAATGATAGGGCATAAAGCAGTTTACAGATTAGTTATAAATTATTCCATATGGGTTTAAGGACATTTAGGGATAGTGATATTTTCTTGTTTTAGAACTTTTGCACTAATCTGTCTGAATGATATATGAGTTTGTATGTAGACGATATTTTCTAAGAGGTATCATTGTCCTACTGCATGTCCAATGTCACACATTGCATTTATCTTGATTTTGTAAATGTTCTTAAAAAGACAAAGTGTATTCAATTCACCTACAATCCTATTCCTGTAAAATAGTAAACTAAAGTACATTGTAATTGATCGAAGGCATTATGTTTATCGCTGTTTAGCACTCTGGACTATCCCAATTATCCCAGCATATTACTTTTGTGTTTGCATGTTTGTGACTGTTAATGAGCATGCCTTAACTAATTTAGTGGCTGTATAGACATTTATAGATTTGCCTGGATTGCTTTTGCAAGCATTTGATGTCTGTGTGGCTGACAGCTTTTTTTTTTCTGCACAAAATCTAGCATCTCTAAGGTTTGGTCTCATTGGATGTTCAATTTTTAAAAGTCATTATTCCTGATTTAATTTCCTGCAAGAAAAAACTAGTGGATCATGGAGAGATAATACATACTTTACATGTTTTGGAATAGAAAATGGACTAGAATACATATTTTGGAATAAAAAGTGAATTTATGTTATGACTAATCATATATATATATAAATATATATATACACACTGTATATTCAGTCATTTCATTAAAACCACATACCTGCCTAATATTGTGAAAATCCCACTTATAATTTGTTACATGGCAAACAATGGACTCTGCAAGACCTTTGATATCCCATGGTTTCTGGTATCAATATGTCCAACTTTCAACAGCTGCACTAATCAGCAGATTGAAGGGATCACTTTATGGTGTACATGACACAGCACTACACATTCCTTAGTGGCTGTACTTGGTACTGCAGCTGTTTGCATTTCCATTCCATTTAAGTAAATTACTAGACACAGCCTTTACAAAACATATGGACCTAATAAATACTTCAGGGAAACGTGGACATTTTAGCCAACAAATCTGTGATGGTGCTTATATTTTGATCTAAGCGATCTGATATTGATGATCTGGTATAGATCATCAATACTCCCATATTTCATATTTGCGGCATATCTATCTGAATGTATTAAAGATCATTGATATCCACAATTATCTCTATAATGGGGTCATTTTGCACCACTGTCAAGTAAAGAGAAGTAATTGAACATATGAGGCTCCATCCATTTATTTCTAGGGCAGCTCCGAAAATTGCGTAAGTATAGCTGCTGTTGCAAAACAACACTATTGATTCAGCCCACAAGAACGCTGCTAATAACCAGCTGTAGTAATGATTTAAAGAAAAGTGTCTTTTCATCACCAGTCAAAAATGCAATAACAATCTATCATTTCAATTTACTATTGTCCAAGATGTGCAGAGAGATAAGGATGTCCTCCTCTCTTTTCCTCTAATTCCAGAAATAGATGTTAATCCAAACTTTGTAACAACTCCACACCTTCGGCCCAACATGTTCTCATAAGAGTTGTATCCAATATTCCGTAAAAGGTGTAAAGCACAGACATAGTACATGAAAACCTTCAAAAAGTCCTAAGATTTTTCATTGGGGTTTATTTATGTTCACATACATATGTTAAAGTGACATAAAGCCATGCATAAAAGACCATTTGGCAGCTAGCTCAATTGACTTCTTGCCATAGATGTATTTTTTTCCCAGAGTATTAGCATTTCTGTGGGTTGGACCAGATTTGTTAGCTTTTGCTCCAAACATGCATCAATTATCCTTGGGCATTCACATAAAGTTGCCCTTTTTACCTTCTTCCAAACACATACATTCCAAGAATTCTTTATTCACCCCCTATGTACTATATCCCAACTACCATTTATAAGTACCATTGAATCTATAATGAGGAGCTACAACAGGATGTTGTACACACCATTGGTCAGTGGTTTTAACCTTTTGACTGTTTAGTATGTACACTGAATGTATAGACATATATTGGCATATTTGTATACATTATATAATTATACATAAAGTCAGGAAACGCACAAAATCCTGTTAGGGAAATATGTTGCATGGGCCGCACATACCACAGCCTTGTACATCAAATACTTTATGGGAGCTCATAGAGGCTTTCTTCTGGATTCTACATGATGTTTCACAGAAGTCCTCTCCTCTACAACATTACTTTTAAAAGTGATACAGCATCTCACTGAGGCACTGTACAAGTGGCATCAAGAATGCTTATAGATCTGCAACATGTATCCAAAGGGACTCAATGTACTGCATAGATTCACATGGCATTACTGTGTGCATGATTCTTTATTATAATAGAATACTTAAAAAGTACGGTAATTTCTAAAGACTGACCTGAAACCAGAATGTCAAGTTATTCTGTCATTGCTTTTCTAGGTATAGGTGCCTTTTTGGGTGACCTTGAAAAGCTATCCAAGCCATACAGAAAACACATACCTTACCCAGATTGGCATGGCTAGTGGAAACAGAGACCGATTCCTTTTTTCCTTTAGATTTTCCAACTAAAGTAAATTATGTTACTGAAGGGTCAAAATTTGATAGTTTGATGAAAGTCTCTGGACTCTCTACATTATGTGACTGTAGACTTCTGTATCCTGACAGCATATGGTGTGAAAGCTATGAAGATTCGCCAGTATTGCCAGTGAGAGCCGGCGTTGTTTTGACCGCTGGTGTGCAATTTGTACATTTCTGGTCTAGATGTGCTTTGCTTCTTCCAATACAAATGAAGAAAGAGAAGCTGAGCACAACTACTTGGCCTGTGGCCGTATGTATGCAAATAGCATACTTGAAGTTCCGTGACTGGCCACTCTCAAAGTCAATACTGGTGAAACCTGATAGCATGTGCACCTTTAAAGTTACAGATCAAAGCTAAAAGGATGAATACATCTTAGTAATGTCCTTAAAAAATCATCATGAGAACCATCTTTTAGATAAGGATCAGAATTTCACTGCCAACTGACTACAAATACGAAACCTAAGCTTTAGCTGTGAGACTAACGAATGTCATGTGGCACTACGCATTGAAGGCAATCTCATCAAAAGTGGTCCTAATGATGATTTTTTAAGCTGTCATTAATACTATTCTATTTTAAAATCTCCAAACACGTTGCTGATCTCACATATATACACAAACATGTAGGATGTAGATATTGTTATTGATGATTTGAGTCCAATTATCTCTCCATGACAGCACTGCACCTGAACGGAATCAGAAAACATGTTGTCACCAAAGTCTCTCAGGAATTGATGCTAAGTTTATGGTTTATAACTTAGAATAATTATATTTTTTGCATGGAAGATAAGAAAATAAGCAAATCTATATACACTAGTCTTAGCATGCAATATAGGAGAGCTGCCTAAAAATCAGTTGTAAAATGATTTAATCAAGTTGTCAGGGAACATTTTGAATGTCCACTGATTGCCCTTCTAGATGCGATAGACTAACATTTATGGCAGCCATTATTCTGTAAGTAGGAAGCAGGATATAGACTGTGACTGAGGCAGAAGAGATGCCATAAAATAAGTTCAGGCTATGTACATTTTGTGTTCAGAGATGTTTTAGCATTGGCTGTAATCCACTTCTGATTTATGGCTCCTAAATCATCTACTGTTCCACTCCTTGCCCAGAGAGCCCACTAGACTTTTTCCATTCCCTGTGGGGAGAAAAAATGAATTAGAAATAAAATGAGAAGTAAGGATTTTATCTTTCCCACCATTGCAATATTATTCAGTTAGGATATGAGATCCTCCTAGACCCTATCAATCTCTACCTAACATAGCCAAATATTTTTTTGACCAAACTAAAAGTTAGAATCTACTTAAAATTCACCAAAACTATTATTTTAGTAATTGTTTTAGTTTATCAATATTTTCTGCGTGATATTTAATTTTGTGAATGTATACTCTTGTGCGGTGCAATACATATAGTACAGGTCACAAATACTCACTCACTAACCGTTAAATTCAAAATGTATGTCTTGAATTTCCAAATTGTTCTAGCGTTTATGTAAATAATTTGGCTAAAATAGCAATGGTTATTTTCATTCTTTGAGGCAAACAATGTGACATAATGAAGGAAGGGTTTGTGGTAGTGATGAGTGGGTATACTCATCGCTAGGGTTTTCCCGAGCATGCTCGGGTGTCCTCCAACTATTTTGGCGTGCTCGGAGATTTATTTTGTGTTGACGCAGCTGCATGATTTGTGGCTGCTAGACAGCCTGAATACATGTGGGGGTTGCCTGTTTGTTAGGGAATCCCCACATGTGTTCAGGCTGTTCAGAAGCCACAAATCATGCAGCTTCGTCGACACAAACTAAATCTCCGAGCACGTCAAAATACTCGGAGGACACCTGAGCATGCTCGGGAAAACCCGAGCAAAGAGTATACTCGCTCATCACTACTTAGTACCTAATTGCACCATTACAAAGATAAGATTGGCAATAAGAGACAGAGAAATTACAGTTTAAGGACATTTCAAATCTCAATGTTCTCTGTCCACTGTTCAATGGCATTTTAGCCTTGAAATTAAGTCGTGAATAACCTGAGACAGGATGATTGCTTGAAAAAGCTTTATGACAACCCCATTGGAAAGATTACCATATTTTGGTATTTTCTTTCCTGGCAAACAGATTCAAGACTGGCTTTGAATAGACTAACTAACTGTAAAAATAAAAAAGCTTAAAAGCTGCCCTATCATATCTCACAGGCTCAGTTCTACAAGCCGACCCAGGAGATAAATTATTATATGAAAACCAATCAAATAATTGGGAGACCATGTAATTTAGAGATGGTCTAAATCTGAGGAAGCCTTTTTTGTTAACATTTATTAGCTCCCCAGTCCAACTCTTAGAGGAATGTCCTTTTTTGATGTCCTTATGCTCTAAGGCATATGGAGAGCTGTTATCTGAGGCTAGTTTCACACTAGCGTTACTGGGCGCAGCACACGGCCGCTGCTAAGCTCCGCCCCTGGCCGTGCCCCCTCCAGTCAGCTCCTCTTCTGATCGCATGACGCTGCATGCGATCAGCGTACCTTATATTTAGCGTTGGGTGCGCTGGCCGTGCGCTGGTATGATTTTGCCGGCGCTTGCGCCCTTTTGGCGCTGTGCCGAGAGCACAAAAATGCACTGTTTTGCATTTTTGTGAGCTCGGCGCAGCGCCAGCAAAAGTGTACCAGTACACGACCTGCATACTCAATGCTAAATATAGGGTACGCTGATCGCATGCAGCGTCATGCGATCAGAGGAGAAGCTGACCGGAGGGGGCGTGGCCAGGGGTGGAGCTTAGCAGCGGCCGTGCTCTGCACCCGGTAATGCTAGTCTGAAAGTAGCCTTAGTGAGCCACAAAAACTTAAAAACTCATTCTCGTCAAAACTGATACTTTTTACTATGCATAGTGGAGAGACCAAGGGTGATATGTGTGGCATATCTTTTTGGCGGCTTTCACTGGAGTGGGGGTTAGGTTATTTTGCCTAAGGTGTTCCTTTAATTCTAAGAATACCTCTCAGAAACCGCTAATAAATTTGACATTCATCCTATATGATCATGGTACATCTCTCTTATGGCTTTTGCAGACAACTTTATTATCGGTTCAAGTGCGATCAATCAGAACATCAGATTGCACTCGGACCAATGTTATTATATGCAGCTGTGTACATGCCTGATTTTTCCCGCTAGCAGGTTCTGTTTGAAGAAAAAAAATTCTGCATGCCTGAGTTTGATCAAATATTCGGAACACACTTGGCCATACAAGTCAATAAGTCCTTAGAAACGATCGGAACGCAGTCATGTGACATCTGAGTGTAGTCCGATTTCCACAGACTCATAGAAAGGAGAAGATGGAGACATTTTTTCTCCATCTTCTCCTCATCTGAGATAACGGAATCATACTATGATCACACCCTGATCAAACTTTGATCAGAGTGTAATTCGCATAGTTGGCCCAATTTTCTCAGATAACAAAAAGTATGCTCATATACCTATTGATACTCATTCACATAGGAGCCAAATAAATGAATGCAATTTTAGTTAACACACTGTATGATTGTTCATATGCTATCACTGTAGAAGATTGTGATTTTATTGCACCTTTTCATATTGACTGGTACTTAGTGCAGGTGTAAAGTATATCTTTCATGCAGTTACTAGATCTGAACAACAGTAACTCAGGCTCTATAGGACACAGTGTTCACATCAGTCATATCACATAACACCTTCTATAAATCACAACCAGAAACGTAGGCTTTGGATTTACACTTACAAAAACATATTTCTTAGTTTGAACAATCTGCAGCCTTGAAGCACTTTGTGATAGAATTGTCCATCATTCATATTCAACTTCATAATGCCCTGTAACCATTCTTCATGACAACACTTATGAATTCTGTAGATCTCAAATCTGTCAACATGTGTTCCTTCCACATTCATTAAAATTAAATTCCTTCCCAATGTCCCATCTATACATATCAAGTCAACTGGCAGCTACTACATTTTCTAGTCAGCAAGCAGTATTGTGAATTTTATCTTCTTTTACAGAAATCAATTCGTCTTCGTTGCAGCAGATGAAATTTCTTGTAACTCCTCTTCAGGTAACAACCATTGATACTTCTTGATGCATCCGTCCAGGTCTCAATATCCTTTTCACACAAACTGCAGTTAATCACTCTAGAATGCTCTGTTAGAATCAGGCTATCAATCTCGGTTTCACCAGTGTACCGGTAGCCTGTGGGCTCTGTTCTATTATGAGCATTACACAGTTTTGCTGACTGTAATACTTTATTTGCAGCTTTGGTTTTTATTTGTCACATTGATCTAAAGCTGCAGAATCTTGAATTGAGAATATGCATGTAGGAGTAATATATTTTCATATTCCTAAAGCATAGAGCGAAGGTTAAATGCTAGTCGAGTATATGATGAGATAGATAGTGTCCCTGCACCTATATGGAGAGTGTATCATGCTGTTTTCACTGTTTGTTCTCAACTACATCTACATCAGTTTGGGTTTCTTGTGAATATTTAAATTTTGGTTTGATTTTACATCAGTCTTATGAAAATTGCATGTTCTCATTCACATTTGCATGAATTCTGATTCTGGAGTCTTCTGTTTTAAAAACACACATTCACTGTTGGTAATACTTTAGATACTTTTTTTATCGACGTGCATGACATACAATTTATGAATATACTGCAGTGATAGATTTTTGGTTAAAAAAAAAAAAAAGGTAGGTCTCATGATTTCTTTGTTCCGTTATTCTGTTTCTGAGATTTTCAGCTAGGCATGTTGGAAAGAAAAAGTATTTTAAATAATCTTAAAAGAAATTAGTAATAAGATGACATTATTGAGGACAGTTATTTGACCTAATTATATAAAAGAAAATGGTGTTTACCATGAATGTCATATTTATAAAAGTTTCTAGTCTTCTCATCTCAGAACAAAGAGCCCCATTCTTCAAAACTTTGACTTTAGTACTCTGGCGTATAAAGATTTGAAATTTTGAGACTTCTGGCATTCTCACATTTTCTTTCGACACTGACTAGATATACAAAGCTGGGGTGGCACAGGGCGTGGCGACTGCTTCTTCTCAACTTCATGACGCTACTCCACAAATCTTTCTCCAGCAAGTACTGGAGTGGGATTTGTGAGGAGGTGCTCAGAAAGGTGGACACAACTTGTCCAACGCTCCTGATTCATTGAACTCCAGCATATCCCCTGAACAAAAGATTGACGGACTTGATGAATCAGGGCCTTAAAGTTCTCCCTCACTTTTCTTCTTAGAAAAGTAGTTTTAATAATGACAAGCAAAGACTTGAGAGGGCTAAATTAACTAACATAAATACGCAGTATTGAAAAATAACAGCCCTTAATATGTTCAACCCCAAACTTGTGTTCTGCTCAGCATCTACACAAACCTTTCTGACCCTTCCAGCCTTACATATTATATTCATGAGCCAACAGAGTCCAATGATTGAACTGGATATTTAGTTGGCTAAATGTGTATTTGTTGTGTTAAGGCACACATTTAGCTAATTTAGTTACAATATAACATGGATTGGTTGGGATGATGCCATAATGAGTTCATGTTATTGTTTTGAACCACATAATTAATTATTATTATTATTATTATTATTTATTATTTTAGCACCATTTATTTCATTGTGCTTTACATGTGAGGAGGGACAGTCATAATAAAAATAAGTACAGTAATCTTAAACAATACAAGTAATGACTGGTACAGGAGGAGAGAGGACCCTGCACACGAGGGCTCACAATCTACAAGGGATGGGTGAGGATACAATAGGCGAGGGAAGAGCTGGTCATGCAGTGGCTTGGTTGATCGGTGGTTACTGCAGGTTGTAGGCTTTTCTGAAGTGGTAGGCCTTCAGGTTTTTTTGAAGGTTTCCATGGTAGGCGAGAGTCTGATATGTTGTGGTAGAGAGTTCCAGAGTAGAGGTGATGCATGGGAGAATTCTTGTATGCGATTGTGGGAAGAGAAGATAAGAGGGGAGTAGAGAAGGAGATCTTGTGAGTATCAGAGGTTACATGCAGGTAAGTACTGGGAGACAAAGTCACAGACGTATGGAGGACTCAGGTGGTGGATGGCTTTGCATGCCATAGTTAGGGTTTTGAACTAGAGTCTTTGGGTAATGGGGACCCAGTGCAGGGATTGACAGAGGGGAGAGGCCAATTTTTATATATATTTTTAAGGCTAATTCTCACATTTAATTTATGATATTGTATGATATCTGTAAGGTGAAGAGCGGGATGGCCCTGGATACCCAGAATGGGACTATAGATGTCACCACTGAGCATAGTGACATCACTTAATGCAAGATTGACATTCTCAATGACACAGGCTATCAGTGGAGCAAAAAATTAGCAGCTACACTGATACATTTATGCTGGCAGGGTGCCTGGCTATCTGCTTGGGGGGAGGGAGGTGCTGGCATTGTCCCTGCCTAAAGCTCCCATTACACACAGCAAGATCGCTAGCGATATCGCTAAAGTGTCACCGATTTTTTGATGCAGCAGCGATATTGCTAGCAATATCGCTATGTGTGATACCTCCGACCGGCTCCCGCTGGTTATCGCTGATCGCGCGAGTACGTTCTGGACTGTTTCTCGTTGGCCACTTCCTGCTGGGCTTCCTGCTGGTGCCGAAGAGCGACGCATGGATGTGGGCTGGAGGACATCTTCATCACCGCGTCTGACAGGTAAGTAACGACCGCCGACCGCTGCTATGTTGCTGGCGAGATCTGCCTGTTTGACAGCTCACTAGCGACCATTTAGCGATGCACCAGCGATCCTGACCGGATCGTATCGTGGTCGGAATCGCTGGTGCATCGCTAAATGTAATGATACCCTAACTGCTCGGGTTCTGAATGTCTCTGTATGGAAAGTGTACACTGTATAACCTATTATGTTATAGCTAAATAATTAACATTTACTTATTGTAGTTGAGTCACCAATTACTAATTCACTGTTATATATTGTGTAAAACACGAGTAATGTTCTCTGCTGTTGTAAATGCCTTCATTCTGATCCTCTACTGTTCTCTTCTAAATCTCCAGTTTATGGTGACCAAGTATACATTATACTAAGGTCAAAAATGTGCTGTAGAAAGGCAACTGTAAGCATGAAGCATTGTGCTATCCAAAATATAATTACTCCCTAGACGTTACAATTATAAGGAAACGACTTACAGTAAATTACAGAAGTGAGAATTATTCAGTTGTCTGCTTGCTAGTCTCACTATTCTGTTTAAACATTTAGCCTTAATGATTGCGATTATAGTCCTCAACTTTTTGTAGATTGTGTGAAGGTTTTTAATGTGAAAGCTGGAATCATTCCACTCCGAATGTTAATAAAAAATATTTTTAAAGATATGATGGAGTCATGTGGCTCGAGTCTTAACCCTAGTGATAATTGCCAATTATAATGTTCTTACTCTAGTGTTGACCTAAGTTAGGGTATGTTCACTCTTCATGGTTTTGCACTTTTTTCGGCTCAGTTTTGCCTTGAAAAATGCAGCATTTCACTGTCCCAGCAAAATCTTATTTACCTTACATTTTGCACATTATTTCATTGCAGATTTGAGTCAGTTTCAAATGTGCTACATGTCACTTCTTTCAGCATATTTGCAGTGTTTTTCATTCATTTTTATGAATGGGAGAAAGGGTTTTTGAAAAAGTGCTTCAAAACATACACAAAAGCGTGCATTTTTTCTGCAGCGTTTTTTCTGCCAGGAGACACGTTTTTGACGCAGAAATGTATGAAACAAATACTTAATGTGCACATACCCTTCAGCTAGAGTCACACAAAGGTACATTCTCTCATCCGAGAGAATCTGGACGATTTTACTACTCACACTGTGAGTGGGATCCGATTCTATTGGAGGAGGAGAAGATGGGAAAAAAAATCTCCATCTTCTCCTCTCCGTAAATTTGTGTTAATCAGATGGCACTGAGATGTCATCCGAGTGCAGTGCAATCTTTTCCACACACTCACTGACTTGCATGGCCGACTCCAATCCAATGATTAGATCCAGCTCCGTCATGTTGCCATTTTTTCCTCGGACCGGCTTGGAAAAAATCAGACGTGCATGACCTCATGAAATAGCATTGGTCCAAATGTAATCCAATGTTGCGTCAGATCGCACTTGGGCTGATAATATTGTCATGTGCACATACCATTAATATGTTTTTGAATTTCGGACTGAGTTCCAGTGAGTCTACATCAACATTGGTACAGCTAGTTCACGATAACATCTGCTGCTGTCAACAGCTGTGTAGCCATATACAGGGATGCAGAGAGCTAAATGTGACATGGAAGCAACTTGCTGAGGAGCACTGGCTTGAGGCTGGTTTCACATTAGCGCTTTTGTGCACAGCGCATCGTGCGCACCCGTGCGCATGCGCACTGCGCACCTATGTTTAACATGGCATGCGCATAGTCTTGCGCACACTTGCGTTTTCGTGCGCATGCGTTTTTGAGGTAAACAAGTCTGGAATGTGGTCTAGACAATGGAAAAAATGTCACACCTAAAAACGCATGCGCATAAAAACGCAAACGCATGCAAAAACGCATGTAAAATGCAAGCAAAGCTGCAGTTTTTTGACGCATCAGCGTACGCATGACGCTAAAAAAAGCGCGTTTGTTTTGCGTTTGCATGCGTTTTTCTTTGCGTTTTTTATGCGCACAATGCGCTGTGCAAAAAACGCTAATGTGAAACTAGCCTAACCTATTACGAACACTAAACTTTTACTTATTGTTAGACTTGTAGACATGTTTCATTGTAGCAGTACTTTTTATTTAGTCTTTTTTTATTTATTTTTTTGTTATTTTCAGTAATGTTTGACAATTTTGTAAATCATAAGAAAAGTTTGAGCTCCATGATACTTTAATAAAATATCAGGACTTACGGATACTTTGTTCCTGTGAAAGTTCATCATGTATTATTCAAGATCATGAATGTTACATTGGTGTGGAGAAAATGTTTTAGAAATGCTGTTTCAAAGTAAAAAAGACATTGAAGCCTTCTGTATTGTGCTATCATCTGAAAAAGCTGCACACTGCAAGGCTTTCAACATTGATGAAAAGAAGTTATATAAACTTTACTAAGATATATATATATATATTTATTTTTGTACACACAGGCCTTCAAAACACATAAGTGACATCCCTAAGTTATAGTCCAGATCTTAATGAAAAATAAAATACATAGACACTATTTATTATGGCCAAAAATACCTTGAAAAAAGGAATAAATATTTTTTATGTGCAATTATGTCCAGTATTGCTTTTAACATAGTATTACCACCATTCTGAGATTACCCGAGAAGCGACATCAGGGCACCAGGCATGGTTGTGAGATGTGGCTGCCCCTTTACTTTAAAAGGAGTTTGGAGGAAAAATACATTCTTGCCCATCACTAGGATACACTATCAAATTAAGTAGGTGCTGCAGAGTTCAAGAGATCTGAGTGACACCAAACTGAGAAGCTTAGGCTAGTTTCACACTAGCGTTTTGGAGTGCAGCGACGGCCTGCGCACGGCCGCCGCTAAGCCCCGCCCCCTGCCGCACCCCACCGGTAGCTCCGCCCACCGGCGCATGATGCGGCATGCGCCCTGCGTCCCCTATCTTTATCACAGGGGCGCAGGCCGTGCGCAGCATGCGTTTGGCGGCGCATGCGCCTTTTTGACGGTGCGCCGACGCAACCAAACTGCAGCAGGTTGCGTTTGGCGCAGGTCGGCGCATCGTCAAAAGGACGCATGCGCCGCCAAACGCATACTGCGCACGGCCTGCGCCCCCTGTGATAAAGATAGGGGACGCAGGGCGCATGCTGCGTCATGCGCCGGTGGGCGGAGCTACCGGCGGGGGCACGGCAGGGGGTGGGGCTTAGCGGCGGCCGTGCGCAGGCCGTCGCTGCGCTCCAAAACGCTAGTGTGAAACTAGCCTTACACTGCCTGGTACTGCCTCTTCACTCTGCTAAAACTGCAGAATACACACTAAATACTTATTTGATGGCCTATTTTAAAGGGGATATCCAAGACTTTGAAAAAAAAATGAGCCTAAGCACTAACAGGTAGGTAGTTGCTACCTGCCTGTTAATTTTTAGGCAGTCAAGCTCAGCGCCTAGGCAGTAACACCCCACTGACAGAGCAGTCCAGAAGAAGAAGAGCTGCTTTGTTGACAGGGAGCAGATGAATTGCTGGCAGGAGCAGTCTGTAAAAATGCCACCAAGCACAACAGGCAGGTGGTTAACAAATTCCAATCTTTTAACGCGCTTTTTTTTACATCATCCTGTATATTCCCTTAAAGAGTAGCTGTCATTTTAACTTTTAATTCATAAATCAGTAGAACACATGAAAATAATCAACTTTGCAATATATACTGTCAGAGAAATCTGCATTTTTACTCTTAAGTCAAGGGTAAAATTTGTGCTTAGTGGTGATAGACTTTCACATTGGTGAGATAGGAGCTGACACTGGATGCTTGTACAGGACTGATTAGATTCTACTGAAAGTTGAGGGATGAGGAGTAGGAGGAGAAGAAAGGAAGTAAAGACCGAGACAGACATTCTGCTGCAAGTTCTCCTAAATTGTCAGTTCCACTTTAGCATAGGTCATTAGTAGTGTTGAGCGATACCGTCCGATATTGAGAAATATCGGATCGGATTGGATCGGCCGATACCCAAAAAGTATCGGGTATCGCCGATTCCGATACCGTAAGTCCCATTCAAGTCAATGGGACAGAAATATCAGAATAAAAAAAAATCCTTTCTGTACTTGCACATCCTGTTCGGGAGGGGGGAAGAGTGTGGGCGGTGCGTGGGCGGACACTGTGCGTGTCTGTGTGGGGTCTCTGCAGGCTTGCCGGGAGTCTGTACGGGCCTGCTGGGGGTCTGTGCGGACTGCCAGGGGTCTGTGTGGGCCTGCCGGGGGTCTGTGCCGGCTGTTGGGGGTCTGTACGGGCCTGCCGGGGGCCTGTGCCGGCTGCCGGGGGTCTGTACGGGCCTGCCGGGGGCCTGTGCCGGCTGTCTGGGGTCTGTACGTGCCTGCCGGGGGCCTGTGCCAGCTGTCGGGGGTCTGTACGGGCCTGTGCCGGCTGCCGGGGGTCTGTACGGGCCTGCCGGGGGCCTGTGCCGGCTGCCGGGGGTCTGTGCGGGCCTGCCGGGGGTCTTGTGTGCGTGCAGGCATTGGCTATGCCTGCTACAATGACAGTGATTGACACATTAGCCAATGATGGGACAGTAGTAGCCCCATCATCCAGCTAATGTGTTGAATGTGAAAAAAAAAATACTACATACATACTACATATATACAACATTCATACATACTGCATACTACATACATACTTCATATATACTACATTCATACAACATACATACATACTACATTCATACAACATAGATACATACTACATACTACATACATACTACAGACCCCTGGCAGGCCCGTACAGACCCCCCGCAGTCGGCACAGCCCGCGCATCATGATGCGCACAGACCGCACATCATGATGACATCATTTCAGCAGCCAATCACAGCCACAATAGTGGCTCATTACATTATGGGAACTTCCGATTCCGGTATCCGATATTGAAAAAATATCAGTACTCGGTATCGGAATTCCGATACAGCGAATATCGGCCGATACCCGATATTTGCAGTATCGGAATGCTCAACACTAGTCATTAGTGATTTTTTTTTTCTGAGGAAACATTTCAATTTGGCTCTTCAAATGTTTTATATAGTGCTATTTTTTTCCGTTGGATATACATGATTTATATTTTTTATAGTTTTACCATGTGGTTCCTTTCTATTACTCTATATCTAATACTGTTTTAGATCCTTAGTAGGGTTGTCAGAGAGCTCTAAATATTAGTATTTAGATCAAAATTAAGCCAACTTTATACA
The DNA here is from genome assembly GCF_039654945.1 of Dendrobates tinctorius. Lineage (NCBI taxonomy): Eukaryota > Metazoa > Chordata > Amphibia > Anura > Dendrobatidae > Dendrobates > Dendrobates tinctorius. The sequence goes on from NW_027361797.1 coordinate 7,776,499, forward strand.
GTTTACAAGAACTAACAATAATAGTAATTCATTTTTTTTGTGAGTTTACTTGACCCAGACTGGTTTTGGAATTTTTAACCTGATTTTAGTTTTGTTTTGCTGGGGTGTAAGTGTAGTACGTAAAACCACATTCACAAGCAACACTGAAATGTTGCTTTATGATAATAACTAGCTTGGCCCGTGCGTAATTTTTGCACATTAGTCGTCGGGGGCACAGGCAATTTCAGAAAAAGCAAGCTGGTCAAATGTAAATGTACTTTATGAGCTGATGAACACAGACAGGTATTTATATATGTAGATTGGTAATACAATAAATTGTTTTGATTAGTAGAGGCCAAAAAATATTTTCCGGTTGAGGTGCCACCTGCAGGTCACTGTGTCTTTCCGTAGGTTTATGAAAATTAATGTTTAAACTATATTTAGTGATAAAATCGTGAATGTGTGGTTTGTTTGGCTGTTTTCTTTCTGAAGGGAGCAAGTTTACCTTTCAAATGGTGTGTCATGTCCGTGTGGGGTGAAGTAATCAGTAATTTTTCCTTACTGCAGGTTTATAAAAATTAATGTTTAAACTGTATTTTGTGATAAAATCATGAATGTTTGGTTTGTTTGGCTATTTTCTTGCTGAAGGGGGCAAGTTTACCTTTCAAATGGTGTATCTTTTTTGTCTAGGTGCAGTATAAACGGGGATACAAAGGAATCACTGAAAAACAATGTTTAGCTATAATAGAATATATTGTTTCTGGATGATTTTCTTGATATCATTTTAGTCCTAGCAGTGAAAAAAAGAGGTCCAGAGGTTAATTGCGCCCTTGACCCACTGCCAGTTCTCACAGGGATGTCTGATATAGCTGCCACCATGACATGTCATAATGTATGGTTCATTGGAATATGATACCTATTGTTAGGAATGACAGAACGCGTTCGCCGCTCGGGGTCCACTGTGCAGTAGGTGTTATACCTCTGCTAGGTAATGACAGACAAGCAATATGGTGGTATAATGCTCACGGGTTAGACTTCACCCGAAGTGCGCAGAGCAGGCACTGTTCACACACAGAGGCGTCACAACATAAACATACAAAAACACTGAGCCTGTTAGTAACACAGGCCTCAGGTAAATGCACACATGGTATCAGGTCACAGGAGCAGGACCTAAGACAGTGGAGCTGCGTCCGTCTAGACCTACCGTGTGTGCGGCGTCGCTACTGCGAGCGCCAAGAAGGGCTGCAACTGCAGCACGGCGTAGGACACTGCCGCTGGACGACACAGCTACAAAGCAGGTGCAATGTCGGACGCTAGCACAGAGGTGCGGTGTGCACAGTGGCCTAAGGCTTGCCACTGACTGGCGCTGACTGCTGAACTAATTCCCTATCCACATGCGTAATATCAGAGGGAGGGGAATCTTAATAAGTCAGTCACCAGAATCATACATCCATCACCATTTACACATAGCAAGTATAGTCTATACTAGTGCATGGCCGAATGGTCATGCACGCTTTTTATCGCCGTGCGGGACCTTCCAGATCTCCGAGATGGACCAATGAGATCTGGAGCAGGACCTGGGCACATGACTCCCGATCTCCAATGGGAGATCGTCTCATGAGCATGCCCAGTATGAGCACAGAGGAACTTAGTCTCTGGAGCAGTCTGCTGCAAAGTAATCTCCTCTGCAATAGATAGACAGCAGGAGACCGCAGAATGTGAGGCTCTGGATTCCTGCAGAGCAGACGCAGAAACCTGACGCCTAACACCTATAGTGAGTGTGTGTGTGTCTATTACAATGTAAATCAAAAATAATTCTACATATTTAATTGTAGTTTCCATATTCCGTTTCCTATTAAACTTTCATTCAACAATAAAAATATTACATTGCTTTGCTGATTATTGATAGGATATCCTCAGAAGAAAAAAATAAAAAACCCATTTAAAAAACAATATGAACTTCTCACATCAATTTTATATTTAATTTTCATAAAAATAAATTTGTTTCATTAAGCATATACCTAAAATCATAACGTCTAAATAGCATTTAAAATGTTATCTTAAAGCCGAAATGCCAAGCAGAACGTGACCATTAAATGACCACATTGTTGCAGTTTAGATTAAACCTTTTCTTTATTATGAAGTTGACTTTTCTATTTTTTTTAGAAAAGTTATAACTTTTTTTGCCACTTTTCCGCTAAAGATAAATATTTACAGATTTACATTCAAGAACAAAAGTGCACGTACTTGCAGGAAAGTTTATCAGAGCAATTAGACTTCTTGAGGTTTGCAAGAATGCTATTGTAATTTATTACTGTGCCGAAGTACTTCTGATTATTCACTAGATAACTGAACCATGAATATGCTTTCTGTTAAATAAAGGTTGCTCCAGTTAAAAACTTATTTGCAATATTTTTTAGTCCATGTTGCTCTGTCTCTGAACAGAAACATAAAACTGTTGAACAATTTAGTATAATAACCCCTTGTACCCACTTCAAAGTATAACTCTTAGGCCACGATCACACATTCAGTATTTGGTCAGTATTTTACATCCGTATTTGTAAGCCAATTTCAGAAGTGGAGCAATCAGAGAAAAAGTTTAATACAAACACGTCACCACTTCTGTATTTCTCACCCAATCCTTGTTTTGGCTTACCAATACTGAGGTAAAAACTGACCAAATACTGAACATATGAATGGGGTCCTATAAGTAATACTTATAACTAGTGATGAGCAAGTATACTCACTGCTTGGGTTTTCCCGAGCATGCTCCGGTTTCCTCCGAGTATGTTGGCGCGCTTGGAAATTTAGTTTTTGTCGTCTCATCTGCATGATTTGCAACTGCTAGATAGCTTAAATACATGTGTGGAATGCCTGTTTGTTAAGGAATTCCCACATGTATTCAGCCTGTCTACAAGTCGCAAATCATGCAGCTGAGATGACGAAAACTAAATCTCCAAGCACGCCAAAATACTCGGAGGAAACCCGAGTATGCTCGGGAAAACCCAAGCAACGAGTATACTCACTCATTGCTACTTATAACTAGTGATGAGCGAGTATACTCGTTGCTTGGGTTTTCCCGAGCATGCTCAAGTGGCCTCCGAGTATTTTAGCGCGCTCAGAGATTTAGTTTCTGTCGATGCAGCTGCATGATTTACATCTGCTAGCCAGCCTGAATACATGTGGGGAATGCCTGTTTGTAAGGGAATTCCCACGTGAATTCAGGCTGGCCAGCAGCCAAAAATCATGCAGCTGAGGCGACAGAAACTAAATCTGCAAACACGCCAAAATACTCGGAGATCACCCGAGCATGCTTGGGAAAACCTGAGCAACGAGTATACTCGCTCTATACTACTTATAACCCCTCTTTAGATATCAAAGTCACCAATGCTCAAACTCTTTGTGTGACCTATGTTATATTACGTAAGAACAGTGTAGCAATAAATGAAGTGATTCATTCCCCTTGTCACTTTGTCACAATGTACATATTATGACATGGTCAACACAGATTGGACAGTGTCCAAACATATGGTGAGGCATCCTATTTGCAAGGGATGAATCTCAGTTCTCAATTTATTCATCTAATGGTGCATTCAGACGGCCGTATAAATTGGACTGAGGAAATCGGAATGTAATGCAAGGACTTGTTGGTGAGTCTCCCGACCCGAACATGACAGTTGCATGGAAATACATGAAGCAGTTACGCTCGGGTCGGAAGACTCACCAGACAGTTCATGCATTGAGTTCAGATCTCGGTCTGATTTTTAAGACCATCTAACTGTGCAATTTGTGGGTTAAAGTTGTGGACACCCGATACAACTCAATGACAGCAGTCATATTTTTGATCTTTGTGCGAAACTTCTTGATGATGGGGCCAAATTTGGCATTGAAGATCAGAAAATGATTTCTCCTTTTTATTTGTAATTCCTGCAGATTTCCCTTTCTTTTTTATAGCTGTATATAATTTTGCTATTTGCTTGCTATTGTACTCTATTTATGTGCTATTTTTGGCAAGTACGCATCAGTGTTACATTTTCATTAATTTTTATATTGGCAAAAATTGAGAAAAAAAAAGTCATGCTGAAGAGGTTTACATTTCTTTGTATTTTAGAGTGAACAAATCATAATAAATTCCCCCCCAAAATTCTGTGCAGGTGATCTCAATCATGACAACACCAAATATACCTACAGTTGTGGCCAAAAGTATTGACACCCCTGCAGTTCTGTCAGATAATACTCAGTTTCTTCCTGAAAATGATTGCAAACACAAATTCTTTGGTATTATTGTCTTCATTTAATTTGTCTTAAAAGAACTTTCACCATGTTTGACTGTAGGGACCGTGTTCTTTTCTTTGAATGCCTCTTTTTTCTCCTGTAAACTCTATGTTGATGCCTTTGCTCAAAAAGCTCTACTTTTGTCTCATCTGACCAGAGAACATTCTTCCAAAACGTTTTAGGTTTTTTCAGGTAAGTTTTGGCAAACTCCAGCCTGGCTTTTTATGTCTCGGGGTAAGAAGTGGGGTCTTCCTTGGTCTCCTACCATACAGTCCCTTTTCATTCAGACGCCGACGGATAGTACAGGTTGACACTGTTGTACCCTCGGACTGCAGGGCAGCTTTAACTTGTTTGGATGTTAGTCGAGGTTCTTTATCCAACATCTGCACAATCTTGCGTTGAAATCTCTTGTCAATTTTTATTTTCTGTCCACATCTAGGGAGGTTAGCCACAGTGCCATGGGCTTTAAACTTCTTGATGACACTGCACACGGTAGAAACAGGAACATTCAGGTCTTTGGAGATGGACTTGTAGCCTTGAGATTGCTCATGCTTCCTCACAATTTGGTTTCTCAAGTCCTCAGACAGTTCTTTGGTCTTCTTTCTTTTCTCCATGCTCAATGTGGTACACAACGACACAGGACAGAGGTTGAGTCAACTTTAATCCATGTCAACTGGCTGCAAGTGTGATTTAGTTATTGCCAACACCTGTTAGGTGCCACAGATAAGTTACAGGTGCTGTTAATTACACAAATTAGAGAAGCATCACATGATTTTTCGAACAGTGCCAATACTTTTGTCCACCCTCTTTTTTATGTGTGGTATGGAATTATGTCCAATTTGGCTTTAGGACAATTCTTTTTGTGTTTTTTCATTTAAGACAAATTAAATGAAGATAATAATACCAAAGAATTTGTGTTTGCAATCATTTTCAGGAAGAAACTGAGTATTAGCTGACAGAACTGCAGGGGTGTCAATACTTTTGGCTACAACTGTATGTTTAATTATTTGAGAAATATATATATATTGTAATGCACTAGGGCATTGTAGAACATCGTGGCAGTGACATAAGCAGTGCAGTGCAGCACGGTTGGTGCAGTGTGACAGATAGGTAGGGACCACAGGAAAGTTTAAAGCAAATGTCTTTTTAATGTCCAAACAAAACGCACAAAAGAAACTGCACATGGAATCCTCTGGATCGCAGCTGGGCATCAAAACCAACCTAATCCAAGACCGGTTGCCATGGACGACTGCACGACCGTGTCACACTAAGGGGTGTCAGACCTTTTGGCACTGCTTGGCTCTGTGTTATCTCACACAGGCTGAGTTTTGCAGAGCCACCTGCTCTACAAGTTGCAACTCCAAATTGATACCCAAACCCTTTGCTGCAGGGTTTTTAAACTGGAATATGTGGCCATGTGCCACTTGTAAGACCTGACCTGGAGGAAGCAGACCACCCCACTACCATCCTGTAGTCCGCTTCAAAAATAAATGCCCATAACGGGTTTTCCTGAACATTGCCTTGGCCTAATAGCTTGACCAGGTTTACTCTTATTTTGCCTTGAGACTCACAGGCATCCTGCTGTGACCACAAGGCACTCCAGTGGGTTTAATAGGACTCCCCCTCACTGACTCACAGCAGACACAGTTCACATAAGGAAAATGACTCGTGCTACCAGGGATGTATGCAGACAAATCATATCAGTCCAGAGGTTGTGACACTCTGGAGCTTTTCCTTTAGCCTTTTCTGTGTCAGTAACAAGACAACCTCTCTCAGCTGAGCTGACTAAGCCTACAGCAAAACCCATACTGGAGCAGGAGGAATGGGACTGATGAGTCCTACCACTAAATCCTCCTCATCACTCCAATAAAAACATAAAAACTGGCCTGGAACTATCATAAAGGCCGAGGTCACACTTGCGAGTGCAATGCGAGAAACTTGCATAAGTTTTTTGCCTCAATACCTGGCACTGCCGCCTGCACTCGGGACCAGAGTGTGCGGCTGCATGTAGTTCTATGCAGCTAAACGCTCTGGCCCAAGTGCCAGCAGCACTGCCGGGTATTGATGCGAGAGACTCGTGCGGGTTTCTCGCATTGCACTTACAAGTGTGACCTCAGCCAAATAAAGCATCTCAGCACCTAAGCTTCTTCACTAACCAGTACTACCTGGCTTTTAATCACTCGCCCACCTTAACTTTCTGGGGGAGATAGACGCTCCATCCAGTATCTTTCCTGTTGGTCACCTACAATATATAATATTATTTTTTTTTGTAATATACATAAGGAAGTGAATTTGTGCAATTTTTTGCCACTAATGACTTTTTAATTCAATTGACTTTTTTACTTTTAATAGTCTAAGTATGTTCCAACAACAGGAAAATCAGATACTGACAATGCAGGAAATGTCAGACAATTCTTGGGTCTTTCTATGAGCTCTGACTGTCTAGCTTTAATAAGTATGGGTTTTGATCGAATCACTAGAATTCCCTGTGACACTATCATTGGGGGTCCATCTTTGCCCTCTGAATTCCACAATCAGCATTGACAGCTTATTTCAAGATGTTGAACAGTTGCAATCAGACATTACTCTGAGGTCTACCGTTATAGAAGAGTGACTTCTAACTTTATAGAAGGGGTTGTAGTTGTGTATTACAACTGTTGCCCTGATTGCGCCATCATACTTTCTGTGTTTCGGCAATGAGTATGGTAAGTGTATTTGTGACTATGATACGTTTTGTGCGTTCTGTAGGGGTTAAGCGGTAAAAAGTAACAAGTAGAGAACAAGGCTATTTTCTTGATACACATAATGTTTAAACTCAATATTAATAGCAGAAAAGTTTACACAAATTATTACATGCACTGCAAACAAGTATATGTACCAGCAAAGTCTGCTATCCAATAAAGGTTTATAAGCATGTCACGCTACTTGATACCTCATTAAAAAAACACCATTTAACGTCATTAAAAAAAAAAAACGCCATTGTTCCAAAAGTTTCTCTTTTCGATTTTTTTCAATAAGTTGAAGGCTTTTCATGTGTTTGCTCAATGATTGTTACATCTCAGCGCTGCTAATAAAATTTTAATTATTTGTGCTTTTAGAATCACATATAGCCCGTGGTACTGACCTAATTTCAGAAGGGCTTGGAATAGAAATTAAGACAGATGTTACTAAATTATACAGTTGTTGTGCTACTGATTAGGCAGTCATGGTAAAAAAAAAAAAATAGGAACCAAATAAAAGGATTATCGCTATTTGCCTGCTTCCACATACATTTGATTTGCTGGTGCTTCCTTTTCAAAAGCATGTCTATCACACTGTCTTCTGTCACTGCAAACCTTTTAAAATGTAACAGTAAAGAGGATTAGCCATAACATGAAAAGTACTCAAAATTGTACAGCCACAGTGACTGGGAGTTTATCTCGACAAAAAATGAAATTCCTTCTCCCTCCTTCCATTCAAGCTTGCTGTCAATGAGATACACGAAACATGTATCAAATGATAAGAATCCATAAACACTTAGATCCTTTCCTTATTTTTGTAGGGTACATTGATTAATCTGTCTTTTTACCCAGAGAAAGCTCTCTGGCCTCTTTTTGGCGTTATTGTCATTATCATTTTGACAGTCTTGACTGTTCCTTTGGTTCTAGGTCAGTTCGCATGACTAGTCAAATGTGACAACATGACAAGATATTAAGTATAGATGGACATTTTCAAAAATATGAAACTAAAAGAGCAGTAATCAAAAGGCTGCAATATAATTAATGGGCAGAGCCCTATGGTATAACCAGAGAAAATATACAATGTTTATAAAAAATATATATAAACCGTGAAGAATAGTTACATACATGCAAATTTATTAACTTTATGAAGCATTTCCTTGATTTTTCATAGACTGGCACTTCAGAGACAGGATTTCTTAAAGATCGTTCTCCTGTTTTAGTTAAGCAGATTAATCTATAGTATGACTTTTTTATTTTTCCGTGATCTTTCCACAAAACAAATTAAAGTAAATAATATTTAGTATATAATATATTTCTTATGCATTTGTTACATAAAACAAACATAAAAGCTTTACACTCGCTAAGTATGAACACAAGATTGTTATAACTTAAAAAAAAAAATAATTGATTATTTATTCAGTGTGAAGCATAAATGACATGGAAATGGGATCCTATGTACCCTGTCTGAGTGGGGTGTCAGTGAAGTGTTACTTCACTCAATGTATCGGGAACCATCACTTTTTCTGTGGATAAGTGATAAGTTGTGATTTTGGGAACGTCCTTTTTGATTGATGATTGGGGAATAACTGATTGATATGAAAAGTTCACTTAATTAGGGAAGCACGGTGGCTCAGTGGTTAGCGCTGCAGCCTTGCAGCGCTGGGGTCCTGGGTTCGAATCCCACCAAGGACAGCATCTGCAAGGAGTTTGTATGTTCTCCCCGTGTTTGCGTGGGTTTCCTCTGGGTACTCCGGTTTCCTCCCACAATGCCAAAGACATACTGATAGTTAATTTAGATTGTGAGCCCCATCGGGGACAGCGATGAAAATGTGTGCAAACTGTAAAGCGCGGCGCAATATGTTAGCGCTATATAAAAAAAATAAATAAATTAAAAAAAATTTGTTATTTTATAGCAACCAGGGCATATAATTGTATAATCCCTACAGAAAATGATATGTAACAACATACCAGAACTTCTTATCAATCAGTGAATGTCAGAGGAAAAGGAACTTTCTGCAGCTCTAATTTCTCTATTGTCATCAGTGTCTGACATTACATGTGATATTCATGCACACATAGGTTACAAGCATGTCAATATAAATTTACATTAATGTTATATATGCAAATAACCTCTTCAGAGAGGATGAGGACTTGGATGTAGCATTCCTTAACATCAATATTAAACCTTTAACCAGCTTTTCCACATGACTTAGGATAAGATGACAAACCAGAAACTCCATTTGCAGACAAGTGTTTCAGGGTTTTTGTCCCTCCTCAGTATTAAAAGATCAATATCAAATTTTAGGATTGCTACATCCAATAGGTGGCACTAAAGTTCACGTGCTCTTCCTCTCTAAGTAGGGTATTTGTATATTTGAATTCCCAGAGAAGCTTTGCATGGCTCCCTACACTTTGTAAGTCTCCCTACACTGACTTGGCACTTTCCACAAGGAAAAACGATCCCCTTTAGACACCCAATTAATTAGTCTCTACACTATATATATGTGGGTGTATATATATATATATATATATATATATATATATATATACATATACATACACACAGTGGGGGAAAAAAGTATTTAGTCAGCCACCATTTGTGTAAGTTCTCTCTCTTAAAAAGATGAGAGAGGCCTGTAATTGACATCAGAGGTAGACCACAACTATGAGAGTCAAAATGAGAACACAAATCCAGAAAATCCCCTTGTCTGATTTGGCAAGATTTATTTTGCAAATTATGGTGGAAAGTAAGTATTTCGTCAACTAAAAACATGCAAGATTTCTGGCTCTCACGGACCTCTAACTTTTTCTTTAAGAGGATCCTCTGTCCTCCACTCATTACCTGTAGTAATGGCACCTGTTTGAACCTGTTATGTATAAAAGACACCTGTCCACAACCTCAAAGAGTCACACTCCGAACTCCACCATGGTGAAGACCAAAGGACACCTAAGGACACCAGAAACAAAATTGTAGCCCTGCACCAGGCTGGGAAGACTGAATCTGCAAAAGGCAAGCAGCTTAGTGTGATGAAATCAACTGAGGGAGCAATAATAAGAAAATGGAAGACATACAAGACCGCTGATAATCTCCCTCGATCTGGGGCTCCACACAAGATCTCACTCCATGGGGTCAAAATGATCACAAGAACAGTGAGCAAAAATACCAGAACCACACGGGGGGACCTAGTGAATGACCTGCATAGAGCTGGGACCACCGTAACAAAGGCTACCATCAGTAATACACCATGCCACAAGTGACTCAGATCCTGCAGTGCCAGATGTGTCCCCCTGCTTAAGCCAGTACATGTCAAGGCCCATCAGAAGTTTGCTAGAGAGCATTTGGATTATCCAGAAGATTATTGGGAGATTGTCATATGGTCTGATGAAACCAAAGTAGAACTGTTTGGTAGAATGAAAACTTGTCGTGTTTGGAGGAATCCAAAGAACACCAAACCTAATGTGAAGCATGGGTGTGGCTACATCATGCTTTGGGGCTGTTTCTCTGCAAAGGGACCAGGATGACTGATTCATTTACATGAAAGAATGAATGGGGCAATTTATAATGAGATTTTGAGTGCAAACTTCCTTCCATCAGCAAGGGTATTGAAGATGAAACATGGATGGGTCTTTCAGCATGATAATGATCCCAAGCACACTGTCAGGGCAATGAAGGAGTGGTGGCTTCGTAAGAAGCATATGAAGGTCCTGGAGTGGCCTAGCCAGTCACCAGATCTCAACCCCATAGAAAAACTTTGTAGGGATTTGAAAGTCCATGTTGCTCAGCAACAGGCCCAAAACATCCCTGCTCTAGGGGAGATCTGCATGGAGGAATGGGCCAACATACCACCTACAGTTTGTGCCAACCTCGTGAAGACTTAGGCCTCTTTCACACTTCAGTTTTTTGCATCAGTTCAAATCCGCCAAAAAGTCAGACAAGCGGATCCGTTTTGAACTGATGTCAACGGATGGCACAGGATCCGTTTTGAGACGGATCCTGAAAATGAGGAAATTTAAAGGAACAGCTGGCCGGGAAGGAGGGAGAGAGAGAGAGAGAGTGAGAATTTTTTTTTTGTCCGGCACCCAGAAAGAATTTCGGGTTAAATGAGTGTGTGGAGGATCCGCCAGAGAAAAAAACGTTGCAAGCTCCATTTGAAATCTTTGAGGATGGTGACGGACAGCAACTTTTGGCGGATCCTCAAAAAAAACGGATGCAACGGACAGCAATCCGTCACAATCTGCCATTAATGCAAGTCAATGGGGAAAAAAAATGGATCCTCAAAAGAAAATTGAGGATCCGTTTGTTTGAAAACCTGGTGGATTGTGACTGATTGTAAAAAACTGAAGTGTGAAAGAGGCCTTACAGAAAACGTTTGACCTCTGTCATTGCCAGCAAAGGATATATAACAAAATATTGAGATGAACTTTTGTTAATGACCAAATACTTATTTTCCACCATAATTTGAAAAATAAATCTTGCCAAAACAGACAAGGTGATTTTTTGGATTTGTCTTCTCATTTTGACTCATATTTGTGGTCTACCTATGATGTCAATTACAGGCCTCTCTCATCTTTTTAAGCAGGATAACTTGCAAAATTGGTGGCTGGGTAAATACTTTTTTTCCCCACTATATATATATATAAATATATATACTGTATATATATATATATATATATACTGTATATACTGTACATGTGTATATATATATATATATATATATATACATATATAAATCAAGAAAAATAGAGACAGCACTCCAAATTAAATGTGAAAAAAGTGGATACTTTGCTGATCCTCAGGTGGATTTATGTATATACATGTATATATATATATATGTATATAAAGTACTTTTTTTTTACACACTTTCAGAATTAGTTTAAGTTTGACATAGTTTTGGCTTTAGCTGATATAAAAAATAAGTCTGTTTGGAAATCTTTACTTGCTGTGCTGTATTTAAATACTAAAGGGTTTCTAGTGAACAATTGTAACCTTTCAAGCCCTTGAATGTCAATGTCAGGCATAGGTGAGTCTTTTTAAATCAGCTTTAAAAATAAGCCCTTGTATTTGAAAAATAAACTGACCCTTTCTATTTTCTCCATGAAATAGCAAATATTAATCATAACAAAGGACCTACTTTAGACCAACTTTTGAAAATGAAGGTCAGCTCCAAAAGATATAATGATTTCTAGAGATGTTAAAGACGCCACCTTCATGTTGTAACAAAGCCTGAACGAGTAATAAGATTTATCAGCGATGCATTAAAAATAGCTTGAATGATTACCTGTTACATGAGGACCACTGTGAGCATCTATTTTCACTTCTGCAATTCATTGATATTGATGGATAATATAATACAGGAAGGGAGACCTACTCTGCAAATAAGCCTTCACCTCTGGTAGACTCAGCCCTAGTCCATGTATTACGTACATGGACTGACCATTTCATGCAATAATTGTATGACCAGACATGTCTTCATCAATAATGACAGCTAATTGCAAGTGGTTACAATATCTAGAACTTAGACAATCAGTTAATCACAGCCAATAAAATTATCTTTAGTCTACCTCTTGGCTTTCTTGAGGCTAATGCACACTCCGACATTCACACCTAGGTCCTTATTTTCAACATACTTGAGAACTCGACTCTGTGATCTACTGGTAGTGTGCTAAATATTATCAGACTTTCATATGTCAAAGTTTTAAACTTTTTGGTGGTAGTGTAAAAGATTTAACCTAAAAACGACCAGAGTTATTGTTGGTTTTGCGTTTTCATTTTTTGCTCCCTCCTTCCCAGAGCTATAACTTTTTTTTTCCGTCAATATGGCCATGTGAGGGCTTGTATTTTGTGGGACGAGTTGTACTTTTGAAAGACACCATTGGTTTTTCCATGTTGTGTACTTGAAAACAGGAAAAAAAATCCAAGTGCAGTGAAATTGCAAAAAAAGTGCAATCACACACTTATTTTTTGCTTTTGTTTTTCACCATGTTCACTAAATGCTAAAACTGACCTGCCATGATGATTCTCCAGGTCATTACAAATTCATAGACACCAAACATGTATAGGTTCTTTTTATCTAAGTGGTGAAAAAAATTCCAAACTTTGTTAAAAAAAAAGTGCCATTTTCCGATACCCGTAGCGTCTCCATTTTTCGTGATCCCGGGTTGGGTGATGGCTTATTTTTTGCCAAGCTGATGTTTTTAATGATACCATTTTGATGCAGATACAATTTTTTGTTTGCCCATTATTGCATTTTAATGCAATGTCGTGGCGACCAAAAAAACATAATTCTGGTGTTTTGACTTTTTTCTCACTCTGCCGTTTAGCGATCAGGTTAATATTTTACTTTATTGATAGATCAGGCGATTCAAAACTCGGTGATACCAAATATATGTATGTTTAATTTTTTTATTGTTTTATTTTGGATGGGGCGAAATGGGGGTGATTTGAATGTTTATTTTTTATTTTTTTAATATTTTTAAAATCTTTTTCTCCACTTTTGGCATGCTTAAATAGTCTCCATGGGAGACTAGAAGCTGCCATAACCCAATCGGCTCTGCTACATACAGGTGCTGCTCAAATTACCTGTATGTAGCTGAATTACTCACATGCTATAAGCGTCGACCACCAGAACTGCGCATAACAAGCCAGCAGTGACAGCTAGAGAGTTCTCCAGGAGACGTCTGGTTGTCATGCCAACCCATCAGTGACCCACGATCATCAATTAAATCAAATTTATTATCGCCAAGTACATATTACATATATACAAGGAATTCTTTGTGGCAAAGAGGCAACATAATATATAACAACAGATACAACAAGTAACATCTAACAAGACAGATACAGTATATAGTCTACACATGACGTTTTAATTGTTGAACAGAGAGTGGATAGAAGCTGTTCATATGGCGGTTGGTGCTGCATTTGGGGACTCTGAAGCGACGTCCTGAAGGGAGTAGTTGGAATGCAGAGTGTCCCAGGTGAGAGGGATCGGATGAAATTTTCAATGCGTGGGATCGAATACTCTTATCATAAAGATCCTAGATTTTAGGCAGGGGGGAACCTATAATTCTCTCTGCTGTTCTGAAAGTCCTTTGTAAGCGGAGTTTGTCATGCGCAGTGGCTCCCCCATACCAGACTATCAGAGAGGAACAAATCACAGATCTGATGACAGCATTAAAGAATAAGATCAGCAGATTCTTAGACAAACCATATCTTTTCAGCTGACGCAGGAAGAACATCCTCTGTTGTGCTTTTCTTATAACAGCATCCACGTTTTTCCCCCATTTAAGATCATGAGAGATGATAACACCAAGGAATTTGGTCTCTGTGACCCTAAGAACCACTTCGTCATGGATGTAGATTGGAAGTATCTCATGTTGATCTTTCCTAAAATCCACAACCATCTCAGCAGTTTTTTTAGTGTTGAGTACAAGATTATTGGCTTTACATTTGTCACATATTCTTTCCACCTCACTCCGATACAAGTCTTCAGCATTTCCCCTGATGAGACCAATCAGTGTCATATCATCGGCAAATTTCAAGATTTTTACTGAGTCTGCTGAAGAGATGCAATCATTCGTATAGAGAGAAAACAGTAACGGGGACAAAACACACCCCTGAGGTGCCCCGATGTTTGTGACCAAGGTGTCCGAAGTGAATGGTCCAACTTTTACACTCTTTATCCTGGCTGTCAGGAAGTTAAAAATCCACAAGCATAAGTTAAGAGGGACTCCAAGAGCTACCATTTTCTTATGAAGTAAATTCGGATCAATGGTATTGAACGCTGAGCTAAAGTCCATGAAAAGAATCCGGACATATGAGTGCAGTTCATCTGTATGATCCAAAATGTACTTCAGTGCCAGATTGACAGTGTCGTTTGCCGAACGATTCTCCTTATAGGCAAACTGAAGCGGGTCCCATAGCTTCTGCGTGAATTTTATCAGGTGGGACATCATAATTCTTTCGAAGACTTTCATAGCTACAGATGTGAGTGCTACTGGTCTATAGTCGTTCAACTCAGAGGATCCCACTTTCTTGGGGACAGGGATAATTGTGGAATTTTTCCAACACTGAGGTACAACGCACTCTTTCAGTGACACATTGTATATATTTGTCAGTATAGGGGCAAGCTGGGAAGCACATACTTTCAGACACATTGGAGATACACCATCAGGGCCAGGTGCCTTTTTGACCTTAAGTCCCTTCAGGATGCGTATCACCTCTGCCTCGGAGATCACTACTTGGGTGTTGCACAATGAATGATCTTTATATGAACAGACTGAGGAGCTTAGAGATGAATAGCCACTGTGTGTAGAGCTTGCCTCAAATCTGCAGTAGAATTCATTTAACTCTGCTGCCAGACTTCTGCTGGGGTTCACTATAGTGGGGTGGCTTTTATAATTGGTGACCTCTCTTAATCCTCTCCATGCAGATCTACTATCTTTTGATGAGAACCTTTCCTCCAGAATCTTTGCATACTCGTGTTTGGCTAACTTGATCTCTTTAGATAGCGAGTTCCTAAGTTTCTTGAATTCAGTAATATCGCCTGCTTTATAAGCCTCCTCTTTTCTCTTACGGATCAACCTGACTTTATTTGTAAACCACGGCTTGTTGTTTCCCCGAAAGTGGACAGATTTGGATGGAATAAACGTGTCTTCACAAAAACGGATATATGAGGACACTGCATCAACCCATTCATCCAGACCCGAGCATGTTTCCTGGAATACCTCCCAGTCCGTGCATTCAAAGCATGCTTGTAGTTGCAATTTTGCCTCCTCAGACCATGTCTTCTTTGTATAAACTGTAGGTTTGGATGTTTTCAACCTTTGCCTGTAGGCTGGAATTAAATGAATTAGACAATGATCTGAAAAGCCCACTGCTGCTCTCCTCACTGCCCTGTAGGTCCCTTTTATGACTGTATAGCAGTGATCAAGCGTATTGTTCTCTCTCGTGAAGCAGTTTATATGTTGAGTAAATTTGGGGAGATCCAGGTTGAGTTTTCCTTTGTTAAAGTCCCCCATTACGATCACAAATGCTTCTGGAGATCCTTTCTCCCATTCTGATATTTTGCATGCTAATTCACCAATAGCAGCTTTAACAGATGCTTGGGGGGGAATATATACTGCAACCAGAACCATAGATGAAAACTCTCTTGGAGAGTAAAATGGTCTACAATTGAGTGCAAGGTACTCTAGATCTGGAGAGCAACCTTTTCCCAGTATGTTAACATCACAGCACCAGCTAGTGTTGTTGTAGAGACATACCCCACCCCCCCTTTGTTTACCTGAAGCTACACAATCACGGTCAGCTCTGTAGATAACAAAACCAGGTAGATCCAGACTACAATCAGGGATGGTCTCATTCAACCAGGTCTCAATAAAACAAAGAGCAGCTGAATTGGCCATATCAGATCTCATGTTACAAAGTAAGTTCAGTTCCTCCATTTTGTTAGATAAGGAACGGACATTAGCCAAGTGGAGTGAAGGAAGAGCTGTTCTGAACCCTCTCCTCCAAAGGCGTGCCAGGACGCCTCCTCTCCTACCTCTCTTGCAGTACACCTCCACAGGTTTCACAGAAGTAATGGATTTTATGTGCTCAATTGTTGAATTAGCAATCATGCTCCAAGAAGGGAAGTCCATGAGAAATCCATGTGATGGGGGGTCACCGATGGGTGGATTTCTGGGCCAATGGCCGGAAACGCACTTTAAATGCTGCTGTCAGAGTTTGACAGCGGCATTTAATGAGTTAATATTAGCTGGTAGATTGCGATTCCACCCGCGTCTGTTCTAGGCACATGTCAGCTGTTCAAAACAGCTGGCATGTGTCGGGAAAGACGTGGACTTACTGCCGGAGCCCACATCAAAGAGAGGGAGTCTGACATCGGCGTAAATGTACGGCCGATGTTGGAAAGGAGCTAAAATGTTCTTGTTTTTTCAAATACTCTATAGTTGCTAAATATCTGATTACTTAGGGTCTTACACCCAGAGCAACAATGATCCCTAGAACATTGATCTGGATATCCGGCAGTTTCCTAGCTGTGGGCACAAATAAATAAAGTAGTGTTCATGAACTTCATTCATTGCTATAGGAGATACTGAGCTCAACACTAAGGATTCTTTGTGATTATCCGTGAACTGCATGAATTACCCATACATGGTACAAATGTTGCTATCATAAACTATTTTGCCGTTTTTATTGCTATTGTTCTCTAACGTGCCTTCATTCCACACAGACGCGCACAGAATTAGGACATTTTTGCACACCATTATGTCTGTCTAATCACCAAAATGGTTGCTCCAGAAACGAGACAGTTAGTAAAAGTAGATTGTTGGGTTCTTCAGTATAGTAAGATGGGACTTATGTAATGCCATTTAAAAGAGAAAAATACAGCAACACTTTTTTTTATTATTGACCAGCTTCTCATGTATTTCATTAAATCAATATTACATCATAAAAAAATAAGGAAGATAGCTTTATTGGCCAACTTGTAATTAACTGAATACTCATTAAGTAATATGGATAATCCATTCTATATCAGAATCATACTCAAAGGAATAGATTGCTTTATAATGTAGTATGACTATCCTATAATATTCATCATATAAATTCGATTTTGTACTTCTTGTTGTAGTAATTAACTCATTAATAACTAGCCCCATATGGGACTTAATAATCAGATACTATTACTATTATAGTGTGTATGTGTCTTTGCATTATAATATATTTATATATGTGTATATATAGATTATGTATATACAGTATATATATTTTTTTACTTATTTATTTTTTAAATTTGTGTCGCTGCATAAGGCCCCACTTTATGATGGGGAGATTTAACTTTTGAGTAAAGATAAATTATAGTGTAGTTTATGTATATTTTTTGTTGGCACTGATGTGTATTTATATATATATACACACACTGCTCAAAAAAATAAAGGGAACGCTAAAATACCACAACCTAGATATCTCTGAATGAAATATTCCAGCTGCAAATTTTTATTCATTGCATAGTGAAATGTGTTCAGAATAATAAAACATAACAATTATCAATGTAAGTCAAAATCAATATCCCATGGAGGTCTGGATTTGGAATGATACTCAAAATCAAAGTGGAAAATCAAGTTACAGGCTGATCCAACATCAGTAGATGTGCCTCATGACAAGGATCAGATTCTCAGTATTGTGTGTGGCCTCCACGTGCCTGTATGACTTCCCTACTGTACAACGCCTGGACATGCTCCTGATGAGGCTGCGGATGGTCTCCTGAGGGATCTCCTCCCAGACCTGGACTAAAGCATCTGCCAACTCCTGGATAGTCTGTGGTGCAACGGGATGTTGGTGGATGGAGCGAGACAAGATGTCAATTGGATTCAGGTCTGGGGAACGGGGGGGCCAGTCCATAGCTTCAATGCCTTCATCTTGCAGGAACTGCTGACACACTCCAGCAACATGAGGTCTGGCATTGTCATAGAATGAACCCAGGGCCAACCGCACCAACATATGGTCTCACAAGGGGTCTGAGGATCTCATCTCTGTACCTAATGGCAGTCAGACTGTTAGGGACGGCGGAATGCACTAAATATAAAATAATAGAAAGTGCGTTCGCCGCCCGGGGTCCACCGTACAGAGGTGTTGAACTGCTGCTATATAATGGCAGATGCACAATATGGTGGTATATCGCACACAGGTTGAACTTCACCCGGTGTGCACTGGGCGTACTCTGTTAACTTCACAGAGACGCCTTAGACATAAACATAAGTACTGAGCCTGTTGGACTCACAGGTCTCAGAGAAATGCATGCAAGGTATATTGTCACAGGAGCTGGGCCCAAGGCAGAGGGACAAAGTCCGTCTAGACCTACCGTGCATGTGGCATCGCTACTGCAGACGCCCACAGGTGCTGCAGATTGCAGCGTGGCAACTGACACAGCCGCTATGCGACGGTGCCCAGGAGGGGCGCACTGTCAGACGCTAGTTAGGTGATGATATGCACTGTGGCCTGTAGTGTGCCACTAACTACCTCTGACACTATGACTAAGTCCCTATCCAATCCTTAATGGAATAAAATTCTTGGACTTATGAGGAAGAAGTGTGATGTACTTCGAAACACGTTGGGAAATAAATGGTTAAACTCTCTACATAACCTGGATGTGATACTTTGTTAAGCAGCGCACATAAGTCCTAGAATTTTATTCCATTAAGGATTTATACTGGTGGTCACGGAGTGGACCTTTGGACGTGCAGCAAGCTGACAACAGATCTACATGCCTCAATCTCTCCTTGAAAGGGTGAGTAAATTTCTTTTATTTCTTCCAATATCTATCCGGATAAGACCCTATTGCGCTCTTTCTCTCCTATAATCTGTACATATTAAGTCCCTATCCACACACGTAATATCAGAGGGAGGGGAGTCTTAGGCCGGTTTCACATTAGCGCATTTTCAGCGCGCGCACGGCCGGGGGTAGCTCCGCCCCCGAGCCGGCTCTCTGCCCGGCGTGCCCGCCCCTTCCTTGTAGCGCCGCCTCCTAGCGGACAGCGGCGCCTGCGATCGGCGCACCCTATCTTTAGCATAGGGTGCGCCGATCGTGCGCAGGCCGTGCGCTAGTTGCGCTTTGACCTGCGCTGCGCACTTTTGACGGTGCGCCGTGCGCGCCAAAATCCGAAAAGTTTGATTTTGGCGCGCACGGCGCACCGTCAAAAGTGCGCAGCGCAGGTCAAAGCGCAACTAGCGCACAGCCTGCGCACGATCGGCGCACCCTATGCTAAAGATAGGGTGCGCCGATCGCAGGCGCCGCTGTCCGCTAGGAGGCGGCGCTACAAGGAAGGGGCGGGCACGCCGGGCAGAGAGCCGGCTCGGGGGCGGAGCTACCCCCGGCCGTGCGCGCGCTGAAAATGCGCTAATGTGAAACCGGCCTTAATGAGTCATTCGCAGGTTCATGCATCCATCATCATTCACACATGTAGCAAGTAGAGTCTATACGAGCACATGGCCGAGCGGCCATGCAGACCTTTTATAGTCGTGCAGTTCCGGGACCTTCCAGATCTCTGAGATGGACCAATGAGATCAGGAGAAGGACCTGAGCATGTGATTCCTGATCTCCAATGGGAGATTGTCTCATGAGCATGCCCAGTAGTGCGATGAGGGGACTTAGCCTCTGGAGCGTTTTTCTGCAAAGCAGCCTGCATTGCTATTGCTGACCAAAGGTGGCAGCAACAGCCAGACTCACTGAACTGCTCTGGGCAGAGCATCTGGGATGCTGAGACTGCTGAGCAATCTCCTTTGTGGTCGATAGACAATGAGAGACCACAGAATGTGAGGCTCTGGATTCCTGCTGAGCTGCTGCAGGAACCCGACACCTAACACAGACGACCTCTGGTGAGCACATGGAGAGCTGTGTGGCCCTCCAAAGAAAAGCCACCACACACCATTACTGACCCACTGCCAAACCTGTCATGCTGAAGGATGTTGCAGGCAGCAGATTGCTCTCCACGGCGTCTCCAGACTCTGTCATGTCTGTCACATGTGCTCAGTGTGAACCTGCTTTCATCTGTGAAGAGCACAGGACGCCAGTGGCAAATTTGCCATTCTGGTGTTCTTGTTATGAGTTCATTTTCCCCTTCACCATTGAGGTCTGATGAACTCCCTCTTCTGGTGAAGGAAGGTAGTGAGGCTGATTACCAAGCACCTGAGCTGGGAGAGGATGACTGGGCAACGGGGATCTCTGACTGGATATAAGGCAGCCGACGCCCTGCCTCGCTGGTGATTTCTCTGTGGAATTCTAGGAGACCAGTCTGATTCTTGCTCCTCAAAAGCTAAGTTTTCTGCTTTGCCTTTTTGCATTTGTGTTTTGGTTTTAGTTTGCCTTGCTTTTCTGGATTCTGCCATTCCCTGCTGGGGTGAGCTGAATTCCTTTTTTGTCGGTTTGCTCTGTCTTCAGAAAATACCTGAGTACTGACATAGTCTTTTTGAAGCC
Source organism: Dendrobates tinctorius (assembly GCF_039654945.1). Classification (NCBI taxonomy): domain Eukaryota; kingdom Metazoa; phylum Chordata; class Amphibia; order Anura; family Dendrobatidae; genus Dendrobates; species Dendrobates tinctorius. The sequence continues at coordinate 7,797,443 of NW_027361797.1, forward strand.
TAGCGTCTTCAGGGCCTTTTTCCCAGTCAGTCTGTTGGCTCTTATGTTGATAGGGTTAGTCGCGGATTGCAGACAGCAGCTTTCCTATCCTGTCCTATCTAGTTAGCTTGGGCCCCATCATTTGCTCAGTCTATCTTTCTATCTGTGTTAGTGTTTTTTCTTCTTGCTTCACCGTCATTATTTGTTGGGGGGCTGCCTATTGCTTTGGGGTCTTCTCTGGGGCAGTTTAGATTTCCCTTTCTGTCTTTAGGCTAGGCAGTTCTCCAGCTGTGATCGAGGGGTCTAGGGCATCATAGGAACCCCCCACGGCTACTGCTAGTTGTTGTTGATAGGTTCAGGGGTCTGCAATCCGATAGCTGCCAACTTCTCTGGTTTTCTGGACTTTGCTAGTTTTTCTGTTTTTGCCTCCTATGGTGACTCATTCATAACAGTTCTGTGGCAAATGCTAAGCGACCTGCATGGTGTTGGCCTGTGAACACAACCCCCATCAGTGGACTTGGGCCCTCAGACCATCCTCATGCAGTCGGTTTCTAACTGTTTGTGCAGACACATGCACATTTGTGGCCTGCTGGAGGTCATTTTGCAGGGCTATGGCAGTGCTCCTCCTGTTCCTCCTTGCACAAAGGTGGAGGTAGCGGTCCTGTTGCTGGGTTGTTGCCCTGCTACTGCCCTCCACATCTCCTGGTGTACTGGCCTGTCTCCTGGTAGCGCCTCCAGCCTCTGGACACTACACTGACAGACACTGAAAACCTTGCGACAGCTCGCATTGATGTGACATCCTGGATGAGCTGCACTAACTGAGCCACTTATGTGGGTTGTAGAGTACATCTCATGCTGCTACAAGTGTGAAAGCACAACCAACATTCAAAAGTGATCAAAACATCAGCCAGAAAGCATTGGTACTGAGATGTGGTCTGTGGTCCCCACCTGCAGAACCACTCCTTTATTGAGGGTGTCTTGATAATTGCCAATAATTTCCATCTGTTGTATGTTCCATTTGCACAACAGCATGTGAAATTGATTGTCAATCAGTGTTGCTTCCTAAGTGGACAGTTTGATTTCGCAAAAGTTTGATTTACGTGGAGTTATATTCTGTTGCTTAAGTGTTCCCTTTATTTTTTGAGAAGGATTTTTATTTTGTTGCTCTCTTCTTCATTTAGTTTTTTTTTCAAAATCAGGCTTCTATAAAAATAACCCAATAATTTAAATTCTCCACATTAATAAAAATGTATGGATATACCTAAGGGTGTCTTATTGTGTATATATATATATATATATATATATATATATATAATACTCTCTCGTTCAAAAGTTTGGGGTCACCCAGAAAATTTTGTGTTTTCCATGAAAACTCATACTTTTATTAATCAAATGAGTTGCCAAATGAATTTAAAATCTAGTCCAGACATTGACAAGGTTTGAAAGACAGATTTTTATTTGAAATAATAATTTTCTCCTTCAAACTTTGCTTTCGTCAAAGAATGCTCCCTTTGCAGCAATTACAGAATTGCAGACCTTTGACATTCTAGCAGTTATTTTGCTGAGGTAATCTGGAGAAATTTCACCCCATGCTTCCAGAATCCCCTCCCAGAAATTGGTTTGATGGGCACTTTTTGCGTACCATACAGTCAAGCTGCTCCCACAACAGCTCAATGGGGTTGAGAGCTGGTGACTGCGCTGGCCACTCCATTACAGATAGAATACCAGCTGCCTGCTTCTACCCTAAATAGTTCTTGCATTATTTGAAGGTGTGCTTTGGGTCATTGTCCTGTTGTAGGATGAAATTGGCTCCAATCAAGCGCTTTCCACAGGGTATAGCATGGCAAAATGGAGTGATAGCCTTCAAAATACTATTTACCTTGTACAAATCTCCCACTTTACCAGCACCAGAGCAACCCCAGACCATCACATTACATCCACTATGCTTGACAGATGCATCAGGCACTCTTCCAGCATCTTTGCAGTTGTACTGCGTCTCACAAATGTTCTTCTGTGTGATCCAAACACCTCAATCTCGTCTGTCCATAACACTTTTTACCAATCTTCCTCTGTCCAATGTCTGTGTTCTTTTGCCCATATTAATCTTTATCTTTTATTATCTAGTCTCAGATATGGCTTTTTCTTTGCCACTCTGCCCTGAAGGCCAGCATCCCGGAGTCGCCTCTTCACTGTAGACGTTGACACTGGCATTTTACATGTACTATTTAATGAAGCTGCCAGTTGAGGACCTGTGAGGCGTCGATTTCTCAAACTACAGACTCTAATGTATGTGTCTTGTTGCTCAGTTGTGCAGCGGGGCCTCCCACTTCTCTTTCTACTCTGGTTAGAGCCTATTTTTGCTCGCATCTGAAGGGAGTAGTACACACCATTGTAGGAAATCTTCAGTATCTTGGCAATTTCTCACATGAAATAGCCTTCATTTCTTAGATCAAGAATAGACTGTCGAGTTGCACATGAAATTTATTTTTTTCTGGCTATTTTGAGAGTTTAATGGAACCAACAAATGTAATGCTCCAGATTCTCAAATAGCTCAAAGGAAGGTCAGGTTTATAGCTTCTCTAATCAGCCAAACTGTTTTCAGCTGTGCTAACATACTTGCACAAGGGTTTTCAAGGGTATTCTAACCATGCATTAGCTTTCTTTCACAGTTAGCAAACACGAAGTACCATAAGAACACTGGAGTGATGGTTGTTGGAAATGGGCCACTATACACCGATGAAGATATTGCATTACAAACCAGATGTTGGCAAATAGAATAGTCACTTTAATGTTAGCTTCATTGGAAAAAACTGCATTTCTTTAAAAAATAAGGAAATTTCTAAGTGACCCTAAACTTTTGAGCGGTAGTGTATATGTTATATTTATTGTTATATATATTATATTATATATTATACATTATGTATATATATATTATAAATTATATATATATATAAACAAAAACATCCTTCTCATCACTCAAGGGGGGGTGGTCTATATATATATATATATATATATATATATATATATACAGAGAGAGAGAAAGAGAAATGTTTATATATATATATATATATAATAAACAAAGGCACGTTTTGGACGTATATTTTGTTTTGTTCAATTCAACTATTTTTGTTTTACAACTTAAAAATGATCCAATACCAGAACATTTTCTTTTTCTTTTCCACTGTATTTGCAGTATCTTTTACTTTAAGAACTCTTTTCCATATTGTATTGTATAGACAGTTTAGTGAGATGCACTTATAAGCTTTTACAATATTGACTGCAAGATTGGAGAATGAAAGGACGTTTTAGTAATTGGACATCTTCCAAGAACAGTATCTTGGCTAATATTTATCAATGTCCTGAGCTGGATTACCTGTTGTACTTCAGTATACAGAGGAGTGTGATTACTTCTCTACACTCATTTAAAGTGTTGGCTTCAGTTCAAAATTTACAGGTCTAGCTTCCAAGGTAAAACATCTGGTCTATATGTCCTAAATGATATCATTTGTGAACGGTTTCAGTGTTGTATCAGAATGATTTATGGTCTGAATACAATGTAGAGAGGTGGATAGGCACAATCTATTTTTGATTCATACACCTTAAATTTATATATTTATTTAATGTAAAGTTCAAAGTAACTTTAGACTGTTTTTTGCAGTAAAAAAGAGCAAATTTTGATAAAGAAAGTTAAATGGCTGCATTCTGTTTTTATTCATAATAATGCTCCTTGTTGAGTCTCATATATTCATGTTTATGTTTTCAGTTACGGACGAGTTTATGCTGCCGACCCCTACCACCACACACTTGCTCCAGCAGCCACCTACGGCGTTGGTACCGTGGTAAGCTTTTATTATTATTTTAATTTTCCTTTCATCATATATTGAATGTTATTTTTTTCCATAGTGGTAAGGTGAAAGCATATTATTTCTTTTTGTGCACATATACGGTGTGTGTAATATTATCGTTCTTTGTTGGTTTTTTGAAGTATTCTTCAGACTACTTTTTCATTTAGACAACTAGGAACGAATTCTGAAATTTTCAATCATATTAAAATATGAACTAGGACAAGCCCTGATGAGAATATGTAATTTTTTATTCAGTTTTTCATCCAGAAGAAAGCAGTTAATGTTTTATCAGTTTCCTATGTCAATAATAGCAATAGATCTGTTAAAATAGGTGACTTATGGAAAGGGTACGTATGACATCCATGTTTTAACAATCCCATTAAATTTATTGGATAAGTGACTTATGTATAGGGTATGTATGACCTCCATGTTTTAACAATCCCATTAAATTTATTGGATAAGCAAAAGATAAAGATAGTTTATGCAGCGTTTTTTTTTACACGCAAACCATTGGTCTATGTACAAAAGCTCCACCCACGGCCGCACCTCCTCCAGTCAGCTCTGCCTCCGTCGGCATGCCGCATGAATACCCTATTTTTAACATTAGGTATGCAGGCCTTGCCGATGTATGCAGATGCCTCTGTATGCATAGTTTTGATGGTGTGGCGACCACACTAAAATGCAACATGTTGCATTCGGCGCAGGTCACCGCACCATTAAAACGATGCATGCGGAGGCATCCACATACATCGGCATGGCCTGCGCACCTAATGCTAAAGATAGGGTACGCAGGCCGCATGCCGATGGAGGCAGAGCTGACTGGAAGAGGTACGACCGTGGGTGGAGCTTCACATAGCCCTCTGCAATTCCTACATGAGCTAGTGTGAAACTAGCCTAAGGCAATTATCATAACTATCAACTATCATAAGGCATATCAAATGCAAGGTTGCCTTTAGAGATTTTATTAACATTCAAATAACGTTCAAATTTCTATCTTTTACATAATATATAAACTAAAATAAACTAATATATATATATACCAATAATATACCAATATACACTTTAAATATTTATTAAACTATCCTAGGGAAATTTTCTGACTCTTGTTTCATTTAGGTACTTATACAAGATGATTGACAACATTTTAGGATGAGCTTCTTCACAAAACCACCCCTTTAACTAAGATAGTTGGTGAAAAAAATCCATATGTGTTACATACTTACATGGACTTAGGCCTGCTTCACACTTGCTTTTTTTTGCAGCGCGTTTTTCCCGCAAAAAAACGCATTGAAAAACGCATACAAAAGCATACAACTGCTGCGTTTTTTTCAAGCATTTTTATGAGCATGCATGAAAAAAGCGCAGCGTTTTTATGCGTTTGTATGTGTTTTTAGTGCATTTTTACCGCGTTTGCGTTTTTTTCCAACATTAGGTGGCCCCTCACACTAACCCAAACCATGACTTTACTAACCCTAACCCTGACCCTAACCCTAACCCTAACCCTAACCCTGACCCTAACCCTAACCCTAACCCTAACCCTTAACCAAACCATACTTAACCCTAACCCTGACCCTAACCCTTAACCAAACCATACTTAACCCTAACCCAAACCCTAACTAACCTTAACCCTAACCCTAACCCTGACCCTAACCCTAACCCTAACCCTGACCCTAACCCTAACCCTAACCCTTAACCAAACCATACTTAACCCTAACCCTGACCCTAAACCTTAACCAAACCATACTTAACCCTAACCCAAACCCTTACTAACCTTAACCCTAACCCTAACCCTGACCCTAACCCTAACCCTAACCCTAACCCTGACCCTAACCCTTAACCAAACCATACTTAACCCTAACCCTGACCCTAACCCTGACCCTAACCCTTAACCAAACCATACTTAACCCTAACCCAAACCCTAACTAACCTTAACCCTAACCCTGACCCTAACCCTAACCCTAACCCTGACCCTAACCCTAACCCTAACCCTAACCCTTAACCAAACCATACTTAACCCTAACCCTGACCCTAAACCTTAACCAAACCATACTTAACCCTAACCCAAACCCTAACTAACCTTAACCCTAACCCTAACCCTGACCCTAACCCTAACCCTGACCCTAACCCTTAACCAAACCATACTTAACCCTAACCCTGACCCTAACCCTGACCCTAACCCTTAACCAAACCATACTTAACCCTAACCCTGACCCTAACCCTAACCCTAACCCTGACCCTAACCCTAACCCTAACCCTAACCCTGACCCTAACCCTTAACCAAACCATACTTAACCCTAACCCTGACCCTAACCCTGACCCTAACCCTTAACCAAACCATACTTAACCCTAACCCTGACCCTAACCCTGACCCTAACCCTTAACCAAACCATACTTAACCCTAACCCTAACCCTAACCCTGACCCTAACCCTAACCCTAACCCTTAACCAAACCATACTTAACCCTAACCCTGACCCTAACCCTTAACCAAACCATACTTAACCCTAACCCTAACCCTGACCCTAACCCTAACCCTAACCCTGACCCTAACCCTTAACCAAACCATACTTAACCCTAACCCTGACCCTAACCCTGACCCTAACCCTAACCCTAACCCTAACCCTGACCCTAACCCTTAACCAAACCATAATTAACCCTAACCCTGACCCTAACCCTAACCCTAACCCTGACCCTAACCCTTAACCAAACCATACTTAACCCTAACCCTGACCCTAACCCTAACCCTAACCCTGACCCTGACCCTAACCCTAAACCCCCTTAACTAACCCTAACTTTACCCAAACCCCTAAATTCCATTGTCTAAACTAATGGTAAAAAAAAAAACGCATGTGCAAAAAAACGCATACATAAGCATGCCAATGCGCACATATGCTCACCATAGACTTATAATGGGTGTCTTGCTGTAAAAAAACGCATTGCGCACGCATGCGTTTTTTTGAGGCAAATCGGACGCACAAAAAATGCAACAAGTTGCATTTTGTGCGCCCGAGCGCATACCGCAAAAAAACGCATGCGCGGTAAAACGCGTACAAACGCATGTGTATGCGCACATAAGCGCATCCCATGCAAAGTATAGGAAAAAAAAACGCATGCGCTATTTAGCGCTAAATTACCGCGAAAAAAAACGCAAATGTGAAACCAGCCTAACATAATGCTACTAATAGATCTTAGTAATTAATAAGTTGAACACATCACCAGGCTTCTTACTTAACTATTGCCTGATTATCAAGGTACTTCATCAATACGTACTAGTTTGAAACAGCATACTCAAGCAGTAGAGGATCACAGGCTGCAAAACAGATCAGATAGAATTGATACTTTTGCCTTCAGAAGGCAGTAAAATATTATAGTCTTTTTTCTCCAAAAACTGTCCTAAAAGCAAAAGTGATGCAAATTCTTATACTTCCATGAAATGTATTATCTTCAAAGGCAAAAGCAAGTGTGTTCTACCTTAAATTGGGTATAAACCAGTTAAAGTAGTAGATTAAGAAATTTAAAAGACAGCATTGGTGATTCTTCTAAGTTTTTCAAATTTGTTACACATTTCCTGAAAAAATTTGATTTGACTGCCATTATCTTGGATTCTTAGGGTCAGGATGAAATTAGTAAAAAAAAAATAATATAACCCCTCTTTCTTGACCCTTCCCATGCCTGCCCTTCTACCACCCATTGGCTCATATGTCTTCTGTCTTCTACCTTCTATCTTCTCTTTCCATTTGTTTGATGCTGCTGTTCTTCACTAAGCCCCAAAGCATCATATGGGGTCTAGCACACATTAATAACATATGTTGTGCGACTCACAGTTACATTGATATGATATTCTAGGATGTATTAATAGAAGCATACAGTCTAGATCACGTGAAGTCATTATTTCCCTCTACTCCTCTTTGGTCAGACCTCATCTGGAATATTGTGTCCAGTTTGGGGCACCACATTTTAAAAAAGACATCAACAAACTCGAGCAAGTTCAGAAAAGAGCGACCAGAATGGTGACCGGTCTGCAAACCCTCTCTTATGAGGAAAGGTTGCAGGATTTGGGAATGTTTAGTTTGCAAAAGAGGAGACTTAATAGCTGTCTACAAATATCTAAAAGGCTGTCACATTGTAGAAGGATCATCTTTATTCTCATTTACACAAGGAAAGACAAGAAGCAATGGGATGAAACTGAATGGGAGGAGACAGATTAGATATTAGAAAAAACTTTTTGACAGTTAAAGTGATCAATGAGTGGAACAGGCTGCCACAAGAAGTGGTGAGTTCTCCTTCAATGGAAGTCTTCAAACAGAGGCTGGACAGACATCTGACTGGGATGATTTAGCGAATCCTGCTTTGAGCAGGGGGTTGGACCAGATGGCCCAGGAGGTCCCTTCCAACTCTACGATTCTATGATTCTATGACAAGCATCATTAGTGTCAATGACTCACATGATGGCGTGGTACCTAGTGAAGGATGGCAGCATCAAAGCTCAAAAAGAGACTAAGATAGAAGGTGGAAGACAGAACACAGGAAAGAAACGATTGATGAGCTAATGGGTAAAGTAGTGGTGGCAAGAATGGAATAGAGAGGGCAAAGGCAAGATGTGTATAAATGTGATGTTTCTAATGTGTTCCCAGAGAATTCGGTTTACACAGAATTTATTTGATTGAAATCAAATTTCCAGGACGATTTCAAGATAAATACAAATTTTAGCAGTCTTGCTCATCTCTCTTTCTGATATATCTATTTTAGTAAATACTTACCATATGTTCTATATTAAATAGTGCTTCTTGGCCATCTGCGTTATGCCATTCCTTAATTATCCCTCCAAAAAATGTATGAGTAAATTGATAATTGGGTATTAACAGCTCAAGGTGCATATCAGCAACATTGTTAGCATCAAATTTGTACTACCTGGGTGAAATTGTGTAGCGATATATCTTCAACTGGTGTCAGCCACTTGAAAATTTACACATCAATTTCTAAGAGGCAAACAGGAAGACCAACCCAATATAGAGTTCTAAAAAACATGGTCCAGAATTGGTTATTTAGGAGATCTAAAACCATTTACTAAAGCAAAGCAGTTATTTTACCCAATACTTTCAAATTTTAATCTGTCAAAGGGCTGATTTTAAAGACTAAAAAAATAGTTGCCCTGATGATATGGTGATTAATGTTGTGCTAGCTCCTGAGGCACAAACCAAACACGTGCTATGAACAAAGAAACTGGCCACATTTTCCATACATTTTCAGAGTTTTACAGATTCAGTAATACATTGCTAGGTCAAAAGTGTTTTTACTTTGATTTTTTGCTTTGACTTTTAAAGCAAAGGAGTGGTCCAAGTGGAGAACTTGCTTTACTGCATCTATAAGGCATATAATAGAGTATGTTTATAAGACAACTCCTATAATATAACATCCAGTGTTCAAGGAAAACTCACAATTGATTGGTAAACATGTATATACAGTGGGTACGGAAAGTATTCAGACCGCTTTAAATTTTTCAGTCTTTAATTGCAGACATTTGGCAAATTCAAAAAACTTCATTTTTTCTCACCAATGTACACTCTGCACCCCATCTTGACTGAAAAAGAAGCAGAAATGTAGAATTTTTTGCAAATTTATTAAAAAAGAAAAACCTGAAATATCACATGGTCATAAGTATTCAGACCCTTTGCTCAGACAGTCATATTTAAGTCACATGCTGTCCATTTCTTTGTGATCCTCCTTGAGATGGTTCTACTCCTTCATTGTAGTCCAGCTGTGTTTAATTAAACTGATAAGACTTGATTTGTAAAGGCACACACCTGTCAATATAAGACCTCACAGCTCACAGTGCATGTCAGACCAAATGAGGATCATGAGGTCAAAGGAACTGGTCAAGGAGCACAGAGACAGAATTGTGGTAAGGCACAGATCTGGCCAAGGTTACAAAAGAATTTATGTAGTACTCAAGGTTCCTAAAAGCACAGTGGACTCCATAATCCCTAAATGGAAGGAGCTTGGAACTACCAGAAGTCTTCATAGACCTGGCCGTCCAGCCAAACTGAGCAATTGTGGGAGAAGAACCTTGGTGAGAGAGGTAAAGAACCCCATGATCACTGTGGCTGAGCTCCACAGGTGCAGTAGGGAGATGGGAGAAAGTTCGACAAAGTCAACTATCACTGCAGCCCTCCACCAGTCGGGCCTTTATGGCAAAGTGGCCTGACAGAAGCCTCTCCTCAGTGCCAGACATATGAAAGCCTGCATAGAGTTTGATAAAAAACACATGAAGGACTCCCAGACTTTGAGAAATAAGATTCTCTGGTCTAATGAGATGAAAATAGAACTTTTTGGTGATAATTAGAGTTGAGCGATACCGTCCGATACTTCAAAGTATCGTATCGGATGGTATCGGCCGATCTTTAAAAAAAGTATCGGTATCGCCGATTCCGATACCGGAAGTCCCATTCAAGTCTATGGGACTTCCGGTATTGGAATAAGAAAAACCCTTTCCTGCCCTTGTACAGCCTCTCTGGGGTCTGTACGGGCCTTTCGGGGGGCTGTGCCGGCCTGCCAGGGGGTCTGTGCAGGCTCCGGTGGTCTGTGCCGGCCTGCCGGTGGTCTGTGCAGGCTCCGGGGGGCTGTGCCGGCCTGCCGGGGGGCTGTGCCGGCCTGCCGGGGGGCTGTGCAGGCTCCGGGGGGCTGTGCCGGCCTGCCGGGGGGCTGTGCCGGCCTGCCGGGGGGCTGTGCCGGCCTGCCGGTGGTCTGTGCAGGCTCCGGGGGTCTGTGCAGGCATCGTCCGATGGGACTACAAGTCCCATCGGGCGATGCCTGCTACCATGACAGTGATTGACACATTAGCCAATGATGGGACAGTAGTAGTCCCATCATCCGGCTAATGTGTTAAATGTAAAAAAAAAAAAAAAAAAAAAAAATTACATGCTACATACATACAACATGCATACTACATACATGCTACATTCATACTACATACTACATACATGCTACATTCATACTACATAAATACTACATGCAACATACATACTACATATATACTACATGCATGCTACATACATACTGCATGCTACATACATACCACATATATACTACATACATACTACATCCATGCTACATGCATGCTACATACATAACACATATATACTACATGCATGCTACATACATACTACATGCTACATACTACATATATACTACATGCATGCTACATACTACATGCTACATACATACTACATATATACTACATGCATGCTACATACATACTGCATGCTACATGCATGCTACATACATACTACATACATACTACATGATACATACATACTACATACATACTACATGCATGCTACATGCATGCTACATACCACATACATAACACATATATACTACATGCATGCTACATACATACTACATGCTACATACATACCATATACATACTACATGCATGCTACATACATACTACATGCATGCTACATACATACTACATGCTACATACATACTACATATATACTACATGCATGCTACATACATACTACATGCTACATACATACTACATATATACTACATGCATGCTACATACATACTACATGCTACATACATACTACATATATACTACATGCATGCTACATACTACATGCTACATACATACTACATATATACTACATGCATGCTACATACATACTACATGCATGCTACATACATACTACATGCTACATACATACCACATACATACTACATATATACTACATGCATGCTACATACATACTGCATGCTACATGCATGCTGCATACATACTACATACATACTACATGCTACATACATACCACATATATACTACATACATACAATACATTCATACAATACATACATAGACATACAGTACATATAACATAGAGTAACATACTTACCAATACTTGTCACATTGTTCCCCGAAGCCATTGTCTTTTCCGGAATAAATATTAACATAACAAACCACAAAAATACTCACCCACGATCCGAAGCAGTCCACGAGTGTGTCCCACGACGATCTTGGGTAGAGAACTGCAGCATCAGATGATGCTGCCGTTCTCTACGGGCTGCAGGAATCCAATGACGGAAGGTAGGTATCCTTCCGCACTGTATTCCTCCGCCACTTAAAAAAAAAAAGTCCCTAGTCTCACTTTATGCCATTGCTGTGTGGGAATTTCCCACGCAGCAATGGCATAAAGTGAGACTAGGGACTTTTTTTTTTTTAAGTGGCGGAGGAATAAAGTGCGGAAGGATACCTACCTTCCGTCATTGGATTCCTGCAGCCCGTAGAGAACGGCAGCATCATCTGATGCTGCAGTTCTCTACCCAAGATCGTCGTGGGACACACTCGTGGACTGCTTCGGATCGTGGGTGAGTATTTTTGTGGTTTGTTATGTTAATATTTATTCCGGAAAAGACAATGGCTTCGGGGAACAATGTGACAAGTATTGGTAAGTATGTTACTCTATGTTATATGTACTGTATGTCTATGTATGTATTGTATGAATGTATTGTATGTAGTATGTATGTAGTATATATGTGGTATGTATGTAGCATGTAGTATGTATGTAGCATGCAGTATGTATGTAACATGCATGTAGTATATATGTAGTATGTATGTAGCATGCATGTAGTATATATGTAGCATGTATGTAGTATGTATGTGGTATGTATGTAGCATGTAGTATGTATGTAGCATGCAGTATGTATGTAACATGCATGTAGTATATATGTAGTATGTATGTAGCATGCATGTAGTATATATGTAGCATGTATGTAGTATGTATGTGGTATGTATGTAGCATGTAGTATGTATGTAGCATGCATGTAGTATATATGTAGTATGTATGTAGCATGTAGTATGTATGTAGTATGTATGTAGTATGTATGTGGTATGTATGTAGCATGTAGTATGTATGTAGCATGCATGTAGTATATATGTAGTATGTAGTATGTATGTAGTATGTATGTGGTATGTATGTAGCATGTAGTATGTATGTAGCATGCATGTAGCATGCATGTAGTATGTATGTAGCATGCATGTAGTATGTATGTAGCATGCATGTAGTATGTATGTAGTATGTATGTAGCATGCAGTATGTATGTAGCATGTATGTAGTATGTATGTAGTATATATGTAGTATGTATGTAGCATGTAGTATGTATGTAGCATGCATGTAGTATATATGTAGTATGTAGTATGTATGTAGTATGTATGTGGTATGTATGTAGCATGTAGTATGTATGTAGCATGCATGTAGCATGCATGTAGTATGTATGTAGCATGCATGTAGTATGTATGTAGCATGCATGTAGTATGTATGTAGTATGTATGTAGTATGTATGTAGCATGCAGTATGTATGTAGCATGTATGTAGTATGTATGTAGTATATATGTAGTATGTATGTAGCATGTAGTATGTATGTAGCATGCATGTAGTATATATGTAGTATGTATGTAGCATGCATATAGTATGTATGTAGTATGTATGTAGTATGTATGTAGCATGCAGTATGTATGTAGCATGTATGTAGCATGCATGTAGTATATATGTAGTATGTATGTAGCATGTAGTATGTATGTAGCATGCATGTAGTATGTATGTAGTATTTTTTTTTTTTTTTTTTTTTTTAACATTTAACACATTAGCCGGATGATGGGACTACTACTGTCCCATCATTGGCTAATGTGTCAATCACTGTCATGGTAGCAGGCATCGCCCGATGGGACTTGTAGTCCCATCGGACGATGCTTGCACAGACCCCCGGACATCAGCACAGCCCCCCGGCAGGCCGGCACAGCCCCCCGGCAGGCCGGTACAGACCCCCACAGGGTGCACAGACCACCGGCAGACCGGCACAGCCCCCCGGCAGGCCGGTACAGACCCCGGGCAGTCCACACAGCCCCCCGGCAGGCCGGCACAGCCCCCCGGCAGGCCGGCAGAGACCCCCGGAAGGCCCGAAATGACGGCGCATCATGATGCGCACACACCGCGCATCATGATGACGTCAGGCCATCAATCAACTGAACTTCCGATTCCGATGCCGAATTCCGATATTGAAAAAATATCGGAAGTCGGTATCGGAATTCCGATACAGCAAGTATCGGCCGATACCCGATACTTGCGGTATCGGAATGCTCAACACTAGTGATAATGCTAAGCGGTATGTGTGGAGAAAACCAGACACTTCTCATCACCTGCCCAATACAATTCCAACAGTGAAACATGGTGGTGGCAGTATCATGCTGTGGGGGTGTTTTTCAGCTGCAGGGACAGGACAACTGGTTACAATTGAAGGAAACATGAATGCGGCCAAGTACAGAGATATCGTAGATGAAAACCTCTTGCAGAGTGCTCTGGACCTCAGACTTGGCCAAAGGTTCACCTTCCACCAAGACAATGACCCTAAGGTCACAGCTAAAATAGCAAAGGAGTGGCTTATGAACAATTCTGTGACCATTCTTGACTGGTCCAGACAGAGCCTTGACCTAAACCCAATTGAGCATCTCTGGAGAGACCTGAAAATGGTTGTCCACCAATGTTCACGATCGAGCCTGGCAGAACTGGAGAGAATCCGCAAATCCAGATGTGAAAAACTTGCTGCATCATTCCCAAGATCTTATGGCTGTACTAGCTCAAAAGGATACTTCTAAACAATACTAAGCAAAGGTTCTGAATACTTCTGACCATGTGATATTTCAGCTTTTATTTTTTAATATATTTGCAAAAATTTCTATTTTTTTCAGTCAAGATGGGCTGAAGAGTGCACATTAATGAGAAAAAATGAACTTTTTTGAATTTACAAAATGGCTGCAATGAAACAAAGATTGAAAATATTAAAGGGGTCTGAATACTTTCTGTACCCACTGTATCTCTGTTATATGCCCATATCTCAAAACAAGAGAGAGCTTGGAGCATTTCACTATATTCCTTTATGATGAATCCTGAGTAAAATATTAAAGGAACATTCCAGACAAATCCTTTTACCCATTTTGTTCTTGATGAATGGCTGGAAATGCATTATTTTATTAATGATAAAGAAGAAAGCCACAAAAGTAAAGTTAAAAAAATCTGTGTCTTTGCTAGAAAACAATGTAGCCACAGTTTAGCCCAGACATGCACTCAAAGTTTTTATCCTCTAAATATATTGCAGTTATCATATTCTATAGCACTGTGTACGTACAATTGCTAATTTTGCCCTTCTACCAATTTGATTGTTCTCTTTTCTCTGCTCAATGTAAGAACAGTAAGTCTTTTGTTTCTGCATTTATCATTCCCCTATTCAACTCCTGACCCAACTGCTCCCTTCTCCCCTTGCCATTGACTTTTGCAGTGGCTTATCATTCATGCAGGGAAAAGCCCTCATGTTTCTACATAAAGTTTAGAATAATTCAGCTAGTCTGTTTTTAATCCTGTGATGTCAAGACCTAATGGAAAAAAGAAGAATTAGCTGGGTAGAAAGGCAAATTGAGCAATTGTAAGTACACAGTACCATATAATATGATGATTGCAATATATTAAGAGGATACAGATTTTGATGGGAATGCTTTTTTTTAAATGCCCAAAGCACTCTATTAGAAAACCTTAATTCAGGATTCTGTATAACTATTGAAATTATCTTTGTTTGTTCTATATCTTAACTATTAATTTTTTTAGTGGAAATTGAATTCTGGGGTGGTGGTAATGGTGGTAATATTTTCATTTCTGAAATTGATTTTTTTTAAAGTAACCTTAAAAAACAAACCCATGAAATTGCTTTGTTTCAGAATGCTTTTGCACCCTTCACTGATGCCAAGACTAGGAGCCATGCTGATGATGTCGGTCTCGTTCTTTCTTCATTACAGGCTAGTATATACCGAGGGGGATACAGCCGTTTTGCTCCATACTAAATGACAAAACCATAAAACTCTTCCAGTGTGGGGGAAAAAAGAAGCTTTCCGAGGCCTGGGTATTGCAATACATGCAGTAGTGCATCATTTTAGCAACTCTAAATAACTAAATAAAACTCAAAGAGAGTAAAATTACATTTTTTATCTTATACCTCAGATATTTTGTTCTGTGTATTTTAATATTGTGGGTCTTTAATTTCTCAAAGTTATGTAGTTGATTGTTGGCTGTAGATTTTTTTGTGGTTGACCTAGGAAGCTACTAATGTAGATATGAATAAAAAAACTATTTTAGGGCCACAATCAAGAGTGCTATAATATGTAAATTAATAATATATGCTAAATATTAAGCTATTGGAATTATCACATTTTGTAAGCGTGTGACTATAGTAGTCATTTCTGCATTTACATATTTCAGTTTATTTGGGAGGGCTAAAATGCTGAAACATCTAAGCAGAAAGGTTGCCACTGCACCAAACTTCATTTAGTGACTGTCCTAAATTATTTATTAATTGTCCAGAGCCAAAGGTTGTGTTTAAATTTGTGAATTTGACTCTTTGTACATAAAATCTGATGAAATGCTATCCCAGCTTACCCTTTTTAAGCATTCCACCAGACAGTATTCAGCTCTTAATAATAATCTTGGCGTACAACAGTTTGAAAAAAAAAAATCAAGAAAAGACAAAAATCACAGGAAAAAAAATAAAAATGAGCGAAAACAAGAAAAAAAATAAAAAATAAAATATATATATATAAAAGAAAAAAACAAACAAGCTAGTTAGTTCATCTACATTCTTTTTTATATTTCTTCCAGTATAATAAATTATTGATATCATTGCTGATTTTTATAATGTGGGAGGGGGAGTATTATTAAAAAAAAAGATGACAAAAGCACTGTTTCTATTTTTTTCTTTTTTTCAAAGTTGTAAAGGGAAAGTAATAAAAAAAAACAACAAAACCTTAAATTGTTTGTACCAGTTAAAATGTACAAAATTTACATCTGTGCAGTGGAGTTGTTACGTTCTAAAAATATACGCAGCCTATTATGCTTTTAGTTTTAGCCTATTAGAACAACTATTAGAGAAAATTATCATTTTTATGGAGTTAATTACTAAATATATCAAGATTTATATAAACATTTTACAAGTATTGCATTCATTACGTAGAGATAATCACGGTATTTTCAACTGCTTTGTTGCTGCTTTTTTTAAACATTCTACTGTGTAAACAATCTGCAATTTTTCAGTTGTACAAACCTATGTGACTTCTTCTGTTTTAACGAAAAGAAAGTTTTGAATTACTGTATGCCAGTTAATTTATATGACTGACACACAGTAACCACTCTTTATACTTAGTTTTAAGAAGACCTGTAAAGATCCAAATTTTCTATAAAATATGGATTATGTGTCATACAATTTAGCTTATATTCATGTTTACTAAACCATAATCCTTAATAAAACATTTTCTTACTGAGAGAGTTTCATCTATTTAAATTCTATGGGTCTTGTAACTTATTTATTTATTTTTTTTTTTAAGTTTAATTTTTCCTTTTATTTCAAGATTTCAAGTAAGTGGTAGTTTACAGCTAAAATTACTTAATTAAGGTATATAGTATATTTAATAGGGAATCCTATTTTAGCAGACTCTTTCATAGTTTATACATTTCGGTATACTTTGAACTATTTTGAAACGCACCTCGAAAAAAAGAAGTTATCGTAAAGGCGAAAAAAAAAGAAACTCAATTGCAAAATGAATTTGATCAAAGCGTACGATTCATCAAAGCTTTTAGGTGTAAGCCTTGAAAAAAGAAAAAAATAAAGAAGTTAAAAAAAGTCTCAAATGTAGAAAATGAGCATACAAAGAAAACATTTTCTTACTAATTAAAAAAATGATCAATTAAAAAAAATAGAAGAATTTTTGCAGGGGATAATAATAATAAACCAACATATCAGTAATACTTAAAACTTATGCAACGTATTCCTTTTTATTATTGATGTGTTTGTCTATTATATAACATATAGGTGGGATTAGGAATTGCTGTAACTAGAAATGATAGTAATAGAATCAAATCTGGTGGTAATCTTATATTCTCTTGTATGTATTCAATTAGATAATGTATCTTACATACTCGGGGTCCCATTGAATTACATAGTGTCTCTCATTAGACTAGTTTTCAAGAATTCTGTATCAGGTGCAAATGGGTCTAACATGGTCGTCCATCCCTGAATGAGTCTATATTATGGAGCATATAGACTTGTCCAGTGACGGATTCGACTAATAATGTCTCCTTTTGCATGGCAGTCATTGTGAGGTTACATGACAGACCAGTCAGGTGTTAGTAATGTAGACAACGCTGCTAAATTAAATATTTTGAGAGGGCTGCACGGGGGATCTACCCCTGAAGAATATTCATGACCATCTATTTTAATCAGAAAATGTAGAGAATCACAGTGTATATCATTGGAGAAAAATAAGTGTAGCACAGTGTAATTTATTAAATTTATTTATTCTCAGTCAGTCATAAAGAGTAGTCCAAAAACATACAAAAAGAGCACTTTGCTAACAGATGGTCTTTAAGTAGGAGCGAAACACTTAACAGCAGGATGTTCTCTTTCATGCACATAAATATATGCAATTACTAATTTTATAAAGTTTTTTAAGCGTACTAAATGGAAACGATTCATAGCATACAATAGTCTATGGTTACTGGCGACAGTATCATCAACATTGAGCACAGTTCAAGCCTATCATTCTGAGTGATGAGAAAATATGCAATGAAATTCATAATAATTCCATTTGTCAAGTTACTGAAAAATTGCAGTTTGTCTGTGCATATGTGTAGATTCTCTTCCATGGTGTCCTGTTTATGAGCTATAACGAGCTATGGTAATCTCATCCGGAATTTTGTTTTTGTATTTGTAATAAAAAATACAATTAACTTTGGGGGGGGGAGTTGGGGGGGTCAAAATGTGGGTATATTGCCCATTCTTTCTATTTTCTGTTCATTGCAAATAATATCCTCATATGTACTGTGCCCGTCCACAGAGACGACCACTGTATTCAATGAATCACTGCTGTAAACCTACCAACTTGCTATAAAAAACTGCTTTAAATACAAGTGTTTGTGACCAGATTTTCTCTTTGTCATCGTATGTGCATGCAAGTATGATCAGTTGAACATACATCAATAAAGATCCACAAAAGATGAAATGTTTTCAGTAGTGTTTCTAAGTATAGAAAGTATCTTTTATGTTTAGAAATTAGAAAAAAAAAAGTTTCAAAGAGAAAAAAGAAAACTTTCTGTATTGTGTGTTATTTTCAGTATAAAAGAAAAAAAAGGGATATTCCCTCCGGTATATTTAAAGTATATGCAAATCCAGTTTAAAATGTACTGTAACACTGGGGAAAAAAAGACAATATTTTTTTAGTAGATCGGCCTCACCTCAAATCGACAGTGGGGGTTTGCATCATTTTTTTAAGACACCTCATAGAAACTGATTTTAAAATCAGGTTTACTTAAGACTTTATGATGTGAATGAATGGTAGTATAAATTCTCGAAGAAAAAAAGGAAAAAACAAACAAAAAACAACAAATCTGTAATGGAATGACATTTGTGGGAAGGAAAGAGGTATCCATATTTCGCAAAAAAAATAGTAAAAAGATTTTTCACTGGTTACAATTTAATTAAAATGTTTATCTGGGATAGCTATATTTGGATTTTTTTTATTTCTGTTCTTTTCTTTTTTTAAACAATATATATTTGGAATGTTTTCATGTATGTAAATAATTACTGATGCTATCAAGTATAAAATAAATTATAAAATACCATGTGTGGATTATAGTGACTTCAAAACAGATTATCAAAGAAATCTGCAAACCCAGAAAATGTGTATATCTGTCTTTAGAAATGAGTGTTTATATCACTACAGTGGTTTGTGAATAAAGAACAATGGTTTGTAATATTAAAAAAAAATAAAAAATAAAAGCTTAGTCTCAAATGTATAAATAACATCTGGAGTGTGTCTTTTGTGTATTTGTGAAATACATTATATGTCTCAAAGGAAGAGCAATGCATCCTGGATCTGAACGTGAAACATTATTAATGTTAACTGAGGAGGTTATAATTTCAAGTGTTTTTATCAGCCGAAGCTAAAAGTGGATTTGAAGTTGAGAAAAAAAATAATAGTCTACTTGTTATGGCAAAAAGCCTATAAAAAAAACCAGGGTTGCAAATTGTTCTATGTGAATATAGTATTAACTACAAAAATGTTTGCTTTAGGAATTCATTCATGTGATATTTAAATTATTTAATTTTTACAAAGGTTCAATAAGATGTGCATGTATCCTCTGTCACATATCTGTTTACCTGCAATTTTATAAAAGTTTATAAGGAGTAGAGTTCGAAGTTACTGTAAGTTAAAAGGAAACCCAAAGAACAGTTTCTTACCTGCCAAAAGAATAAACTCTTGTTTTCACTAGCCAGCCTGGATTGATGTCATCGATATAACGTAACTCAAAAGTGGCATCAGGTAGGCTAATCATAAAAAGAGCCAAAAAATGTACCGGGTCCTGCTAATCTGTTTACACCAACTCAACTATGGATTTTTTTTAGCTAAATCAAATAAATATGTATCAAATAGTCCATGGAGGATCAAGCTTTAGTCAATTTTCTTGAAATTTGGAATTTGATGCAACTTCTATCTCTTTGAAATTCAGATTGTGATACCACAACAAAGAACATAACTAAATAAACTTACCAGACACAATTTCACACAATGCTGAAAACATCATTGCATGGGCTAATGTCATTTTATAATTTATTTTATATTATGATAATTTTTTTCTACTTTATTTGTTAGTCTCCTTAAGAAACACAGAGAGTGAGAGAGGGAATTTGGAATCACCAACCATTTTACTTTATTTAAAGTAAAGCATTAAAAACAAGAAAATATTTAATATATCCATATCTGCAAAAATCTGATTTATTACAAATCTACAATAAATTATCCAGATCGGTAAACAACATTAAAAGAAAAAAAAAATTGCAGAATTACATTTTTTGGTAGCAAAAAATGCCATAATAAACAAGAAAAAATTTTCTCTATAACAAAATGGTTTCAATAAAAATATAAGAATAAAGAGGTGTTCCCATCTCCAAGATCCTATCCCAATGTGTTAGGTATAATAACAGTAATATTGGTAAACACCTCCAATTAGAAATATAGTATAGTACTTCTGATTCGATATGTCTTTCTTATGTGCAGGTATTGCAGGACCTTATGAATCCATGGTTACGACAACTAGCAGCTAGCTATTTAACTGTCACTATATCAGTGGTCATAACCAGGGATACCTAAGGTCCTGATATGCCTGCACATGATGAAAGAGAAATAGCAAATCAGAAAAACTATGCTACATTTCTAATTAGAGGTATTTGCCAATATTATAATTATTTCACCTACTACATATTGGGATATAATCTTGGAGATGGGAATACCCCTTCAAGGTTCAAATAACAAGCCATCAAAACATTATAGGGCTTGGAACATAAGATAATTTTTCTTGCAAAATTTCAATTTTTTTGCCAATAAAAAATATGTAAGTTTAGTGTTGTTGCGATCATACTAAATTTGAGAATTATATTTAAACATATTTTTTACACAAGGAACATAAATGTTGGATTGCATTTATTTTCTCAATTGCACCTCACTTGGATTTTTTTCCAATATACTGAATGGTATTGTATGGTAAAATCAATCGTGTCATTCAAAATTACAACTCATATCTCAACAAACAGGCCCTCATATGACAACATGAATGGAATTTTTTTTTAAAGTAGAGGCTCTAGGAAGAAGGGGAGGAAAAAGGTATGCACAAAAACAAACGAACTTTGCAATGTTTGGAATTGTTAAAAAATAACATTCATTCACAATGTAAATCATCTGCAGCAAATTTTTGCACTCTTAAAATTATTCAATCCGCAGGATGCCCTATCTGTTGCTGAAATGATGGAGTTTTTGATAAATAAGTTGTCTTTAAGTTTTCTAGCAGAGTGAAACATATCCTGTTACTATTAAAGTGCATTTACTAATTTTAGCCAAAAAGGTTATATCATTTTTAGATTCTAATTAAAAAAAAGATTGGAAATTCAGCAAAAATTTTCCTGAAGGCATCTTTTTTGTGTAGGAAAATGTAACCTCCCAATGGTTTCATATTGCCATTAGTGATGAGCGAGTATACTCATTGCTCGAGTTTCCCCAAGCATGTTTGGGTGTCCTCCGAGTATTTTGGCGTGCTTGGAGATTTAGTTTCTGTCTATGCAGCTGCATGATTTGTGACTGCTAGACAGGCTGAATACATGTGAGGAATGCCTGTTTGTTAGGGAATTCCCTCGTGTATTCAGGCTGGCCAGCAGCCATAAATTATGCAGCTGAGGTGACAGAACTAAATCTCCGATCACATCCAAATACTCGGAGATCACTCGAGCATGCTCTGGGAAACCTGAGCAACAAGTATACTCGCTCATCACTAATTGCCATGCAAAAACTCGATGAAATCAACTTTGAAAATGTTGATCATCAGCCATAGTTTCCTCATTTGTACGATTATCAACTTTTTGAAGCTCAAAAAATCATTTCAAGGACGAAAATTTACAAGTCGAGATGATAATTGATGCTATGAAGTTATGGTTTCCAGAAGAGGATAATTACTTACCAATGACATCTACAGTAATCTGCAGATTAAAAGTCAAAATAGGAATGAATTAACGCAATATTATGTGACTGCTTTTGAAAAGTTTAGTCAATCAAACTGTCTATGAAAAGAATGTTCAACCTCCTTTGTCTATATAATTTCCTTAGGGTATGTTCACTTTCTCTAGGCTAGGTTCATATAAGGAGATAATAGTGCCACAGAGAGCCTCACCATTAACATTATATGAGATGTATTTGCATTTGGCTCTCTGCCACTCCATTACCACATAGCATTAATGTACCCTTGAACTTTATTTCAACGTGAGAGTCAGCATTTTGTAAAGTCAACTTCAGCAAAAATTAGAGATGTTATCCTTTGTTGACAAGAAGAAAACGCCTGGTGAGGATTTTCATCTCTAATCTGTATTAGATTGGGTTGTATAAATGCAAAACAGTTCAAGTATATCTATAAAATAAACAGATTTTAGATAAATTTTATTAATGACATATCAACCTATAGACTCTAAATGGTTTGAATTAAATTAGAAAATCAAAAATGCTTAAGTCCACAATCAGCACCACTCATGAACATGGACTACTGCTCAGCCCTACATACAAGTGAAGAGTAGAGATAAGTGAATTTGTTCAGATTCAGTTCCAAATACGATCGGAATCGAATATTGTTCTTGCAATATTCATCGAACACAGCCAAACGTCATTAGAGCCAATGGGAGTAGACATTACCAATTATGTTCGGAACCGATTATAAGACAAACATTCGGCATGAATAGTGTTCGAATATGGCTCGAATATGTCAAAATCAGAATCGGGGAAAAAATCCAAACAAATTCGCTCATCTCTAGTGAAGAGAAATGAGGTGTAACTGACCCCATGGACAAGGACGTTGATGTCTCTAGAAGAAAGCAGTCATGATATTCTAATCACATCCAAATCTTTTAAACCGTTATTCCCCAAATAACTTGCTGATTGGTGTGGGTCTGGCTAAGACTAGAATGTCTGAAGTGCCAGACATTCTCGTCTCGGTTAGACCACCAATGTTCAATTGGAGGTGCCGCCTAAAGGGTAAATCCCAAGTTAACAAGTTATTTCTGACTTTTGTGGATCCCACCACTGGGATCCCCAGTGATTTAAAAAATGGAATTCTTTAACCACGAGAATGGATTCTTGCATGCATACATCCTAAATTGAATGGAAAGGAAAATGCTCTCTCTTGTCCATTAGTTGTCTATAGGACAGTTCTCAGCTATTTCTGGAAGTCGTATGGACAAAGAATTGAGTGGAGATTGAGTATGCGCACTTCCACTCCAATCAAGATGGGGCACTGCAGAATGCCATGAGATATGTCTATATGTTTCTAACGTTTCACATCAAGTAGTATCAAGAGCAACTTTTTATAATATGAAAAGAAATGATTGTGGATTGAAGAATGCATACTGCGTGTAAAAATTACTTTCGTCAGTTAAACTAGTTTGAGAACAGTCCAATCTTCAGCCACAAATGTAAAACTAATAATGATTTCAGTGGAAAGAGTTACAGGCTTCCTGATAATGCAGTCTCTCAATTAAGTGACTATTAGAGATGAGCGACTTTACCTTTTTTCAGGTCGAGTCGGGTTTCATGAAACCCGACTTTCTCAAAAGTCGGGTCGAACGAAAATCGGCCGATTATCGTGAAAAGTCGAAGGCCGACTGAAACACAAAACCCAATGCAAGTCAATGGGGAACCAAGGTCGGCAGGGAGTGGAGGACAGTAAACACACCTACAGTGCCCATTTTAATGCCAAAAACATCAATTCTTATTACTGAAGCTTGTCAACCATAATTTACTTTATAATAATAGTTAGGAATTAAAAACTGGTGGTTATTTAGCTAAAGTTGTGGGGGGGGGTAGGGCTGGCTCCAGATTTTCGTGTGCCCTGGGCCAAAGAGTGTCAATGGGCTCCTTTAACACATGCCACAATTCATGATCCTCTGATACGGCAGAGAAATAGCGGTATAGTACAATGAAAAATACTTCGCTTCTTACATCACATGACTGATATCCATTTTAAATTCTCCAATAGCTCCAAAAACGGACAGTATATTACTCCATACAGTGTTATGGCCACCTCATAGTGCGCTATACAGAGTAATGAGGCCCATATATTTCTCCATACAGAATCATTGGTCCCATAAAATGTTTGAAACAGTATATGAAGAGCTCCACATAATGCCACCGTATATGTTGGTCCCCATGGATGAAGTCCCACTGTGTTATGGGCCCAAATAATGCTCCATATATAATGGGCCCCATTTCTAATGCTCCAGTGCATAATGGGCCCGGAAATGCTGCTCCAGTGTCTGATGTCCACCTTTGAAATGCTCCAGTGTATGGTGGGCCTCATATATAATTCTCCAGAGTATAGTGCTCCCCAAAAATAGCTGTCCCAACATTGAAAACAATTAAATGAGTCTCCTTGCTAGGGAATCCCTGTACTAGTCTGGACTCCTCGTCGTCCCCATCTTCCATCTCACTGCACTTGGACTATTTAGGCAGAGGGCGTACAGATGTGATGTCATCGCGCTCTCTGACCAGAATGTCACTGTCAGGAAACGAGGAAGACGTCACGGCGGTGGAGCAGGGAGAGGTAAGTATTTCAACTTTGCAAGTGCTGTGATCCTGAGCAAGCAGGGGGGCCACTCATTGGCAACGGCACTGGCACAGGGCCCCTCATAGTACGCCGGTGTGTCTGACGGTGGGTGTGCACCCCCACCATCAGAGACACTTGATTCTATTATGAGAGACCTTGTGCCAGTGCCGTTCCCAAAGTGTGTTCCCACCCACCTGTCCAGGGAAATGGCAGTCGCACGGGTGCGTGCGCTAGGTGGTGACCCCGGCCCTGTGGGGTGAGGCAGCCCAGTTAGGGAGATGGAAAAATTGGCATATGTTGATGTTGGACATTCAGCAGCTGCAAATGGAGTAATTGGAGAAGTCTGCGGAAGAGGAGGACAAAAGCAAGCCATTTTTCTGGCAACCTACGTGTCAGCAGGGGAGGGTGGGACAAAATTCTTTGAATCCCATGTATGTTTCATTTTAATGAAGGTTATATCATCAACATTTTGGGTCAACAGACAGGTCCTTTTTTTTGTCAGGATTGATCCAGCAGCACTGAAGACTCGTTCATATAACACACTAGTAGCAGGGCAAGCGAGTTCCTGTAAGGCATATTGTGCCAATTCAGGCCAGGTGTCAAGTTTGCTGGCTCAATAGTCAAAGGGGAATGACCGGTGAGGGAGAACATCAATATGGGAGAAGTAGTTTGTTACCATAGTTGACAACTGCTGTCTCCTGTCACTTTCGATCGATGCAGTATTACCAGTCGTGTGAGCGGTACTTGAAAAATCAGTCCACAAAATGGTCATGAAACCCCTGTGTCTAACGCCACTTCGGTTGTGTGCACCACGAACACCTCTTCCATGTTGCCCCCTACGGCTTGTTGGAAAAACATCACCGCCGTTGTGTGCTGGGAATACCTCAAACAAACGGTTTACCAGAGTTGCTTGTTTGTTAGCCAATATTAGCTCTAGGTTCTCCTGTGGCATGATGTTTCGGAATTTGCCTTTATAGCATGGATCCAGGATGCTGACCAACCAGTAGTCGTCATCGTTCATCATTTTGGCAATGCGGGTGTCCCTTTTTAGTGCTCCTCCACCCAGCGAGTGCTGGGTGGAGGAGCACTTTCTGGCAAATCAACATCCCTCCAGTCAGGCACAAACCCTGCACCTGACCTTGCCACGCCAACATTTTTTCTTGCCCCCTGAGAAGCATCCTCCTCCCCAAAATAATCATCCCCATCATCCTCCTCCTCCTCTTCCTCTTCTTCCTCCACCTCGTCCACGAGACTTCCCTGAGCAGACAATGGCTGACTGTCATCAAGGCTTCCCTCCTCCTCTTCCTCCTCGGCTGCAGACGCGTGCTCCTTAATGTGCATCAAAGTTTGCATGAGCAGATGCATAAGTGAGATGCTCATGCTTATGATGGTGTCGTCTGCGCTTACCAGCTGTGTGCATTCCTCAAAACACTGAAGGACTTTACAGAGGTCTTTCAGCTTCGACCACTGCACACCAGACAACCCCATGTCTGCCTGCAAACTGCCTGCCCGTGTATCCTCCCACAAATGAATTACAGCCTGCCTCTGTTCGCACAGCCTCTGAACCATGTGCAGGGTGGAGTTCCACCTTGTTGCAACGTCGATAATTAGGCGTTGCTTGGGAAGGTGGTGCAATCGCTGCAGCTTCTGCATACGACTGGAGTGTAAGGGCGACCGGCGGATGTGCGAGCACAGTCTTCACACCTTATGGAGCAGGGCTGTTAACTCAGGATTATTATTGAGGAAGCACTGCACCACCAGGTTCAAGGTGTGAGCCAGGCAAGGTATGTGTCTGAGTTTTGAAAGGGCTATGGCTGCCACAAAATTCCAGCCGTTATCACTAACTACCTTGCCTGCTTCAATATGTAGACTGCCCAGCCATGACTCAGTTTGTCGCTGCAAGTAGTCGGCCAGTACCTCCACAGTGTGTCTGTTGTCGCCCAAACACATCATCTTCCACACAGACTGCTGATGCTTAACAATAACTGTTCGATAGTGGACACCTCGTGTGCAACACTGGCAGCTGCGGATGGAGTGCTTGTGCAACTGCGCTCTGTGGACGAGATTTCGCTTCTAGAGGAGGAGGAGGAGGGTCGAATGCCTACAGCCAACTGTTTCCTTTACCGTAGGCTAGGCAGCACTGTCCCACCGCTGCTGTCCCCTGTGGACCATGCATCCACCACATTAACCCAGTGCGCAGTGATGGACACGTAACGGCCCTGGTCATGTCTACTGGACCATGCATCTGTTGTGAGGTGCACCTTTCCACTCACTGTTTGCTTGAGTGCATGGACAATGCGGTCTTTCACATGCACGTGGAGGGCTGGGATGGCTTTTTACAAAAAGAAGTGCCGACTGGGTGGGTCATAGCGTGGTACTGCGTAGGCCATGAGCTCATAGAAAGCTTTGCTTTCAACCAACTGGTAGGGAATCATCTCTAACGAGATTAGTTTGGCAATGTGGGCGTTCAAAGCCAGTGTACGCGGATGAGAGGATGAGTACTTTCTTGTCCTACTCAGAGTCTCTGGTAGGGTGAGCTGGACTTGAGAGCTGCATATGGTGGAACTAGCAGTGGACATGGTGGACTGAGAGAGGGTTGGTGAAGGTGATGGTGTTGGTGGTGTTGCTGATGGCCTAGATTCAGTCTTTCATAGCAATAACATTGTGATTCCATGACTGCTTTGGCCTTGCGAAGACACCTCGACATTTGCTGCTGGTGGTGTGCTAACCGGTGGGCTTACAGTGGGGGAAGCGATGTAGCATTGCTGACTACCTTCATTCGGAGCAGGTGCACATGTGGTACGTGAGGTTTGGTAGTCCGTCCATGCTTGCAAGTGCATTGTGGTTAAATGTCTAAGCATGCAACTGGTATTCACATTTCTCAGATTTTTCCCTTGGCTAAAGGTCTTTGCGCACTTCTTACAGATAACTTTTGCCTGATCATTAGTATTTTGTTCAAAAAAGTGCCACACTGCACTCTTCCTACTATGGAAGACATTTTGAGACCTTGCAAGCTGTGCTAATTTGACCGTCTGGCCAAGCTGTCCTGCAACTCTTTTGGCTTTTGTAACACATTTTTGGACTGCTACGGTCCAGCCAGATAACAGCTGTTGCGATGTCGTTGCCTGCTGCAGATCCTCCTCCTCCTCTTCTGAGCTATTGGCAGCGGCACCCTCTTCCCCAATGGATGCCAATCTGGGTCATAACTGGGTCATCCATCACCTCCTGTTCAATTTCATGTGCACCTTTCTCTGTGTCACCGTGTAAGGTGGTATAGTATGCGGGAAGGGGCACCTGAGTTTCATCAGGGTCTGATTCTGCCTTAGTACACTGCGAGGACAATGTAGTGCTCTGAGTGAATGTACCAGCAGAAAAAACTAGCAGTGGCTGTGCATCAGTGCACTCCATGTCAGATTCATCTTGGACTGGGGAATTCACGATTTGCCTTGCTAACCCAGGCATGGTATGTGAAAAGAGCTCCATGGAGTAATCGGTAGTGTGGCCTGCCACTTCCTTCACTTTTGGTAGGGGTGAAGGACACAAGGAAAGGTGTTGTTCCTGACCAGGAGCCTCCAATGATGACTCAGTGCTTTAATTTTTTGAAACTTCAGAAGAGGATGCGAGAGAGCTGGAGGCTGTGTCAGCAATGTAAGCCACAACTTGTTCCTGAAGCTTTGGCTTTAAAAGTGGTTTACCTACTCCCAGAAAAGAGAGCCTTCGAGGCCTTGTGGAGCCAGACGATGACGCAGGCTCAACACCTCCTGCCTTAGGTGCAATTGTGCTTTTGCCACTACCAACAGATGCAACACCAGCACCACCACTATCGGGACCAGCTGGCAACCCCCGCCCTCTTCCATGGCGTCTTCCACCATACGTGCTCATTTTTGTGAAAATGTACCCAAAATACCACCAACTATATGGTACTGTAAAAGAAGGTAGAAGGTGTATCTACTATTGGTGAGAAATTGAATCTCACTATAGATTTGAGGACACAGAACTATTGTCTCTGGCCCAGTAGAGATTACACCTCAATGTAACAGACTGAAATTGGATGGTGAATGACAAGGTGGAGGGTGTCTATAAGATTGGTGAGATCTTGAATCTCACTATAGATTTGAGGACGCTGAACTATTGTCTCTGGCCCAGTAGAGATTACACCTCAATGTAACAGGCTGAAATTGGATGGTGTATGACAAGGCGGAGGGTGTCTATAGGATTGGTGAGAATTTGGATCTCACTAGAGATTTGAGGATGCTGACAATGATGCTCTCAGTCCAAGTATCGACGCATAAAAATAGAAATGATTCACCGCACTCGACAAGTTGATAGTATGCAAAAACTCGTATATTTATTCAAAGTGTCCAATCCATCAACAAAAGTGTGCCTAAGCAAGATTAGGAAATGTACAATCAGAATACCCGACGTTTCGATCCTCCCGGATCTTACTCATGGGGTACACTAAAATAAAAACATATATACAATATATAGTGAATAATCCAAAATATATACAGAATATAAACATCGATTGTGGATAGACAATCACCAATGTATAAGCATTGAAGCGGATATATACATATAAGAAAAGAAAAATAAAATACAAAGACAAACAGAAAGATATGCAAAGTTACTGGCGGAATATTACTAGTCAGCCATAGTATATTATTTTGATTTAGGATAGTACGATGCCTATACCTTTCAGGTACATTATACATTCTCTGCTGAATCTGTCATTTTACTCATACTCTACAACCATTGAGTAGCTTACACTTTTTATATATTTCCACCTACAGTTACCTTAAGGGGATACATGTCCTTTTCAAATGCCCTAGGTCCGCCATTTTTTCTATTAAGGTAAATCTATGGTGTCTCTTGTCTCTTAATCTCCTGGAGTCAATTTCAAACGTTGTACTTGTCTTAATAAATCAAAATAATATGCTATAGCTGACTAGTAACATCCTTACAAATCGGATGCCAAACTGATTGTCCATATGGCAACTGTTTTTTTTTCCACACCCATCATTTTGGAGTCAAATTGCAACATGCTGCAATTTTTCCACATGCCAAATACAGCTGAGAAAAAATGAATAGATCTGCACTGCCTCACTGAATAACATTGGTCAGAGTGCGCACTCTTCGAATTAGACGCCAGTGTGAGCAAACCTTTAGCATGAGATATAGCAGGGATCTCAAATACACAACCTTAAGATAATTCTTACGGTCCACAGACAACCTGGGTTAGAGTTCTGGGCCTAAGGGTCTTGGGGTGTTTTCATGACCAGAATGTCTTTATAGTCTTTTTTTCCCAATTATCTGCATACACAATCTGGCAGGTAGATTTCCTGCAAATTGCAAATTGCAATTGCCAGCTGCAGTAAGCCATTCTTGCCTTCCTGCTTTATGTGTTTTCTCTATAACTCTGCTAGTGAGATGGTGTCATTTTGCCAACTGCATGATTCAGCAGGTCCCAAGCCAGAAGAGGATGAAAGTGGCACCATGGTAGATTGGCTGGAGACATAATTCCTTTTTATTAAGAAAGCTGGGGTGAGCATGAAGTGCATTGAGTGGGGAGAGAGGACATATACAGTGAGGAAAAAAGTATTTAGTATGCCACCAATTGTGCAAGTTCTCCAACTTAAAAAGATGAGAGAGGCCTTTTATTGACATCATACAGTAGGTATACCACAACTGTGAGAGTCAAAATGAGGAAACAAATCCAGAAAATCACCTTGTCTGATTTGGAAGCATTTATTTTGCAAATTATGGTGGAAAATAAGTATTTGGTTACCTAAAAACATGCAAGATTTCTGCCTCTCTCACAGACCTGTGTCTTCTTCATAAAGAGGCTCCTCTGTCCTCCACTTATTACCTGTAGTAATAGCATCTGTTTGAACTTGTTATCAGTATAAAAGACACCTGTCCACAGCTTCAAACAGTTACACTCCAAACTCCACTATAGTGAAGACCAAAGAGCTGTTGAAGGACATCAGAAACAAAATTGTAGCCCTGCACCAGGCTGGGAAGACTAAATCTGCAATAAGCAAGAAGCTTGGTGTGATGAAATCAACTGTGGGAGCAATAATAAGCAAATGGAAGACATACAAGAGCACTGATAATCTCCCTCGATCTGGGGTTCCATGCAAGATCTCACCCCATGGGTCAAAATGATCACAAGAACGGTGAGCAAAAATCCTAGACCCACATGGGGGATCTAGTGAATTACCTACATAGAGATGGGACCACCATAACAAAGGCTACCATTAGTAACACACTACGCCACCAGGGACTCATATCCTGCAGTGCTAGACGTGTCACCCTGCTTAAGCCAGTACATGTCCAGGACCATTTGAAATTTGCTAGAAAGCATTTGGATTATCCAGAAGAGTATTGGAAGAATGTCATATGGTCTGATGAAACCAAAGTACAACAGTTTGGTAGAAATGAAACTCCTTCTGTTTGGAGGAGACAGAATGCTGAGTTGTATCCAATGAAAACCATACCTACTGTGAAGAATGGGGGTGTCAACATCATGCTTTGGGGCTGTTTCTCTGCAAAGGGACCAGGACGACTGATCCATGTACATGAAAGAATGAATGGGGCTGTGTATCATGAGATTTTGAGTGCAAACTTCCTTTCATCAGCAAGGGCATTGAAGATGAAATGTGGATGGGTATTTCAGCATAATAATGATCCCAAGCACACCTCCAAGGCAATGAAGGAGTGTCTTCATAAGAAGCAAATGATGGTCCTGGAGTGGCCTAGCCAGTCTCCAGATCTCTACCCCATAGAAAACCTTTGGAGGGATTTGAAAATCCATGTTGCCCAGCGACAGGCTCAAAACATCACTGCTCTAGAGGAGGTCTGCATGGAGGAATGTGCCAATATACCACCAACAGTGTGTCCCAACCTTGTGAAGACCTACAGAAAGCATTTGAGCTCTGTCATTGCCAACAAAGGTTATATAACAAAATATTGAGATGAACTTTTGTTAATGACCAAATACTTATTTTCACCATAATTTGAAAAATAAGTCTTGCCAAATCAGACAAGGTGATTTTCCGGATTTGTTTTCTCATTTTGACTCTCAAAGTTGTGGTTTACCTATGATGTCAATTACAGGCCTCTCTCATCTTTTTAAGTGCGAGAACTTGCACAATTGGTGGCTGACTAAATTCTTTTTTCCCCATAGTAATTGCAATCAATTGTAGGTGTAATGAGTGGTAGAAAATACATATTATTGTAAACAATTGTCCGGAGAGTAGGAAACAGAACATGCAATTGTAATGATTTGTAAGTTGAGAGAGAGGACACATAATTGCAATGAATTGGGGCATTGGTTGGAGAGAGGAAATGGAATTGTAATGTTTTGCGGGTGGGTGCTGTCTTGAAAATATGAACCGTTTCCAGGGGTTCGAGTACATTTCCAGAACTTTCCTCTGCATTGACTGGGACATACATGCTGCCCTTCCCCCAATTAGATGTGTACAGTACACACACAAGCAGTAGCATCCAATCCCCTCCTTCTCTTTCTGCCTGCATGTAATTCTATCTCACTCTTTCCCCCCCTCCCTCGGGAATGTGTGTTTGATCCTATCACCCCTCCATAATGCTATGCAGCTGTGTAACGTGAAATCGAAAGTAAAAGGTTATGAGCTTATGGCTTTGGAAATCACTTTGTTCCGTTAAACTGGTATATAATAACGCAGACTAGGCGTGGAAGTAGGAAACCTATATTTTTGGGATGAACATCATGAGTACTATCCACAGTGGTGTTTTCTGGCTTATGCATGCATCAGGAACTCAGAAAAGGGTTCCTGCCTTTCCCTAGCTGACAGATAGTTCTCAATTGGTATCAATAGAAAGTTAATTTCGTAATAAGAAAATGATAGTCCTGCCATCACCCTATGAGCCTCGCAGTCAGAATTATGATTCTCATAAGGCTTTAGTAACTTCTGAAAAGGGGAGTGCATTCCATAGCTTAGCCCACCCCATGATGTCATTCAGGGGGAAGACCCTTAGTTTTGGGCAAAAGGTAAAAAGCTCAGAGGCTCAGATAAAGGGGGGTCATTTGCCCGGGTTGCCATCTAGGAGTCAGCTGTGCTGTTGAACCATTTTCCCTTGGGGAAGGCACCCCTTCCCCTCTCCCACATGGCATGCCATTGACTGAGATATCTATGTTCCTTCTTTTAATCCATGTTATTTTGCAGTTGCGTGTATATATTGTAATTGTCTCGTTTGTAACATCTGAGATCGAGGATATACATACCGCCCTCCCTGCAGAGTGCCCAAAAGCCAGTACACCGCAAGGCAGCCTTTCTGGTGACTACTTATCCTAGGTTTAGTTCCCTGACTGATCTGAGGGTAACGGGGCGCCAGAGAGCTGCGAGTTGCAACGAGTTACAACCAGGAACTGAAGGTGGGATTGTGAAATAGGATCCCTGACTAGTGCTAAAGAAAACATGCTATTGTAATGAATTTGTGAAAGGATGGAGAAAAGAAATGTAATTTTAATAAATTGGGGTGTGGGGATAGATGATATACAATTGCAATGAATTGGGTAGGAAAGAGGTATAGTGACTGATTAATTTATATTAGTATTGGCCAGTGGAAAACTGGCCAATCATAGTTAATGGGGGATGCAGTTTGGGGAGTTTTGTAGCAGCCAAAGTTGCCATGTAGCCTCAGCCTAAAGTTAAAAATGTGGATTGCGCCCTATTGGGACTTTTCTAGATGTTGTCCAATATCATTTTCGTTTGAGATCTCTGATTTATATGGCCATAATGGTTCATACTAACATAGTATTTGTAGAGTTGCAAGAGAACAATATGTGAAGAAGTACAGGTATGGGGGTGAAGATGTGTTATAGTTGAAGATGTTTTCTACAGGACGCATAAAGTTTATTAATAAAAATAATATTTTTTTTATTTAGTGCTACCATATTTTGCACCACTTTACAGTTAAGTGGGGACATGTACAAGCAAGCTTACAATCTATAAGGAAATAGAGGGGGGCACAATAGCTATAATGTGCTTGTTATGTATGGTCCAGCCATCATTGTAATAAATAAGGGTTTCTATATAAAACTGCAACAGCCACTATTTGTCTAGGTACAGTTACTGTGTGCTTTTGAGTAGATGGAGGATGTAGAGATACAGATCGTGTTTAACATTTAGAAAGTGTGAACAGGGGAAATTTAGGCTAGTAAGTTGAGATGATAGGTCTGTCTAAAGAGATGTTTTAAAAGCACACTTAAAAGTGTGAGGGCTAGATATTAGTTGGATAATTTGAGGGAGTGCATTCCAGAATGTTGGTACAGCACTGGAGAAGTCTTGGAGATGGAGGTGCGAGGTTTGGATTATGGTGGATGTTAGTCTTAGATCAGTTGCAGAAAGGAGAACACTGGTAGGGTGAAAGGCACAAATGAGAGATGATAGATAGGGTGATGTAGAACTGCATAGAGCTTTGTGGGTGAGAGAGATAAGTTTGAATCTTATTCTATAGCAAATTGGTAACCAGTGCAGTGACTGGAACAAGGTTGGGGCATTGGTAAAGTGGCTTGGCAAAAATATGTCCCTGGCTGCTGCATTCAGGATGGGTTAAAGACTAGACAGTTGGGTTAGAGTGAGACCTAACAGTAGAGAGCTGCAATAGTCCAGTTGAGAATGAATAAGAACAACAGTAATAGTTTTTGCAATTTCAAAAGGTGAGAAAAGGTTGGATTCTGGAGATGTCTTTAAGATACAGGTAAGATGAGAGAGTGAGTGATTGGATATAAGGAATAAAGGAAAGTTTTTTGGTAACCTCAGAGTCAATGAATTAGAGCAGAGGTATTACATATTTTGTTTAAAGGGTTATTCTCTCAGCTTTCCTGTTTTCATTTACTTATTGCCTGGGGGGCACAGGGGGCACATACTTCCCCTTGAGTGACAGATCTAGTACAGTACCTTTGTCCTATTGCTAATCTTCATCCTACTACTGTGGCACATCAATAGTCTTTTGGTAATAGCATTGAATTTTACACTTTTATCACTATATATTGATAACAGTGCAGAGAAATGAATAGAAGAACCGCTGTTCAAATTGCCGATGGTGGAGGTTTAGTGCTTAGGACTAACAACAGCAGCTTGGTCAGGAGCTGACAGGTAGAGGGAAATAAGCAATTGTTTAAATGCTGAATAGAAATTAATGATATAGACATAGGTGAATGGTATTTCTGGAGTTAAAGGGGTGTACCCATCTCTAAGGTCCTATCCCAATATGTAGTAGGTGTAATAATAATATCAAAATACCTCCAATTAGAAATGTAGTATAGTTTTTTTATTTATGCACTATGTCTCTTTCCTCATGTGCAGGATCTTAGGTATCCATGATTTTGTCCACTGATATAGTTAGCTTTTTGTTAGTTGTTGTAACCATGGATACCTGAAGTCCTGTAATGCCTGCATATGAGGAAAGTGACATAGTGAATAAAAACTATATACATTTCTAATTGGAGGTATTTGCTAACATTATTATTATTATTATTATTATTATTATTCCTACATATTAGGATAAGATCTTGAAGATGGGAATAACTTTTTAACACCTCAGCCTGGAATGTACCTACTTTGCAAACTCATCCAGGCGATGTTGGTGGATTTCCTTGGCAATAAGCTGGACACTATGTAAGATAAAAGATCTTATAGTGGAAAAATGATAGTCGATAAAAAAGCAAGTCAAATGCAAACTTGCTTATTTTCATGTTGTCCAACTATACCAATTTAATAACATGACAATATAGTTTTAGTTATATAAGAGGTGACGTTGCACACTGATTCTTCCTTTAAGAAGTGATAGGAAGTGGATAGACCTCTATATACTCTATATGAGTTGCCAGACTATTTCTTTGGGTAGTCAAAATGAAATGACAATGTGTACTATGGTTAAAACTTGCTAAAAAGGTCATCAATTTGCAGACAAGGTGGCAAATATAAATGAAGAGGGGAAGTCAGTATTAATTTTAAGGTTTCACCTGTCCCCAAATGAAATGAATGAAACTTCAGCTTGAAGAATAAAGGAAGGATAAAGTATCCCTGGTTACAAAATTGTGAAAATAGTAAAGGATAAAAGTGTTTTTTTTAAATCATTATCCAAAACTTAGGACAACACTTAAAAAATAAATGTGTTTAGTTTCTTAGGGGTTAAGAAATATGAATTATAGAGGGCAGGATCATTTCGAGGAAGTGGCCAACTAGAAGCAGAAGAGATAAGTCACCAAAGATTTGTATATCACGCATTGATTCTTCTTGTCGCTTGTCACTATGGAAAAAGTACCACTGAGGCAGTTGATTTAACAGAGTTCATACTCAACAAGTCATATATTTATGTGAAGGTCTTAAGCAGTAAATTATAATATAAGTGATTAATGATTTAAGTCAGTATGTAGAGTTTCATTTAAGCTTACAGCACGAGGATGTGAAGAACAACAAAGTGCTGAGGTGTCATTATGAGAGTTATATATAGTTGACTTCTTCCAGTTTATAGATCCTGTCCCATTGGAATTGACAGCACTAATTAAAACTACATTTTAAATTTATAACTATTAATTTATTTTCTTTAAAATGTTAGACATGCTTGAAAAAGTCATTTGGCCAATAAATATACATGTCAGAAGAATCGTGTAGTCAGCTTCTTTTTTATGGTGATGGATTAAATGTTGATGTTGCAGGTTAACACTACAACTATCGAGACATATCCACTCCTGATTATTCCTGAATAAAAGCATGAAAAACAGCTCCAAACTGCTTTGTGTAATCAAAGCATTAAAGCTTGTTGATTTCTTAAGATATCAGCGATGTTGGATTCAAAAAGTCTTGGTGCTAATTGGTATCTTTTTTTTAACAAAAGGGGGTTGTCTCATGTGAGAAATATATGGCCACTGGATAGGTTATACAGTAGATGTTGGACAGGTGTGGGTCTCTGTGGGTTGACAAAAACTCGCTGAATACAGGAGAGAATTGTACCTTGTTTAGAAAACATCCAAGACTTGAGATTATCTTGGAGATTGAACCTATCTCTAAATAGGGGAATTCTCAAACCTTAGTGAGTGGTAAAGTGATAGCGCTTGCTCCTGCACTTTCCATCATTAACATGGAAGTTCCGTATATAGCTGAGAGCGTTTCCTCCGCTGTATTTGAAACACCAATAGCAATGAATGGAACCCATCTTAGTATTCCCATTCTAGAGATAGGCAAGGTTTCGATATCCATCAGAAATATATGGATATTTCATAAATGTCTCTCATGAGAGAATCCCTTCCAAGAGGACACAATTGAAACAGAGAGGAATTTATTTCATCATTTCAAACTCAGTCCTGTTGTTTGTGGGAAAAAAAAATAAGAGAAGACTTTTCTTTAAAATTTTTTATACCCCTTGAACCACCCATGGCTGTGGCTAAATAAAAACAGTCATTGGCAACAACAGAAAACTGATTTGTATCCCTTTATACATCAGACTTAACATGTTATACTCTATGTTAGGTCTTTTTTTTTTAGCTCATTAAAAAGGAATGCATGTTCTATTTGGACCGCTCTTGTGGACCAAACTCACCCATTAAAGTGAATGAGTCTACAAAAATATCAATAAGCACACAGAGGCCATCCATTCAGTCATGTGCAGCTGGATTTTCAGTGAGTGCTCAATAAAACTATCTTTTCATTTTTTGGATGCTAGAAAAACTGATGACCCACTGATGTTAAAAATAGAGACTCAAAAATGGACTAAAAGCACTTCTGATGAAAGACAGTATTTTTGCAAATAAGAAAAAACACTGACATGTGAATTTGGCATTGGGCCATGTTCAAACAAGCCCGCTCGATCAAATAGTTTGGGCGTCATCAATAGGCTGTAAGCCAGACACTGCATCACACCTATCTGTGCGACTGGCATCATATGCAAGCTCCACCTGGGTGCAGGTTTAATACTACACAGCCACCCCCTCCATGAATTGGTAGGTTTCTGAGTATCTATATGCATCATTATTTTTCACCCATGCTGCCCCCTTTATAATAAGGATCTGCTACATTCTTCTAGTGCATTGGTAATCTGACCAGGTGTTGGGAAGGCTGTACCTTTCATTGTGTGATGTTTTTTACATTGTGTTCAATGTTAGCCATTATCTCAGCACAGGAACATTTTTTTAACACATCCAATTGTGGAACTTATATTTATTCCATGATCTATTAAATAAAATTAACTTTATTTGAGAGAAAACCACTCTGATTACTGCAACATCATGCACAACCGCTACCAGTTGCTCAGGAGAAGTTATCCAGTTCATGGTGGATGGATCCCTGCAAAAAATATCATATCATTCAATTTATTATTTCTTCTTTTATGAAGTCTCACCTTTATGAAGCAGAACAGGTAGTAAAATGTCATTGCTAGTCTGACTCAATGTAATGTTACTGTTGAGGAATCAGTCCACACTAATGGTAAAAGAGAGCATCACTCCCCTTGATGCCCGTGGTCTGCTGTTTAGCACCCCACGCCCACTTATTATTGTAGATATAGACTGTATGGGCTCCTGTAAGATATATATCATTGTAGATATAGACTGTATGGCGGGGAGCTAAGCAGCAGACCACGGGCATCTCCTCATCTGGCTAAGGTATTTTGCACTATTACCCACAATTTATTTTATTAAGGAATGGTTTAGAGCAATTGCTTTCTATACATTAGGCAAGCTGGGCTTGACTGATCCCCTAGGGTAAGGTTGTTTTTTTTTTTTTTTTTTTGGCTAGGAGTAATATTGTCCGTTTGGATGAGGATTAAATTGGCAGTCTATTCTCAGTGAATTATTAATGATGCATTGTTGCAACTCTATATGAGATGACACTTTGAATTTGTATAATGATAAAAACCTCCACTATTTTCTGCTGTTTATCCCCATTTGGGGTATGTAATCTGAAAAAAATGAATTTGTAGCCAATTTTTATATGTTTTTATTCTGCTTAATAAAGTTATGTATTTTAATATAAATGTGGTTCACTTCGTTTTGGATAAAAGGGGAGTGATACTCTCTTTTTTCCGTTAGTGTGGAGTTATATGTTGAAGGGCCAACTTAACATTTGGAAAAATTGTGGTTTGATTGTTGAGGACTCTGGCCTATAACCCTCTAAGAGGGACTCGAGAGGAAAGTTTTTCTGCTTTTAGTTCAGGAATAGGGGGATAAGAAGTAAAGTGAGAAGATAGCACCTATGAAAGTGTTCTGGCTGAGAAAATAGGAAAACTTTAGATTTCACATTCACCTGAGATTCGATTGTTGCGTCGCCACACTCCTCGTATAGATTGGGCTACTGGGAGCATTCTGGGTTGGAGTAGTTTGTGTGAGGGACAATGCATGAAGGCTCAGGTTCAGGTTGAATCAACCGAGGTCACCTCGGATCTGACTTCCCTACCTAGGCAATACGCCAATGTGTTCTCCAAGAAGGCCACAGAGACTCTTCCTCCTCATCTCACCTATGAATGCCCTATAAACCTCATTCTGGGGACAGAGCCACCTCATGGGCGTGTCTACCCTTTGTCTCTCCCAGAGACTGAAGCAATGTCAGAATATATCAGGCAGAATTTGGAGAGGGAATTCATCAAGAAGTCGGTGTCTCCTGCTTGGGCTGGTTTCTTCTTTATCCAAAAGAAAAATGGGAAATTACGTCCCTGTATTGATTACAGAGGTTTGAACGTCATCACTATCAAAGGCAAGTATTCTTTGCCACTAATCCCTGAGCTCTTTGATAGACTGAGGGGTGCTAGGATATTTACCAAGTTAAACTTGCGTGATGCTTATAATTTAAAACGTTTATGTGAAGGAAACGAATGGAAAACCGCCTTTAAAACCCGGGATAGTCATTATGAGCATTTAGTAATGCCATTTAGTCTCTGTAATGCTCCCACAGTCTTTCAGGATTTCTTGAATGACATCATTCGGGAGTTGTTATTCACATCTGTGGTGGTATATCTGGATGACATCCTCATCTATTCTCTGGATATCGTCTCTCACCGCAAAGATGTATGTAGGATTTATCATAGAATCATAGAATCATAGAATCGTAGAGTTGGAAGGGACCTCCTGGGCCATCTGGTCCAACCCCCTGCTCAAAGCAGGATTCGCTAAATCATCCCAGTTAGATGTCTGTCCAGCCTCTGTTTGAAGACTTCCATTGAAGGAGAACTCACCACTTCTCGTGGCAGCCTGTTCCACTCATTGATCACTCTAACTCTAGCTCCTTTGTGCTAATTCTCTTTTTGCCAAACTGGAGAAATGTGTGTTTGAGCAGGAGTCTCTACCATTCCTTGGGTATATTATTTCTGCCAAGGGTTTATCTATGGACACTGCCAAGCTGGAGTTGGTATTGAACTGGCAGGAACCTCATTCCCTTAAAGCAATGCAGCAGTTTATGGGTTTCATTAATTACTATATTTAGTTCATTCCCCACTTCTCAAACCTTAGCAGCTCCCTTGGTAGCCCTCACCAAGAAGGGAGCTAATTCTAGGCAGGGTCTGAGGATGTCTCAAGACCTTTACCTCTCTGAAAATCCATTTCACTAGTGCACAGGTTCTTCATCAGCCTGATGTGGATAAGCCCTTCATGCCTCTTCCATTGGTGCAGGAGCAGTCCTGTATCAATAGGATGCTCAAGGTCATAAATACCCTTGTTTCTTCTTCTCCAAGACCTTCTCACCAGAGGAGAGGGATTGTTCCATCGGGGACAGGGAGTTGCTGGCCATGAAATTGGCCTTTTTGGAGTGGAGACATCTCCTGGAAGGGGTTTGGCATCCCTTTAAGGTTTACATAAACCACAATAATCTCCTCTATCTTCAGATCGCCCAACGGCTGAATTCACGTCAGGCCAGGTGGTCCTTATTCTTCTCCTGGTTCAATTTTACCATACATTTTTTGTCCAGGGAGAATAATTTGCATGCCGATGCCCTGTCCCATTCTGTAGTCTTGTCGGTGGATGGGGATGAGCCACATCTTATTGTTCCCTCTGAGAACCTTCGGACAGTGGCACCGGTGTCGCTTGAGCAGGTACCTCCGGGCAAGACCTGTGATCCCCTAATCTGCGGCCTGAAGTTCTCTCATGGGCACACACTTCCAAATTGGGTGGGCATTTCGGCATCAAGAGGACCACTGAGCTTCTGTATAGATTTTATTGGTGGCTGCGGAAGGCACGTGATGTGAAGGATTATGTGCAAGACTGTGCCTCATGTGTTAGGAATCAGTCCTCCAGGCAGAGACCTGCGGGCCTGCTCTATCCCTTGCCGGTGGCAGATAGGCCCTGGGAGATGGTCCGGATGGACTTTTTTATGGAACTGCCAAAGTCTCGTAATAACAAGGTAATTTGGGTTGTCACTAGTGTTGAGCATTCCGATACTGCAAATATCGGGTATCGGCCGATATTCGCGGTATCGGAATTCCGATACTGAGTTCCGATACTTTTAACATATCGAATACCAGAATCGGAAGTTTGCATAATGCTATGAGCCAGTTTGATTTGATTCAGCCAATGAGGAATCCTCAGAAGTGTGGGCACATCCTGTTAGGCATGCAGGCATGTTAACTAATGGCATGGCTGTAATTGGCTGCTGAAATGATGTCATGGTGCACTATAAAAGCCGCTGCTGCCACCATTTAGGGTTCACTCTGCTGTAAATTCAGTTAGGGACAGGCTGCTGTTCAAGACTCGGAGGGACAGTTAAAGATAGCGATTTTCAAAATAATATTGTGCTTTACCCAGGTTACATTATCAATCACTGTAGCTTTCTTTTGCTTTGCAGCGCTGTTCACAGCTGTCTGCAAGGTCTGTGTGAGTGCAGCTCACGCTGTGTAGTGTGTCCTGCAGCCACCTCTGGTTGTAGGACGCTCAGCGTTCATCACTGCCTCATACATAGTCCTTTTTTTGTTTTATTGCAGCTCATTTTTTCAGATTTTTTTCTACTATTAGTGTGCTTCCATCCGTATCCATCTTCATTGGTTGGTTGCAAGCACTATATAGGAGTAGATAGAGGAGACTTTTTGCTGGCGTGTGCCCTGCAGGCGCAGCCAGATTAGTATTAGCCTATTTTTTGGAGCCTCATCTATTGCATTGTAGGTTACCTTCCTGCATTGTAATAGCTCCAAAAAGTTTGTGATACTATCGCTTTCACATCTTTGGTCACATCCTTTTTGTTTGTTTTTAAAAAAAAACACGTAAATAAAGTTCACCAAACACTCCACTTGACTGTTGTGTAGGCCACATTAGCTCATATTAAAGTGAAGTCCACACACTTTATAAAATTAGTGTTTCTTATATCTGTTAGCAGCTTTTCAGGAGTAAGCACACTAAGCCCCCCCTTTGTACTTTTCTGCCTATCTTTATCAGTCTACCAAGATGAAGAAGGCAGGGAGTAAGGCACGAGATCGTGGTCGTGGGCGTGGAGATTCAGCAGGGAGAGAACGTGGGGATTCTGTGCCTGCTGAGGGCACCAGTGACTCAGCATCCCCCAGTTTTACCAGACAACAGTCCTTAATGCGCAGCTTTGTAGGACCTCGCCGTACCCCACTGCTGCGGGATGAACAAATTAAAGCCTTTGTCGGATGGATGGCAGCTAACACATCGACTTCAATGACTTCCACATCCTCTCAGGGCCAGAGCAC
Organism: Dendrobates tinctorius; assembly: GCF_039654945.1. Taxonomy (NCBI): domain Eukaryota; kingdom Metazoa; phylum Chordata; class Amphibia; order Anura; family Dendrobatidae; genus Dendrobates; species Dendrobates tinctorius. Next base: position 7,840,165 of record NW_027361797.1, read on the forward strand.
TGAAGAGCAACCATCTGTCTCTTCACCACCTGCCAAATTGCCCAGGCAGTCAGAGAGCCCTGTACAGGAGCCATCTCAATCTTTACTTCTGTTCTCAGAATCTGTTGGCTTGGAAAGAGGAGGCCAGCCAAGCAGCATTCTAGAATGTGAAGAAGAGGGAGTATGCAGTGATGCGCAACTGGTTTGTCCCTCTGAATCTGAAGAGGAGGGTGGGCCAGTGCCTATGGTCAGCACACCTCAGTACGCATCTGATGATGATGAGACTCAGGTGCCACTTTCTGGTGCGTATGGTGCTGGCGAGACTACCCAAGAGAAGCAGGTGTTTGAAGAGGGGAGTGTAGATGATGAGGTCCTTGACCCATCATGGCGTGAGGAACAGGAAGGTGGTGGGAGCAGCTCTGAGAAAGAGATTCCCCGAATGGCCAAAACAGGAGGGAGAGGGAAGGGGCAGACTTGGTTGCCTGTAGCCTCCACTTCGGCACCCGTTAGGAGCATTCCTCTTCCAAAACCCAAAACGGGCGCTCCCAGGACTTGCAGTGCGTGGTCCTTTTTTGACACAGTTGCAGATGACATTTGCTTTGTCAAATGCAAACTGTGTCATCAGAAAGTCAAAAGAGGGAAAAGTGTCAGCAACCTCAATACCACAAATATGTGGAAACATGTGCGGACCAAGCATGTGGTGGAGTTACAAAGACACACTGAAGACGTAGGCCAACCTACAGCACCACCTACCACCTCTTCAGCTTGTGTTGTAGCCTCTTCCTCCAGCTCACACACAGCTGGTTCAGCTTCCTCACAGGATCACATGGAAGAAACTCTGGCATTGTTGTCCAGAGACCCAGTGACATTCCACCCACAGCACCACGTTCCCTGTCATCCTCACACTCCCAGGCCACTCTGCAGCCATCGGTAGCACAGGCATGGGAGAAAAGGCAGCCATACTCGGCAAACCATCCCCGAGCACAGGCTCTGAATGCTGGCATTGCAAAACTACTAGCCCTTGAAATGCTCTCATTCAGACTGGTGGAGACTGACACCTTCCGTAACTATGGCAATGGCAGTCCCATAATATACCGTGCCCAGCCGCTTTTATTTCAGCAGGCAAGCCGTCCCTGCCCTGCAAAAGCATGTGGAGGGAAAAATTAAACATGCGCTACTAAACGCCGTCAGTAGCAAGGTCCACCTGACCACCAATGCGTGGACCAGTAACCATGGACAGGGACGATACCTTTCCCTCACTGCCCATTGGGTCAATGTTGTGGAGCCGGGTACAGATCTTGAGAGTGGCGCTGTACGTGTTCTGCCAACTCCAAGGATTGCAGGAATCCAGTCTGTACACATTGACTCCTCCTCATACTCCAGTTCCTCAGAATCAGCGCTGCAGGAGCCTGTTACGACCGATATGAGCATAGCCGTGGCCAAACATCAACAGGCCGTACTGAAATTAATTTCTTTGGGGAATCGAAGCCACACAGCGCAGGAGCTCTGGAATGCCATCAAGCAGGAGAGCGACGTGTGGTTTGTGCCAGCGAATCTCCAACCAGGCTTGGTAGTATGTGACAATGGCCGAAATCTGGTGGCAGCTCTGGGCCTAGGCAACCTCATTCACATCCCATGTCTGGCACATGTGCTCAACTTGGCCGTGCAGAGCTTTCTGAGGGACTATCCGGATCTTGATGCACTGCTGCACAAGGTCCGCATAGAGTGCGCTCACTTGCGGCGTTCCAGCATGGCAAGATCGCGCATTGCAGCTCTGCAGCGCCGATTCCGCCTTCCGGAACATCACATCATATGTGACCTACCCAGAAGGTGGAATTCAATGTTACATATGTTGGAGCGGTTGAGCGAGCAGCAGGCAGCAGTAATTGAGTACCAGCTGCATCAGGCGCAAACAAGTCGCACTGTGCACCGGTCACACTTCAGCACCACTGTGTGGGACTCTATGAAGGACATCTGCCTCGTTTTGCGTGCCTTCGATGATTCCACGCGGATGGCGAGTGCAGATGATGCACTAGTCAGCATGACTGTCCCCCTTATCTGCTTGCTTCAAAAAACACTGCAAGCACTAAGGGAGGAGGTTTTGGAAGAGGTGGAGGATGAGGAGTCACAAATGCCATCTGCTTCTGGACAGTCTGCGCAACGTGGTTCCTCACAAAGGCCTAGGAAGGGGACACTTTGTGAGGAGGATGAGGAGGAGTCAATGGAGGAGGAAGACATCTCTTCAGAGGAGGGAGGTACACAATGCTCTAGTAGTCAGTATGTACAGCGAGGGTGGGGTGATGCAGAGCAGGCAGAGATAATGCCTCAAGCAGGGGACAGCATTTCTTGGACTGTTGGGAGTCTGCAACACATGGTTGATTTCATGCTGCAGTGCCTGAGAAACGACCGCCGCATCGCCCACATTCTCAAAACAGCTGATTATTGGGTGTACACCCTCCTCGATCCTCGCTACCGGGACAACTTATAAAGCCTCATAACACCATTGAACCGGGAGCGTAAAATGCGGGAGTACCAAGACACCCTGGTGCATTCCATCATGTTCTCCATTCCACCCGAGAGCAGTGCTGCTAGTGCTTTACAAAGCAGCTCTGTGCATCTAGGCATTGGAGGAAGCTCTGCACAAAGAGGGAGCAGAGGCAGCGCCTCAGCACAAGGCAAGACCAGTATGGCCCAAATGTGGCAAAGTTTTGTGTGCCCGCCACAAATGTCTACACCATCACAGACGGCTCCAGTCAGCAGGAGGCAACGTTTCCATCAGATGGTGACAGACTACTTGTCTTGCCCTGTCAGTGTACTCCCACACGGCTCTTCCCCCTTCAAGATTTGGGTCTCTAAGCTGGATACATGGCCAGAGCTTAGCCAGTATGCATTGGAGGTGCTGTGTTATGATTGAGTGACCGTAGGAGGCAGACACAAAAATAGAAGCTACGTCCAGAAAACCAGAGGAGCTGGCAACTATCCGATTGCAGACCCCTGAACCTATCAACACAACTAGCAGTAGCTGTGGGGGGTACCTACGGTGCCCTAGACCCCTCGAACACAGCCGGAGGACTATATAGCCTAAAGATAGAAAGGGAAATCTAAACTGCCCCAGAGCAGACCCCAAAGTAAAAGGCAGCCTCCAACATATAATGACGGTGAAGCAAGATGAAAAAACACTGACACAGATAGGCTGAGCAAACGTTGGGGCCCAATCTAATCTAAACAGGAAAGGAAAGGAAAGCTCCTGTCTGCAATCGGCAAAAAACCCTATCAAAAACATAGGCCAGCAAGCTGAAATGGAAAAAGACCCTGAAGCAACTAAGCTTCAAAACTAAATCAGCACTCTGGTATTTTCAGAAGACAGAGCTAAGGAGTTCAGCTCACCCCAGCAGGGAATGGCTGAAATCCAGAAAAAACAAAGCAAGGCACAAATGCAAAAAGCCATGAGGAAAACTTAGCTTTAGCAGAGCAGGAATTCAGACTGGACTCCAAGGATACCACAGAGAAATCACCCGCAGGGAGGAATGGGCGTGTGCAGCCTTATATCCAGTCTGTGACTCCACTCAGCCAGTCATCATCATTAATCTCAGGTGTCTGATAATCAGACTCACTACCTCTCCTTACCAGAAGAGGGAATTCCTCGGGCCTCAGTAATGAAGGGGAAAATGAACTCACAACAGTGCTGGCTTGCCCTGCTGTTAGTGTATTATCGGAACGCGTCTTTAGTGCCGCAGGTGATGTACTAACAGACCGTCGCACGTGACTATCCTCCGATAACGTTGACCGGCTTACTTTTCTGAAAATGATCAAGGCCTGGATCTTGCCGGAATTTGCCAGTCCTCTTCCAGAATAAATAATTGGTTGGCAACAGTATCCAGGTCTCCTGTTGTGTTCATGTTTCCACCACCTGAACTGTAATCCCTGGGCTCCAACACTGCCAGTTGTTGCTCAGAAGTGCCGTCTGCACAGAGAAAAACACTAGCTCCTGTGTTAGTGGGGTTCAGTAACGCCAGCTGCTCCCCTGCTGTGTGTCCGGCAATATCTCCTGCTCCCTCCAGATTCAAACTGCATCACATTTTACACTTGCTCCCAGTAGGCCTCAGCCTACGCCATGATTGATCCTGGGCTCCAACATCGCCAGTTGTTGTTCAGAAGTGCCGTCTGCACAGAGAAAAACACATGCTCCAGTGTTAGTGGGGTTCAGTAACGCCAGCTGCTCCCCTGGTGTGTGTCCGGCAATATCTCCTGCTCCCTCCACATTCAAACTACATCACATTTTAAACATGCTCCAAGTAGGCCTCAGCCTACACCACGATTGATCCTGGGCTCCAATACTGCCAGTTGTTGCTCAGAAGTGCCGTCTGCACAGAGAAAAACACATGGTCCAGTGTTAGTGAGGTTCAGTAACGCCAGCTGCTCCCCTGCTGTGTGTCCGGCAATATCTCCTGCTCCCTCCACATTCAAACTACATCACATTTTAAACGTGCTCCAAGTAGGCCTCAGCCTACACCATGATTGATCCTGGGCTCCAACATCGCCAGTTGTTGCTCATAAGTGCCGTCTGAACAGAGAAAAACACATGTTCCAGTTTTAGTGGTGTTCAGTAACGCCAGCTGCTCCCCTGCTATGTGTCCGGCAAAGTCTCCTGCTGCCTCCACATTCAAACTACATCACATTTTAAACGTGCTCCTAGTAGGCCTCAGCCTACACCATGATTGATCCTGGGCTCCAACATCGCCAGTTGTTGCTAAGAACTGCCATCTGCACAGAGAAAAACACATGCTCCAGTGTTAGTGGGGATCAGTAACGCCAGCTGCTCCCCTGCTGTGTGTCCGGCAATATCTCCTGCTCCCTCCACATTCAAACTACATCAGATTTTACACTTGCTCCAAGTAGGCCTCAGCCTACTCCATGATTGACCCTGGGCTCCAACAATGCCAGTTGCTGCTCAGAAGTTCCGTCTGCACAGAGAAAAACACATGCTCCAGTGTTAGTGGGGATCAGTAACGCCAGTTGCTCCCCTGCTGTGTGTCCGGCAATGTCTACTGCTGCCTCCACATTCACACTACTACTGATTTCAAGCGTGCTCCAATTAGGCCTCTGGCTCCACTCTGTCTCTAGAATTTACCCTGGCCTACAACACCACCATTTGCTGCTCAGAAGTGCCGTCTGCACAATCAACACTTGTTCCTGTGTTACTGGGGTTCAGTAACGTCAGATGATCCCCTGATGTGTGTCCGGTAATGTCTCCTGCTCTGTCCACATTCCCACTACTTTGCCGAGTATGGCCGCCTTTTCTCCCATGCCTGTGCTACCGATGGCTGTAGAGTGGCCTGGGAGTGTGAGGATGACAGGGAACGTGGTGCTGTGGGTGGAATGTCACTGGGTCTCTAGATAACAGTGCCAGAGGTTCCTCCATGACAATCCTGTGAGGAAGCCGAGCAAGCTGTGTGTGAGCTGGAGGAAGAGGCTACAACACGAGCTGAAGAGGTGGTAGGTGGTGCTGTAGGTTGGCCTACGTCTTCATTGTGTCTTTGTAACTCCACCACGTGCTTGGTCCGCACATGTTTCCACATATTTGTGGTATTCAGGTTGCTGACACTTTTCCCTCTTTTGACTTTCTGATTACACAGCCTGCATTTGACAAAGCAAATGTCATCTGCAACTGTGTCAAAAAAGGACCACGCACTGCAAGTCCTGGGAGCGCCCGTTTTGGGTTTTGGAAGAGGAATGCTCCTAACGGGTGCCGAAGTGGAGGCTACAGGCAACCAAGTCTGCCCCTTCCCTCTCCCTCCTGTTTTGGCCGTTCGGGGAATCTATTCCTCAGAGCTGCTCCCACCACCTTCCTGTTCCTCACACCATGATAGGTCAAGGACCTCATCATCTACACTCCCCTCTTCAAACACCTGCTTCTCCTGGGTAGTCTCGCCAGCACAGTACGCACCAGAAAGTGGCACCTGAGTGTCAGCATCTGATGCATGCTGAGGTGTGCTGACCATAGGCACTGGCTCACCCACCTCTTCAGATTCAGATGGACAAAGCAGTTGCGCATCACTGCATACTCCCTCTTCTTCACATTCTAGAATGCTGCTTGGCTGGCCCCCTAATTCCAAGCCAAGAGATTCAGAGAACAGAAGTAGAGATGGCTCCTGTACAGGGCTCTCTGACTGCCTGGGCAATTTGGCAGGTGGTGAAGAGACAGATGGTTGCTCTTCAGTGCTCTCGCCCTGAGAGGATGTGGAAGTCATTGAAGTCAATGCATTATCTGCCATCCATCTGACAACGGCTTCAATTTGTTCGTCCCGCAGCAGTGGGGTACGGCGAGGTCCTACAAAGCTGCGCATAAAACACTGCTGCCTGGTAAAACTGGGGGATGCTGAGTCACTGGTGCCTGCAGCAGGCACAGAATCCCCACGTCCTCTCCCTGCTGAAACTCCACGCCCATGACCTCGACCACGTGCCTTACTCCCTGCCTTCTTCATCTTGGAAGACTGATAAAGATAGGCAGAAAAGTACAAAGGGGGCTTGGTGTGCTTATTCCTGGACAGCTGCTAACAGGTATAAGAAACACTAATTTTATAAAGTGTGTGGACTACACTTTAATATGAGCTAATGTGGCCTACACAACTGTCAAGTGGAGTGTTTGGTGAACTTTATTTACATGTTTTTTTCTAAAAAACAAAAAGGATGTGACCAAAGATGTGAAAGCGATAGTATCACAAACATTTTGGAACTATTACAATGCAGGAAGGTAACCTACAATGCAATAGATGAGGCTCCAAAAAATAGGCTAATACTAATCTGGCTGCGGCTGCAGGGCACAAGCCAGAAAAAAGGCTCCTCTATCTACTCCTATATAGTGTTTGCAACCAACCAATGTAGATGGATACAGATGGAAGCACACTAATAGGAGAAAAAAATCTGGAAAAATGAGCTGCAATAAAACAAAAAAAAGGACTATGTATGAGGCAGTGACGCACGCTGAGCAGACTACAACCAGAGGTGGCTGCAGAACACACTACAGCATGAGCTGCACTCACACACAGAGACCTCACAGACAGCCGTGAACAGTGCAGAGAATTGGGCACTAGCACTGAAAGGCTGCAGAAAGTCTCCGCTGTCTACTCCTGTAGTGTTTGCTACCAATGTAGATGGATACGGATTTATGCACACTAATAGGAGAATTAATGAAAAATGAGCAGCAATAAAACAAAAATAAATATGTATGAGGCAGTGACGCATGCTGAGCGTCCTACAACCAGAGGTGGCTGCAGGACACACTACTGCGTGAGCTGCACTCACACAGACCTTGCAGACAGCTGTGAACAGCGCTGCAAGGCAAAAGAAAGCTACAGTGATTGATAATGTAGCCTGGGTAAAGCACAATATCATATAGCTAATCGCTATCTCTAACTGTCCCTCAGAGTCTTGAACAGCAGCCTGTCCCTAACTGAATTCACAGCAGAGTGAACCCTAAATGGCGGCGGCTTTTATAGTGCATCATGACATCATTTCAGCAGCCAATCACAGCCATGCCAATAGTTAACATGCCTACATGCCTAACAGGATGTGCCCACACTTCTTAGGATTCCTCATTGGCTGAATCAAATCAAACTGGCTCATAGCATTATGGGAACTTCCGATTCCGGTATTCGATATGCAAAAAGTATCGGAACTCAGTATCGGAATTCCGATACCGCGAATATCGGCCGGTACCCGATATTTGCAGTATCGGAATGCTCAACACTACTGATAACAGTATTGATGTCCTGTGGATGGCATTACTTTTAGACGTTTTGCCGACCAAATGATCACACTGTTGGATCAGTCACACTGCAGTGGGCAGCAAAGTGCCAGAGTCACCTCAAATCGCTACCTGCTTCAAGATAGTCATAACACCTCATGACAGAAGCTGACTTTTTTTGGCCCCCGCAGTACCTCAATTAGTATCCTGCCTCCCTCAGTCACCAAATTAGTATGATGGCTTCAACAGGCACTCATTCAGTATGATAGCCCTCAAAGGCTTTCCGCTCATCAATATAATGGCTCTTACATTGCCCCTCTCGTTATGATGGCTTCCACAGCCCCTCACTCAGTATGATGCCCCCAGAAACCCCAAACTCAGTATGATAACTATCACAGTCCCTCAGTCAGTATGATGACCCCTACTACCAGCAACTAAGTGTGTTGGTCCCCATAACCCTGCAATTTTAATAATGTTTCTCACAGTTTCTCGCTCAGTATGACGTCCCCAACACCTATCCACTCAGAATGATGGCCCCTATAGCTCCTTCATTTTTATGATGGCCCCCACATTTCCCCACTCAAAATTCTGGCCCTACAGTCCCCTACTCAGTATGATGGCCCCACCCACACTCATTATGATGACCTTTACACTCGACTTGGAAGTCAGAATGTGCCCTTAGCTGTGCTTTCTAACCTCCTATCCCAATGGTGTAAAAGCTGAAAATGGCATTGCTTGGCTGGACCTCATCTTTTATACTGGCTGTGTTAGATCCCCTGATCGGCTGCACTAAACCATTTTATGTGATAGCTGCAAGGCTTCATTAGGAAGCCCACAGGTCCTGCCTGACATCATTGTTTGCCGTCTGAATCATCAGTAGTGTGTGAAATGGCACAGGACATTTTTTTTCTATCTTTGCAAACTGAATCACACAGTGTTTAATTTCACAGAGACCTGCAAATTTGAGGAAATAAAACTTGAGGTTGATATTCAGTGAATTGGTCCCCTCATCTCTAGTAATGATATCTCAGTTAATGTTTTAGAGGCTTTTGAAGGACATTGGCAGAGACAGGTAACTAATCATATAAATAATAATCTTCACTTTTATATAGCGCTAACATATTCCACAGCTCTTTACAGTCTGCACACCTGTCCCCAATGGGGCTCACAATCTAAATTCCCTATCAGTATGGCTTTGGAAAGTGGGAGAAAACCAGAGTACCCAGGGGAAACCCACGCAAACATGGGGAGAACATACAAACTCCTTGCAGATGTTGTCCTTGGTGGGATTTGAACCCAGGACTCCAGCGCTGCAAGACTGCAGTGCTATCCACTGAGCCACCTTGCTGCCTACTTTACCTTTCATAAATTAAGCATAAAAAATCTACTACAGAATTAGTCTTACATGCTTTTTTATTTGAAGAATTACACAAGACAAAGGAAGTTTGTGGAGTTTAGGACAAAACAAGAATATTCTCTTTTTTTCATTTCAATTTCAATTCTTCTCTAGTTATGCAACATTTTAATTTTTTAGTGATTTTTTTTTTAGTACGGTAAATATTAACATCGGATGAGCAAAAATGTCTTCTAATTGTACTAACAGTAATATATCCCCACAATTCATGTAAGAAAATTGAAGCACTGGTTGCATAATATAATCTAGCAGCTTTCTCATGCTTTTTATATATTATTGTCTCTTTTATTACAGAAAAATACAATAGCTATAAATGTACATATTTCTATCTGCGTTTTAATTAATTAATTAATTAGATTAAGTTGTGTATTTAGCTGATGTTCAGAATTAGATGTCTGTTTAGCTGTGTTATTCTGTATATATATATATATAGATCTATGTAGAAAATGAATTTAAATGTATTTTATAAACATTTATCAAGTAACATAAAGAGTCATGCAATAAATTTTTTTATTTCTAATGGAGATTCAGTGACTGTATTCTTCTAATACCGTAAAGTCAGCGCTTGCTGAGTAAACTATACGTGCATGTGATGCTGCAGATGAGCCCTCTGGTGGCAGTAAAATGTATGAGGTTGAAAAACATTGTCTAAAGATCCATAAAAGTTAGAAGTTTGATCTAAGTGCTTGAGTATATGGAAGATATACAAGAAACAAAGCTTAATACAGTGCATTATTGATCACAGCGGTGTACACTATGTTCAATTAAATGTTTACAAAAAATGTTTCTATCAAAAAATTTGTAGACAATAGTCTTTAATAAACTTTACATCATTTAAATAAACTGAATATAAAATACTCTAAATGTAAAACAAATGATTTTCTAAACATATTATATTATAGTATTAAGTATAATCCTGACCACAATGACTAGACAGCATGATACATCATAGTATCTTGAGCAGCATCTAAAGTTCTTTATATCACTATATCCTTTCATGTTTGTTTATTCAGCATCTATTCTTCAAAGAAACTGAGTTTGTACAGTACTAGTAATGATAAAAGTTAGGTCAGAAACAAACTGATTTCTCTCTGGAAATGTTCTACTTCAGCAAATGTTCAGTTTTGTCCCTCTGATATGGATTATAATTGTACATTAGACAGTCCTAATTCAGACATCCGTTTTTTTTGTACATGAATAAATTGGACTGATGTTACAAATGAGCAAATCTGCGGTAAATTGATTTGGGTAGACAAATGCCGTAATTTTTCGGACTATAAGAGGCACAGGACAATAAGATGCATTCCAAATTTTGGGGTGGCAAATAGCAGAATAAAGATTTTTGTAAGATGGGGGCCCATCTTACTGTCAAAATTAAAGGTATCTTATCTGAGGGCTGGTGGTGGTAGAGCGGGGTCACAGGAGGCATGGTCTCTTCCTAAGTAAGCCAGCAGCGGCAGAAGTGGGGCAATGCTGCAGTCCCGAGGTGCGATGCTGTGGGTCCAATGTCGGCGGTGAGGCAGAGAATGGAGCAGGGTTTCTTCCTCAGGATGCTGGCGGCAGCAGATGTGGCACAATGCTGCAGTCCCTGGGTGCGATGCTGTGAGTCCGGAGTCGGCAGTGAGGCAAAGCATGGAGCACGGTCCTTTCCTCAGGATGCCGGTGGCAGAAATGTGGTGACACTGTGCCCTGATGCCACGGCGAGCAGAGCCGAGTGCATCACCAGCTTCTCAGCGGCCATCTTCCTGAGGCTGCACGTGCACAGATTGAGATCTCGGTGGTCATTTTCCTGAAGCTGAGGGCCGCAGAGATCTGAATCTGCACTCGCGCCGCCTCCGGCGGCCCATGACTTCAGGAAGATGGCAGCAGGGAAACCGGTGATGCACTTGGCTCTGCTCTCCATGGACACCGGGCCACGGTGTCACCACATTTCTGCCACGGGTATCCTGAGGAAGGGACCCTGCTCATCAGCATATGCCCGCTGTTGCTGATAGCAGCAAGAGCAGGCAAGGTTGATGAGAGTATTCATCAGCTGGTGCTTGTGCTATATGTAAATAAATGAATTTAAAAAATGGGTCTCTTCTATTCTTGGTAACCAGCACAGGCAAAGCCAACAACTGCGGGTTGCAGTCTTCAGCTGTCAACATTATCTTGCCTGGTTATCATAACTAGAGGGGTCCCCACGCCATTTTTTTAAATTATTTAAATAATTTAAAAAACAGGCTGGGTTCACCCCTTTTTTGGCACCCAACCAAGCTAAAGCAGACAGCTGGGTGCTGGTATTCTCAGACTGGGAAGAGGCCATGGATATTGGTCCTCCCCAGCCTAAAAATAGCAGCTCACAAGCGTCCCAGAAAAGGCACATGTATTAGATGAAACAATTCTGGTGCTTTGTTCAGCTCTTCTCACTTGCCCTGGTGCAGTGGCAAGTAGGGTTATAGGTTTGGTGTTGATGTCAGCTGTTTTATGTCCGCTGACACCAAGCCCAGGAGTAAGTAATGGAGAGGCATCTTTCAGACGCTCCCATTACAAACCCCATAGTCAGATTGTAAAACAAAAAACAGCTAGAATAAGCTCCTTTCATTGAAATAAAGACATCCCATGATGATCCGGATGATTTGAATAGCGGTCGCATCAGTGCAGTGCTGGTTTTATACACAGTGGGGCCCTGGGCAAAACTGTAAAGTGAGGTCCCAAATGCTAATATATTGTACCATCACACATAAACATTTTGGTTGTATTTACATGCACTGAGTTGAGGCCATTAAACGACCGTGATCGACGATATTGAAGTCGTTCCACGTATGTTTCCCAACCTCTGTACACCTGAAGAAGAATTATGAGCACAGAATGATAACTCGTAAATCAATCTGTCCCTATTTCATGTTATCGGCAGCACATCTGCAGTTTGTCTTGCTTAGAACAATGATTTTTATTCCTATATAAACAATCCAATCACCTACTGAATGAGCAGCATTTTGCTTGTTTAGTATAATGCACTTCATAGTCCTCCATATAGTATAATGCACACCCCATAGTCCTCCAAACAGTATAATACACTCCCCATAGTGTGACGACTCCTGGAGTGGACCCTCTGGGTCGTGGCACCATCCCTTCCAGGGCGAGCTGACCTAGTGAGGACCTGGTGACAGGGACTGTCAGGGGCAAGCCCAAGGGGGTAAGGTACCACAACTGCTGGCACCAGGTGGCCGGCTCACAGGAGACATGAGTGAGTTTGCTGGCAGGAACATGCAAAGCATGACACAGGGACACACAGGGTACAGGACGGTAAAGGGCGAGTGTACGGAGGCACAGAGAGTACAGGACAATACAAGGCATGTACACAGGAGTGCGCTAGATACAGGATAGTGCAAGGCGGGTACACAAGAGCACATATGGCGTACACAGACAAGCACGCCCGGGTGAGAGAAAAGCAGGGCGCGAGCGAAGGAGCATGCCAGAGTACAGAGTCAGACAGAGCATGCGCAGAGAGGCATGCCAGAGAGCAAGGCTAGGCAGAAGGTGTGCCAGGAGGCACAACAGAGCATTGAGGGGAGCATGTGCTGGGAGGCACGAATGAACACAGTGCAGGAACAGAGCACTAGGCTGAGTACAGGAATGGAGGATGTGCCAGGAGGCATGATAGAGCACAAGCCAGAATGTAGGAATGGAGCATGTGCCAGGAGGCACAACAGAGCACAAGGCAGAATATAGGAACAGAGCATGTGCCAGGAGACACAACAGAGCATAGAACAGAGCGTGTGTCGGGACACACGAATGAACACAGTGCAGGAACAGAGCACTAGGCTGAGTACAGGAATGGAGCATGTGCCAGGAGGCACGATAGCGCACAAGGCAGAATGTAGGAACGGAGCATGTGCCAGGAGGCACAGCAGAGCACAAGGCAGAATATAGGAATGGAGCATGTGCCAGGAGGAACAACAGAGCACAAGGCAGAGGACCCGAATAAAGTGCACAGCCAGGCAAGGACAAGGCAGACTAAGCCAGGAAGCACAACAATAATCAGACACCTCCCATAGGAAGAGGTAGCCTGATATAGCACATGAGCACAAGGACTTCCTGGTCAGGTCCTCAAATACCGTAGAGAGGACAAGACCAGAGGCAGAGCAGAGAAGAGCGTGCGTGCGCACAAAGAACTTAGTGCGGACATCGAACTAAGTATGAGAAGTGCACGTGCGCACCCGACAGGACCCCCGGAGCGGCCGTGGCATCGGAAGATGTGACGTTGTGCCCCCAGGTGAGAGCGACGTGATAGGCGGTGTGACGCATAGTCCTCTAAATAGTGTAATACATTCCGCATAGTCCTCCATATAGTGTAAAACACTCCCCATAGTCCTCCATATAATATAATGCACACCCCATAGTACTCCATATAGTATACTACACTAGCAATAGTCCTCCTTACAGTATAATGCACAGCCCATAGTCTTAAATATAGTATAAAGCTTCTATAGTCCTCCATATTGTATAATGTACCCTCCATAGTCCTCCAGATAGTATAATACACTCCCCATATTCCTTCATATTGTATAATGCACCCCCATAGTCCACTATATAATATAACACACCCCACAGTCCTTCACATAATATAATGCATTTACCATAGTCATCCATAGAGTATAATGCATTTCCCATAGTCCTCCATACAGTATAAAGATATGCCCATAGTCCTCTATCCGGTATAATGCACCCCCATTGTCCTCGACACTGAATATTGCAGCCCCCATATAGTACATGCAGTATAATACACAGTCTATAGTCCTTGATCGAGTATAATGCAGCCTCATAGAGTATAATGCAGCCTCATACTGTATAATGCAGCCTTATAGTCCTCCAGTATTATGACCATCACATTCTCACTGATTTAAAATTAAATAAATACAATACTCATCTCTCCCCATTTCTCCGCTCCTCCGGACTCTGCAGCGTGTCTTCTCAGCAGTGTGTCCGAGCGATCAAGTGACATCATCATGCTCACTGCATCAGACAGTGGGGGAATGATAGGAGAGTGAGAATCTTCTTATGTTCTTTCCTCCATCATTGTTTTCAACAGTATCAGCTTCTATAATGCTGGTACAGCTGAATGTGCGATGTGGGGGGGTGTAAAGCCTGCACTGGCTCTGCACTCCCTGACTCACGGGCCACATAGCGGCCTCATGGTGTGCTGATATTAGCTGCATGCCACTTGCTGAAGGCAATTTTGAAGCCAGCTGGAACATACGGAAGCAGGAGAAAATGAATGCTCCTGAACTCTCGTGAGAAAGGTCACTAGAGTTCATAGCTGATGAACAACGTCACCTGACCTATGGCACCACTGGCTTAATGAGAAAGCTCTCACGCAGCCCGCAGTGCAGTAAGTGAGGTGTCTGTGGTTCATCAGCTATGAACTCCTGTTTTTTTCTCACATCACCGTGAGGCACTGATGCTGGTCCTTCTCGTGCAGCTAAGTGTGTCTTCTAGATGCCAGGCTGAAAGCTTGCATCATGCTGACATTCAGCAACGCACCTAGATATAGCAGAGTTGAACTTGTATCGGGACAAATGGATTATCTTCTCATTGGACAGGTGAGGAATATGGTTATGCATTATTTTTGGTCTTTTACAGGGGACATGGGTTCCAGTGGACTAGACGTATAGGCGAGTAAAGCTTTGCTTTTATATTTTTCTTTCATATAAAGGTATCAGTGTCTTTATTTCAAGTAATGGACTTTATTCTGGCTGTGTATTTTAATAATAGTCCTCCATATAGTATAATGCACACCCCATAGTCCTCCATATAGTATACTACACTAGCAATAGTCCTCCTTACAGTATAATGCACAGCCCATAGTCTTAAATATAGTATAAAGCTTCTATAGTCCTCCATATTGTATAATGTACCCTCCATAGTCCTCCAAATAGTATAATACACTATCCATAGTCCTACATACAGTATAATACACTCCCCATATTCCTTCATATTGTATAATGCACCCCCATAGTCCACTATATAATATAATACACCCCACAGTCCTTCACATAATATAATGCATTTCCCATGGTCATCCATAGAGTATAATGCATTTCTCATAGTCCTCCATACAGTATAAAGATATGCCCATAGTCCTCTATCCGGTATAATGCACCCCCATTGTCCTCGACACCGAATATTGCAGCCCCCATATAGTACATGCAGTATAATACACAGTCTATAGTCCTTGATCGAGTATAATGCAGCCTCATAGAGTATAATGCAGCCTCATACTGTATAATGCAGTCTTATAGTCCTCCAGTATTATGACCATCACATTCTCACTGATTTAAAATTAAATAAATACAATACTCATCTCTCCCCATTTCTCCACTCCTCCGGACTCTGCAGCGTGTCTTCTCAGCAGTGTGTCCGAGCGATAAAGTGACATCATCATGCTCACTGCATCAGACATAGTGGGGGAATGATAGGAGAGTGAGAATTTTCTTATGTTCTTTCCTCCATCATTGTTTTCAACAGTATCAGCTTCTATAATGCTGGTACAGCTGAATGTGCGATGTGGGGAGATGTAAAGCCTGCACTGGCTCTGCACTCCCTGACTCATGGGCCACATAGCGGCCCCATGGTGTGCTGATATTAGCTGCATGCCACTGGCTGAAGGCAATTTTGAAGCCAGCTGGAACATACGGAAACAGGAGAAAGTAAATGCTCCTGAACTCTCGTGAGAAAGGTCACTAGAGTTCACAGCTGATGAACAACGTCACCTCACCTATGGCACCACTGGCTTAATGAGAAAGCTCTCATGCAGCCCGCAGTGCAGTAAGTGAGGTGTCCGTGGTTCATCAGCTATGAACTCCTGTTTTTTTCTCACATCACCGTGAGGCACTGATGCTGGTCCTTCTCGTGCAGCTAAGTGTGTCTTCTAGTAGCTAAGTGTGTCTTCTTGTAGCTAAGTGTGTCTTGCCAGGCTGAAAGCTTGCATCATGCCGACATTCAGCAACGCACCTAGATATAGCAGAGTTGAACTTGTATCGGGACAAATGGATTACCTTCTCATTGGACAGGTGAGGAATATGGTTATGTATTATTTTTGGTCCTTTACAGAGGACATGGGTTCCAGTGGGTTAGACGTAAAGGCGAGTATAACTTTGCTTTTATATTTTTCTTTCAAATAAAGGTATCAGTGTCTTTATTTCAAATAATGGACTTTATTATGGCTGTGTATTTTAATAATATGACTACAGGTTTAGTAATGGGGGTGTCTTATAAACTCCTCTCAATTACTAACCCCTGGGCTTGATGTTAGCTGACAATACAAATCTGACATCAACCCCAATACTATTACACCACTTGTCACCGCACCAGGGCAAGTGGGAAGAGTGAGGTTAAGCACCAGAATTGGTGCATTTTATGGATGCGCCATTTGTGGGGTGGCTCATGGCTGATGTTTTGAGCCTGAGAGGGGGCCAATCTCCATGGCCCTTTCCTAGGCTATTAATAGAAGCCTGTAGCTGTCCATTCAATCTTTGCAGTCTTTGCTGGTTATTGAGTATAGAGGGGACCCTTTACCACTATTTCCTTCCTTTGACTTCTCTTGGATTATGGTTGTTTGTTTTTAACTTTTAATCAATATCAATAAAGAATATCCAAGGAGGAGATGGGGGCACCAATTTAAAGCTTTTTGTGTGTGTCAAAAAAACCCGATGACTTCAGGGTGGCCAGTGCATGTTAGGTTTAGAGAACACTGTCATTCTCTCTCCACAAAAAAGGGTCTTTAAGATTTATCAAACATATTTATGATTTTCATAGTGCAGATCCTAATGTTTTAAGATTCGCTGGCATTGAAAACATTAGTTACCTCGCACAGGGAGGTGATTACAACAGATTGCTCCTACGAAGAAAGCAAAGTGAATATTAGCTACAGATGCCAAAGATCCCCTTACTTTAAATGATAAATTAGACATGTTGTGTGGTTTTGACACCTGCCTTGATTTTTTAATTATGTTGTATATGTTGTATAACATATAGTGTTAAACCCTCACTCCCATTAAAAGGAAGTGTCGTAACATCACTTACTATTATGGACCAGTAGAAGTGCAAGTTAGGCGCGAAACAGCTGTAGTCTATCAGGTCTACTGTCTCTCCTTGAAAAACTCCCCTGTCACCTGCACAACCTCACTTTGTGATGTTATGCACGTAAAGAAATAAAGGACTTCATCTTCAAGGATCTGGTGAGTGCTGCAATTACTTCTTTTCCTCTACATTGGTTAACAATGAAGAGTATATTTTGTTAGGGAGTTTGTTTAATATGGAAGATAGTCTGAAATTCTCTAGCTTCCTTGTTAATCAATATCATGTTGCAACATAAATGAAGTATCCCTTCAAGTGCAAACCAGGTGCAATTGTATGTCTTTGTAAAAGACTGTGGCAGACATACTGGGTAAATATGCATTGAATTTCAAATAAATCACCAAGAGCATCACAAGCAAATCACACCTATACCAACTCCTTCTCTGTTTTTCATAGTAGGTATCACACATGCTCTCTTTTCTTTGTCTCAGAAATACATGGCAGTTGATAGCAACAATTTCAATGTTTGACTCACCAGTCCATTGTATATATCTCCAAGTATCTAATATTCAGCCTGGTAGGCGTCAGGATTCTTTCGCTGCACATAGTTCCCAAGCCTTGTCTGCCTCTGTGGTCTCCCATTCTGGTTTGACCGCTGTGGGTGCTGCGGAGCATAGACGTTGATCCTAGCGTCTTGCTCAGGCCCGTGCTATGCGCTTGGCTACTGCTGGTTCTCCAGCCATGTCCTTAGTAACCAGTAATAATCAGGTGCAGCATGACACTCTGGAGCCTAAGTCCAGAAATCATCTTACTGAGCATGTCTGTGATGTGACGCCTTTTCATTAGTGCTCGGATGTCAGATGCCCTGCTGATGTGGCAGCTCCAGATTCGCCCACAGGTGATATCAGTGTGAGTGTTAGGGGTGGAGCTTTGCCTTTAAAAGGCTCTCGGCAATGCCTGTGGGTGCGCTAGTGTCATTCATGTTTGGTGTGTGTGATTGGATATGCTAGCACTCTTACTGCATGTGTATGTGAGTTGGTGCTCTCTATCAGTTTTGAGACAGATAGGGTTTTTGCTTCCAGCATCTGTATCCAGTCATGTGTGCTCTTAGCACAGCGGAGTTATAGAGCAAGTCCAACCACTGAGGCTTTTTCTGTGAGTCTACAGGGTTTCGTTTAAGTTTACAATTGCTAGCATCAGTGTAGCATTTGTTTTTGACTCTGCGTCTGTTTGGCCACGTGTGCGATTGGCACGGGTCAATTACAGAGCGAGCTCAACCCTTAGCTTCTCCACTCTGTGAAGTTAACAGAGCTGTGTTCTGTGTGTTCTGGTTCACACTGCATGGTGTTAACGCAGTCGTGCTGTGTGTATGCTGGCCGTGTGTTCCACCACTATCATATAAGCTGCAGTTTTACATCTCTGCACGGTGAACCCCTGGTTGTGATTGCACTTCATTAAATAACTTTAGTTAGTGCGATCTGCCAACCCTAACACAGTCCTTTTGTTGTTTAATCTAAACAAGACTTTTCTTATTGCTTTGGCTCTCAGTACTGGCTTCTCTCAGTTTCCTCTGAACAGTTGATGTTGAGATGAGTTTGCTACATGATGTCTGTGCATAATTTGTGAATCAAGTTATCCAAGGTATGGTCAGTTTGAAATTTCTGACTTTGATTAGCTTATCCTCTGCAGCATATATAACTTTAGGTGTTTGATATGGCACCTTTTTGAGAGGCAATTCATAAAAGCAATTGCTGGTGGTAAAGACTGTATTTGTTCATATGTTCACAGTTCAAGCAGTTTTCTGAACTGTCTGACCCTCATATCTCAAAGTGTCTATGGACTTTCATTGCTATTTACTTATTTTAGTTGCTCTTGCCATAGTTACACTTAGAACTAGTGCTCAGCACTGTATCGAACTGTGCACCAATATTACCTCTGCCAAATACACCTGAAGTTTGATGATTCCACAAATAAACTCTTTATGAGACATATTTTTTTTCTTATAAACAATTTCCAGTGACTACTTGATGAAACTGCTTTAGAGAATGCCAAGGGTGTGTAAAGTTGTCTTCAGATAAAAGATTAAAGATTGGGTACTTACTAAAGTTTAACAGATTCTAGTTTGTGCCACATGCAGAGATGATCGTATCAATTCACAGAACTCCAATCCAGCATCCAGGTCAGTGGTACCTGGCTACTAGACAGGATGCCTTAACTTCTGGTGTTCCTAGTGATGCATTTGATTTGTCAATGATGGCACAACCTCATCAGTGTAACGTGATTCCATGGCCAATTGTATCTTCTAATCTGAACCCATCCAAAATACATATGGGGAATTCTGAAGAGACAAATTGAGCTTCACTGTCCATCCAGCATTCAGTCTCTAAGGCTAGTTTCACACTAGCGTTTCCTGGAGCTGCGCATGGCCGCCGTGAAGCTCTGCCCATGGCCATGCCTCCTGCAGTCAGCTCCGCCTATGAGCGCATGACGCTGCTAGCAACCTGCGTACCCTATCTTTAGCATTGGGTACACAGGCCATGCACAGGTATGCGTTTGCCAGCACATGCATCCTTTTGACGGTGCGCTGATCGCACCAAAATGCAACATGGTGCGTTTGGTGCAGGTTGGCACACCATCAAAAGGACACATGCACCGGCAAACGCATACCTGCACAAAGCCTGCGTACCCAATGCTAAAGATAGTATATGCAGGTGGCATGCAGCGTCATGCGCCCATAGGTGGAGCTGACTGGAGGAGGCGTGGCCATGGGTGGAGCTTCACAGCGGCCGTGCGCAGCTCCAGGAAACTCTAGTGTGAAACTAACGTAAAAGAGGTCATTCTTGAAGTATGGAAAAGTATAGATGTTGCAATATGTTGCTGACATGTTAATCTCATGCCTAGAAGACTTTGTGCTGTCCTTACAAATCATGGAGGTCATACAAAATACTGGAGGTAGTCATTTTTTATGTGGGGTGCATTCATTTTTGCATCAACTAATTTTAGTAAACTGAAAATTTTGTAATGAAAGTTATATTATTAACCTTTCTCTCATGTTATAGGTTCAAAAATATTCTATGAAACTCAATCTTGTTAAAATTTTGACAACTGTTATTGTATTCAGTGAGATTTTGATAAAAATCTTACTATTCAAATGAGATGTGCTCAATTACGCTGAGCACTGTATGTATGTATGTATGCACAGTACCAGTGAAAATATTGGACACACCTGGTCATGCAATGGTTTTTATTCATATTGCAATGTGTTTATTATAGATTCAGACTGAATTCGACAAAACTACAGAAGGACACAAATACTTTAAAAACAAGGAAACATGCAAAACAATGCAAAATTTGTGTTAGATTCCGCAAAGCAACCCCCTTTTGCTCTGACAGCTTTACTTATCCTTGGCTTTCACAATCTTAATATAACAATAGTGCACGTGCCAGTAATTCGTTAATGGCATAATTAAATTCAAGAAGAACAGCTCTTTTCATTTATTTCTATCAGCATCAGAGACTTTGCTTAAAAAAATCTGAGCGACATTAAAAATACACGATTTACATACATACATTCATATGCACAATACTGAGCATTGCAAAGTCACAAAAGCAGTTATCACAAAGTCAAAATATTTATTCATGAAGAGAATAAAACAATGCAAGAATATTAGGAAACAGACAAAGGTCTAAGAAGCAGAAAACTGTGCTCTGCCTCAATAATTTGCAATTATATCAGAATACATAATTTTTTATTCAGATGTAATTACAGTAACTATGCATAACTTATAGGGGGCATTGAATGGTAACAAAGGAGTTTAATCAAATTAAATAGAATTATTTAGGGTGAGCTGAAGTCTTTGGGAAACAGGAATAAAGAATAGTTGACATAATTCTAATTAAAAGTAAAATATTAAAGCTCATATAATTTTTTTTTCCTAATTACAGATTTACACTCTAGCAACCGTAAAACCATATTTCATGTACTGTAACTGAACAAATGTATCAAGAGAAAATGAAACGCTTAGCCTACCCTTAATTTTATTCAGGTACCTGTAAGTAAAACAATTAACACAAATATATTTCACGGAATTTGCCGGGTCTACTGTATTGAAATTTTCTCAATTATTATTATAACTTTAAAATAAAATCCATAAACATGACATAAGAAAAAATAAATGGTATGCCTTACAGAGGTATATAATAGACAAGTAAATACATTAAACGCATTTTTCTTTCTCCTCACAAAAGCAAATTCTTTCTCCTTACACTTTGTGTCCAATAATAATATAATCAGCTATACAGACTAGAAGAAATGGCCTTCTTCCTGTGCAAAACCAACTACTTGATAAGAAGCAGGTCCTCAATATCCTAAGAACCAGAAAAAGTAGATAGACACCTACAGAATAACTCTCAAAAAACAAAGACACACTCTAAAATATTCAGGGTGGGCCATTTATGTGGATACAACTAAATAAAATGGGAATGGCTAGTGATATCAACTTCCTGTTTGTGGGTGTATCCATATAAATGGCCCACCCAGGTGTTTCCATATAAATGGCCCATCCTGCATTATGCCACATGCGATTGCCTTAAAATTTACTTTGAGCTCACTACTTAACAATTGGAGGTAAGAGTTCATGACTATGTCAATGGCGTCTTTGCTGCACTGAATGAGGTAGACATATCCACCCTTAAAACGATCCCAAAGCATTTCAAATTATTTCATAATAGTGATCCATCACTTTTAAGGGTAAGGAGCATTGACAGGATCACACCCTCCATGCGGGGTGGCAACACCAGTCAAAAGCTAGCACAGAAGGAAACCAAATGGATATGGATGCTTGACACTATACACCCTCATGGCCTAAATGAGAACATTAGTTATTAATTTATTTATCTACTAGCTGAAGAGCCCGGCGCTGCCTGGGCATAGTTACTAACTGTGGATAGTTATAACAAATTATAATTATCCTCCATCCCATAGTCCCGTGCCCATATACCCATCATACATATCCACGATCCCATAGGCCCGTGCTCATATACCCATCATACATATCCTCCATCCCATAGTCGAGTGCCCATATACCCATAATACATCCTTCATCTCATAGTCCCATGCCCATATACCCATCATACATATCCTCCATCCCATAGTCCCGTGCCTATATACGCATCATACATATCCTCCATCCTATAGTCACGTGCCCATATACCCATCATACATATCTGCCATCCCATAGTCCCGTGCCTATATACCCGTCATGCATATCCTCCATCCCATAGTCGAGTGTCTATATACCCATTATACATCCTTCATCTCATAGTCCCATGCCCATATACCCATCATACTTATCCTCCATCCCATAGTCCCGTGCATACATACCCATCATACATATCCTCCATCCCATAGTCCCGTGCCCATATACCCATCATACATATCCGCCATCCCATAGTCCCGTGCCCATATACCCGTCATACATATCCTCCATCCCATAGTCCCATGCCCATATACCCATCATACATATCCTCCATCCCATAGTCCAGTGCCCATATACCCATCACACATCCTCCATCCCATAGTCAACCATTATGACATCATAATGAGCGGCGGCAGGGCTTGCAACCTATGATGACATCAGCGTCGCCTGGCAACCATTGTGACATCATAATGAGGGGCGGGGCTTGATACACACACACTGTTTCCCCAGTATGCAAATAGGGGAATTATGACATCATAATGAGGTGCGGGGCTTGACGCGCACACACTTTTTCCCCCAGTATGTAGATAGGGGCAAAATTGTTTGGTGAATTGGAATGCGCGGGGTCAAAATTTCGCCTCACAGCATAGCTTAGGACGCTCTCGGGGTCCAGACGTGTGACTGTGCCAAATTTTGTGACTGTAGCTGCGACAGTGTGGATGCCTATCCCGGACATACACACACACATACATACACACACATGCATACATTCACACTTTGAGCTTTATATATTAGATTTATATATCATTATTTATTATTATCTTTTAAATTATTTTAATATTTTAATATCTGTTTTCAATATTTCAGCACAGTATGTGTATTTTTAACCTACCTTTCACTGAGTTTGGTCCTTTGTTCCCCCTAACCTCCTCTTCTAGTAAATATATATATATATATATATATATACACTGCCGTTCAAAAGTTTGAGGTCACCCAGACAATTTTGTGCTTTCCTTGAAAACTCATACTTTTATTAATCAAATGAGTTGCCAAATGAATTTAAAATCTAGTCCAGACATTGACAAGGTTCGAAAAAAAGATTTTTATCTGAAATAATAATTTTCTCCTTCAAACTTTGCTTTCGTCATAGAATGCTCCCTGTGCAGCAATTCCAGCATTGCAGACCTTTGGCATTCTAGCAGTTAATTTGCTGAGGTAACCTGGAGAAATTTCACCCCGTTCTTCCAGAAGCCCCTCCCACAAGTTGGTTTGGCTTGATGGGCACTTTTGCGTACCATACAGTCAAGCTGCTCCCACAGCAGCTCAATGGGGTTCAGATCTGGTGACTGCGCTGACCACTAAATTACAGATAGAATACCAGCTGCCTGCTTCTTCCCTAAATAGATCTTGCATAATTTGGAGGTGTGCTTTGGGTCATTGTCCTGTTGTAGGATGAAATTGGCTCCAATCAAGCGCTGTCCACAAGGTATGGCATGGTGTTGCAAAATGGAGTGTTAGCCTTCCTTATTCAAAATCCTTTTTACTTGTATAAATCTCCCATTTTACCAGCACCAAAGCAGCCCCAGACCATCACATTACCTCCACCATGCTTGACAGATGGTGTCAGGCACTCTTCCAGCATCTTTTCAGTTGTTCTGCGTCTCACAAAAGTTATTCTGTGTGATCCAAACACCTCAAACTAGAATTCGTCTGTCCATAACACTTTTTTCAATCTTCCTCTGTCCATTGTCAGTGTTCTTTTGCCCATATTAATCTTTTCCTTTTATAAGCCAGTCTCAGATATGGCTTTTTCATTGCCACTGTGCCCTGAAGGCCAGCATCCCGGAGTCACCTCTTCACCATAGATGTTGACACTGGCGTTTTGCGTGTACTATTTAATGAAGCTGCCAGTTGAGGACCTGTGATGTGTTGATTTCTCAAACTGCAGACTCTAATATACTTGTCTTGTTGCTCAGTTATGCAGCGGGGCCTCCCACTTCTCTTTCTACTCTGGTTAGAGCCTGTTTGCGCTCTCCTTTGAAGAGAGTAGTACACACCGTTGTAGGTAATCTTCAGTTTCTTGGCAATTTCTCGCATGGAATAGCCTTCATTTCTAAGAACAAGAATAGACTGTCGAGTTTCACAAGAAAGTTCTTTTTTCTTGCCATTTTGAGAGTTTAACGGAACCAACAAATGTAATGCTCCAAATTCTCGACTAGCTCAAAGGAAGGTCAGGTTTATTGCTTCTCTAATCAGCCAAACTGTTTTCAGTTGTGCTAACGTACTTGCACAAGGGTTTTCAAGGGTATTCTAACCATCCATTAGCCTTCTTACACAGCTAGCAAACACAAAGTACCATAAGAACACTGGAGTGACGGTTGTTGGAAATGGGCCTCTATGCACCTATGAAGATACTGCATTACAAACCAGATGTTTGCAGCTAGAATAGTCATTTACCATATTAACAATGTATAGAGTGTATTTCTGAATTATTTAATGTTAGCTTCATTGGGAAAAACTGTGCTTTTCTTTAAAAAATAAGGAAATTTCTAAGTGACAATAAACTTTTGATCGGTAGTGTATATATATATATATATATATATATATATATAATATATATATATTGTGGTGTAGTGACCCCTGCGTCCACTAGGGGGCACTGTGTCCCAGGGCAGGCATATAAGCATTTCCAGTGTCCTGATTGGAGTAGGATGCTGAATGATCATAATGTATCTCAAGGTGGGTGGCCTTGAGATGAAGGCTTGATTATGTGCTGATTAGCAGAGCTGATCTTTCATGCCAGTGTATTAGGGAGAAGTCTTCAGGTAGCTGGTGAGACAGGCAATGAGTGAATGCTTGGACCCGGTTGGTCCGTTGTGGAAGGTCACTTTGGGAGATGGGGCTTCCTGCTTGACAGCACGTGAAGTGGCTGAGTGTAATGGCTGCCAGTATCTGAGAGTTCCCAGGGGAGGGAATTGAACGTCTGGAGTCAAGTAGCCATGAGGTAACCCTGACAGGGTGAGATAACTGTGAGGTTGAAGAGCCTGAATACTGGACATTGCGCAACCTGTGTGACCACAGGGATAACAGAGGGAAGCTCTGTCATGAACGTTAGGCTATGGATATGAACTTTATGTTGCTGTTGTGGGTTTATGAGGTCTGAATAAACCGCATGGACTGTTATGGTTTTATAGAAAATCCATGCCGGATCTGGTTATTTGGCTGCCAAGTGAGTGTCCCCAATGTTGAATAACAGCGCTACCTTACAATTGGTGGAGAATGCTATGGGCAGTGTTGCAGCCTTGTTGCTGGGAGCAACGGACGAGGACTGCAAAATTCGGTTGCTAAGGGCTACGGTTTCCAAAAGCACATGTTGCAGTGCTGGCAACGCTAAGCCAGGAGGGCTGACAGTCTTGAAAGCCATGTGATATACTGACCGGGGTCAGTGGAAAAGACTTATAGGACACCTCTGCCGTAGAGGGGTCCGAGAACCTGCGTGGCCGGCATGTGACGGTTGTGAAAGCCGTGTGATATACTGGCCGGGGTCAGAGAAAGAGACTGTGGATTGTGATAGGGTGCCTCGGGGGATATGAGGTACCCGAGGACCTGTGTGGCCGACACAGGTAACGGACAGGTGTTCATGTTGTACTGACGTGGGTCAGTGAGAAAGACTGTGTACCTGGAGGGTTCAGTGAACAAGGTCCTAGAGGGTCAGTGTTGGGAGGTTCTGGGAGAAGAACTGGATGCCTGGAGCACATGGTATGACCTTGGACCGGGTGAGGCGTAAGTGTTGGACAGTATCAGGCGGAGACGGATGTCCTGAATAGCACCCGCCGAGCCCTTGGACCTGGTGAGGCTGGGGAGTTGGGAGACCCTGGGAGGAGGGTCAGCTCCCTGAATAGCTCCCGGTGCGCCCTGTGCATTGGACCAACTCAGGAGAGGAGATGGATGTCCTGAAGAGCACACAGACAGGACACGTGAGTTTTGTGTTGCATGTGTGTTTTTTTTTTCTTTTTCAAGTCAGCCTGCGGTGGCTCAGTGGGGTCAAGAAGGTGACAAGCGGCTTGCTGTAACTCGGCGGGGTTACAAAGGTGACAAGCGGCTTGCTGTAACTCAGCAGGGTTACGAAGGGGACAAGCAGCTTCCTGTAACTCGGTGGGGTTACGAAGGTGACACCAGCAGCTGTGTGTGAGCGGCAGCCGGTGGTGTCGGAGATTGGTGATAGCAGGAGCTGTGGTGGTGCCAGCAAGGACTTGTGTGGTATCGTAAAAGACATAAACTGTTTTGGTGTGAACTGCGGTCTAAGGAGATCGGTAAAACGGACATTGGGAAATCCCGAAAGGGGGCGGGGGCCCAAATCGGGGTGGTAGCGCAAAAAGGGGGGAAGCCCAGAAGGGGGCGGTGACCCAAATCGGGGTGGTAACCCAAAAAGGGGTGGATTCCCAGAGGGAGGCGGTGGCCCAAATTGGGATGGTGGTCCAGAAAGGGGCCAAGTTAGCAAAAGGGCAGCACTGGGTACCTCAGTGAACATGTCTGGGGAACCGCAGTGTGTGTATGTCTTTTGAGGAGTGCGGCATGTATTTTCCAGATAACGACGGGCCACAGGTGTATACCATGGTGCTGCACTGGGAAGGAGTCTCTGGTAGGCTGGACTCAAAGAGTCAGGTGACTCTGACAGGAACTCTCTTTTTATCTCTGACCGAGAAAAACGTCAGGATTCGCTGCGACCATGGGGTCATTGTGAACTTTACGATGGACAGAGTCATGATTGTGCTGACAAAGGGGGTTAAGTGTCAAGATGGTAGTATGCCACCAAACTAAGTGCATCCCTTTGAGAGGGGCCGGGACTTTGTTTTGTTTGATGATATATGGCAGGAAGATAGAGACGTTCCTACTGTTGGGTTAGCAGACATTGTGACGGTGACGCCTGCTAAGCTGGACAGGTCAGTTGTAGAAGTGACCGAAAGAAGGGGTATATCTGCCTAACTTACGGACCTGACGTCTCGTGGCATGACGGATGGTGGGCTGGGAGATGAGACGCCTGGAGTGGACACATGATCAGAGGGTAACTGGAGGGTTCTCTTGGATGATCGGCATGACTCAGACTCTAGGGGTGACTGTGGCTCTGAGACTGAAAGGGAGCACAGACTAGAACAGCTACAGAAAGAAGTCTCCAAGCTCAAAGGTCACCTGGCATCATGGCAAGGTCTGAATAAGTCCCTCAGAGAAGAGGTAGGAGTACTAACAGAAATTGTAAGAGGTCTTCTGCGGGAGAAGAAGTTTGACGAAGACTACAGCGGCCAGGCCAGAGTGAAGACAAGAAGAAACTGGAGAGTATGGAAGCAGAGATGATCCATATGCAGGAGAAGCTTGCGGCTGCAGAGTGTGCTAAAAGGCAAGCACAGCAGGAAAGAGATGAACTAGCTGATGTCATTGCCAACAACAGTGGTAAAGATGCTCTGGCTTTGGAAAAAAGGAGGCATCTAGTCTCGCACTGCACAGCTTGAAGAAGAATTGGAGGAAGAACAAGGCAACATTTAATTAGCCCATGACAGGCTCAGAAAGGCCACACTTCAGGTTGACCAGATGAATGCTGATCTGAATGCAGAATGTAGTAATGCTCAGAAGAGCGAGAATGCTCATCAGCAAATAGATCACCAGAATAAGGAGTTGAAAGCAAAGGTTGCACAACTGGAGGAACAGCTTGATGCAGAAACTAAAGAGCGACAAACTGCAAGCAAACAACTACGTCATACCGAGAAAAAACTGAAGGATGTTATGATGCAAATGGACGATGAAAGACGTAATTCTGAGCAGTACAAAGGCCTGGCGGAGGGAAATAATGTGCATCTGAAACAGTTGAAGCACCAGGTGGAAGAAGCAGAGAAAGAGGCTCAACGTGCCAAATACGTTGTACCGTAGATTGCAGCGTAAACTGGAGGATGCTACAGAGACAACAGATGCAATGAACCATGAGGTTAATGCACTGAAAAGCAAACTTAGATGTGGTGTGGTACCATTTGTTACAAGACACATAGATAGAGAAAGGATGGTGACTAAACAGTGTCTGATGATGCAGGCAGACTGTGACAGGAGAGACAAAGATCAAGGCCGATATTCTGACCGCTGGGGGTGGGGGAGACCTAACGTAGAGATTAGGCCATATGACAGACAAAACAGACAGAGATGGTTCTCTCGACCTGTTGGACAAGGTGACATGGGTGCCCGGTCTCGAGATCCCGGGGTAATATTTTGTGTTCAACCCCACAAGTTTGAACAGAGAGGGGAGGTATGTGGTGTAGTGACCACTGTGTCCGCTAGGGGGCACTGTGTGGGTGTCTCAGGACAGGTGTATAAGCATTTCCAGTGTCCTGATTGGAGTAGGATGCTGAATGATCGTAATGTATCTCATGGTGGGTGGCCTTGAGATGAAGGCTTGATTATGTGCTGATCAGCAGAGCTGATCTTTCATGCCAGTGAATTAGGAAGTCTTCAGGTAGCTGGTGAGGTGAGTGGAACCAGCTACCTACAAAACCACCCAGGGGTGTGTTTAAAAATGCCTATAGTAAAGACTATGTGAGTGTGAATGAGTGAAGGACCTGTGATAGGGTCATAGCCATGTGATCCGGGGGGCGTGGCTATGGACCATATAAGGTGGCCAGGGTAGGTCAATGAGTGAATGCTTGGACCCGGTTGGTCCGTTGTGGAAAGTCCCTTTGGGAGATGGGGCTTCCTGCCTGACAGCACTTGAAGTGGCTGTGTGTAATGGCTGCCATTATCTGAGAGTTGCCAGGGGAGGGAATGAAAGTCTGGAGTCTGAAGCAACCATGAGGTAACCCTGATGGGGTGAGATAACTGTGAGGCTGAAGAGCCTGAGTACTGGACATTGCTTAACCTGTGTGACCACAGGGATAACAGAGGGAAGCTCTGTCATGAACGTTAGGCTATGGATATGAACTTTATGTTGCTGCTGTGGGTTTATGAGGTCTGAATAAACCACATGGACTGTTATGGTTTTATGGAAAATCCGTGCCGGATCTGGTTATTTGGCTACCAAGCGAGTGTCCCCAACCTTGAATGACAGCACTACCTTACTATATACCTGTATATATATATATATATATATAATATATATACTATACAGTTCAGACCAAAAGTTTGGACACACCTTCTCATTCAAAGAGTTTTCTTTATTTTCATGACTATGAAATTTGTAGATTTACTCTGAAGGCATCAAAACTATGAATTATCACATGTGAAATTATATAATTAACAAAAAAGTGTGAAACAACTGAAAATATGTCTTATATTCTAGGTTCTTCAAAGTAACCTCCTTTTGCTTTGATTACTGCTTTGCATACTCTTGGCATTGTCTTGATGAGCTTCAAGAGGTAGTCACCGGAAATGGTCTTCCAACAGTCTTGAAGGAGTTCCCAGAGATGCTTAGCACTTGTTGGCCCTTTTGCCTTCACTCTGCAGTCCAGCTCACCCCAAACCATCTCGATTCGGTTCAGGTCTGGTGACTGTGGAGGCCAGGTCATCTGGCATAGCACCCCATCAAACAGCCCTTACACAGCCTGGAGGTGTGTTTGGGGTCATTGTCCTGTTGAAAAATAAATGATGGTGCAACTAAACGCAAAGCGGATGGAATAGCATACTTCTGCAAGATGCTGTGGTAGCCATGCTGGTTCAGTATGCCTTCAATTTTGAATAAATCCCCAACAGTGTCACCAGCAAAGCACCCCCGCACCATCCCACCTCCACCTCCATGCTTCACGGTGGGAACCAGGCATGTAGAGTCCATCCGTTCACCTTTTCTGCATCGCACAAAGACACGGTGGTTAGAAGCAAAGAATCTCAAATTTGGACTCATCAGACCAAAGCACAGATTTCCACTGGTCTAATGTCTGTCCATTCCTTGTGTTCTTTAGCCCAAACAAGTCTCTTCTGCTTGTTGCCTGTCCTTACCAGTGGTTTCCTAGCAGCTATTTTACCATGAAGGCCTGCTGCACAAAGTCTCCTCTTAACAGTTGTTGTAGAGATTTGTCTGCTGCGAGAACTCTGTGTGGCATTGGCCTAGTCTCTAATCTGAGCTGCTATTAACCTGCGATTTCTGAGGCTGGTGACAGGGATGAACTTATCCTCCGCAGCAGAGGTGACTCTTGGTCTTCTTTTCCTGGGGCGGTCCTCATATGAGCCAGTTTATTTGTAGTGCTTGATGGTTTTTGCCACTGCACTTGGGGACACTTTCAAAGTTTTCCCAAATCTTTCGGACTGACTGACCTTCATTTCTTAAAGTAATGATGGCCACTCGTTTTTCTTTACTTAGCTGCTTTTTTCTTGCCATAATGCAAATTCTAACAGTCTATTCAGTAGGACAATCAGCTGTGTATCCACCAGACTTCTGCACAACACAACTGATGGTCCCAACCACATTTATAAGGCAAGAAATCCCACTTATTGAACCTGACAGGGTACACCTGTGAAGTGAAAATCATTTTTGGTGACTACCTCTTGAAATGGAAAGCAAAGCAGTAATCAAAGCAAAAGGAGGTTACTTTGAAGAACCTAGAATATAAGACATATTTTCAGTTGTTTCACTCTTTTATGTTAATTATATAATTCTACATGTGTTAATTCATAGTTTTGATGCCTTTAGAGTGTATCTACAATTTTCATAGTCATGAAAATAAAGAAAACTCTTTGAATGAGAAGGTGTGTCCAAACTTTTGGTCTGTACTGTATATATATACAGTACATATATTTATTTTTACATACGTTATAAGAATATATTTCTTGCATATGTATTCATATCCTTTACTTTTACATTATTCATAGTCACCTTTCATGCATTTCACTGGAGTCCTCTTGCCTGTCTCCTGCCCTGTTGGCGCATTTCTCTTGGTTCGTATCCTGGTCCTGCAGTCTTACATCCTCTTGTCTACTTCAATCGACGAGCTCTGCTGTATGGACAATTAAGCACTTTACGTTATGCATAATCTGTTTTCATATACAGTGGATATGGAAAGTATTCAAGCCTCTTTACATTTTTCACTCTTTGTTTCATTGCAGCCATTTGGTAAATTAAAAAAGTTCATTAATGTACACTCTGCACCCCATCTTGAGTGAAAAAAACAGAAATATAGAAATGTTTGCATATTTATTAAAAAAAAAAACTGAAATATTACATGGTCATAAGTATTCAGACCCTTTGATCAATATTGAGTAGAAGCACCCTTTTGAGCTAGAACAGCTATGAGTCATCTTGGGAATGATGCAACAAGTTTTTCACACCTGGATTTAGGGATCCTGTGCCATTCTTCCCTGCAGATCATCTCCAGTTCCATCAGGTTAGGTTGGATGGTGAACGTTAGTGGACAGCCATTTTCAGATGGGGTGCATTAAAGGGAAAAAATGAACTTTTTTGAATTTACCAAATGGCTGCAATGAAGCAAAGAGTGAAAAATTTAAAGAGGTCTGAATACTTTCCATACCCACTGTATGTCTTCATTAGTTTTCCAATATGTATGCATGCTGTTTTTTATTGGTGTTATTTATTTATTCATTTATTTATGAACTTCCTCTTCTACACTATTGATTTAATTATTATTATTTATTTATTACTGTTTTGTCCTTATATTCACTCTTTATATCAATTGCCAAATCACTTTTTATCATGTAATTATCTCATTAATTTACACTTGCATTCATCACCATCACATATGCATTATTTCATCTACTTTTTCCCTTTATACTTTTTCTATCACCCCATTATTTAATACATATTATTCTTATTCCCCATTCAAATTTAACCACATTGCATCTTTTTTACATTGTTGCTCCATTTCCATTCATATCTGTGCTCTGTTACCGTCAGCACCGCAGGACCTTGCATTCATTACCAGGACCTTTCCCATGTCACCTTTTCTCCTCCAATGGCAGCGAGCTGAGTGGAACCCATGCTTGTATTGAGTTCCAGGTGGATCCACCCGCCGTGCTCGCATCCCTCTGGTGCCGTGCCAGCTGATCGGGATGTCGATGGTCACGTGGGTCGGTGAATCTCCTGGCAACCTACAATACAGGCACGTGTCACACCATGCCCATTCCCGCTCCTATTGGCTGCTCCTTCCTTTTATACCCCCTTCTCTTTGTATGACACCACCCCCAGACAAAGACAGATGCTGAAATGCATGTCGGTGTGGACACATCCGGGGGAAAACACCACATGCATCAGGTAATCGTAAGAGGATCTTATTTTCCCTCACAGCT
Source organism: Dendrobates tinctorius (assembly GCF_039654945.1). Lineage (NCBI taxonomy): Eukaryota > Metazoa > Chordata > Amphibia > Anura > Dendrobatidae > Dendrobates > Dendrobates tinctorius. The sequence continues at coordinate 7,872,833 of NW_027361797.1, forward strand.
TTATGCCTACCTTTACTATGTTACTTAACAAATAATATTGATCGCTGTGGTCATCTAACCTCTTTTATGGCACATGAAGTTTTTCCTCATTACAGTCTTCCCCCTGATATTTGCACATATTTAGTGCTTGTTTTGATTGCCCCATATATTTACCATCTACACATGTGGTCAAAATTGTTGATACCCCTTGTTTAATGACAGAAAAAACCACAAAGGTCACAGAAATAACTTGAATCTAACAAAAGTAATAATAAACGAAAAATCTATGAAAATGTACAAATGAAAGTCAGACATTGCTTTTCAGCCATACTTCCACAGAATGAAAAAAAAACTCATTAAATAGGTCTGGACAGAAATGATGGTACCCCTGAAAATAATGTGACAAAAGGGGTATATTAAATCAAGGTGTGTCCACTAATTTGCATCACAGGTGTCTACAATCTTGGAATCAGTAAGTGGACCTGTAAAGAGGGCTACAGATACTCACTGTGCTGTTTGGCAACATGGTGTGTATCACACTCAACATGTACCAGAGGAAGCGAAGGTAGGAGTTGTCTTAGGAGATTAGAAAGAAAATTATAGGCAAACTTGTTAAAGTAAATGTTATAAGACAATCTCTAAGTAGCTTGATGTTTCTGTGACTACAGTTGTACATATTATTCAGAAATTTAAGCTCCATGGGACTGTAGCCAACCTCCTTGGACGTGGCCACAGGAGGAAAATTGATGACAAATGAAAGAGATGGATAATACGAATGGTAGCAAAAGAGCCCAAAAAAACTTCTAAACAGATTAAAGGTGAACTTCAAGCTCAAGGAACATCAGTTTCAGATCGCACCATCCGTCGTTGTATGAGCCAAAGTGGACTTCATGGGAGACGACCAAGGAGGACACCGTTGTTGAAAAAAATCGTAAAAAAACAGGCTGGAATTTGCCAAACTACATGTTGACAAACCACAAAGCTTCTGGGAGAATGTCCTATGGACAGATGAGACAAAAATGGAACTTTTTGGCAAGGCACATCAGCTCTATATTCACAGATGGAAAAACAAGCATATCAAGAAAAGAACACTGTCCCTACTGTGAAACATGGAGGAGGCTCCGTTATGTTCTGGGGCTGCTTTGATGCATCTGGCACAGGGTGTCTAGAATCTGTGCAGGGTATAATGAAATCTCAAGACTATCAAAGGTTTCTAGAGAGAAATGTGCTGCCCAGTGTCAGAAAGCTTGGTCCCAGTCGCAGGTCATGGGTCTTGCAGTGGCTAAGAGGAAAACACTGGACTATTCTGAAGTGGTCTTCTATGAGCCCTGACCTAAATCCTATTGCACATCTTTGGAAAGAGCTGAAACAAGCCACCTGGAAAAGGCAACCTTCAAACACGAGATAACTGGAGCATTTTGCTATTGAGGAGTGGGCCAAAATACTTGGTGAAAGGTGCAGAAGTCTCATTGACAAGTTACGGGAATCATTTAATTGCAGTGATTGCCTTAAAAGGTTGTGCAACAAAATATTAAGTTAAGGGTACCATCATTTTTGTTCAGGCCTATTTCATGAGTTTTATTTTTTTTTAATTCTGTGGAAGTATGGTTGAAAAGCAATGTCTGACTTTCAGTTGTTCATTTTCATAGATTCTTGATTTGTTATTACTTTTGTCACATTCAAGTTATTTCAGTCACCATTGTGAGTTTTTCTGTCATTAAACGAGGGGTACCAGCAATTTTGACAACTTGTGTATAGCAGTATATTTATACATTCATACCTCAAATGACTATTTGACACTAAGGCACATTATTTTTTATTTTTCATTTACTTTGTGCAACATCAAATGTACTGCTTTCAGTGATACATATTGCAATCTTCTTTGTCCCTTGAGGTGTGTCCTTTTTCTTGTATCCTTTTCCCCATCCCTACCTCACTTGATGTTATATACATTATAGTTAATAAAAATACTTATTTCTAGGGTTGAGCAAAACGGGTCGGTCAAATTCATAAGTCGCCGACTTTTGCTGAAGTCGGGTTTCCTGAAACTAAACCCGACCATAGCGTCAGGTCGGCCACGAGGTCGGCGACCAGAGCGCCAAAGTCGCATTTCAAATGATGCTTCCAGTGCCCTTTTTCAGCCAATGATGGAGGACTCACACTGTGGGCAACGCGATGACATGGGCATCGGTCACCACCATCTTTGAGAAGGCATGCGAGTAATTGGCTGGCTTTGTGCGGCGTCCAGGGGCTATAAAAGGGCATGCACGCCGACCGCCATCTTACTTCTGCCGATCTTAGCATTAGGGAGAGGTTGCAGCTGCTGATTCTGAATAAGGGAGAGCGTTAGGCAGGGAAGAAGAACAAAAAAACTGCTTCTGCTGGTTGCGATTTCTACTGTACAACAAAACAGTTTGTGTGCAGTGACAGGGGAGGATATATTTTTGTGCATCAGCTCTGTTGGTTATTAGGCTGCCTTAGAAGGCTCCCTGATAGCTGCATTGCTGTTGGCACACTGCTGTGCAAACTGCTTTTTTAAAAGCAAAAATACTTTTCTTCCTCTTTTCTGCACAGTTACCAAGCGTTCATTTTTCCACACTTTTGTGTGCAGCAGTCCTGCTTATTAGGCTGCCTGCTGCCATACTTAGACTGAGAGCATCATTGTCAGTCTCCTAAAATCTCTAGAGAGCTTCCAATTCTCCCCAATACTATATACACCTTGTACCTTGTCATACACCTGCCTATTTCAGCCTGTTAAATTGAGGTGTAATCTATACAGTAGTGGGCCTGAGATAATAGTTCAGTCTCCTAAAATCTCTAGGGAGCTTCCAATTCTCCCCAATACAATATACACACCTTGCGCCTGGTGACACACCTGCCTATTTCAGCCTGTTAAATTGAGGTGTAATCTATAGTGGGCATGAGATAATAGTTCAGCCTCCTAAAATCTCTAGGGAGCTTCCATTTCTCCCCAATATTATATACACCTTGTGCCTGGTCATATACCTGCCTATTTCAGCCTGTTAAATTGAGGTGTAATCTATAGTGGGCCTAAGATAATAGTTCAGCCTCCTAAAATCTCTAGGGAGCTTCCAATTCTCCCCAATACTATATACACACCTTGTGCCTGGTGATACACCTGCCTATTTCAGCCTGTTAAATTGAGGTGTAATCTATAAAGTAGTGGGCCTGAGATAATAGTTCAGTCTCCTAAAATCTCTAGGGAGCTTCCAATTCTCCCCAATACAATATACACACCTTGTGCCTGGTGACACACCTGCCTATTTCAGCCTCTTAAATTGAGGTGTAATCTATAGTGGGCATGAGATAATAGTTCAGCCTCCTAAAATCTCTAGGGAGCTTCCATTTGTCCCCAATATTATATACACCTTGTGCCTGGTCATACACCTACCTATTTCAGCCTGTTAAATTGAGGTGTAATCTATAGTGGGCCTAAGATAATAGTTCAGCCTCCTAAAATCTCTAGGGAGCTTCCAATTCTCCCCAATACTATATACACACCTTGTGCCTGGTGATACACCTGCCTATTTCAGCCTGTTAAATTGAGGTGTAATTTATAGTGGGCCTGAGATGATAGTTCAGCCTCCTAAAATCTCTAGGGAGCTTCCAATTCTCCCCAATACTATATACACACCTTGTGCCTGGTGATACACCTGCCTATTTCAGCCTGTTAAATTGAGGTGTAATTTATAGTGGGCCTGAGATAATAGTTCAGCCTCCTAAAATCTCTAGGGAGCTTCCAATTCTCCCCATTACTATATACACTTTGTACCTTGTTTTACAGTACCATATAGCTGGTGGTATTTTGGGTACATTTTTCCAAAAATGAGGAAGTGTGGTGGAAGAGGCCGTGGAAGTGGGCGGGGGTTGCCAGCTGGTACTGATGGTGGTGATGGTGTATCTGCTGGTAGTGGCAAAAGCACAATAGCACCTAAGGCAGGAGGTGTTGAGCCTGCATCATCGTCTGGCTCCACAAGGCCTCGAAGGCTCCCTTTTCTGGGAGTAGGTAAACCGCTTTTAAAGCCGGAGCTTCAGGAACAAGTTTTGGCTTGCATTGCTGATACAGCCTCCAGCTCTATCGCCTCTTCTTCTGAAGTTTCAAAAAATAAAAGCACTGAGTCATCAGTGAAGGCTCCTGGTCAGGAACAACACCTTTCCTTGTGTCCTTCACCTCTACAAAAGTGAAGGATGCGGCAGGCCACATTACAGATTACTGTAGTGGTACATTCACTCAGAACACTACATTGTTCTCGCAGTGTACTGAGCCAGAATCTGACCCTGATGAAACTCAGGTGCCCCTTCCCGCATACTATACCACCTTACACGGTGACACAGAGGAAGGTGCACATGAAATTGAACAGGAGGTGATGGATAACCCAGTTGTTGACCCAGATTGGAATTCATTAGGGGAAGAGGGTGCCGCTGCCAAAAGCTCAGAAGAGGAGGAGGATCCGCAGCAGGCATCGACATTGCAACAGCTGTTATCTGGCAGGCCCGTGACAGTCCAAAAATGGTTTACAAAAACCAGAAGAGTTGCAGGACAGCTTGGCCAGACGGTCAAATTAGCACAGCGTGCAAGGCCTCAAAATGTCTTCCATAGTAGGAAGAGTGCAGTGTGGCACTTTTTTGAACAAAATCCTAATGATCAGGCAAAGGTTATCTATAAGAAGTGCGCAAAGATCTTTAGCCGAGGGAAAAATCTGAGAAATTTGACTACCAGTTGCAAGCTTAGACATTTAACCACCATGCACTTGCAAGCATGGATTGACTACCAATCCTCACGTACCACATGTGCACCTGCTCCGAATGAAGGTAGTCAGCAACGCTACATCGCTTCCCCCACTGTAAGCCCACCGGTTAGCACACCACCACCAGCAAATGTTGAGGTGTTTTTGCAAGGTCAAAGCAGTCAGGGAATCACAATGCTATTGCTACGAAAGACTGAATCTAGGCCATCAGCAAGACCACCAACACCATCACCAACACCAACCCATTCTCAGTCCACCATGTCCACCGCTAGTTCCACCATATGCAGCTCTCAAGTTCAGCTCACCCTACCAGAGACTCTGAGTAAGACAAGAAAGTACTCATTGTCTTATCCACATACACTTTGTTTGAACGTCCACATTGCCAAACTAATCTCGTTAGAGATGATGCCCTACCGGTTGGTTGAAAGCAAAGCTTTCCACGAGCTCATGGCCTACGCAGTACAATGCTATGACCTACCCAGTCGGCACTTCTTTTCACGAAAAGCCATCCTAGCCCTCCACGTGCATGTGAAAGACCGCAATGTCCATGCACTCAAGCAATCAGTGAGTGGAAAGGTGCACCTCACAACAGATACACGGTCCAGTAGGCATGGCCAGGGCTATAATGTGGTGGATGCAGGGTCCACAGGGGACAGCGGAGATGGGACAGTGCTGCCTAGCCCACGTTATAGGAAACAGTTGGCTGTAGGAATTCGACCCTCCTCCTCCTTCTCCTCCAGAAGTGAAAGATTGTCCACAGAGCGCAGTTGCACGAGCACTCCATCCGCAGCTGCCAATGCTGCACACTCGGTGTCCCACTATCGAACAGCTAGTGGTAAGCGTCAACAGGCTGTGTTGAAGATGATGTGTTTGGGCGACAACAGACACACTGCGAAGGTACTGGCCGACTACTTGCAGCGAAAAACTGAGTCATGGCTGGGCAGTCTGCATCTTGAGGCAGGCAAGGTAGTTAATGATAACGGCTGGAATTTTGTGGCAGCCATAGCCCTTTCAAAACTCAGACACATACCCTGCCTGGCTCACGCCTTGAACCTTTTGGTGCAGTGCTTCCTCAAAAATTATCTGGAGTTAAAAGCCCTGCTCCATAAGGTGCGAAGACTGTGCTCGCACATCCGCCGGTCGCCCGTACACTCCAGTCGTATGCAGAAGCTGCAGCGATTGCTCCACCTTCCAAGCACCGCCTAATTATCGACATTGCAACAAGGTGGAACTCCACCCTTCACATGGTTCAGAGGCTGTGCGAACAGAGGCAGGCTGCAATTCATTTGTGGGAGGATACACGGGCAGGCAGTTTGAGCGCAGACATGGAGTTGTCTGGTGTGCAGTGGTCGAAGCTGAAAGACCTCTGTAAAGTCCTTCAGTGTTTTGAGGAATGCACACAGCTGTTAAGCGCAGACGACACCATCATAAGCATGAGCATCCCACTTATGCATCTGCTCATGCAAACTTTGATGCACATTAATGAGCAGGCATCTGCAGCCGAGGAGGAAGAGGAGGAGGGAAGCCTTGATTACAGTCAGCCATTGTCTGCTCAGGGAACTCTCCTGGACGAGGTGGAGGAAGAAGAGGAAGAGGAGGAGGAGGATGGGGATGATTATTTAGGGGAGGAGGATGTTTCTCAGGGGGCAAGAGAAAATGTTGGCATGGCAAGGTCAGGTACAGGGTTTGTACATGACTGGAGGGATGTTGATTTGCCAGAAAGTGCTCCTCCACCCAGCACTCGCAGTGCATCATTGGCACCTGGAACATTGGCCCACATGTGTGATTATTCCTTTGAGATCCTAAAAAGGGACCCCCGCATTGCCAAAATGATGAACGATGATGATTACTGGTTGGCCAGCATCCTGGATCCACGCTATAAAGGCAAATTCCAAAACATCATGCCACAGGAAAACCTAGAGCTAATATTGGCTAACAAACAAGCAACTCTGGTATACCGTTTGAGGCATTCCCAGCACACAGCGGCGGTGATGGTTCTCCCACGAGCCGTAGGGGGCAACATGGAAGAGGTGTTCGTGGTGCACACAGTCGAAGTGGCATTGGACACAGGGGTTTCATGACCATGTTGTGGACTGATTTTTCAAGCCTCGCTCACACGACTGGTAATACTGCATCGATTGAAAGTGACAGGAGACAGCAGTTGTCAACTATGGTTACAAACTACTTCTCCTCCCATATCAATGTTCTCCCTCACAGGTCATTCCCCTTTCACTATTGGGCCTGTAAACTGGACACCTGGCCTGAATTGGCACAATATGCCTTATTGGAGCTCGCTTGCCCTGCTGCTAGTGTGCTATCCGAAAGAGTCTTCAGTGCTGCTGGATCAATCCTGACAGAAAAAAGGACCGGTCTGTCGACCAAAAATGTTGATGATCTAACCTTCATTAAAATGAACTATGCATGGGTGTTGTGAGTTCATTTTCCCCTTCACCATTGAGGTCTGATGAACTCCCTCTTCAGGTGAAGGAAGGTAGTGAGGCTGATTACCAAGCACCTGGGCAGGATGATGATGACTGGGTGATGGGAATTACTGACTGGATATAAGGCAGCCGACGCCCTTCTGCCTTGCTGGTGATCTCTCTGAGGGATTCTAGGAGACCAGTCTGATTCCTGCTCCTCAACAGCTAAGTTTTCTGCTCTACTTTTTGCATTTGTGTTTTGGTTTTATTTTGCATTGTTTTCCTTGATTTCTGCCATTCCCTGCTGGGGTGAGCTGAATTCCTTTTTGCTCTGTCTTCAGAAAATACCTGAGTACTGATATAGTCTTTTTGAAGCCTAGAGTCTTCAGGGCTTTTTTCCCTATCAGCTGTTGGCTCTTGTTTTGATAGGGTTTTGGCGGATTACAGACAGCAGCTTTTCAATCCTGTCCTATCTAGTTAGCTTGGGCCCCATCATTTGCTCAGCCTATCTTTCTATCTGTGTGAGTATTTTTTCACCTTGCTTCACCGTCATTATATGTTGGGGGCTGCCTATTGCTTTGGGGTCTGCTCTGGGGCAGTTTAGATTCCTTTTCTGTCTTTAGACTATGTAGTTCTCCGGCTGTGATCGAGGGTTCTAGGGCACCGTAGGAACCCCCCACGGCTACTGCTAGTTGTTGTTGATAGGTTCAGGGGTCTGGAATCCGATAGCTGCCAACTTCTCTGGTTTTCTGGACTTAGCTAGTATTTCTGTTTTTGCCTCCTACGGTGACTGATTTCATAACAGAATCACCAGCCATACCGCAGATCCTAGGGTACTCAATAGCAGGAAAGAATTGTAAAAAAAAAAAAAAAAAAAATTGTGTATATTTTTTCCTCTATATCTCTGAGGCCGTAGGGGGAATTTTTTTTTCTCTCAATGGAGATAAAGCAATTGTCTGATCATGTGGAGCAGCTCGCTGCGGAAGTGCGGGGAATTTCCGCCTACCTTGCTCATTCACATGCTGCTGAACCAAAGATCCCTACTCCTGATGTGTTTTTTGGGGATCGGTCTAAATTTTTGAATTTCAAAAATAATTGTAAATTATTTTTTGCCTTGAAGCCTAACTCGTCAGGGAGCTCCGCGCACCAGGTTAAAATTGTCATCTCTTTGCTGCGTGGCGATCCCCAGGATTGGGCGTTTTCTTTGAAACCAGATGATCCTATTCTGACTAATGTGAATGCATTTTTTCAAGCTTTGGGGTTGTTGTATGACGAACCTAATGCTATTGATCAGGCTGAAAAGACCCTGTTGGCATTGAGCCAGGGTCGAGATTCTGCAGAATTGTACTGTCAAAAATTCCGAATGTGGGCGGTCCTTACTACCTGGAATGATAATGCTTGGCAGCTCTCTTTCAGAAGGGTTTGTCAGAAGCCGTAAAAGATACTATGGTGGGATTTCCTGTTCCCTCTGGTCTTGACGATTCTATGTCATTAGCCATTCAGGTTGATCGGCGTTTACGTGAACGCAGAACTGCACGAGAGGTGTTGCCACCTGTTGAACAAATGTCTGAACCTATGCAATGCGATAGAGTTTTGTCCAGGGAGCAACGTCAGGAGTTCAGAAGGTGTAATAAGCTGTGTTTTTTTTGTGGAGATGCCTCGCATATTATTTCTGTCTGTCCTAAACGAGAGAAACGTTTTGCACACACGTTTTCTGTGGGTAGTGTTCAGCCTAAGTTTCTTCTGGCAATTACTCTGATCTGCTCCCTGTCCACATTTTCCGCCAAGGCTTTTGTGGATTCGGGAGCAGCCCTGAACCTAATGGACTTGGATTTTGCTAACGTTGTGGATTTCCTATGACACCTCTGCGGACGCCTATCCCTTTGAGGGGGATTGATGCTTCTCCTTTGGCAAAAAATAAACCTCAGTTTTGGACCCAGGTGGTAATGCGGGTCGCCCCAGACCATCAAGAAAATTGCAGATTTTTGGTGTTGCATAATTTGCATGATACCATTGTTCTGGGGTTTCCCTGGTTGCAAATTCATAATCCAGTTTTGGATTGGAAATCTGTGTCTGTGGTGAGTTGGGGTTGTCGGTGTGCCCTTAGTGAGGCTCCGGTTTTTTCCACCTCTCCTCAGTCGCATGATGTTCCTGACTATTTGGCGGATTTTTATGATGTATTTAGTGAGAATGAGTCTGCGTCTTTGCCTCCTCATAGGAGTTATGACTGTGCAATTGAACTGAGCCCAGGGTGTAAATTTCCCAAGGGTCGGCTCTTCAATTTATCTGTACCCGAGCACGAGGCTATGCGATCCTATATTAAGGAGGCGTTGGAGAAGGGTCATATTAGACCATCCTCTTCACCCTTAGGTGCTGGGTTTTATTTCGTGGTCAAAAAGGATGGTTCATTAAGGCCTTGTATTGATTATCGTGCCCTCAACAAAATTACTATTAAATATCAGTATCCATTACCCCTGATTTCGGATCTATTCTCCAGAGTTAAAGGTGCTTGCTGGTTTACCAAGCTTGACCTCAGGGGGGCGTATAATCTTATCCGAAATAAGCATGGGGATGAATGGAAGACGGCATTTAATACTCCGGAGGGACATTTTGAGTACCTGGTGATGCCTTTTGGGCTCACTAATGCCCCTTCTGTCTTCCAGTGCTTCATGAACGATATTTTCCGAGACTTTGTGGATAAATTTTTGATTATCTACCTGGATGATATTTTGATCTTCTCCAAGGATTGGGCTTCTCATGTGGAACATGTTCGGACTGTGTTCCGGATCTTGAGGGAGAATTCCCTGTATGTCAAAGGATCGAAATGCCTTATTGGGGTACAGAGGATTTCTTTTTTGGAATTTATTTTGTCTCCGTCAACTATTGAAATGGACCCGGCCAAGGTACAGGCCATTTATGATTGGGTTCAGCCCACTTCTTTGAAGGCCCTCCAGAAGTTTTTGGGTTTTGCTAATTTTTATCGGAAATTTATAGCAAAATATTCTAGTATTGCCAAGCCATTGACTGATCTGACTAAGAAGGGTGCTGATTAGTGTTGAGCATTCCGATACCGCAAGTATCGGGTATCGGCCGATACTTGCTGTATCGGAATTCCGATACCGACTTCCGATATTTTTTCAATATCGGAATTCGGCATCGGAATCGGAAGTTCAGTTGATTGACGGCCTGACGTCATCATGATGCGTGGTGTGTGCGCATCATGATGCGCCGTCATTTCGGGCCTTCCGGGGGTCTCTGCCGGCCTGCCGGGGGGCTGTGCCGGCCTGCCGGGGGGCTGTGTGGACTGCCCGGGGTCTCTGCCGGCCTGCCGGGGGGCTGTGCCGGCCTGCCGGTGGTCTGTGCACCCTGTGGGGGTCTGTACCGGCCTGCCGGGGGGCTGTGCCGGCCTGCCGGGGGGCTGTGCTGATGTCCGGGGGTCTGCAAGCATCGTCCGATGGGACTACAAGTCCCATCGGGCGATGCCTGCTACCATGACAGTGATTGACACATTAGCCAATGATGGGACAGTAGTAGTCCCATCATCCGGCTAATGTGTTAAATGTTAAAAAAAAAAAAAAAAAAAAAAATACTACATACATACTACATGCATGCTACATACATACTACATGCTACATACATACTACATATATACTACATACATACTACATACATGCTACATACATACTACATGCATGCTACATACATACTACATGCTACATACATACTACATGCATGCTACATACATACTACATACATGCTACATACATACTGCATACATACTACATGCATGCTACATACATACTACATGCATACTACATATATACTACATGCTACATACATACTGCATGCTACATACATACTACATATATACTACATACATACTACATATATACTACATGCTACATACATACTACATGCTACATACATACTACATGCTACATACATACTACATATATACTACATACATACTACATACATGCTACATACATACTGCATGCTACATACATACTACATACATACTACATGCATGCTACATACATACTACATGCTACATACATACCACATACATACTACATGCATGCTACATGCATGCTACATACATACTACATGCTACATACATACCACATACATACTACATACATGCTACATATATACTACATGCATGCTACATACATACTACATATATACTACATGCATGCTACATACATACTACATACATACCACATATATACTACATACATACAATACATACATAGACATACAGTACATATAACATAGAGTAACATACTTACCAATACTTGTCACATTGTTCCCCGAAGCCATTGTCTTTCCGGAATAAATATTAACATAACAAACCACAAAAATACTCACCCACGATCCAAAGCAGTCCACGAGTGTGTCCCACGACGATCTTGGGTAGAGAACTGCAGCATCAGATGATGCTGCCGTTCTCTACGGGCTGCAGGAATCCAATGACGGAAGGTAGGTATCCTTCCGCACTGTATTCCTCCGCCACTTAAAAAAAAAAAAAGTCCCTAGTCTCACTTTATGCCATTGCTGCGTGGGAATTTCCCACACAGCAATGGCATAAAGTGAGACTAGGGACTTTTTTTTTTTTTAAGTGGCGGAGGAATACAGTGCGGAAGGATACCTACCTTCCGTCATTGGATTCCTGCAGCCAGTAGAGAACGGCAGCAACAGCTGATGCTGCAGTTCTCTACCCAAGATCGTCGTGGGACACACTCGTGGACTGCTTCGGATCGTGGGTGAGTATTTTTGTGGTTTGTTATGTTAATATTTATTCCGGAAAGACAATGGCTTCGGGGAACAATGTGACAAGTATTGGTAAGTATGTTACTCTATGTTATATGTACTGTATGTCTATGTATGTATTGTATGTATGTAGTATATATGTGGTATGTATGTAGTATGTATGTAGCATGCATGTAGTATATATGTAGTATGTATGTAGCATGCATGTAGTATATATGTAGCATGTATGTAGTATGTATGTGGTATGTATGTAGCATGTAGTATGTATGTAGCATGCATGTAGCATGCATGTAGTATGTATGTGGTATGTATGTAGCATGTAGTATGTATGTAGCATGCATGTAGTATATATGTAGCATGCATGTAGTATGTATGTAGCATGCATGTAGTATGTATATGGTATGTATGTAGCATGTAGTATGTATGTAGCATGCATGTAGTATATATGTGTTATGTATGTGGTATGTATGTAGCATGCATGTAGTATGTATGTAGCATGCATGTAGTATGTATGTAGTATGTATGTAGTATATATGTAGTATGTATGTAGCATGTAGTATGTATGTAGTATGTATGTAGCATGCATGTAGCATGCAGTATGTATGTAGCATGCATGTAGTATATATGTAGTATGTATGTAGCATGTAGTATGTAGCATGCATGTAGTATATATGTAGTATGTAGCATGTAGTATGTATGTAGCATGCATGTAGTATATATGTGTTATGTATGATGCATGTAGCATGCATGTAGTATGTATGTAGTATATATGTAGTATGTATGTAGCATGCAGTATGTATGTAGCATGCATGTAGTATATATGTAGTATGTATGTTGCATGTAGTATGAATGTAGCATGTATGTAGTATGTAGTATGAATGTAGCATGTATGTAGTATGCATGTTGTATGTATGTAGCATGTAATTTTTTTTTTTTTTTTACATTTAACACATTAGCCGGATGATGGGACTACTACTGTCCCATCATTGGCTAATGTGTCAATCACTGTCATGGTAGCAGGCATCGCCCGATGGGACTTGTAGTCCCATCGGACGATGCCTGCACAGACCCCCGGAGCCTGCACAGCCCCCCGGCAGGCCGGCACAGCCCCCCGGCAGGCCGGCACAGCCCCCCGGAGCCTGCACAGCCCCCCGGCAGGCCGGCACAGCCCCCCGGCAGGCTGGCACAGCCCCCCGGCAGGCCGGCACAGCCCCCCGGAGCCTGCACAGACCACCGGCAGGCCGGCACAGACCACCGGAGCCTGCACAGACCCCCTGGCAGGCCGGCACAGCCCCCCGAAAGGCCCGTACAGACCCCAGAGAGGCTGTACAAGGGCAGGAAAGGGTTTTTCTTATTCCGATACCGGAAGTCCCATAGACTTGAATGGGACTTCCGGTATCGGAATCGGCGATACCGATACTTTTTTTAAAGATCGGCCGATACCATCCGATACGATACTTTGAAGTATCGGACGGTATCGCTCAACTCTAGTGCTGATGTGTTGAATTGGTCTCCGGAGGCTGTTTCTTTCTTTCAGGAGCTGAAGCGAAGATTCACTTCTGCCCCGGTTTTGCGGCAACCTGATGTCTCACTCCCGTTCCAGGTAGAGGTGGATGCTTCTGAGATTGGTGCAGGAGCTGTTTTGTCCCAAAAGGATCCTGTAACATCTAAAATGAATCCCTGTGCTTTCTTTTCCCAAAAGTTCTCTCCATCTGAACGTAACTATGATGTGGGGAATCGGGAACTGTTAGCCATGAAATGGGCATTTGAGGAGTGGAGACATTGGTTGGAGGGAGCTAAACATCAAGTCGTGGTCCTCACTGACCACAAGAATTTGATTTACCTGGAGTCAGCCAAACGCTTGAACCCTAGACAGGCTAGGTGGGCCTTGTTTTTTACACGTTTTGATTTTGTGGTCTCTTTTCTTCCTGGCACTAAGAATGTCAAGGCTGACGCTCTCTCTAGGAGCTTCTTTGCTGATTCTCCTGTGGTGACCAAGCCTGCTACCATCTTAGGCGAAGGGGTAGTTCTTTCTGCCATCTCGCCCGATTTGAGACGTGCTCTGGGAGAATTCCAGGAGGACAAACTTGAGCGTTGTCCCAGTGGAAAGTTGTATGTTCCTGACCAGTGGAAGGAGAGAGTGATGTCTGAAGTTCATTCCTCTGCATTGGCTGGTCATCCAGGTATTTTTGGTACTAGAGATCTGGTGAGTCGGTCTTTTGGTGGCCCGCCTTGTCTCGTGATGTCAGGAATTTTGTGCAGTCCTGTGGGACTTGCTCCCGGTCTAAACCTTGTTCTCGCTCTAGTGGGTTGTTGATGCCTTTGCCTGTCCCCAAGAGGCCATGGACCCATATTTCAATGGATTTCATCTCTGATATAGCTGTCTCTCAGAGAATGACTGTTATTTGGGTGATTTGCGATAGGTTCTCTAAGATGGTTCATCTTGTACGACTCCCTAAGTTGCCATCTTCCTCTGAGTTGGTGCCCCTGTTTTTGCAACAGGTGGTTCGCTTGCACGGGATTCCTGAGAACATTGTATCTGACAGAGGAGTTCAGTTTGTGTCTAGATTTTGATGGACTTTCTGTTCCAAGCTGGGAATTCAGTTGTCCTTCTCCTCTGCTTTTCACCCTCAGACCAATGGGCAGACGGAGAGAACAAACCAGACCTTGGAGTCGTATTTGAGATGTTTTATTTCCGCTGATCAGGATGATTGGGTTTCATTTTTGCCCTTGGCCGAATTTGCTTTAAATAATAGAGCTAGTTCTGCCACTTTGATGTCACCTTTATTTTGTAACTTTGGGTTTCATCCTCGATTTTCTTCAGGGCAGGTGGAGCCTTCTGCCTGCCCAGATGTTGACACTGTGGTGGAGAGAATGCACCAGATCTGGGACCAATTGGTGGATAAGTTATCTCTCTCCCAGGAAAAGGCCCAGCGGTTTTCCAACCGACATAGGACCATTGGTCCCCAGTTTAAGGTTGGTGATATGGTTTGGTTATCATCAAAAAATATCGCTATGAAGGTGGCTTCTCCTAAGTTTAAGCCTAGATTTATAGGACCTTACAAGATTTTGGAGATTATTAATCCGGTCTCTTTTCACTTGGCTCTTCCTGTTACATTTAAAATCCATAATGTGTTTCATAAGTCCTTGTTGAAGAGGTTTGTTGAACCAGTAGTTCCTGCGGTGGCACCTCCGGACCCTGTATTGGTTGAAGGTAACATGGAATATGAGGTAGAGAAGATCCTGGATTCCCGTCTGGCTAGACGGAGACTCCAGTATTTGGTTAAGTGGAAGGGTTATGGTCAGGAGGATAATTCCTTGGTCTCTGCCTCTGATATTCATGCCAAAAGATTGGTGCGTGCCTTTCATCGGGCTCACCCTGATCGCCCTGGTGGCGTGGATGCGGGTTCGGTGACCCATCCTCAAGGGGGAGGTACTGTTGTGAGTTCATTTTCCCCTTCACCATTGAGGTCTGATGAACTCCCTCTTCTGGTGAAGGAAGGTAGTGAGGCTGATTACCAAGCACCTGGGCAGGATGATGATGACTGGGTGACGGGAATTACTGACTGGATATAAGGCAACTGACGCCCTTCTGCCTTGCTGGTGATCTCTCTGAGGGATTCTAGGAGACCAGTCTGATTCCTCCTCCTCAAAAGCTAAGTTTTCTGCTCTACTTTTTGCATTTGTGTTTTGGTTTTGTTTTGCATTGTTTTCCTTGATTTCTGCCATTCCCTGCTGGGGTGAGCTGAATTCCTTTTTGCTCTGTCTTCAGAAAATACCTGAGTACTGATATAGTCTTTTTGAAGCCTAGCGTCTTCAGGGCTTTTTTCCTATCAGCTGTTGGCTCTTGTTTTGATAGGGTTTTGGCAGATTACAGACAGCAGCTTTTCTATCCTGTCCTATCTAGTTAGCTTGGGCGCCATCATTTGCTCAGCCTATCTTTCTATCTGTGTGAATGTTTTTTCATCTTCTTCACCGTCATTATATGTTGGGGGCTGCCTATTGCTTTGGGGTCTGCTCTGGGGCAGTTTAGATTTCCTTTTCTGTCTTTAGGTTATGTAGTTCTCCGGCTGTGATGGAGGGGTCAAGGGCACCGTAGGAACCCCCCACGGCTACTGCTAGTTGTTGTTGATAGGTTCAGGGGTCTGCAATCAGATAGCTGCCAATTTATCTGGTTTTCTGGACTTAGCTAGTATTTCTGTTTTTGCCTCCTACGGTGACTCATTTCATAACACATGGGTTTCAAAGGATTTTGTCCCACCTTCCCCTGCTGACACGTAGGTTGCCAGAAAAATGGCTCGCTTTTGTCCTCCTCTTCCTCGGACTTCTCCAATTCCTCCATTTGCAGCTGCTGAATGTCCAACATCAACATATGCCATTTTTTCACCACCTCGCGTACGCCCCTGTGCGAGTGCCGTTGCCCTGGACAGGTGGGTGGGCCCACTCCTGGGTGACGGCACTGACTCAGGGTCCCTCATAGTACAATCAAGTGTCTCTGATGGTGGGAGTGCACACCCGCCGTCAGACACACCGGCGTGCTATGAGGGGCCCTGTACCAGTACCGCCGCCCATGAGTGGGCCCCCCTGCTTACTGAGGGCCCAAGCACTTGCAATACTTACCTCTCCCTGCTCCACCACTGTGTAGTCTGGGCTGTTAAGTCCTTCACTGGGACTGTCAATACAAATTTGGTGAACTGATAGATGATGGTTAAAACGTACCTATGCCCTCTTCTGCTGGGCTCTATCTTCAGATGATCAATGGCTTCCATTCATTATGGACGTCGGCTCACAATGAGATGCAGTGGTGGTTTATCATCAGCTTTCACAGTTTTCCTACTCACAGACGTGTGCCATTCCTGCCCACATTTTTAAATGTGTCCTCTCATGCCAGTCCAATTGAATCGCCTACGGCCTGTGGCTTCTGTCTTTTGCACTCCAAAGTTACCTGACAGATCATGATAGGCAGTGAGGACAATGTCTACATCTCTGCCTGTGATCACAATTTGATGGAGATGAGTAACGGTGATGGGATCCACTGTACTGCGATACAGCAAACCTTTCTTCACAACAACTGTTTTCGCTGTCTCCACAAAGTAATTGAGGGTCAGCATCGCCTCTGAGAATTCTCCCGGGAGTTTTTCCCGTGATTAGTAATTCCAAAATTTCTGCAATCACTCGACAATCTTGTCGAATCCATACTGGGCCTGAGACTGTCTGAGTCTGCCTCCTGATATATAGACATAGATTTTTAATGTGTAAACTATGCTACATATGTACCTGTTATCCGGTGATACTGTACCCTTTCTCAACTTTCTACAATCTTGTCGAATCCATACTGGGCCTGAGACCGTCTGAGTCTGCCTCCTGATATATAGACATAGATTTTTAATGTGTAAACTATGCTACATATATACCTGTTATCCGGTGATACTGTACGCTTTCTCAACTTTTTACAATCTTGTCGAATCCATACTGGGCCTGAGACCGTCTGAGTCTGCCTCCTGATATATAGACATAGATTTTTAATGTGTAAACTATGCTACATATATACCTGTTATCCGGTGATACTGTACCCTTTCTTGACTTTCTACAATCTTGTTGAATCCATACTGGGCCTGAGACCGTCTGAGTCTGCCTCCTGATATATAGACATAGATTTTTAATGTGTAAACTATGCTACATATATACCTGTTATATGGTGATTCTGTACCCTTTCTCAACTTTCTACAATCTTGTTGAATCCATACTGAGCCTGAGACCATCTGAGTCTGCCTCCTGATATATAGACATAGATTTGTAATGAGTAAACTATGCTGCATACAGTATATACCTGTTATCCGGTGATACTGTACCCTTTCTCAACTTTCTACAATCTTGTCGAATCCATACTGGGCCTGAGACCATCTGAGTCTGCCTCCTGATTAGAAATGAGCGGTGTTCGAGTCGACCTGTTCGCCAAGTTCAAATTCGAGCTGTTTTGGGCGGTGTTCGAGCCGTTCGTCGAATTCAAACACTTTGCTTAAAATTCGGCTGTCCGTGGTTCCGTTCGAGAACGGTTCGTTCACCAAAAGCGTATCTTTATTTTCACATTAATGATGGTTTTCAATGTTAATAGACAGTTTCATGGCATAGAAGCTGTGTCTGGTAGCCAGCGGTGTAGTACACCTGTCAAGGAGCTACACCGTGTGTGTTTCTAATAATTTTTTACCGCATCTTGTCCAGAAAATCCTATTGGGCCATGTAGCACTGTCTGCTACTCAGCAGAGGAGCCCACCCGTGAACCTAACTATGCCGCCTGTTTATGAAAGAACCAGTTTTTGACTGCATTTAGCCCAGTTAATACTTTGGGCCTAGTAACTGTGTCTGCTACTCAGCAGAGGAGCCCACCCGTGAACCTAGCTATGCCGCCTGTTTATGAAAGAACCAGTTTTTGACTGCATTTAGCCAAGTTAATACTTTGGGCCTAGTAACTGTGTCTGCTACTCAGCAGAGGAGCCCACCCGTGAACCAAGCTGTGCCGCCTGTTTATGTAAGAACCATTTTTTAACTCCATTTAGCCCAGTGAATACTTTGGGCCTAGTACCTGTGTCTACTGCTCAGCATAGGAGCCCACCCATGAACCAAGCTCTGCCGCCTGTTTATGTAAGAACTGCGTGCTACTCAGCAGAGAAGCCCAGCTGTTAAGCAAGCTGCAGCACCTGTGGTTTGGACACTTAATTTTTTCACATTCTTTCTGGAATGCCGGTTAGGTCTAATTCCGGAATTCCGGTTGACCTGCACTTACTGGGAAATCCTCGTTCACGGGGAAAAATTGGAATCCCAGATCCCCATCACTAACGGGGTTCAGCGGGTTATCTGCACCTGTAAGCGACACACGCTGGTCCTTTCAGTGTAGCGCGCATGCAGCCCCGGACATGTAAAGGCATGACAGACCTGTTATTGCTCGATCTCATGTGCCAGAGCCTCGCGTGTCCCTCTAGTAAGCTTGACGTGGACCTTGGGGGCATGCCAGAGTCTCGTTCGTTAACGGAATTAAGCTGACAAATCGCTAGCACAACTAAAAACGGCCATGCACCACCACCCACAGAATCGACAAAGCTTGCAATCTGTCCAACCTTTCCGTAGTTGGCATGGTTGAGGTTGCCCGGGTGGAGTACAATTAAGCCGCAGGCTCCACTCCTGGTGATGCCCTTCTGGACATTCCTTTAAGGTTCAGCTTTGCAACCATACTGCCCCCAGAAACCAAACACTTTGCCTTCATGGACGCTGTTCGGAGGGTCGCAGGAATAATGCCGCCTGATCAGCATTTGGCATAATTTATGGTGGGAAGTGTGACTGTATATGATCGTCTTCGATTTTAGAATTTTA
The DNA here is from genome assembly GCF_039654945.1 of Dendrobates tinctorius. Classification (NCBI taxonomy): domain Eukaryota; kingdom Metazoa; phylum Chordata; class Amphibia; order Anura; family Dendrobatidae; genus Dendrobates; species Dendrobates tinctorius. Next base: position 7,892,142 of record NW_027361797.1, read on the forward strand.
GATTTTTTTTATTTTAGATTTTTATTCCAGTCTTTCTTGACTTTGTAAGGGCATGACATGCCTATATCTGTGTCTCCTCCTCCTCCTTTTACTCCTCCACTTCTTTTCTATATGTAGTTGCCCTTTTCCATATGTTATTTGTGTCTTCTGAGCATTTTGTCTGCTTTGGGACACATTTTAAGGTGTTTTGTAATTGTTTTCTATGTGTTTGTATGTGTTTGTGTTTGCCTGCCATTGTTTTCAATGGGGTTCGATGGTGTTCGTCGAACATTCGACGAACATTCGACGAACTTGCCTCCTGTTCGATGAACCGAACTGAACTTGAACACTAGCGGGGTGGCTCAGCACTACTCTGATATATAGACGTACATTATTAATGTTTAAACTATGCTATATATACCTCGTATCTGGTGATACTGTACCCTTTCTGCCAGGAAGTCATCCTCCACCCACCACTCTAAGTGTATCATTGACACCTGGAACATTGGCCCACATGTGTGATTATTTCTTGCGGATCTTCTTTTTATATTGTGGTGTGATCCATCCTGAGCGTGTGAGAGTCTATGGGTTACTCCTGCAATTTATATGCAGATTTCAAAATTACCCCAACACTGTATACAGCTCTACGCTTGTGATTAGTGTTGAGCGATATCTTCCGATATCGGGAAATATCGGATCGGATTGGATCCGACCGATACCCCAAAAATATCGGATATTGCCGATTCCGATACCGGAAACCAATGCAAGTCAATGGGACACAAATATCGGAATGAAAAAAAACCCTTACTTTCCTTGTAAGTTAATTCTACATGAAGGAAAACAACTAAGAATAATGTAGAATGTATTGGGGGAGGTGGAGGAGACATTAAAGGCATAGAGGTTTAGCCCAATCAAATGGAATAGCAGGAATTAATTTTTTTTACATTTTTTTAATTCTTCGGGGTGGTCTTCAGGGTTGTCATCTCCAGGGTCGTCGTTTTCAGGGTCGTCATCTTCTTCGGGGTGGTCTTCAGGGTCGTCATCTTTAGGGTTGTCGTCAGGGAGATCCGGAGTGATTACCAAAAACCATTTCAAAAAGCTTGAACTTGGAAATGTAGCAGAAGGTACAAGAAGGCTGAGGAACTGCTGAGAACCAGCTGACGGTACTGGAACCTGGATGGGTAGCCGAAGGTACAAGAGCCAATGGAACTACCGAGGACCAGCTGATGGTACTGGAACCCGGTTACTAAGCAGGGGGTGCCTGTGCCAGAAAGCACCACCAAGGACCAGCAGACGTAGGTGGAACTCGGATACCGAGAAGGAGGCACCTAAGCCAAAGTCTCTGACTGGAACCAGCTGACGTTACTGGAATCCAGGGGGACATATTCAAGATTGACTTCCAAAGAACCAGCTAATGGTACTGGAACTCAGATAGGCAGCAGAAGGTACACATGAAAAAAAAATTTGCAAGGCCGCGAGCCAGCCGAAGTTACCGAAACCCACAGTCCTACAGAGGGAGCTTGTCCTATTGGCACTACGGAACCAGCCTTCATTGCCAGATCCCGCAGCCCACATAGGAAGCTCCTAAACTGCAGGCACCATAGAGTCAGCTAACCCGACCGCAACACGACAGGACAACGTATTGGAGGCAAAGTGACATTGACGCTACCCGGAAACAGCTGGCGTGCTGGAACCAGGCTGGGCAGGAGGGAGTACCCATGCCAAAGACACTTCTGAGCAGCAACTGGTGGTGTTGGAGCCCAGGGATTACAGGAGAAACAGAGTGTAGCCAGAGGCTTAATTGGAGCAAGTTTAATATCTGTAGTAGTGTGAATGTGGACAGAGTAGGCAAAATTGCCGGACACACAGCAGGGGATCAGCTGACGTTACTGAACCCCAATAACACAGGAGCAAGTGTTGACTGTGCAGACGGCACTTCTGAGCAGCAACTGGCGGTGTTGGAGCCCAGGGATTACAGTTCAGGTGGTAGAAACATGATCACAACAGGAGACCTGGATACTGTTGCCAACCAATTATTTAATCTGGAAGAGGACTGGCAAATTCCTCCAAGATCCAGGCATTGTTCATTTTCAGAAAAGTAAGCCGGTCAACGTTATCGGAGGATAGTCGCATGCGACGGTCTGTTAGTACACCATCTGCGGCACTAAAGACGCGTTCCAATAATACACTAGCAGCAGGGAAAGCCAGCACCTCCAATGCATACTGGCTAAGCTTTGGCCATGTATCCAGCTTAGAGACCTAAAATTTGAAGGGGGAAGAGCCGTGTGGGAGAACACTGAGAGGGCAAGACACGTAGTCTGTCACCATCTGACGGGAACGTTGCCTCCAGCTGACTTGAGCCGTCTTTGATGGTGTAGACATTTATGGCGGGGACACAAAATTTTGCCACATTTGGGCCATACTGGTCTTGCCTTGTGCTGAGGGGGTGCTTCTGCTCCCTGTTTGTGCAGTGCTTCCTCCACTGCCTCGATGCACTGAGCTGATTTGTAAAGCACTAGCAGCACTGCTCTCGGGTGGAATGGAGAACATGATGGAATGCACCAGTGTGTCTTGGTACTCCCACATTTTACGCTCCCAGTTCAACGGTGTTATGAGGCTTTGTAAGTTGTCCCGGTAGCGAGGATCTAGGAGGGTGTACACCCAATAATCAGCCGTGTTGAGAATGTGAGCGATGCAGCGGTCGTTTCTCAGGCACTGCAGCATGAAATCAACCATGTGCTTGCAGACTGCCAACTGACCAAGAAACGCTGTCCCCTGCTTGAGGCGTTATCTCTGCCTGCTCTACATCACCCCATCCTCACTCTACTTACTGACTACTAGAGCACTGTGTACCTCCCTCCTCTGGAGAGATGTCTTCCTCCTCCATTGTCTCGCAGTGCAACTTGTTTGCGCCTGATGCAGCTGGTACTCCATTACTGCTGCCTGTTGCTCACACAACCTCTCCAACATATGTATCGTTGAATTCCACCTGGTGGGTAGGTCACATATGGTGCAATGTTCCGGAAGGCGGAATCGGCGCTGCAGAGCTGCAATGCGTGATCTTGCCATGCTGGAACATCGCAAGTGAGCGCACGCTATGCGGACCTTGTGCAGCAGAGCATCAAGATCCAGATGGTCCCTCAAAAAACTCTGCATGACCAAGTTTAGCACATGTGCCAGACATGAGATGTGAGTGAGATTGCCTATGCCCAGAGCTGCCACCAGATTTTGGCCATTGTCACACACTACCATGCCTGGCTGGAGATTCGTTGGCACAAACCACAAGTCGCTCTCCTGCTTGATGGCATTCCAGAGCTTCTGCGCTGTGTGGCTTCGATTCCCCAAATATATTAATTTCAATATGGCCTGTTGACATTTGGCCACGGCTGTGCTCATATCGGTCGTAACAGGTAAGCGTTCACGGGTCCAAGTGGAGGTAGACTGTGACGGCTCCTGCAGTGCTGATTCAGAAGAACTGGAGTATGAGGAGGAGTCAATGTGTACAGACTGGATTCCTGCAATCCTTGGAGTTGGCAGAACACGTACAGCGCCACTCTCAAGATCTGTACCCGGCTCCACAACATTGACCCAATGGTTAGTGAGGGAAAGGTATCGTCCCTGTCCATGGTTACTGGTCCACGCATCGGTGGTCAGGTGGACCTTGCTACTGACGGCGTTTAGTAGCGCATGTTTAATTTTTCCCTCCACATGCTTTTGCAGGGCAGGGACGGCTTGCCTGCTGAAATAAAAGCGGCTGGGCACGGTATATTATGGGACTGCCAATGCCATAGTTATGGAAGGTGTCAGTCTCCACCAGTCTGAATGAGAGCATTTCAAGGGCTAGTAGTTTTGCAATGCCAGCATTCAGAGCCTGTGCTCGGGGATGGTTTGCCGAGTATGGCTGTAGACTGGCCTGGGAGTGTGAGGATGACAGGGAACATGGTGATGTGGGTGGAATTACACTGTGTCTGTACAACAGTGCTAGAGGTTCTTCCTTGGCGATCCTGTGAGGAAGCCGAACCAGCTGTGTGTGAGCTGGAGGAAGAGGCTACAACATGAGCTGAAGAGGTGGTAGGTGGTGCTGTAGGTTTGCCTAGGTCTTCAGTGTGTCTTTGTAACTCCACCACGTGCTTTGTCCGCACATGTTTCCACATATTTGTGGTATTGAGGTTGCTGACACTTTTCCCTCTTTTCACTTTCTGATGACACAGCTTGCATTTGACAAAGGAAATGTCATCTGCAACTGCGTCAAAAAAGGACCAGTCACTGCAAGTCTTGGGAGCGCCCGTTTTGGGTTTTGGATGAGGCATGCTCCTAATGGGTGCCAAAGTGGAGGCTACAGGCAACCGAGTCTGCCCCCTCCCTCTCCCTCCTTTTTGGGCCATTTGGGGAATCTCTTCCTCAGAGCTGCTCCCACCACCTTCCTGTACCTCACAACATGATGGGTCACTATATCAGAGTGCTGATATAGTGGGCGAAGTCGTGCGACTTCAGTATTTTTGCATCAGACATGTTGGACCTTTTTGCAGGGTTTTTTGCGTGATTGCAGACAGTGTCTTTCCTTTCCTCTCCTGTCTAGTCAGTGTGGGCCCCATTGTTTTCTCAGTCTATTTTCCTACCTGCGTTTGTGTTTTCATCTTGTCTCACCGACAATGTATGTTTGGGGGCTATCTATTCCTATGGGGTCTCCTCTGGGGCAGTTTAGATTTCCCTTTTCTTGCTTTAGGCTTAGTTAGCTCTCCAGCTGTGCCGAGGCGTCTAGGATCATCGTAGGCACGCTCCACGGCTACTGCTAGTTGTGTGGATAGGATCAGGGGTCTGCAATCTGCTTAGTTACCAACCTCTCTGGTTTTCTGTAGCTTAGCTTGGGCTTGCTCTCCTCCTTGGCGACCCAATCATAACAGAATCACCAATCACATAGAATCATCAAGACCATAGGGAGCCCAGAAAGAGAACTCGCAACCCCTCCATCAACTTGACCAGCTCCACCACCTTCAGCAGTAACCAGAGGTAGGCCAGAAAGCGAATTCACAACACACTCCTTAATTGTCCTGGCGGTGTGCATTGGAATATTATCATGGTGAAAGACCTATCCATGTTTCATCTTCAACGACCTTGCTGATGGAAGGATGTTTGCACTCAAAAACTTACGATACATGGCCTAATTCATTATTTCATGCACACGGATCAATCATCCTGGTCCCTTTGCAGAGAAACAGCCCCAAAGCATGATGTTGCAACCTCCATGCTTCACTTTAGGTATGGTGTTCTTTGGATGCGACTTAGCATTCTGTCTCCTCCAAACGCGACAAGTTTTGTTTGTACCAAAAAGTTCTACTTTGGCTTGATTAGAACATATGACATTCTCCCAATACTCTTCTAGATAATCCAAATGCTCTCTAGCAAACTTCAGAAGGGCCCGTACATCTACTGGCTTAATCAGGGGGACATGTCTGGCAGTGCCGGATCTGAGTTCCTGGCGGCATAGTGTGTTACTGATGGCAGCCTTTGTTACAGTGGTCCCAGCTCTATGAAGGTCATTCACTAGGTCCCCCGTGTGGTTCTAGGATTTTTGATCACCGCTCTTGTGATCATTTTGACCCCACGAGGTGAGATCTTGCATGGAGCCCCAGATCAAGGGAGATTATCAATGGTCTTGTATGTCTTCCATTTTCTTATTATTGCTCCCACAGTTGATATCATCACACCAAGATGCTTACCAAATACTAATTTTCCACCATAATTTGCAAAATAAATCTTGCCAAATCAGACAAGGTGATTTTTTGGATTTGTTTTCTCATTTTGACTCTCATATTTTTGGTCTACCTATGATGTCAATTACAGGTCTCTCTCATCTTTTTAAGTGGGAGAACTTGAACAATTGGTGGCTGACTAAACACTTTTTTCCCCACTGTATGTATATATATATATATATATATATATATATAGTTGTGCAATGACCCCTGTGACAGCTAGGGGGCGCTGTATGGGCTTCCCAGGACATGCATACAGACGTTTCATTATTGTGATGGGGAAATGATGAGCGGCAGGTTTGTAAATGACCGATATGTATCACAGGGGTGGGTGCCCTGTGATGGAAGCTGGAATATGTATTGATCAGCAGAGATATACTGCTGAGGGTTTGTTGCTGTGTATGAGGGAAGCTTCCAGGTGACTTGGTGAGATGGTTGAGACCAGTCATCTGCAAACCCACCCAGGGGTGTGTGTGTCTGAACGCCCAAAGTAAAGCCTATGTGTGTGGCTGTGTGGAATAGGACCTTTAGTGAGGTCATGACCATGTGATCCATACCTCACCTGTGGGTGTGGTTATGGACCATATAATGTGACCAGGGTGGGTCACATGGAGAGAGTGTGTGTACCTGAATGGTGCAGGCTGCAAGGTCCTGGAAGGTCTGTGTTGGGAGATCCTGGAAGGAGGATCGGATCCCTGGAACACATGGTGAGACTTTGTAACCAGTGAGGCCGGTGTGTGTTGGACAGTCCCAAGGAGGGGACGGACGTCCTGAAGAAGAAGCAACTAAGAGGTAACCCCGGACAGGGGGAAATAACTGTGTTTAGGCTATGGAGCTTGTTTGCTGGACATAGCACAGCCTGTGTGATGACAGGGCTGAGAGAGCGAAGCCCTATGATGAACATTGACCTGTCTGATGTAAGACTGTTGCCATTTATAGTTTATGCTGTAAAATAAACCGTATGGACTATTTATGTGAAAAACCCATGCCGGACCCTGTTAATCTGCTGCCAAGTGAGTGTCCCCCAAAATGAACAATAGGCACTACCTTACAATTGGTGGAGAATGCTAAGGGTACTTTTGTAGAATTGTTGCTAGGGGCAACGGACGAGGTCTACAAACTCGGTTGCTAGGATCAATGGTCCAAGAAGCACATGCTGCAGTGCTGTGACTCTGAACCAAAAGGAGCGGACGGTCTTGAAAACCATGTGACACTGACCGGGGTCAGTGAAAGAGACTGTGTATTGACAATTTGTGGGATACCTCTGAGGAGAACAGGCATCCGGGAACCTGTGTGGCCGTCACCAACAGGTAACAGACATACTCTGCATATTATATTATAAAGAGGAAATACGTGTTGAAACCTGTTTATTGTACAGGTTAAAATGAAAGTACTTTCTTTATAATGTTTATTCATTTATTTACTAATGTATTTATTAATGTAGACACTACTGTATGTTTTGAAAAGATGAAATGCAATGGTCAGATATGCTCCAATCGACATAGCCGTTCAGCATTAGCTGCAAACAGCATGATTCCCCTTGTGCATATGTTGTACTGTAACTGATATGTGATGCACAGCTGGGTTCTCTGTTTTATGTACAGTGCAGATATACTTCAAGGGGAGTAAGCTACATTTGTGAAGAGAATGCTTTCATTGCTTCACTGAGAAGAAACCATTCAAGTGAAAAGTTATATATACTGTATATCAACAGCATTGTACAAAGTTATTTCTTTTTACACTGACTGTAAAACGTATTAGATCTTTTAAACAACTGGAAGAAAAATTATGAAAATGTTAAATTAAGTCATCTGTTATACAGTATGCTACTTTCAGTTTTCTTTCTCAACTCATTGTAAGAAGATTTGTCTATCAATGGCATCAATTAACTGCAATGAGAAATGGTGTCTAAGGCTGGTTTCACATTTGCGTTGGGCAGAGCTGCGGAGGGCTGCATACTTCCTCCATTAAGCCCCACCCACTGCCGCACCTCTTCCATTCAGCTCCGCCTACATCTGCATGCATCATGCGCACCTATCTCTAACATTGGGTACGCAGGCCATGCGGATGTATGCAGATGCGTCCGCATGCGTCATTTTGACACGCCTGCTGACCGCAACTAAATACATGTTGCATTTGACGCAGTTCAGCACAGGGTCAAAACGTTGCATCCGGATGCATTTGCATACATCCGCATGGCCTGCGTACCTAATGTTGAAGATAGGTACGCATGACACATGCAGACATAGGAGGAACTGAATGAAAGAGGTGCGGCAGCGATCGGGGCTTAAGAGGAAGTACGCAGCCTTCCGCAGCTTTGCCCAATGCAAAAGTGAAACCAGCCTAAGAAGTCTACTTAGGTTAACAAGACATTAGAGGGGATTCTTTGTTAATTTTTGCAAAAATGTTTGCATTACTGATTTCCCATATAACTTGAACTGCCATAGCAGCCCAAATCACAGTGGAAAACAACCTTTACAAGTAGAAATTGTCACAATAATGACTGTGAATAGTCTAGTTAGACCCAGCAGCATTGTCACATGCATTCATATACAGTGATTGAAAATAATGAAACAGTAATTACTACTTTTGCCTTTTTAAGCTGTGCAAGCTGAAGATATGGATGAACTCTTTATGCATCAAATGGCCAAGTTCTCCAAAAAATATGACATAGTTGTCATGGGAGATTTCAACTATCCAGACATTTGTTGGGAATCTCTCTCAGGCAAAACTAACAGGTCAAGGAAATTCTTATCCTCTCTTGCTGACAATTTTATCTTCCAAAAGGTAGGGGAGAAAACAAGGGGAACTGCTACCTTGGATCTAATCCTTATAAACAGGGAGGAAATGGTTGAGGAGGTAAAAGTGGCTGGGACCCTAGAAGGCAGCGACCATGCTATTTTAGAATTTTGGATAACTAGAGGAGGAAGAACTGTGAAGACTCAGACGTCAAGGTTAGATTTCAGAAAGGCAGATTTTCAGGGATTCAGAAAGAGAATTGGAGGGATCCAATGGCTGGATATCCTTAAAGACAAAAATGTCCAGGAAGGATGGGAAATCTTGAAAAATGAAATTCTCAAAGCACAATTGTTAACAATTCCGAAAAGAGGGAAGAATAGAAAGCATTTAAGGAAGCCAGGATGGATGAACACAGAACTTAAGCACATGCTAAAAAGGAAGAAAAAAAGTTTATAAAATTGAAAGAGGGAGGCATATCTAAAGAAGAATATAATGCTGTCTGCAGAACCTGCAGGGCACAAATCAGATTAGCTAAAGTTGACAATGAAGTGAGGCTTGCAAGAGATGTCAAAAGCAATAATAAAGGATTTTGGGGATATGTCAAAAGTAAAAGAAAAGTCAAAGATGCTATAGGATTTTTACAGGATTAAAATGATGAAATGGTAAGACAGGATGTTGAGAAGGCCGAATTTTTAAATTCCTATTTTGCATTTGTTTTCTCTCAGAAAGGAAATGTAGCATCAACTGTTCTTCACTGTCCTATTAAGGGAATAGGAGAATCCAGGATATCTATAAACAGAAAGATAGTGAGGAAACACTTAGCTAACCTAAATGAATTCAAGTCTCCAGGTCCAGATGAATTACACCCCAGAGTACTGAAGGAGATAGCAGAAGAAATTTTTGAACCCCTTTCCATAATCTTTGAAAATTCTTGGAGAACAGGAGAAGTCCCAGAAGACTGGAGAAGAGCAAATGTTGTTCCTATCTTCAAAAAGGGGAAGAAGGTGGACCCAGGCAACTATAGGCCGGTGAGTCTGACTTCTATACCAGGAAAGATCTTTGAACAAATTATTAAACAACATGTATGTCAGTACCTGGATAAGAATGAAGTGATTAAACAGAGTCAGCATGGGTTTGTAACTAATAAGTCATGTCAGACTAACTTAATTTCCTTCTATGACGGAATCACTGATTGGGTGGATCAAGGAGATGCTGTAGATATAGTATATCTTGACTTCAGCAAAGCATTTGACAAAGTATCTCATACAATCCTTATTGAAAAAATGACTAAGTATGGAATGGACAAGGCAACTGTTAGGTGGATTCATAACTGACTTAGTGATCGGACCCAAAGAGTGGTCATAAATGGCTGCACATCCAGTTGGAAGAATGTCTCAAGTGGGGTACCACTTGGCTCTGTCCTGGGCCCTGTATTGTTCAACATCTTTATCAATGATTTAGATGAAGGAATTGAGGGTAAACAGATTAAATTTGCTGATGACACAAAGCTAGGAGGCATAGCTAATACTAGAGAAGAGAGAGAGGATTCAAAAAGATATAAATAAACTGGAGAAGTGGGCAGCAACTAACTGAATGGTTTTTAACAGGGAAAAATGCAAAGTACTACATCTGGACAATAAAAATGAAAAAAGCATATACAGAATGGGAGGAATAGGGCTAAGCAACAGCACATGTGAAAAAGACTTGGGTATACTAATAGATCACAGACTGAATATGAGTCAACAGTGTGATGCAGCAGCAAAAAAGGCAAATGCATTTCTAGGATGTATTAACAGAAGCATTATGTCTAGATCACGTGAAGTCATTATTTCCCTCTACTCTTCTTTGGTCATACCTCATCTGGAATATTGTGTCCAGTTTTGGGCACCACATTTTAAAAAAGACATCAACAAACTGAAGCAAGTTCAGAAAAGAGCGACCAGAATGGTGACCGGTCTGCAAACCCTGTCTTATGAGGAAAGGTTGCAGGATTTGGGAATGTTTAGTTTGCAAAAGAGAAGACTGAGAGGAGACTTAATAGCTGTCTACAAATATCTAAAGGGCTGTCACATTGTAGAAGCATCAACTTTATTCTCATTTGCACAAGGAAAGACTAGAAGCAATGGGATGAAACTGAATGGAAGGAGACACAGATTAGATATTAGAAAAAACTTTTTGACAGTTAGAGTGATCAATGAGTGGAACAAGCTGCCACGAGAAGTGGTGAGTTCTCCTTCAGTGGAAGTCTTCAAACAGAGGCTGGATAGACATCTGACTGGGATGATTTAGCGAATCCTGCTTTGAGCAGGGGGTGGGACCAGATGGCCCAGGAGGTCCCTTCCAACTCTACGATTCTATGATTCTATGATTCTAATCATATTCAGACACCAAGATTAAAGTGTCATGATTTTGTGTAAAGGCTTTATTGTATGGCATTAATGACCACTGCAAAAAGGTGCAATGAAATAGATTTTACCTACGTAAAAATTGACAATAGATACAATGCAGATAAAAAAATGTTTCAACAAAATAAGACTTTATTAATGTAAATAGTTTTTCCATTTCAATAAAAAAAGTTAAATGCAAGAGAGAATAATATTTTATATTATAAACAGAAAGATGATATACAATAAAGACCTCTAAATTGAGTGTAAATCACATATGTATTGCTCATCTCATTATAATAAAAATATATGTACGTATCCAAGTGCACCCATATACCCTTCTGAAAAAGTCTTTGTAGGTGCAAGCAGGACATTACATTTTTTAATAAATTGAGGTTGGGTGAGAAGACATGAGTAGTGATGGGCTAACCTGTGGATGTTCAGATCTGGCGGATCGGGCTGATTGTTTAACCCCTTAAGGACCACTGATCCATCTTTTAATGGAGGCAGTTAAGGGTACATATTCCTCAGCGTCACTGAGAAACAAGTTTATAGCGCTTGCCAACATCAGTATTTCTCCAGGGTCTTGGCTACCAGGGGTAGCTGAGACCCCAGAGAATATGATTTGAGTTGGTTTTTACCAACCCCAGTGTTGCGATCACAGTTATTCAAGGAATGGTGGCAACAGAAAAAAAGTCAGATTTCAAATGTATTTCTCTCTCCTCTGATGTGATCTAGCACATCAGAGGAGAGAGAAATGGGGTCTCTGAGTCCCCCCAATACCTGTGATGTCCCCGGCCCTCGGCATCTTTTTTTTGGAAAAAAATGACGGGCGCATGCAACAATAGGAGATTTCTCTTATTGGTTCATTTTGATCACTGTGATAGACCCTATCACAATGATCAAAATAAAAAAAAGTAAATCAAGCCCCCTTTATCACCCTCCAAGTTAGATAAATAATAAAATAAAAAATGTATTTATTTCCATTTTTCCGTTAGGGTTAGATTTATGGTTAGGCTTATAGTTGGGGTTAAAGCTAGGGATAGGGTTGAACTAGGGTTAGGGGTATCGTTTGGGTTATAGTTGGGGTTATAGCTAGGATTAGGGTTGGGCTAGGGTTAGGGCTGGGGCTAGGATTAGGGTTGTGTTGGGGTTAGGGTTGTGTAGGGGTTAGGGTTGTAGTGTTGAGGTTAGGGTAGTGTTGGGTTAGGGTTGTGGTTAGGGTTGGGATTAGGGTTAGGGGTGTGTTGGGGTTAGGGTTGGGATTAGGGCTGTGATAGGGTTGGAGTTAGAATTGGGGGTTTCCACAATAGGTACATCAGGGTGTCTCCAAACGCGACATGGCACCCATCATTAATTCCAGTCAATTTTGGGTTCAAAAACCCTCCCTTCTGAGCCCTGCCTTGATCCCAAACAGTGGCTTTCTCACACATACAGGGTATCGGCATTCTCAAGAGAAATTGTACAACAGATTTTGTGGTCCATTTTCTCCTGATACCCTTGTGAAAATAAAAATGTTTGGTTTCAAATTAAATTTTTTGTGAAAAAATTAAAATGATCATTTTTTCCTTCCACATTGCTTTAGTTCTCGTGAAGCACCTGAAGGTTTAATAGTGAATTCAGCGTTGATGTGGTGGTGTGAATGCTGTGTCCACTGCTTGTTCATGTGCACATGGACACTCCAAAGAGCTGTTCGCATTGCCATTTATAGATTCTGGCCTTTCAACCTGCCTGTTGAAACCGGGACATAAGGAGATTGCATGTAGCGATGCTCAAATATTTCAGCAGCCACACTCACAAGTGGAAAAATGCAAATACTGTCACAGGAGCTGGATGATGATGGGATACAATTGCTAGCAAGTGGTTTTGTAACGTCAGCAAGACAACAATGGTGTGAAAGTAGAAGATGAGGTAGTAGACGATGAAGTCACTGACCCATACCTACAAAAGTGACATGAAGAGCAAGGACAGCAGCGTACAGGGGAAGGGATCCGCAGTACCACAACAGGCAGGAAGAGGCAGTGGGATGGCCAGAGACACAAGCCGGGCAACTGTTCCCCAGAGCACCAAAACCTGTGACATTGCCAAGCCAAGGGTTAAGTGTTCCAGAGTCTGGCACTTTTTATAGACAGTCCAGTTAACCCAAAAAAGCGATTTGCAACATATGCCATGCAGTATCAGCAGGGGCAGCACAACTACCAGCCTGACCACCACCAGCATGCTCAGCACATGCAAGCAAAGCAGCAAACTACTTGGGCCAAACACCAGGGTCCAAAAAACAGTGTCTGCTGGTGACACCATTGGCTCTTTCCCTGTTCTACGGGCACGCCAGTCCCCTGTCCATGATGTACGCAAAGATGGCTCCCATCCTGCACTTATCATTGCACACTTGCAACCACCATCAGCAACCAAGTCCACGTGCTTGTCCCAATGCAGCGTTCAGTTGTCCCTACCCCAGTCCTTGGAATGCAAGCATAAATACGCAGCCACCTACCCACAGGGTACAAGGCTAAATGGACACATTTCCAGACTGCTTGCCATGGAAATTTTACTATTTAGGCTTGCAGAGATGGAACCTTTCTGCAACCTCATGGCAGCAGCCGTTCCTCGGTACTCGGTCCCCAGCCACCACTATTTCTCTCAGTGTTCTGTCCCGCCTTGTACAAACATGTGTCCCATAGCATCAGCCATAACATCTTTTTTTTTCTTTCAGTTTATGCATATACAGTGGGGCAAAAAAGTATTTAGTCAGTCAGCAATAGTGCAAGTTCCACCACTTAAAAAGATGAGAGGCGTCTGTAATTTACATCATAGGTAGACCTCAACTATGGGAGACAAACTGAGAAAAAAAAATCCAGAAAATCACATTGTCTGTTTTTTTTTCATTTTATTTGCATATTATGGTGGAAAATAAGTATTTGGTCAGAAACAAAATTTCATCTCAATACTTTGTGATATATCCTTTGTTGGCAATGACAGAGGTCAAACGTTTTCTGTAAGTCTTCACAAGGTTGCCACACACTGTTGTTGGTATGTTGGCCCATTCCTCCATGCAGATCTCCTCTAGAGCAGTGATGTTTTTGGCTTTTCGCTTGGCAACACGGACTTTCAACTCCCTCCAAAGGTTTTCTATAGGGTTGAGATCTGGAGACTGGCTAGGCCACTCCAGGACCTTGAAATGCTTCTTACGAAGCCACTCCTTTGTTGCCCTGGCGGTGTGCTTTGGATCATTGTCATGTTGAAAGACCCAGCCACGTTTCATCATCAATGCCCTTGCTGATGGAAGGAGGTTTGCACTCAAAATCTCACGATACATGGCCCCATTCATTCTTTCATGTACCTGGATCAGTCGTCCTGGCCCCTTTGCAGAGAAACAGCCCCAAAGCATGATGTTTCCACCACCATGCTTTACAGTAGGTATGGTGTTTGATGGATGCAACTCAGTATTCTTTTTCCTCCAAACACGACAAGTTGTGTTTCTACCAAACAGTTCCAGTTTGGTTTCATCAGACCATAGGACATTCTCCCAAAACTCCTCTGGATCATCCAAATGCTCTCTAGCAAACTTCAGACGGGCCCGGACATGTACAGGCTTAAGCAGTGGGACACGTCTGGCACAGCAGGATCTGAGTCCATGGTGGCGTAGTGTGTTACTTATGGTAGGCCTTGTTACATTGGTCCCAGCTCTCTGCAGTTCATTCACTAGGTCCCCCCGCGTGGTTCTGGGATTTTTGCTCACCGTTCTTGTGATCATTCTGACCCCACGGGGTGGGATTTTGCGTGGAGCACCAGATCGAGGGAGATTATCAGTGGTCTTGTATGTCTTCCATTTTCTAATTATTGCTCCCACAGTTGATTTCTTCACTCCAAGCTGGTTGGCTATTGCAGATTCAGTCTTCCCAGCCTGGTGCAGGGCTACAATTTTGTTTCTGGTATCCTTTGACAGCTCTTTGGTCTTCACCATAGTGGAGTTTGGAGTCAGACTGTTTGAGGGTGTGCACAGGTGTCTTTTTATACTGATAACAAGTTTAAACAGGTGCCATTACTACAGATAATGAGTGGAGGAAAGAGGAGACTCTTAAAGAAGAAGTTACAGGTCTGTGAGAGCCAGAAATCTTGATTGCTTGTTTCTGACCAAATACTTATTTTCCACCATAATATGCAAATAAAATGAAAAAAAACAGACAATGTGATTTTCTGGATTTTTTTTTCTCAGTTTGTCTCCCATAGTTGAGGTCTACCTATGATGTAAATTACAGACGCCTCTCATCTTTTTAAGTGGTGGAACTTGCACTATTGCTGACTGACCAAATACTTTTTTGCCCCACTGTATATATATATATATGTATTCTATGTGTATGTGTCCATTCTTTCGTTTCTTTATTAAACCTGTCAGTGTGATTTTACTGTATCTCGCACTGAATTGCTAGCTTTTCTAAAGGACACGGGTGCGTATTTCTCGCAAGTCACACGTGTGGTCCATGTGTAATGGGTTGTTTTTGCGCACCCATAGACTTGCATTGGCGTACTACGGGCGTAGTACCTGACAATCGCAGCATGCTGCGATTGGCACGGACCGTAAAATACGCACGAGAAATATATACGGCTGATGGGAGCTGCCCCATAGAGAATCATTGGTCCGTGTGCAATGCGTGATTTTTACGCCTCTCACTCGTCCGTATTTCTCTCTAGTGTGACCCCAGCCTTAGAGTGCTCGCTCAGCACTAGATCACTAGACACCACTACCCAGTTCAGGAGCGTAATCATGCTCCTGTCTCAGTGTCAGCTGGCTGTTGTGGAAAGTGTTGATATCACAAATATGACCACTATCCAAATCATCTGGATCGTCATGGGACATGGCCCATTAATGGATTATTATTGGACAGGTGAGGATTATGGTGTTTTATTATTTTTTACTTTTTATAGGAGGACATTGGTATTAATGGATTAGGCGTAAAGGTGAGTACAACTTTGCTTTTTTATTTTTATTTCAAATGAAAGTGTGAGTGTCCTTACTTCAATTAAAGGACTTTATTTTGGCTGAGTTGTTTTTTTTAACAATCTAACTATGGGGTTAATAATGGGGGTGTCTTATGGATACCTCTTCATTGCTAACTGCTTGATGTCTGCAGCCATAAAACAGCTGACATCAACCTCAAACCTATGACCCCACTTGCCACAGTCACAGGGCAAGTGGGAAGAGTCAGGCAAAGCACAAGAATTGGCGCATCTAATAGATACATCTTTTCTGGGGTGGCTGTTTGATACCCAATATTTCAAGTAAACCTCTGAGGCCATCACAAAACAGCTGACATTATACTGAGAATAAATTACACCCAGGTGGACTCAATTTAATAATTCTGTGGCTCCTGGAGGCAATTGGTCACTCAAGATTTATTTAGTTGAATTAAACTGCAGGGGATGAACACAAGTGATTGTCACAATTTTCAGATTTATATTTTTAAATATATTTAGAAAATCATGTATCATTTCCTTCATACTTGACCAAAATTTGCTACTTTGTGTTGCTATATCACATAAAATCCCAATAAATGCATTTAAGTTTGTGTTTGTAATGTGAAAAAATGTGGAAAAGTTAATTGCAAAAGAATACTTTTTAAAGGTACTGTATATGTGAATTTTTATTGATAGGGACAAGGTCATCACTGAGGGAAACTATGCAGTGACTGAATCACAGATTTAGGTTGTCAAGATGAAGATTTGATAATATGGAGAAAAAATAAAGAAAATGTCTCTAATCGGATTAGACATGAACGATAAGTTGTTATTATTAATGGCCTTCAGTTCAATCTTGAGCCATTGCGAATTAAACGCTCAGTAGGATGATCAATCTCATGCAAGCCTAGATAGGTCCACCAGGGTGTTCTCCGTTGTTGTCTTCATTGTATCAAGTCATGGGATTGCTGGTCTTCCCCCTCGCCATATTCCTTCTATTCTTCCACCATGATGTAATTACCAAGTGTTTGCTCTCTTTGTTTGATGTGTCCAAAGTAGGCAAGTCATAGCTTGATGATCCTTGCTTCGAGTGTCATGTCTGGCTGAATTTGTTCCAATATTGATTTGTTTGTTCTTCTTGCCATCTATGACCAACGCGTTTCAGCAATTAAGCCTTAAGGCCCCGTCACACAAAGCGATCTCGCTAGCGGATCTTTGGTGGGATCGCTGGGACATCGCTATGTGTAACGGGGCCTTTAATCATGGTATACACATACACAAAGTCATCTTAGTTATTTACTCTACCATAAAGTGCATCAAGTGGAAAGTCAATTCCAAATCACACATCAAGAAATTAACCCTTCCTGGTAAAGAAAGAAAAATAGACAGAGAAAAATAGGCATATGTGGCACCCTGTGTCTTTGCCTCCACAAAAGGGTTAAATATGTACTGTTTTGTATGTGTTTTGTAAGCAATGGGAGTTATGCTTTCTCTGCTAGAGACCACAACACACACAATTTACCTCACTCCCTTACTTGTCTGAAGCTTAGAGCTTTGCAGACATACCCTAACCGGGAGGGGGAGGAGTTGAGTGGTTGTTTTCTATGAAGAAGACAGTGGAGGAAAATGGAGAATGCTCCTGGAAGCCATGACATGTGCTCCCTCCAGGAGTAAAGGTAAGAAGAATCAGGGAGTCAACCCCTAGGCCATCCATGCTTTTAGAGCAGGGTGGTAAGCTGAGAGGCTGTGTGGGTTTATACAAACAACAGCAGAGTGTTTTCCGAGGGAAAACTGCAGCAAACTAGGATCAGTGAAGGATTGTGCAAGAAAGAACTTGAGCTTCACACAGGATCCAAGCTGCAAGTTGCAAGAGGAGGAAAACACAGTGAGTACTGGCTGAATTGGAAGTTCCAAACTCCAGGAAGCCTTGTTCCCTGAATGGATTAGAATAGCAGGAAGCTTACACCGAGTCACAGCAGAGAGAAGGATAACTCCCATTTTGCAGAGCAGATTGTAAACCTGGTGAGAGTTGTAATATCTCCTCTGAACTGCACCTGAACTACAGTAAATGATAAAGTGATTTTCCTTGTCTCCTGCCTTATTACTCCATGCCTTCTACTTCCATCACAATCTCTGGGGGTTGACCCTGGTTGGAGAGGGTTAAACATCTGCACTGCCATCACCATCTACTCCCCCAGCGATCATCTGCAGTGCCGGCTATACTAGAGTTGAACACTCCAACTGGCGTCACCTACACTTTTCCAAACTTCTTTTATTTTTACTTTATTTTTTCAACACCCATTTTACAGGACCACCTGGGACCATGGACCTGGTCACCGCCACTGTGACACATCCCTTTAAGATGACCGGCCCGGTACCGAGTATCCCACGGCCCCTGGGGCGCGTCACGTACATATAACAACCAGGAAAAATAATAAAATAAAAACAAGACACCAAAAAAACATATATTAATATTGCAATATCAGATCTTGTCTAGAATTCATACCCAATGGGACCCTAGTATTTAGTATAACGATCCAATAAGATTCCCTATTGAGGATTTTTCTTTTGTGATCTCCTCCTTTCATAGGTCTGAACATCCTCTCTATACCTTTGAATTTAAGACACCTAGTATCTCGATTATGTATTAATGCAGTCGGACTATTGGTGTCTGATATATGTCTTCTAATAGGTTTTTTTAATGGACCAGTTGTGCAACCCACGTATTGTAAGTTGCACTGAACATACTCAGCCAAATAGATTACACCAGTAGTATTGCAATTAATATAACTGCCAATCAAAAAACGTTTGTTAGTAACCAAAGAAAAAAAAATGCGTTTTTTTGTAATCTGCAGGCTTTGCAAGTTGAATGTCCACATTTATAGAAACCTTTATGCAAAAGCCATTTAGGTTGTGTGGATGCACCCGGTTCAGGAAAAAAACTGGGTGAAGCAATGTTTCCCAGAGTTTGCGATTTTATTGGCTACAAAGCGAATATGAGATCGTTTTAGAACCTCAGACAATTTTTCATTTTCATTTAATATGGGTAAATATTTTTGTATAATTTGAATAATATTCCTATATTGAGGGCTATATTCAGTGGAAAAAGTCATAAAAGAATCATTGTCTGCGGTTCCAGATCGATCCAATAATAGATAATAATATTATTATATTATTTTTCCTGGTTGTCATACGTATGCCTATTTTTAATTTTTTTTCTCTTTATATTTCTTTCTTTACCAGGAAGGGTTAATTTCTTGATGTGTGATTTGGAATTGACCTTCGTTCTGATACCCTTAATGGTAGAGTATATAACTTAGATGACTTTGTGTATGTGTATACCATGATTAAGGCTTAATTGCTGAAATGCGTTGGTCATAATTCTGCTTTTTGTATTACCCACATTGTTTTTTTCATGTTTTTAAGAAGCAAATAAAAACCCCTCTTTAATATAACAGTGGATTGTTTCATCGCTGGAGCACATCTTTCTTCTTTTCTGCTGATTGCTGACGCCCTGGACTGGGGCCGCTCTGTGCAGAGGACTTCCACTATTACAGACCAGTATGTTGTGGTGAGCTGACTTTCCCTTTCCCCTACCCTACTTTTTGATCTTGCCATCGATGTTATTGCTAGTACCCTTCTCAAGCATCAAATTTCAAAGGCTTTGATTCTTCTACTGCATTGTGCCTTTATCATCCAGGTTTCACATCCATGTTACTACAGAAGAAAACAGACTATGTATGAGCTGTGTCTTTATCACCAGTGAATAGTGTTGAGCATTCCGATACCGCAAGTATCGGGTATCGGCCGATATTAGCGGTATCGGAATTCCGATACTTAATTCCGATACTTTTTTCATATCGGATTCCGGGATCGGAATCGGAATAGGAAGTTCCCATCATGCTATGAGCCTGCTTGCTTTGATTAAGCCAATGGGAATCCTCCGAAGTGTGGGCACATCCTGTTAGGCATGTAGGCATGTTAACTATTGGCATGGCTGTGATTGGCTGCCGAAATGATGTCATGATGCACTATAAAAGCCACCGCAGCCGCCATTTCTGGTCACTCTGCTGTGAATTCAGTTAGGGACAGGCTGCTGTAGAAGACTGTGAGGGACAGTTAGAAATAGCGATTCCACCAAACATCTAGTGCTTTACCCAGGCTACATAAACCACCACTGTAGCGTTCTTTGCCCTAGCAGCAGTGTTCACAGCTGTCTGCAAGGGCTGTGTGAGTGCAGCTCACGCTGTGGAGTGGGTCCTGCAGCCACGTCAGGCTGTAGGCCACCCAGTGTGATCACTGCTGCCTCATAAATCTTTTATTTTTTGAGCTGCATTTTTTAAATAATTTCAATCTAGTGTGCTTCCATCCGTATCCATATACGTTGGTTGCAAACACTAGTAGTAGACAGCGGAGCCTTTCTGCAGCCTTTCAGTGCTAGTGTCCACTTTGCTGCACTGTTCACGGCTGTCTGAGAGGTCTCTGACTGTGTGTGAGTGCAGCTCACGCTGAGTAGTGTGTCCTGCAGCTACGTCTGGCTGTAGGACGCTCAGCGTGCGTCACTGCCTCACACATATTTTTATTTGAGTGCAGCTCATTTTTTCTTCTATTAGTGTGCATCCATCCGTCTCCATCTACGGTGGTTGCAAACACTATATAGGAGTACACAGCGGAGCCTTTCTGCAGCCTGTCAGTGCCAGTGCCCACTTAGCTGCACTGTTGACGGCTGTCTGAGAGGTCTCTGACTGTGTGTGAGTGCAGCTCACGCTGAGTAGAGTGTCCTGCAGCTACGTCTGGTTGTAGGACGCTCAACGTGCGTCACTGCCTCACACATATTTGTCTTTGAGTGCAGCTCATTTTTTCTTCTCCTATTAGTGTGCATCCATCCGTATCCATCAACATTGGTTGGTTGCAAACACTATATAGGAGTAGATAGAGGAGCCTTTTTTTCTGGCTTGTGCCCTGCCGGCGCAGCCAGATTAGTATTACCCAATTTTTTGGGAGCCTCATCTTTTGCATTGTAGGTTACCTGCCTGCATTGTAATAGCTCCAAAAAGTTGGTGATACTATCAGTTTCAATTCTTTGTTCTCATACTTTGAGTTTGTTTCAAACAAAGAAACCACATAAAAAGTTCACCAAACACTACATTTTGAACTTGTGTAGGCCACATCAGCTCCTATTAAAGTCTAGTCCACACACACACACTTCATAAAATTAGTGTTTCTTGTACCTGTAACCAGCTGTTCAGGAATAAGCACACTAAGGCCCCCCTTTGTACTTTTTTGCCTATCTTAAGCAGTCTTGCAAGATGAAGAAGGCAGGGAGTAAGGCGCGGGGGCGTGGGCGTTGAGTTTCAGCAGGGAGAGGACGTGGGGATTCTGCAGGGAGAGGACGTGGGGATTCTACAGGTAGAGGACGTGGGGATTCTGGGCCTGCTGCGGGCACCAGTGGATCAGCATCCCCCAGTTTTAGCAGGCAACAGTCCTTTATGCGCAGCTTTGTAGGACCTCAACGTACCCCACTGCTGCGGGAGGAACAAATTGAAGCCGTTGTCGGATGGATGGCAGCTAACGCATCGACTTCAATTACTTCCGCATCCTCTCAGGGTCAGAGCACCGAAGAGCAACCATCTGTCTCTTCACCACCTGCCAAAGTGCCCAGGCAGTCAGAGAGACATGGACAGGAGCCATCACAGTCTCTACTTCTGTTCTCGGAATCTGTTGGCTTGGAAAGAGGGGGCCAGCCAAGCAGCATTCCTGAATGTGAAGAAGAGGGAGTATGCAGTGATGCGCAACTTCTTTGTCCCTCTGAATCTGAAGAGGCGAGTGGGCCAGTGCCTATGGTCAGCACACCTCAGTACGCATCAGATGATGATGAGACTCAGTTGCCACTTTCTGGTGCGTACGGTGCTGGCGAGACAACCCCGGAGAAGCAGCTGTTTGAAGAGGGGAGGGAAGATGATGAGGTCCTTGACCCATCATGGCGTGAGCAACAGGAAGGTGGTGGTAGCAGCTCTGAGGAAGAGATTCCCCTACCGGCCAAAACAGGAGGCAGAGGGAGGGGGAAGACTTGGTTGCCTGTACCCTCCACTTCGGCACCCGTTAGGAGCATTCCTCCTTCCAAAGGCAAACCGGGCGCTCACAAGAGTTGCAGTGCGTGGTCCTTTTTTGACACAGTTGCAGATGACATTTGCTTTGTCAAATGCAAGCTGTGTCATCAGAGAGTCAAAAGAGGGAGAAATGTCAGCAACCTCAATACCACAAATATGTGGAAACATGTGCGCACCAAGCACGAGTTGGAGTTGCAGAGACACCCTGAAGACGTAGGCCAACGTACAGCACCACCTACCACCTCTTCAGTTCGTGTTGGGCCCTCTTCCTCCAGCTCACACACTGCTGGTTCGGCTTCCTCACAGGATCGCCAAGGAAGAACCTCTGCCACTGTTGTCCGGAGACCCTGTCAGATTCCACCCATAACAGCACGTTCCCATCCATCACAGCCATCGGTAGCACAGGCATGGGATAAAAGGCGCCCTTACTCGGCAAACCATCCCCGAGCACAGTCTCTGAATGCTGGCATTGCCAAACTTCTGGCAGTTGAAATGCTGTCATTCAGGCTGGTGGACACTGACACCTTCCGGGACTTAATGGCATTGGCAGTCCCCCAATACAACGTGCCCAGCCGCTTTTATTTCAGCAGGCGAGCCGTCCCTGCCCTGCAGAAACATGTTGAGGGCAAAATAAAACATGCGCTACTAAACGCCGTTAGTAGCAAGGTCCACCTGACCACCGATGCGTGGACCAGTAACCATGGACAGGGACGATACCTTTCCCTCACTGCCCACTGGGTCAATGTTGTGGAGCCGGGTACGGATCTGGAGAGTGGCGCTGTACGTGTTCTTCCAACGCCACGGATTGCAGGACTCCAGTCTGTACACATAGACTCCTCCTCCTACTCAAGTTCCTCAGAAACAGCAGAGCAGGAGCCTGTTACGACCGATATGAGCACAGCCGTGGCCAAACGTCAACAGGCTGTACTCAAATTAATTTCTTTGGGGAATCGAAGCCACACAGCGCAGGAGCTCTGGAATGCTATCAAGCTGGAGAGCGATGTGTGGTTTGGGCCAGCGAATCTCCAGCCGGGCTTGGTAGTGTGTGACAATGGCCGAAATCTGGTGGCAGCTCTTGGCCTAGGCAACCTCACACACATCCCATGTCTGGCACATGTTCTTAACTTGGTCGTGCAGAGCTTTCTGAGGGACTATCCGGATCTTGATGCACTGTTACACAAGGTCCGCATAGAGTGCGCTCACTTGCGACGTTCCAGCACGGCAAGATCGCGCCTCGCTGCTCTGCAGCGACGATTTGGCCTTCCGGAACATCGCATCATATGTGACCTACCCACCCGGTGGAATTCAACGTTACATATGTTGGAGCGGTTGTGTGAGCAGCAGGCAGCAGTCATGGAGTACCAGCTGCATCAGGCGCAAACAAGTCGCACTGTGCGCCGTTCACACTTCAGCACCATTGAGTGGGCCTCTATGAAGGACATCTGCCTCGTTTTGCGTGCCTTCGATGAATCCACGCGGATGGCGAGTGCAGATGATGCACTAGTCAGCATGACTGTCCCCCTTATCTGCCTGCTTCAACAAACACTGCAAGCACTAAGGGATGAGGTTTCAGAAGAGGTGGAGGATGAGGAGTCCCAAATGCCATCTGCTTCTGGACAGTCTGCGCTACGTGTTTCCTCACAAAGGCCTAGGCAGGGGACACTTTGTGAGGAGGATGAGGAGGAGTCGATGGAGGAGGAAGACATCTCTCCAGAGGAGGGAGGTACACAAACCTCTACTCAGTATGTACAGCGAGGGTGGGGTGATGCAGAGCAGGTCGAGGTCACGCCTCAAACAGGGGACAGCGGTTCTTTGGCAGTTGGGAGTCTGCAGCACATGGTTGATTTCATGCTGCAGTGCCTGAGAAACGACCGCCGCATCGCCCACATTCTCGTCTCGGCTGATTATTGGGTGTACACCCTCCTAGATCCTCGCTACCGGGACAGCGTACAAAGGCTCATACCAACGTTGAACCGGGAGCGTAAAATGCGGGAGTACGAAGAGTCACTGGTGCAGTCCATAATGTTTTCCATTCCACCCGACAGCATTGTTGCTAGTGCTTTACAAAGCATCTCTGTGCGTCGAGGCAGTGGAGGAAACTCTGCACAAAGAGGGAGCAGAGGCAGTGCCGCAGCACAAGGCAAGACCACTATGGCCCAAATGTGGCAAAGTTTTGTGTGTCCACCACAATTGTCTACACCATCAGCGACGCCTCGAGTCAGCAGGAGGCAACGCTTCCGTCAGATGGTGTCAGACTACATGTCTTGCCCTGTCGCTGTACTCCCAGATGGCTCTTCCCCCTTCAAGTTTTGGGTCTCTAAGCTGGATACATGGCCAGAGCTTAGCCAGTATGCATTGGAGGTGCTGGCTTGCCCTGCTGCCAGTGTATTATCGGAACGTGTCTTTAGTGCCGCAGGTGGTGTACTAACAGACCGTCGCACGCGACTATCTTCCGATAATGTTGACCGGCTGACTTTTCTGAAAATGAACAAGGCCTGGATCTCCAAAGACTTTGCCATTCCTCTTACAGACTAAATTAGTGGTTGGCAACTGTATCCAGGTCTGCTGGTGTGTTCATTTTTCTACCACCTGAACTATAATCCCTGTGCTTCAACACAGCCAGTTGTCGCTCAGATGTGTCGTCTGCACAGAGAAACACACTAGCTCCTGTGTTACTGGGGTTCAGTAATGCCAGCTGATCCCCTGCTGTGTGGACGGCAGAGTCACCAGCTCCATCAACATTCAAACCACTACTGATTTTTAACCGTGCCCAACTTAGGTCTCTGGCTCCACTGTCTCTACTATTTCCCCTGACCTCCAACCCCGCCATCTACATCTCTGAAGTGGCGTCAGCACAATCTACACTTGTTCCTGTGTTCCTGTGGCTCAGTCCCATCAGTTTATCCCCTGATGTGTGTCCGGCAAGGTCTCCTGCTCTGTCCACATTCCCATAACCAGTAGTGGGAATGAGGACAGAGCTGGCGAACTTGCCGGACAAACATCAGGGGATCAACTGATGGGACTGAGCACCAGTAACACAGGAACAAGTGTAGATTGTGCTGACGCCACTTCAGAGATGTAGCTGGCGGGGTTGGAGGCCAGGGTAAATAGTAGAGACAGTGGAGCCAGAGGCCTAAGTGGAGCATGGTTAGAATCAGTAGTAGTCCACAACCTCCATAAAAACCGATGCCCATTGGCCTCTGCATGCGGCATGCGTAATCCTGGGCTCCAACAGCGTCAGTTGGTGTTCAGAAGTGTCGTCTCCACAGAGCCAAACACATTCGTTCAAGTGTTAGTGGGGTTCAGCACTGCCAGCTGTTCCCCTGCTGTGGAGATGGCAAGTCTCCTGCTGCCTTCACCTGCCAAAATCCAGTAGGCCCCAGCCTGCTCCTCGCCTAATCCTGGGCTCCAACAGCGTCAGTTGGTGTTCAGAAGTGTCGTCTCCACAGAGCCAAACACATTCGTTCAAGTGTTAGTGGGGTTCAGCACTGTCAGCTGTTCCCCTGCTGTGGAGATGGCAAGTCTCCTGCTGCATTCACCTGCCAAAATCCAGTAGGCCCCAGCCTGCTCCTCGCCTAATCCTGGGCTCCAACAGCGTCAGTTGGTGTTCAGAAGTGTCGTCTCCACAGAGCCAAACACATTCGTTCAAGTGTTAGTGGGGTTCAGCACTGCCAGCTGTTCCCCTGCTGTGGAGATGGCAGTCTCTCCTGCTGTCTCCGCATTACAAAGACAGTAGGCCTCTGCCTACACCCTCCTATTTCCTGGGCTTCAACACAGCCAGTTGTAGCTCGGAAGTGCCGTCCACACGGAAAGAGACACTTGCTCCCGTGTCTCAGTGGGGTTCAGTAACGTCAGCTGATCCCCTGCTTTGTGGATGGCAGTCTCTCCTGCTGTCACCTCATTCAAAATACAGTAGGCCTCTGCCTACACCCTCCTATTTCCTGGGCTTCAACACAGCCAGTTGTAGCTCGGAAGTGCCGTCCACACGGAAAGAGATACTTGCTCCCGTGTCTCAGTGGGGTTCAGTAACGTCAGCTGATCCCCTGCTGTGTGGATGGCAGTCTCTCCTGCTGTCACCTCATTCAAAATACAGTAGGCCTCTGCCTACACCCTCCTATTTCCTGGGCTTCAACACAGCCAGTTGTAGTTCGGAAGTGCCGTCCACACGGAAAGAGACACTTGCTCCCGTGTCTCAGTGGGGTTCAGTAACGTCAGCTGATCCCCTGCTGTGTGGATGGCAGTCTCTCCTGCTGTCACCTCATTCAAAATACAGTAGGCCTCTGCCTACACCCTCCTATTTCCTGGGCTTCAACACAGCCAGTTGTAGTTCGGAAGTGCCGTCCACACGGAAAGAGACACTTGCTCCCGTGTCTCAGTGGGGTTCAGTAACGTCAGCTGATCCCCTGCTGTGTGGATGGCAGTCTCTCCTGCTGTCACCTCATTCAAAATACAGTAGGCCTCTGCCTACACCCTCCTATTTCCTGGGCTTCAACACAGCCAGTTGTAGTTCGGAAGTGCGGTCCACACGGAAAGAGACACTTGCTCCCGTGTCTCAGTGGGGTTCAGTAACGTCAGCTGATCCCCTGCTGTGTGGATGGCAGTCTCTCCTGCTGTCACCTCATTCAAAATACAGTAGGCCTCTGCCTACACCATCCTATTTCCTGGGCTTCAACACAGCCAGTTGTAGTTCGGAAGTGCCGTCCACACGGAAAGAGACACTTGCTCCCGTGTCTCAGTGGGGTTCAGTAACGTCAGCTGATCCCCTGCTGTGTGGATGGCAGTCTCTCCTGCTGTCACCTCATTCAAAATACAGTAGGCCTCTGCCTACACCCTCCTATTTCCTGGGCTTCAACACAGCCAGTTGTAGTTCGGAAGTGCCGTCCACACGGAAAGAGACACTTGCTCCCGTGTCTCAGTGGGGTTCAGTAACGTCAGCTGATCCCCTGCTGTGTGGATGGCAGTCTCTCCTGCTGTCACCTCTTTCAAAATACAGTAGGCCTCTGCCTACACCCTCCTATTTCCTGGGCTTCAACACAGCCAGTTGTAGTTCGGAAGTGCCGTCCACACGGAAAGAGACACTTGCTCCCGTGTCTCAGTGGGG
Organism: Dendrobates tinctorius; assembly: GCF_039654945.1. Classification (NCBI taxonomy): domain Eukaryota; kingdom Metazoa; phylum Chordata; class Amphibia; order Anura; family Dendrobatidae; genus Dendrobates; species Dendrobates tinctorius. The sequence continues at coordinate 7,919,164 of NW_027361797.1, forward strand.
TTCAGTAACGTCAGCTGATCCCCTGCTGTGTGGATGGCAGTCTCTCCTGCTGTCACCTCATTCAAAATACAGTAGGCCTCTGCCTACACCCTCCTATTTCCTGGGCTTCAACACAGCCAGTTGTAGTTCGGAAGTGCCGTCCACACGGAAAGAGACACTTGCTCCCGTGTCTCAGTGGGGTTCAGTAACGTCAGCTGATCCCCTGCTGTGTGGATGGCAGTCTCTCCTGCTGTCACCTCATTCAAAATACAGTAGGCCTCTGCCTACACCCTCCTATTTCCTGGGCTTCAACACAGCCAGTTGTAGTTCGGAAGTGCGGTCCACACGGAAAGAGACACTTGCTCCCGTGTCTCAGTGGGGTTCAGTAACGTCAGCTGATCCCCTGCTGTGTGGATGGCAGTCTCTCCTGCTGTCACCTCATTCAAAATACAGTAGGCATCTGCCTACACCATCCTATTTCCTGGGCTTCAACACAGCCAGTTGTAGTTCGGAAGTGCCGTCCACACGGAAAGAGACACTTGCTCCCGTGTCTCAGTGGGGTTCAGTAACGTCAGCTGATCCCCTGCTGTGTGGATGGCAGTCTCTCCTGCTGTCACCTCTTTCAAAATACAGTAGGCCTCTGCCTACACCCTCCTATTTCCTGGGCTTCAACACAGCCAGTTGTAGTTCGGAAGTGCCGTCCACACGGAAAGAGACACTTGCTCCCGTGTCTCAGTGGGGTTCAGTAACGTCAGCTGATCCCCTGCTGTGTGGATGGCAGTCTCTCCTGCTGTCACCTCATTCAAAATACAGTAGGCCTCTGCCTACACCCTCCTATTTCCTGGGCTTCAACACAGCCATTTGTAGTTCGGAAGTGCCGTCCACACGGAAAGAGACACTTGCTCCCGTGTCTCAGTGGGGTTCAGTAACGTCAGCTGATCCCCTGCTTTGTGGATGGCAGTCTCTCCTGCTGTCACCTCATTCAAAATACAGTAGGCCTCTGCCTACACCCTCCTATTTCCTGGGCTTCAACACAGCCAGTTGTAGTTCGGAAGTGCCGTCCACACGGAAAGAGACACTTGCTCCCGTGTCTCAGTGGGGTTCAGTAACTTCAGCTGATCCCCTGCTTTGTGGATGGCAGTCTCTCCTGCTGTCACCTCATTCAAAATACAGTAGGCCTCTGCCTACACCCTCCTATTTCCTGGGCTTCAACACAGCCAGTTGTAGTTCGGAAGTGCCGTCCACACGGAAAGAGACACTTGCTCCCGTGTCTCAGTGGGGTTCAGTAACGTCAGCTGATCCCCTGCTGTGTAGATGGCAAAGTCTCCTGCTGCCTACACAGTCATACCACTACTGATTTTTAACCGTGCTCCAATTAGGCCTGTGGCTCCACTGTCTCTCGTATTTCCCCTGTCCTCCAACCCCGCCAGTTACAGCTCCGAAGTGGCGTCTGCACAATCCACACTTGTTCCTGTGTTACAGGTGTTCAGTCCGGTCAGTTAATCCCCTGATGTGTGTCCGGCAACGTCGCCTGCTCTGTCCACATTCCCATTATGGGAATGTGGACAGAGCAGGCGACATTGCCGGACACACATCAGGGGATTAACTGACCGGACTGAACACCTGTAACACAGGAACAAGTGTGGATTGTGCAGACGCCACTTCGGAGCTGTAACTGGCGGGGTTGGAGGACAGGGAAAATACGAAAATCAGTGAAGCCACAGGCCTAAGTGGAGCTTGGTTCAAATTAGTAGTCTACAACCGATCTTAAAATTTCTTCAATGCAGCCTCAGCCTGCTCCGTGCTTGTCCCTGGGCTTCAACACAGCCAGTTGTTGCTCGGAAGTGCCGTCTTCACAGAGTAAAACACTAGCTCCTGTGTTTGTGGGGTTCAGTAACGTCAGCTGTTCCCCTGCTGTTTTGATGGCAATCTGTCCTGCTGCCTCCCAATTGACAGCACATCAGGCCTCAGCCTGCTAAGTGCTTGTCCTGGGCTCCAACATCGCCAGTTGCTGCTCATAACTGACTTTGGCACGGGTACTCCCACCTGCCCAGCTTGGTTCCAGCCCTGCCTGCTGTTTCCGGGAAGTGTCAATGTCAGTTTGCCACCCCAAGTTGCCATGTCGTGTTGCGGTTGGGTTAGCCGAGGCTAGGGTGCCAGCAGTTTAGGTGCTTCCTATGTGGACTGCGGGTTCTGGTAAGAAAGGCTTGTTCCATAGTGCCAGTAGGACAAGCACCCCCTGTAGGACTGTGTGATTCGGTAACTGCGGCCAGCTTGCGGCATGCCAACTTTGCTTTTCAGGGGTAACTTCTGATACCCCTCCGAGTTCCAGCACCGTCAGCTGGTTCTCGTCAGAGCCTTTGGCCTAGGTGCCTCCATCTCGGTATCCGAGTTCCGGCAACGTCTGCTGGTCCTTGGTAGTGCTTTGTAGCACAGGTACCTCCTGCTTAGTAACCGGGTTCCAGCACCGTCAGCTGGTCCTCGGTTGTGCCATTGGCTCTTATTCCTTCTGCTGCCCCTCCGGGTGCCAGCACTGTCAGCTGGTCCTCGCTATTTCCATTTGCTCTTGCAGCTTATGCTACCCCTCCGGGTTCCTGCACCGTCAGCTGGTTCTCGGCAGAGCCTTTGGCCTAGGTGCCTCCATCTCGGTATCCGAGTTCCGGCAACGTCTGCTGGTCCTTGGTAGTGCTTTGTAGCACAGGTACCTCCTGCTTAGTAACCGGGTTCCAGCACCGTCAGCTGGTCCTTGGTTGTGCCATTGGCTCTTATTCCTTCTGCTGCCCCTCCGGGTGCCAGCACTGTCAGCTGGTCCTCGCTATTTCCATTTGCTCTTGCAGCTTATGCTACCCCTCCGGGTTCCAGCACCGTCAGCTGGTTCTCGTCAGAGCCTTTGGCCTAGGTGCCTCCATCTCGGTATCCGAGTTCCGGCAACGTCTGCTGGTCCTTGGTAGTGCTTTGTAGCACAGGTACCTCCTGCTTAGTAACCGGGTTCCAGCACCGTCAGCTGGTCCTCGGTAGTGCCATTGGCTCTTGTTCCTTCTGCTGCCCCTCCCGGTGCCAGTACCGTCAGCTGGTTCAAGAGGACAAAGAACAGGAAGACAACCACCAAGATGCAGAACAACAAGAGAGAGAAGACCAAGAAGCATAAAAAAAACAAAGCAGAAGAACATTAAGCATAAGACTAATACTCTGAGCAAATGATATTATCTTATTTATAAGCAGAAGAAGACTAAGCAGTGTATGGGGGTGAGTCCGTTCCTCCTCGTGGTGCCCCTGGAAAAGGCCTGCTGCTGCAGGCCAAACTGAACGCGGACAAATCCTGTTGTAAATCTTTTGTGACAGGCAGAACGGAAGGTGTAAACTTCTAACTTTTCCAGATAACAACTACAGGAATGCCTGACACAAACAAGAATATGATGAAGAAGAATAGGAAGAAGATGAAGAAGTTGAATATGTAGAATAATAATTGTTGAATAAGAAGAATATGAAGAATGTAAGAAAAGGAAGAAGAAGAAGAATGTAAAAAAAGGAAGTAGAAGAATTTAAAAAAGGAAGAAGAAGAAGAATGTAAAAAAAGGAATAAGAAGAAGAATGTAAAAAAAGGAAGAAGAAGAATGTAAAAAAAGGAAGTAGAAGAATGTAAAAAAAGGAGGAAGAAGAAGAAGAAGAATGTAAAAAAAGGAATAAGAAGAAGAAGAAGGTAAAAAAAAGGAAGAAGAATAAGAAAGAAGAAGAAAGAAGAAGAAGACATACATGTCTGGCAAAATATAAATGAGGCTAACATAGTCAATATCTTTGTAACTCCTAACATCTTTAAAAAAAAAGTTTAATTCCTGCTATTCCATTTGATTGGGCTAAACCTCTATGGCTTTAATGTCTCCTCCACCTCCCACAATACATTCTACATTATTCTTAGTTGTTTTTCTTCATGTAGAATTAACCTACAAGGAAAGAAAGGTTTTTTTTTAATTCCGATATTTTGGCCCCATTGACTTGCATTGGTTCCCGGTATCGGAATCGGCGATACCGATACTTTTTTTTAAGATCGGCCGATCCATTCCGATCCGATATTTTCAAGTATCGGCTGGTATCGCTCAACTCTACCAGTGAAATATTCCTCGATTTGAAGACCTTGCCAGTAACTTCATTGTTGATTTGACAATAGCTATTTTCCTATTGACTTCCAGCGTTGTCGCTGCATCTTGCGTGATAATTGATCAGAAAAGATAAAGTCTTTATAAGTCGCAGTTCATCGCCGTCCATCTCAAATGTGTCCCGGTCGTACCTGGCAGTAGACAATATCTTTGTCTTCCTTATACTGAGTAGGAGTCCCACGCTCTAGCTTTCCATCTTGACACTCCATAATAAGTCCTTTATTCCAACTACGCTTGTTGCTCTCAATTTCGTATCGTCTGCGCATTTAATATTGTTGATAATTCATCCAGCAATTATGATTGTTTCCTCTTTTTCAACAAGTCCAGCTTTCCTAAAAATACCTTCTGCATAAAAACTGAAGAAACATGGTGACAAGACTCAGTCTTGTCTGATGCCTCACTCGACTTTGAACCATGCCATGTCACCGTGTTCCATACGGACTGTTGATTCTTGGTCAACGTACAGGTTCCTAATGAAACTGATCAGATGGTTTGGCACACACATATCCTTCATGATATTCCAGATTTTCCAAAGTTTCTGGTGAGCCACACAGTCGAAGACATTGCCGTAGTTGAAGCAAAAATAGATCTCCTTGTTCTTTTCATTGGCCTTTCCTTTATCCATCTAATGTTAGCAATTACATCTCTTGTTCCTTTGCCTTTTCTGAATTCTGCTTGATCCTCTGGCAGCTCTTTGTCAAAGTAAGGCTGTAGTCATTTTTGGAGGATCTTCAGTAGTATTTTGCTGGCATGAGGTATGAGTGCAGTAGTCCAATAGTTTCCACAGTCAGTAGCATCTCCCTTCTTTGGAATAGGAATAAACACGGATCATGTCCAGTCCTTGGGCCATCTACCAATTGTCCATATCTGCTGACACAGGTGTGTGATCAACTGCTGCTTTAGAAGAATATATTAGCTCGATTGGAATATTGTCACATCTAGGCACTTTGTTTTTTGACAGATGCTTTATTCCAGCAATGACTTCATCTTTCAAGATGTTAGGTTTGCTATCAATTCCAGTCTCAGTTTCTTAGCGTCATTCTTGAGGAGGTACTTCCTGTTTCTTTCCTTGTTTCGTTGATCTGTTCTGGCTCAGTTAGGCTATGTTCACATTGCGTTGTGGCCCTGCGTTTAACGCATCCGTAACATAGTGACACTAACGCTATGTAACAGATGCGTTAACGCACCCATTGGCCGCAATTCTTGTAACGCATGCCAAATTCGGCATGCATTAGCGATGATGTGGTACTTTGTGATGCACCCGAGAATGCGGTCTACCGCGTATTCAGGTGGGTCGGGTCTAAGGCATGACAAACGGACGCATTCGCTGTGCATAGACCTGTATGGCTTATGCATGGTAACAAAATGCTACCATGCGTTAGCGCATATGTTAGCGCTAGGGCACAAAAGATGTCAAAAATGACATCAGCATTAGCACATCCATTTAACGGATCTGTTAAATGGATGTCCCTAACACAATGTGAACCTAGCCTTAGTTTGTTCAAGAGTGGTAAGTTTCTGGATGTAAATATTCATACTCTCTTTACATTGTATAAGGGCCTGTTTGCAAAGACAACACTAAATGACTGCCAATCAGTGAAATTTTACCAATTGGTACAGTAGCTGTTTAATATCCTGCTTACACATCAGTAATAGATCACTCATAGGCTTCCTTTGATCTGGGGATTTTGCACCAGCAGCGCAGCATTATCTGAGCTTCCTACTCTGTTTCTAATATGGTTTTTTTCTCATTTAATCTTAAAGAATGTGTGCAAAGAATTATTTGAATTTCCTTTCTTAATAGACCTTAATGTCTATCCCCAACTTTTGATAATGGCAAATCCTTTCTTAGCTTGCAAATCACAATGGGTCTGTATTGCCTACATGACATTTTCTTACACTTTCAATTTAATGAGGTAGACAATTCAAGTGCTTAAAGGTTTAAAATGTTCTTTCATTCTTATCAATTGTTTTTCCAATATAGAAGGCGTTGCAAGAACACAACAATACTAAGACTGCAAAATCGGTTTAGCATGAGTTAAACTGATGCTGCTCATGTGTTATACTGCCCATTTTAATTTTATTACTTTTAGCATTATATTTAGACAAGGTGCAATCGCAACATTTATAGTTTTCCTTTAGAACCAATTTCTCAAATTGTTTTTGTTTTTCATTAAAGAAACAATTTCATACTAGCACATCTTTTATATTATGATGATTATGTTTATAAGCTATGAAAGGTTCTTGTTGAACCACTTGACTTCTTATAAATAGCTGATCAAATAACCGCATCAATGGGTCTGTGTTTAAATCAGATACAAAACCACTTTTTCCTATCTTTTTTTGCTCTGAAACTGTGCATGTATTATGGCTTTTATTATTTGCACATTCAAATGTCTGACTAAAATTTCTCTTAGGACAGCTTTGCTGCGGTAGTCTAATTTTCAATTCTGCCAGTTTTTTTAAATCTCATCACTGTTATCAAATGATGTAACCTCGTAAACTAACTCAAGCGAATATACCTCTTAACTAAAGATAAGTAGATATATCAGCTGAAAATTTTTCTTTGAGTTGAATTTTTTGACATACTCCACTATGAGGAAATTAAAAAAAATTGCAAACTGATTCCCCAGCGTCACAAAAAATAAATTTCCAGGAACCATTTTACATGGTCCTGAAGATTGCATAAGTCAAAGAGGGGGTTCTAGACTTACAGTAAGTGGTGGCTGCAATGGCTTCCACGTAATGCCTTGCAGCTATCACATAGTCTAGCTCAGCCAATCAATGGGGATTATCACAGGGACTACAAAAGATGCAGGCAGGGAAATTAGTGGCCATTTTAATATTTTACAGCTTAGGGTCAAATAGAAGGGATAGAAAAATTGGCTCAAGCTAATTGTAGATACTACTACAGTGCTGAAGTCTATTGAAGATGGAAGTGGTAATCAAAGTCTTTGAGTTATGATACAATGGTCAAATGATAGGGAGGTGCTGTACCCTCAGAGACAGTGTAACTGTAAATTGATTTATCCATGATATACTGCGTTACAGTCTCTTAACACATTTTTTATTCTCGATGCACTGCAAGATTAATGGATCAGTTTAATAGACATAATACTGTGGTTATGGCCTGTGCTGCCCTATTCAAACATTACATCATGCACACTGGCTGGTGTCCTGAGCAGTACACTGGGTATATCCAGTCATCTGGTAGGAGATCCTGGACCCGCTGGATTGAAGCTGTGGGCTGAGTATTTTGAGACACTGACATGTAGAAATACCCCAGGAGTGGTGAACCTGGCTGCCTTAACTCATGTGGAATGGTAAACTCTCTTGAGTTTATTTGCACAGCATTTCAAACTTTAATTCTGTTAAGGAAACACCTCTTTTATACCTTCTGGCTAGGAAGGGGAAAGTTCTCATTTTTTGGCAGAGGGATCAGTCAGTTTTACACTGAGCAACCCTCACTATTTATTTTATTTACTTCACTGTGTGTTACTTCTTTCACTGTGTGTACGGTCACAAGGACTCTTTAGGATGTGATTCCCTTATTGGTCCCTTCCTGTGTGATCCAGGAGGTGAGTGTTTTGCCATCAGCTGTTATGGACTGACCTGGTACTGGTATTGCAACCACTTGAGGAAGCACTGGCAGGTAGCATAGTCAGGAGTAGCCAAGGATCTGTACACAGGAGAGGCAATGTAGTTAAAGGATCAGCAGGTAGTGTATTCATAAATAGCCAGGGGTCGGTGCACAGAGCAGCAGTATAATTTTGAGATGAAGGAGCAGGTGAAAGGAAAACTGACTAAAGGCTGATAGCTCAATAATCTTGCAAGGAGGGAAGTGCAATACCAGGTTTAAATAGGGTTTTCAACCAGGGCAGAGCCAATCAGGAACTCAGAGTGGAGACAATCAAAAACAACACAGGTATTAGTATGAGCTGAATAGCTCAAAGGGAAGGGTTGTCACCTAATGCACAAGAGCTTCTGGGTTCTAGTCCTGACAGTACCCCTTACTTTCAGGATGGCCTCTGGACATCTCAGATGCTGGCTTCTTTGGATGTTTCTGAGAGAAAACTCTTGCCAGCCTGGGTGCATGAACATTGCCCACTGTCTCCCATGAATTATTTTATGGTCTGTAGCCCCTCCTTTGCACCAAATATTGTTGACTTCCTCTAAATCTTCTACAGCCTGGAATTTCATCCACAATGTACTCTTTTTCACCAGGAACTTTTTCTGGAAGAGGAGGTGACTAATTTCTTCCTGGAAATGGGTACTCACGGAGTAATTTGAGCAAGGATACGTGGAACACAAGGTGAATTTTCAGGCTGTTAGAAAGTTTTAAACTGAAAGCAACTGGGTTAATTTGTGCAGAAATTTGAAAGGTTCTATGAATTTTTAATTCAATTTAGAAGACAGTACTTTCATTTTCAGATTTTTTGAAGTAAGCCAAACCTTCTCGCTGACCTGAAAGGTAGGAGCGGCTTTGCAATGTTTATCTGCTGTTTCTTTGTAATCTTCTTGGGCCTTTTGTAACATCTCAGAAAGTTCTTTCTGAGTGTTTTGCAACTCTGTAAAGCCCCCTTCTCACATAGCGAGATCGCTAGCGAGATTGCTGAAGCGTCACCGATTTTGTGATGCAACAGTGATCTCGCCAGAAATCTCGCTGTGTGTGGCACACATCATTGACTGGCCCCCCGCCGGATATCGCTGATCGTGCAGGAATGTCCTGGGCCATTTTTTGATTGTTGGTCTCCTGCTGGCAAGCATGCATCACTGCATGTGGTAGCAAGAGACCAACGATCAGAGAGCTCCCAGAGCTGTAAGCAGACGCTGGGAGCTGGTATCCAGGGTAAACAGCGGGTAACTAAGCGCCACGCATGCTTAGTAGTTATCCATTGTTTACCCTGGATACCTGCTTGTTCACGCTGGGAGCTGGTATCCAGGGTAAACAGCGGGTAATTAAGAGACATGCACACTTAGTTACCCGCTTTTTACCCTGGATACTAGCTCCCAACGCGAGCACGCAGGTATCCAGGGTAAACAGCGGGTAACTAAGCACCACGTGTGCTTAGTTACCCGCTGTTTACCCTGGATACCAGCTTGCTCACTGGTCCTGGTCGCTGGTGAGTCTGCCTGTTTGGCATCTTACTAGCGACCAGGTAGCAATGCACCAGCGATCCTAACAAGGTCGTATCGTTGTCAGGATCGCTGGTGCGTCGCTAAGTGAGACGGAACCCTTAGTCTATTTTTAACAACAGGAACAAACGCAGCAAGCCATAGTTAGCAAAAAGATGGACTTTGGGATGTAGAACTGTGTTTGTGCTTATTGTAGGCAAATTCTGCTGTTGGTAAATAGTCCACCCAGTGTAGGTAAGAAATAAAACAGCTCAGGTATTGTTCAAGAGTTTGATTAGTTCTTTCAATCTGGCCATTTGATTGTTGTTGGAAGACAGTAACCAATTTGACAATGACTCGTAAAGCGTACCGAAGCTTTTCCAAAATTTTGATGTAAACAGAACACCTCTATTAGAAATTACATTGTCCGGAATTCCATGCAGCCTAGATATCTCTTTCTCTATTAATTCTGAGGTTTGTTCAGTGGTAGGAATCCATTTTATTAGAATTAAATGAGCCATCTTTGTGAGCTGATGCACCATAAAGAGAGACTTGGGTCGGCCAGGTACATAACCACATTGGATTTAACAAAGGGATATTGGCAAATCCTCATGTCACAGGAAACCAAGAGAAGATGTTTTTTTCTGTGCCCAATAGATGCTTTCATTGCGTCTGGATGTCATTTGGATTGCAAGGAGCTTCAGCCACCTTTCAGAGGACCATGGACCAGATCCTCATGCCCTATAAGAATTACTTCATGACATATCTGGATGATATTGTAACCTTCAGCTCAGATTGGGGAAGTCATCTGCAAAAGGTCCAGGCAGTGTTTGATGCTCTTATGATTGCAGCGTTTTCTATAAATCCAAGAAATGTGCCATGGGAAAGGAAGAGGCCAAATACCTGGGATATGTAGTATGTAGAGGTAAGATAAAACCTTTCAATCAGTAAAGTGGACTCAATTCAAATCTGGCCGAAACTGTTCTCAAAGAATCAGGTTAGATCCTTTCTATGAATCTTCGGATACTACAGGAGATTCATGCCAAACTTTGCCATGATGGCCAGATCCCTGACTGACCGCCTTAAGGGAACAAAATCAGCTCTGGCCAAATAGACTTCAGAGGTGGAGACGGTCTTTCCAGAACTGAAAGTTGCTCTGTGTAAGCAACCTATCCTGCCTGCCACTAACTTCAAGAAGGAATTTGTACTCCCGACAGGTGCTTCATAAGTGGGTTCAGTAGCAGTACTTTCCCAGGAGATACATGGAAACCCTGCTTTCTACCTGAGTAGGAAGCTATCTGCATGTGAAAAGAATTATTCCATAGCAGAAAAGGAATGCTTGGCCATGAAGTGGGCGATAAACACATTACGGTGCTATCCGTTAGGGCGAAAATTTAAATTACTATGAGACCATGCCCCACTCAGGTGGATGAAGGAGAAAAAGGGAAAATGCTAGGATCACCCGCTGGTTTTTAGCCCTACAGGATTTCAACTTCCTTGAGGAATATGGAGCCCGGAGCCTACATGTTAAGGCTGATGCCCTCTCGAGAATACCCTGTCTAGTAATAGACAGTGTCAAGCCCCATGATTTCATTGTTTGGCACATGGTTGTCTGCGGAGAGAGAAGGCCTCCTGTGTGGGATATACAGACTAAGCCAGTGTACTGGATGCTATCCAGCCATTGAGACCAGCACTGGCTGACAAGGGACTTTGTTCAAGGAACTGTTTTGTTTGTTTTACCTGCACTGAAGGCTGTTTAGTTTTCCTTTGCTTATGGATGGTTTATGAAGCAGCAATAAACCAACATGGATGTTTAAGTGGAAATGCTTTCTGTTTTGCCTCCTGATGCAACCAAGTGAGTAGTATTCCCTACACCCCCAGCAGAGCCACCCACCATAATGAGGCAGATGGAGACACTTTGTAGTCCATTTGGCATCTGCTCTGGTGGGATGCATCTTTTTAGCCATGCACACATCTGTGGTCGCCCAAGCTTGTGTGCCAGAAAGAAGTCTAAATGATGGGACATCGCCGGAACACAGATGAGTCTGAAGTGGCTCCATCTGCCTCATAAGTGAGTGGTTTTGTCTGAATCACTGTTTTGGGGAGTTTAAACGAAAACCATGAAGTAAGCACTCAGCAGAGAGCACAGGATAAATGTGAGCTGGACCTTATTTTGATTTTTGGGAGGTAGAATGAACAAATAGACAGCAGTACAATAACAGTTATTATTTTTATATTTTATTCCGTTCCCCATGTGACATAAGTGATAAGATGGATTTATTCTAAGGGTGCAATTAAAGCTAGACCTGATTTTATAGTTTTTTTTGTTTTGCTGTTATCATACATTTAAAATATTTTTTTTCATAAAAAGTAGATTTTATTTTTTTCCTTTTTTTATATAACTTTTTTACACTTTTTCACTGTGGGACATGCATAATTTTTACTTTTATCACTGGTCTCTTACACTAAAGTACTCGTGCTTATAGCTGGATCTCACAGGCCACTATACTCTAGGGTCATCATATGACCTCAGAGTACCATGGTAACCAAGGGACCCATGATTCTCATTATGGGGGTCCGATTGTTACTAAGAGGGTAACCCTTGCAAGAACTTAAATATTGCTGTTGCAATTGAGAGCAATATTTTATGGGTTAATCACCTCTGATCGGTCGCAAAGTCATTTGAGTCCGATACTGCAGGGTGTCAGCTGTAATGCACAACTGACACCCACTGAAATTGACACCGCTGGGCTATTCTATTATTCCCCATCGCTGTTTTAAAAAGGCAATGACCAATTAAGGCCCTTTAACAACCACCGGTTAAATGCATATTGATGGACTTTAAGTGGTCAAATATAGTTTCTAGGATGATTAGCCATATCCCTGGAGGGCCTAGTGCAAAACATTGAAAGGGCATCTTCTAGTTAAATGGTCGGTATCCAACCATCATGAATATGTATGGTCATATAATAGTACTATTCTTTCCATCATTTTTTTTTACTGTAGAAAAAGGAAAAGTCCAGCTGATAAAAAAAGGCTATTTAATGAAAAATTCAAGTTAAGATCAGCATCCCGCAGACAATTAGCGGTAACGCAGCTACGCGTTTCGAACACTACATGTGTTCTTTGTCAGAGCTGCACATTGACATTTAGAAGAACAATTTATACATACTCAGTAAGGAAACCACTCGCTCTCATGAATCGCACAATTAAAATGACACTAATGGTGCACCTGAACAATCAATTAAAAACATATGTGATGCAAGAAAACACAGGTTCACAAAAAAAACACAACATGCTATTATAACAGAGAACCTATAATGAAATAATAGCTCTCTCTGAAGATTAAGTCCACAAGGATGGCAGGTGTCCAAATTAAATATCCAGAAAGCCTCACGATCGCGCAGATATTTGCGGATGTCACCTCCTCTTGCTGATGAAACAATTTTTTCTATTGCAAAAACTTGGAAAGATGCACTGTTGCGCTCATGGCATTGTATAAAATGTTTAGAAGACTGTGACACTGTGCGAGAAGAATTAGGCATGTTACCAATATTGTTTAAATGCTCAGAAATAAGTTTCTTCAAATTACGAATGGTACATCCAATGTACATTTTATTACATATGGAACAATTAATTATGTATACCACATATTGACTTTTACAATTGATAAATTGTTTTATACTAAATTGTTCAGAGGAATTTGAGTTAGAGAAATTCTTAGTAGTTGCCACAAATTTACATATTCTGCATCGGCTTTCACCACATTTAAAAAAAACCTTTAGGCTATGTGCCCACGCTAGCATTTTTAAACGCTCAGGAAAAGGATCCCCTTTCCCAGAAAACGCGCGTCTTTTTCCGCGTGTTTCTTGCGCTTTTTTTACGCGTTTTTTGACACGCGATTTCTGGGAACATTGGGGATGGCTAAAAGCTCTGAGCAATGTGGGAATTAATGAGCCTGCTGCGTTTTTAGCCGCTAAGCGATTCCTGAGCGGTTAAAAACGCATGCATTGGCACAAAAAGCCAAAAACGCATGCTAATTAATTTGATGCATCTTTTAAGCATTTCTGCAGCGTCTGATCCGGCACAAATGCTGCGGAAACGCTTAACAAAACGCATTGTGGGCACACAGCCTTACAATCAAGCCATGTAGAACTATCATTTTTTCTCCTATTATTTGGAGCTGGTAAAAGACTGCCTAATTTCTGGCTCTTTTTGCTACTACCGCACAACCTGGTTCTAAAATTTTAGATAATATCCTATCTTCCTCCAAAAGGGGAATATTTAAGTACAATTTTTTTAATATTACAGAATTGTGGACTGGACTCTATTGTACAGATAGTACGGGCTTAGGCTACTTTCACACTTGCTTTTTTTTGCAGCGCGTTTTTCCCGCAAAAAAAGCATGGAAAAAACGCATACAAACGCATACAAATGCTGCATTTTTTTCAAGCTTTTATATGCTCATGAATGAAAAAAACGCAGCGTTTTTATGCATTTGTATGCGTTTTTAGTGCGTTTTTACTGCGTTTGCGTTTTTTTCCAACATTAGTTGGCCTCTCACACTAACCCAAACCATGACTTTACTAACCCTAACCCTTAACCAAACCATACCCTAACCCTTAACCAAACCATACCCTAACCCTAACCCTTAACCAAACCATACTAACCCTAACCCTGACCCTAACCCTAACCCTTAACCAAACCATACTAAACCTAACCATTAACCAAACCCTACTAACCCTAACCCAAACCCTAACCCTAAACCCTAACTAACCCTAAACCCTAACCCTTAACCAAACCATACCAACCCTAACCCTTAACCAAACCATACCAACCCTAACCCAAACCCTAACCCTAAACACCCTTAGCTAACCCTAACACTAACCCAAACCCCTAATTTCCATTGTCTAACCAATGGTCAACAAAAAACGCATGCGCAAAAAAAGCATACATGAGCATGCCAATGCACACATATGCACACCCATAGACTTATAATGGGTGTCTTGCTGTAAAAAAACGCATTGCGCGCATGCGCTTTTTTGAGGCAAGTCGGACGACCAAAAAATGCAACAGGATGCATTTTGTGCGCCTGAGTGCACACCACAAAAAAACGCATGCACGTAAAAACGCATACAAACGCATGTGTATGCGCACATAAGTGCATCCCATGCAAAATATAGGGAAAAAAAGCGCATGCGTTTTTTAGCGCTAAAATACAGCGCAAAAAAACGCAAGTGTGAAACCAGCCTTAGTTTGCCATTTTTTCTTTTTTTTGGATGCATCCTCCACTAAAAGTTCAAAACGATCCTTTTTCTCTACTATATTTTTTGCTCTGTGTAGCATCCAATTTGGATAGCCTCGGTTAGAGAGCTTTTTTTCTACTTTCCTCCAATTCCCCCTTTAATTTTACTTCATCATTACAGTTCTGTTTTATACGGCTGAATTCCCCTACAGGCATTGACCAGATCGTGTGGTTGGGGTGACAGCTGCGTGCATGCAGTATACTGTTGCCTGACATTGGTTTAGAAAAGGTAGAAGTCATTATAACATTACTTTGCCCTCCAAAAAAATCTAAAAAAGAAATAGAAGATGCATGAGTGCTAGATGTAAAAGAAAGACCAAATGTATTATTGTTAATGTAGTTTACAAAATCAGGTACAGTAGCAATATCACCCCTCCAAATAAACAGAAGATCATCAATAAATCTTGCATACCACTGCATATTGGAAATAAATGGATTAGAGCGTGTATATAAATAATTTAATTCCCAATAGGACATTACTAGATTTGCTACTGATGGAGAAAATTTTGCCCCCATTGAAATGCCCCTGCATTGTAAATAAAATTGGTTGTCAAAAATAAAAAAATTGTGTGTCATCAGAAAAAAGACAAATCCAATATGTAATTACATAAATCTGCTGAGTAATTACTATAGCGGGACAAATTACATGGGAATGGTTGGTGATATCAACTTCCTGTTTGTGGCACATTAGCATATGAGAGGGGGGAACTTTTCAAGATGGGTGGTGACCATGGTGGCTATTTTGAAGTCGGCCATTTTGGATTCCAACTTTATAAATGGCCCACCCAGGTGTATCCATATAAATGGCCCACCCTGTAAAATATTCTAAGTCATAAGTGATACTTTCCTTTTCCAATCTGGTTTTATTAATACTTTTTTTCCGTGAAATGCTATAAATATGTAAACTAATAAAGAACTGCTGCCGCAATGAGGTAATAGGGATACTTCACTTACACCTGCCTGGTGAGGCACCCCCTTTACCTTGTCACCGGGGCCACTCCCCCCCACCATATGCAGTGACCACATATTGCTCCGCACCTGCCCTATAAGATGACACCCGGCGTATACGACGACCCCCGACTTTTAAGAAGATTTTCAGGGGTTAAAAAGGCATCTTATGCGCCGGAAAATATGTTAGATACATTTGTGCAACTCTCCTTTTTTAAACATGATTTACACACATCTGGGTTTTTTGCTGTAATTATTTCAGAATTGGCAAAAATTTAAAAAAAAACTGATTTATCTAGATTTTGATGTTACAAGTATCTCAATATTTTTAGTCTAACGAAGTGGAACCCCTCTTGAGCACCCGATCTTGCATAAAAAAGTGCCATATAACTTTAATATGCAAGGCAAAATAATGTTTTTCAATAGTTGACTTGGGTCAGATAAGTTGGTTGTCTAAATCATGATAAAAGTGAGGTTTAGTTGCATGTACTGTACTGTACTTTAGCTGCAGATTTTGTGTTTTGATTTCACATCAGATATATACAGCCACAGCTGATCAATTGCACATGTACATTGTATAAAAATCTGAGACAGGTTAAAGTTACAATTTAGTGCTTTCTTCTTTTTCTTTGCTTATTCATGGATCTGAAACAAAACAATTTGGAAACTTATGAAACATATTTTTTCACAACATAGAATCAATTGATTTTTTTGCAAAACCAGTTGACATAGCACTTGTCACAGGGCAAGTGTGGGAAAACAGGGGACAAGGAACCCTGAATTGCCCCTCAGGCTAAAGGGGTGCCCTGACTTTCCTTAACTTGGGGGTACACTTGAAGGTAGTGAGGCCCAAGTCACCAACCTGTCCATATCTCCTGTTTAACACTGAGTTAAACCCCCAACCCCCTCCCAGGAGGTGAGACAAGGAAAAAAGTGAACTGCACCAATATAACAAAAGGAAAGATAAGACAGACACCTCGGGGTTAAATCAACTAAAAAACAAAACTTAGCTTTCTCTGCTGCAATGCTCCGCACAGCAGAGTTAGACACCAGATCAGCTTAGCAACCAATATGAAGCCCTCATGCTGGAGAACGAAAATGGCACAGCTCAGGATGATACTATATCTACAAGAGAGGACACACTATCAACAAAAGTTACTCTGTCAACAAAAGCAGAAACAAATGACACTCAAATACACTCACGAGCAACAAGCAGTGCATCCGGAAAGAAAAGAAGAGAGGTAGTTGTGGGCGACTCACTACTAAGAAGCACGGAGGCAACTATCTGCAGGCCGGACATAACCGCACGAGAAGCAAAAATCAAGGATGTGGCCAACAGGATACCAACTATTCTCAAATCCAAGGACGACTACCCTTTCCTACTGATACATGTAGGCACAAACAACACGGCAAGAAATGGCCTACCAACTATCTGCAAAGACTTTGAAATTCTGGGGAAGAAAATAAAGGAACAGAACGTACAGCTTGTTTTCTCATCAATCCTCCCAGTCGATGGCCATGGCATTAGAAGATGGAATAGAATACTAGAGGTGAACAACTGGCTATGACGGTGGTGCAGACAGCAATGATTTGGATTCTTGGACCATGGCGTGAATTACCTCTACGATGGACTTCTCGCAAGAGATGGGATACACCTCACAAAACCTGGGAAACACACATTCGCCAGATCACTTGCCACACTCATCAGGAGGGCTTTAAACTAGAAGAAGAGGGGATGGGAGGAAAAACAGCAGACAAGAACATGCAGCAAACTAATCAAGGATACTAGATGTGGTAAAGAGGACCCAAGACAGGGTACTCAGAAGGAAGCTAAGAAAAATGAAGCAAAACTTCTCTCCTGCATGCTGACCAATGCAAGAAGCCTGACCAATAAGATTGAAGATCTGGAGTTGGTAATGTATGAGGAAAAATACGACATAGTAGGAATAACTGAGACATGGTTAGACGACAGCTATGACTTGAATATCCCTGAGGAAGGTGCCAGGAAGGGCGCCAAAACGCGTAGGAAGGAATAAAGAAGTACTTTGTTACAACATCTTGCATCCCAGGTGATTTTGTGGACTCAGCAGCGCGGACTGTGGCACACCTTGCTTCCCATATTCTCTGGCAGCTATGACTGGGCGGCTAACTTGCAAGGATATGATTTGATTTGTTTAGGAGGGATTGTAAAAAAAGGAAAGGGGATGGAGTCTATCTATGTATAAAGTCCACTTTAAAGCCCACACTAAGAGAAGATATACAAGAGGGAAATGAAGAGGTTGAGTCTCTATGGTGGAGATACAAGGAGAGAAAAGTAATAAAATCCTCATAGAGGTTTGTTATAAGCCACCAAATATAACAGAAACCACTGAAAATGTATTATTGAAACAAAAAGACAAAGCAGCAAATCACAATTAGGTGATTATTATGGGGGACTTCAACTACCCCGTCATAGACTGGGAAACTGAAACCTGCATATCTCTGAAAGAAAACCAATTTCTGTCAGTAACCAAGGATAATTATCTGTCACAACTTGTGCAGGGCCCAACTAGAGGGAAAGGCCAGCTGGACTTCATTTTAAGCAACGGGCCAGATAGAATAACAGAAGTACGAGCCGATGGGCACCTAGGGAACAGTGACCACAATATAACACAATTCCACGTGTCCTTCAGTAAGGTGCCCTGGAAGGGGGTTACGAAAGCGCTGAAATTCAGGAAAGCAAAGTTTGATCAGCTTAGAGAGGACCTTCACCGAATTGATTGGGACAATGTCCTCAAAAATAGGAGCACAGAAAATAAATGGGAAATATTTAAATCAGTTTTACACACCCACTGCGAGCTAGCCATACCATACAGAAATAAAAGGGCTAGGAACAGGAGAACACCAATGTGGCTTAATAAGGATGTAAAAAGGGCAATAAATAACAAGAACAAGGCATTTAGGAAGCTAAAACAAGAAGGCAATGAAGAAGCATTCAAAAGTTAATGAGAAAAAATAAAATGTGTAAAAAACAAATACATTTAGCAAAAGTGGAAACTGAGAGACTCATTGCTAAGGAAAGTAAAACAAACCCCAAACTATTCTTTAATTATATAAGCAGTAAAAAGATTAAAATTGATGGTGTCGGCCCTTTAAAGAACAATGAGGGTGAAATCATAGAGAGCGATGTGGGAAAAGCAAATGTTTTAAATACTTTTTTCTCAACAGTGTTCACACAGGAAAAGGATTTGCCAGGGGAAATGCAGAGTGATAATGTAAACTCCCCATTAAGTATTACCTGCCTAACCCAGGAAGAAGTGCAGAACTGCCTTAGTAAGATTAAAATTAACAAATCACCAGGCCCTTATGGCATTCACCCTCAGGTATTAAGGGAGTTAAGTAATGTGATAGACAGGCCTCTATTCCTTATATTTAAAGACTCTATAGAAACAGGGTCTGTTCCTTTTGATTGGCGGCAAGCAAATGTGGTACCAATATTCAAAAAGGGGTGTAAAAGGGAACCTGGAAACTATAGGTCGGTAAGCTTAACATCTGTTGTGGGTAAAATTTTTGAAGGGTTTCTAAGGGATACCATTATGGAATATCTCAATGTTAATAAATGTTTAACTCCATATCAACATGGGTTTATGAAGGATCGCTCCTGTCAAACTAACCTGATCAGCTTCTATGAGGATGTAAGCTCTCAAATGGACCAAGGAGAATCATTGGATGTCATTTATCTCGACTTCTCTAAAGCATTTGACACTGTCCCACATAAAAGATTGGTAAGTAAGATGAGAAAGCTTGGGCTAGGGGAAAATGTGTGTAGATGGGTAGGTAGCTGGCTTAGTGATAGAAAACAAAGAGTGGTTATTAATGGTGCATACTCAGATTGGGCCAGGGTTACTAGTGGGGTACCACAGGGTTCTGTATTGGGCCCCCTACTATTTAATATATTTATTAATGATCTAGTGGATGGCTTACACAGTAAAATATCAGTATTTGCAGATGATACAAAACTATGTAAGGTAGATAACACTAAGGAGGACAGTTTGCAACTACAGACAGATTTGAGTAAATTGGAGAATTGGGTTGAAAAATGGCAAATGAGGTTTAACACAGATAAGTGTAAGGTTATGCACATGGGAAGGAGAAACAGATGCTATAATTACTTACTAAATGGGAAACTGCTGGGGAAATCAGACATGGAAAAAGACTTAGACATCTTAGTCAATAAGAAGCTAAATTGGAGTGCCCAGTGTCAGGCAGCTGCCACCAAAGCAAATAGGGTCATGGGATGCATTAGAAGAGGTCTGAGGACACGAGATGAAAACATAATTCTCCCTCTGTACAAATTACTCGTCAGGCTACACTGGAGTATTGTGTGCAATTTTGGACGCCGGTGCTCAAGAAAGACATTACTGAACTTGAAAGGGTTCAAAGGTGGGCTACTAAAATGATAAATGGAGCTGGTTCACTACAATACCCAGAAAGGTTATCAAAATTAGGTCTATTTACTCTAGAAAAGAGAAGACTTAGGGGAGACTTAATATATATGTACAAGTATATCAGAGGGCAATACAGAGATCTCTCCAATGAACTGTTTGTACCAAGGACTGTGAAAAGAACAAGGGGGCATTCTCTTCGTTTGGAGGAAAGACAATTTCTGCACCAGCATAGAAAAGGGTTCTTCACGGTAAGAGCAGGGAGGCTCTGGAATTCTCTTCCTGAGGAAGTGGTGATGCCCACCTGACTGAATGAATTTAAGAAAGGAATGGATGCTTTTCTTGTGAGTAACAGTATAGAAGGTTACGAATAACAGAAAATTATAGGTAGATGGTTGACCCAGCTTAGGGGAAGGAATTTTTTTCCCTATGGAGAAAATTGGCTTCTACTCTGTGGGTTTTTTGCCTTCCCCAGGATCAACAATGCAGAACAGCTGCACTAAAAATAGGCTGAACTAGATGGACATAAGGTCTTCCTTCAGCCTTCAAAACTATGTTACTATGTTCAAAACTATGTTAAGGTAATAGCTGAAGTTCCACTGCACTCAGCCAGCTCCTGACTCTAGCTTGGTTGGTCTCCAAACAGCAAGTATATCACCAACAGTTAGCTGATGCACCAGGTGACCTTTTAAAGGAAGGTGGGAGTGGTCACCCCCTGCATTAGCAAATTGACCAGCCATGCAATTACACCAGCGGCCACCGGGGGAAAAACTGATATTAACCCCCAATGGCCTGAAAGGAAAAAAGGTTTAATATGCAAAGCAAGATCTGCCACAGATCCAAAAATAGATCATGACAGCACTATTCTTGTAAAAACGATAATGAACTTGACACTCAATATTTGTTGAAAATAAATTTCATTTTTATTTTGCATGCACGTGAAGTTTAAATTCTAAACGTTTTTAGTCCAGCATAGGACCTTCATCAGATAATCTCTTAAAGATTACTGGATGCTGTATATGCTTGTAATAAGCTAGATAGCATTATTAGTGAGGCGACTGACTGTCGCTTTTGCTTTCATTATACCCTGTGTAGCTGGCTCTGCAGGCCTGTGGTATATATCAATGTCATTTTGCAGTGCGGGTAATAGGCGACGTCCGTCGCTATGGTATTGCACTGGGGTGATAAATCTTCTGGTGTATGTAGCGCTGTAGGTATGGTGACCTCGTCGCTTCTGGTATTGCGCTCGGATGCTGTCTCTCTCGGCGTGTGGGTTGTGCCGCTCTCTGTAGTCTCCTCCCCATACTGGTATATATGTAGTATGTATGTATGTTGCATGCATGTAGTATATATGTAGTATATATGTAGTATGCATGTTACATGCATGTGGTATATATGTAGTATGTATGTAGTATGTATGTTGCACGTAGTATACAGTATATGTTGTATATATGTATGTTGCATGCATGTAGTATATATGTGGTATATATGTAGTATGCATGTTGCATGCATGTAGTATATATGTTGTATATATGTATTTGCATGCATGTGGTATATATGTAGTATGCATGTAGTATAAATGTGGTATATATGTAGTATGTAGGTTGCATGCATGTAGTAAGCATGTTGCATGCATGTAGTATATATGTAGTATGTATGTTGCATGTGGTATATATGTAGTATATATGTATGTTGCATGCATGTAGGATATATGTGATATATATGTAGTATGCATGTTGCATGCATGTAGTATATATGTTATATATATGTATGTTGCGTGCATGTGGTATATATGTGGTATGCATGTAGTATATATGTAGTATGTATGTAGTATGTATGCATGTTGCATGCATGTAGTATATATGTAGTATGTATGTAGTATGTATGTATGTTGCATGCATGTGGTATATATGTAGTATGCACGTGGTATATATGTAGTATGTATGCATGTTGCATGCATGTAGTATATATGTAATATGCATGTTGCATGTAGTATATATGTAGTATATATGTATGTTGCATGCATGTAGTATATATGTGGTATGCATGTAGTATATATGTAGTATGCATGTTGCATGCATGTACAGTTGTGGCCAAAAGTATTGACACCCCTGCAATTCTGTCAGATAATACTCCGTTTCTTCCTGAAAATAATTGCAAACACAAATTCTTTGGTATTATTATCTTCATTTAATTTGTCTTAAATGAAAAAACACAAAAGAGAATGAAGCAAAAGCAAAACATTGATCATTTCACACAAAACTCCAAAAATGGGCCAGACAAAAGTATTGGCACCCTCAGCCTAATACTTGGTTGCACAAACTTTAGCCAAAATAACTGCGACCAACCGCTTCCGGTAACCATCAATAAGTTTCTTACAATGTTCTGCTGGAATTTTAGACCATTCTTCTTTAGCAAACTGCTCCAGGTCCCTGATATTTGAAGGGTGCCTTCTCCAAACTGCCATTTTTAGATCTCTCCACAGGTGTTCTATGGGATTCAGGTCTGGACTCATTGCTGGCCACCTTAGAAGTCTCCAGTGCTTTCTTGCAAACCATTTTCTAGTGCTTTTTGAAGTGTGTTTTGGGTCATTGTCCTGCTGGAAGACCCATGACTTCTGAGGGAGACCCAGCTTTCTCACACTGGGCCCTACATTATGCTGCAAAATTTGTTGGTAGTCTTCAGACTTCATAATGCCATGCACACGGTCAAGCAGTCCAGTGCCAGAGGCAGCAAAGCAACCCCAAAACATCAGGGAACCTCCGCCATGTTTGACTGTAGGGACCATGCTCTTTTCTTTGAATGCCTCTTTTTTTCTCCTGTAAACTCTATGTTGATGCCTTTGCCCAAATAGCGCTACTTTTGTCTCATCTGACCAGAGAACATTCTTCCAAAACGTTTTAGGCTTTCTCAGGTAAGTTTTGGCAAACTCCAGCCTGGCTTTTTTATGTCTCGGGGTAAGAAGTGGGGTCTTCCTGGGTCTCCTACCATACAGTCCCTTTTCATTCAGACGCCGACGGATAGTATGGGTTGACACTGACACTGTTATACCCTCGGACTGCAGGGCAGCTTGAACTTGTTTGGATGTTAGCCGAGGTTCTTTATCCAACATCCGCACAATCTTGCGTTGAAATCTCTTGTCAATTTTTCTTTTCCGTCCATATCTAGGGAGGTTAGCCACAGTGCCATGGGCTTTAAACTTCTTGATGACACTGCGCACGGTAGACACAGGAACATTCAGGTCTTTGGAGATGGACTTGTAGCCTTGAGATTGCTCATGCTTCCTCACAATTTGGTTTCTCAGTCCTCAGGCTAGTTTCACACTTGCTTTTTTTTGCAGAGCGTTTTTCCCGCAAAAAAAGCATTAAAAAAACGCATACAAATGCATACAAACGCTGCGTTTTTTTCCAGCATTTTAATGCGCATGCAGGAAAAAAACGCAGCGTTTTTGCGCGTTTGTATGCGTTTTTTGTGCGTTTGCGCTTTTTTACAGATTTTGGAAAAACCCCACAAAAAAGAAAAAACAACCATTCAACAACACACAAGACCAATGGGACTTCATTGTGGGTGTGGTATGTTAATATATATAGACCCTGTCTACAGTATTCTTCACATTTGCTTGATTCTTCTCGTGACCATGGATCTGCGCTGGAAGAGTTTTCACTTCAACTTGGATTTGGACATCGCGATGGCTCAGGCGTATGCAGTTGCTTGCCATGAACAAAGGAAGAGAGAGAGGCAGCGAAGACGGCGGCGTATGTGGATACATCCGATTGTTGAACTCCGGGAGAGCCGTGGGGCATACCACACCCTCTACAGCGAGCTACGTGCAAACCCGGAGAAATTTACTGATTATATCCGGATGTCCCACGAAAGTTTCATGGATTTGCTTGCTCGTGTCCAACAATCCATCCGGAGACAGGACACACAGCTCCGTCGTGCGATTCCTCCTGAGGAACGGCTACTGGTGACATTACGGTATGTTTTAAAAACAAAGGGGTGTGGTCTGATGTTTTTTTTTGTAAATTTAGTATTCAAAACCTTGGGTAATTAGTTTTCGTGAATGTACTAATATTTTTTTTTATAGTTTTTAAAAATAATATACATAAATATTAATTTTACTTCTTTGTCTGTTCACAGATTCCTGGCGACTGGAGAAACCCTATCCTCACTACACTTCCAGTACCGTATTGGAATCTCTACCTTGTCTGGAATTGTTGCTGACACCTGCCGGGCTCTCTGGAATGTTCTTTGCCCAGAATTTATGCCCCTGCCCACCGCTGAAAAGTGGATGGAAATTGCTGACAAATTCTGGACAGTATGCAATTTTCCCAACTGTTTGGGAGCTGTTGATGGGAAACACATACGGATCATCAAACCCCAAAGAACGGGATCTGAGTACTATAATTACAAAAAGTACTTTTCAATAGTACTCATTGCAATTGCGGATGCCGGATGTATGTTTGTAGCAGTGGACATTGGAGCATTTGGCCGTGGTAATGACTCGCAGGCTTTTAAAAACTCAGACATGGGCCGGAGGTTGTATGGCAACCAATTTAATTTCCCTATGCCACGGCCTCTTCCTCACACCGAAGCTCCGCCACTGCCCTTTGTAATGGTTGGCGATGAGGCTTTTCAAATGTGCGGAAACTTACTGAAACCCTACTCCAGCCGGGACTTGGACCACACCAAAAAAATTTTTAATTACAGGCTGACCAGGGCCAGAAGAACTGTCGAGTGTGCTTTTGGGATTCTTGTTTCCAGATGGCGAATTCTGGGCACGGCCATTAATCTTAAACTTGAAACAGTCGATGAGGTGGTGAAGGCCTGTGTGGTTCTACATAACTTTGTGATGGCTAAAGAGCACCCGACCTTTGAACTGGACGATGATGCTCCTAACCCATTGCCTGAATTCACTCAGCACACTCTCAGGTCATCCGTTGAAGTTGGCCAAATGAGGGACAAATTTGCGGCCTACTTTATTTCTGATGTAGGACGGGTGCACTGGCAAGATGAAATGGTGTAATGTTGTTGTTTATGGTAATAAAAATCCTTATTTGATACCATTACTGAGTGCACTATATTTTTTAAACTCCAATTAATTAAAAAACTTCCCATGTATAACTGAATTTTGTTATGTTCACACACCTGGGCAGGTAAATACACATACGAGTTAAAATGCAGCATTGCTAGTCTGCGTGAAATATATTGGAATGAGCAAAGCTGCAGGCCATGAATCAGGAAACCATTTTTTTTCAAGAGAAAATTGTGCAACTAGTTTAAAACAAAGTATGTGATTTTCTCAAAACACAACCCTCAAAACCCAACCCCAATGAAAGTCCATGGGGAATACAAGTCAGCATTGAGTGGATGAATGTAATCTGCTCATGTAATCTGCTCCATTACAAGTTATTACACTAGGCCTTGGAATGACTATACTAGGCCGTGGTATTTCAAATATGAGTATAGTAGGCCTTGGGGCTAGTAGTATAGTAATATGTGAAATACCACGGCCTAGTATAGTCATACCAAGGCCTACTGTAATAACTCGATTTTTAACAACTAGCATCTTGTTTCACAAAAAACAAAGTGGTGAAACTAGAAAGAAACTTATTTTTTAGACAAGTTTCAACAATTTGTTTTTCATGAAACCAGATTCTATTTGGTAAAACTAGAGTTATTACACTAGGCCTTGGAATGACTATACTAGGCCGTGGTATTTCAAATATGAGTATACTAGGCCTTGGGGCTAGTAGTTTAGTAATATGTGAAATACCACGGCCTACTGTAATAACTCGATTTTTAACAACTAGCATTTTTAACAACTAGCATCTTGTTTCACAAAAAACAAACTGGTGAAACTAGAAAGAAACTTATTTTTTAGACAAGTTTCAACAGTTTGTTTTTCATGAAACCAGATTCTATTTGGTAAAACTAGAGTTATTACACTAGGCCTTGGAATGACTATACTAGGCCGTGGTATTTCAAATATGAGTATAGTAGGCCTTGGGGCTAGTAGTATAGTAATATGTGAAATACCACGGCCTAGTATAGTCATACCAAGGCCTACTGTAATAACTCGATTTTTAACAACTAGCATCTTGTTTCACAAAAAACAAACTGGTGAAAATAGAAAGAAACTTATTTTTTAGACAAGTTTCAACAGTTTGTTTTTCATGAAACCAGATTCTATTTGGTAAAACTAGAGTTATTACACTAGGCCTTGGAATGACTATACTAGGCCGTGGTATTTCAAATATGAGTATAGTAGGCCTTGGGGCTAGTAGTATAGTAATATGTGAAATACCACGGCCTAGTATAGTCATACCAAGGCCTACTGTAATAACTCGATTTTTAACAACTAGCATCTTGTTTCACAAAAAACAAACTGGTGAAACTAGAAAGAAACTTATTTTTTAGACAAGTTTCAACAGTTTGTTTTTCATGAAACCAGATTCTATTTGGTTAAACTAGAGTTATTACACTAGGCCTTGGAATGACTATACTAGTCCATGTTATTTCACATATGACTATACTAGCCCTTGGGTTGGTTTTTAACATGTATTTACCCATCAGTGTGTGTGAGCGGCGCAAACAACATTAATGAAACTTATTAATGGTGAACCACAAATGTTAATTTATTTTTTATCACAAAAAAAAAACTAAAAATTATTTTTTACGGCGTTTGGGGGCAGATGGTTTCAATTTGGGGGTGTGCAGGGAATATGCAACACTTGCAGTTGAAGACGGTGTTTGAGGGGAAGGGGCAACAAAACTTGTGGGGGAAGGTAGTCCAGTTAAGGGAATTAAACTTGGAACACTTGTAGGAGAGGAAATCTGTTCAGTTACATTAGTTGTAATGGCATGTCGCCGTAGGCTTGTGTGCCTGGACCGACTTTGGCCCAATGCCCGCCTTGATTGATTTCGCCTTGAAGTAGGGGCAAATATGGAATGTAGGTCCCCCGTCTGCTGGTATGGCTGCTGCTGCTGAGGTGGCGGCTGCTGCAGAGGCGGCGGCTGCTGCTGAGGTGGCGGCTGCTGCTGAGGTGGCGGCTGCTGCTGAGGTGGCTGCTGCTGCTGAGGTGGTTGCTGCTGCTGCTGAGGTGGCGGCTGCTGCTGAGGTGGCTGCTGCTGCTGAGGTGGCGGCTGCTGCTGAGGTGGCTGCTGCTGCTGAGTTGGCTGCTGCTGCTGAGGTGGCTGATGCTGCTCTTCGTTGTCAGTGCTCGTCCTTGCAGGAGGACTGGTGGCGGCAGTGATGGCCCAGGTTTGCAGAGTGGTGGTGGCAGGGCTACTACATGTTGTTGTAGCGGCAGGGCTGTTCCATGTTTGCCTAGTGGTGGCTGAGCTCCACGCATGCATGGGATTGGCGGTGGTGCTCCAGACAGGAGCAGCGCTTGCCATGGTGGTGTCGGTGAAGTGACCAGCTGCACTCAGACTTGTGGTGGTGTAACGGTGGGTGTCCTGGCTTTGAATAGAGGTGTCCGTGCAGTGGTATGCAGCACAAGTCGGTAGTGAGGTGAAGCGAGTCAATGGTGGCACAGGTGGAAAGGACACCACTGACTGCTGACCGTACCGATTATGCTGCATAGCCTGCAAGAAAGCATTGTTGCAGGCCTGCAGCACATTCAGCTGTTGATCAGGACTAAGGTGTTCCGCCATGCCCTTTTCAATCTTACTAAAAAAATGGTGTGCTGGTCTGTTGAGGTCGGCCTCCAGACGGTCAAGGCGCTGTTCTACAGAATTGAAGCGGTGTTCAAAGTGGTTAAAACCACGTTCCATGAGTGCAAAACCGCTTTCAACTCTGTCGGACAGTGACTTGAGGCTGGAATTAAATGTCTCGCTCAAATGCATAAACTCGGGCAAGACATTCCTGTCCAAGGCCCTCTGCCGCTGGCGGGTAGTGCCCGCATAACCAGTGGCAGAGACCAGGGACAGGGGAACACCTGATGGCCCAGCTTCCTGGTCACCAGCTGTGTGTGTGGCTGACCTGCAAGGTGCTTCCTGGCTGTCGGATGGCTGGGACGGGTCAGAGGACGTCCGAGGAAGGACCGCTCCAGGGCCAGGTTGCAGGGTGCTGCTCCAGGTGCTGTGGAAGAAAGGAAAATCATTACTACCATGCCTTTACAAGAAGCATCAGCTGTGGATTAGAAAAACACAGATTAATAAAAATAAAAACCCAAAATGTATAATACTTACGATCTTGTGGCAAGGACCGGTCTTAGGAACTGCAACGCGTGATAGTGACGGTATCTAGTTCTGGTCCTTGATGCAGATCCACTGCGAACCTGGCCCTCAGCACGAACATCACTGTTGAAGCGGTCCTTGATCGAACACCAACGTGTTCGGACTTTGTCCACTGTTGATAAAAAAAAACAGTGCCGTCAAGGACAACAGTCACTGCGGCACAATGTAGCAATACAATACTCAAAGCAGTCACTGTAGACCCCGATGACACTGTTGGGTTTCCTGCTAGAATACGCCAAGCACGAAACCCAACAGTGCCGTCAAGGACAACAGTCACTGCGGCACAATGTAGCAATACAATACTCAAAGCAGTCACTGTAGACACCGATGACACTGTTGGGTTTCCTGCTAGAATACGCCTAGCACGAAACCCAACAGTGCCGTCAAGGACAACAGTCACTGCGGCACAATGTAGCAATACAATACTCAAAGCAGTCACTGTAGACCCCGATGAAACTGTTGGGTTTCCTGCTAGAATACGCCTAGCACGAAACCCAACAGTGCCGTCAAGGACAACAGTCACTGCGGCACAATGTAGCAATACAATACTCAAAGCAGTCACTGTAGACCCCGATGAAACTGTTGGGTTTCCTGCTAGAATACGCCTAGCACGAAACCCAACAGTGCCGTCAAGGACAACAGTCACTGCGGCACAATGTAGCAATACAATACTCAAAGCAGTCACTGTAGACCCCGATGACACTGTTGGGTTTCCTGCTAGAATACGCCTAGCACGAAACCCAACAGTGCCGTCAAGGACAACAGTCACTGCGGCACAATCTAGCAATACAATACTCAAAGCAGTCACTGTAGACCCCGATGAAACTGTTGGGTTTCATGCTAGAATACGCCTAGCACGAAACCCAACAGTGCCGTCAAGGACAACAGTCACTGCGGCACAATGTAGCAATACAATACTCAAAGCAGTCACTGTAGACCCCGATGACACTGTTGGGTTTCCTGCTAGAATACGCCTAGCACGAAACCCAACAGTGCCGTCAAGGACAACAGTCACTGCGGCACAATGTAGCAATACAATACTCAAAGCAGTCACTGTAGACCCCGATGACACTGTTGGGTTTCCTGCTAGAATACGCCTAGCACGAAACCCAACAGTGCCGTCAAGGACAACAGTCACTGCGGCACAATGTAGCAATACAATACTCAAAGCAGTCACTGTAGACACCGATGACACTGTTGGGTTTCCTGCTAGAATACGCCTAGCACGAAACACAACAGTGCCGTCAAGGACAACAGTCACTGCGGCACAATGTAGCAATACAATACTCAAAGCAGTCACTGTAGACCCCGATGACACTGTTGGGTTTCCTGCTAGAATACGCCTAGCACGAAACCCAACAGTGCCGTCAAGGACAACAGTCACTGCGGCACAATGTAGCAATACAATACTCAAAGCAGTCACTGTAGACCCCGATGACACTGTTGGGTTTCCTGCTAGAGTACGCCTAGCACGAAACCCAACAGTGCCGTCAAGGACAACAGTCACTGCGGCACAATACAGAGCAGGGAAATACTCACTAAACGCCTTTTTGGAGGATGCTGTGGCGCTGTCCCAGCCATCCATCAACGCTGCGGCCACCTCATTCCATAGCCGCCGGGTCACCACATTGTCCTTGTACAGCCGGTCACGGCTGTCCCACAACGGCGAACGCTCCTGGACCAGGCTGATGAGCTGCTCATTATCCAGGTAGACGTCTTCATCCCGTTGTGGAACCTAGACAAAACACATTCATTAGAATAATCAAATTTAAATTGAATAAAAAGTTACAAAAAAAGAAACAAAAAAATGAGTAAAAATAGAAGATAAAAAATAAAGAACATTACAAATCATTTGATACTTACATTCCGTATCACCACCGGGACTTGGCTTCGCTGCTCCTGCTCTTCGCCCTCACTAGTGCCGTCCACAGATGATGATGACGATGTCTTAAGAAAGTTGAAAAAAACGTAAGAGATTTGGAGAAGCAGCAGATATACTTACCAGATGCACGAAAATAATCACCTCGCGGTCTGCTTGCGCCAATTCCTGCCGCGATGGGGAATACTCTGATTCTGAAGACATACTGCATGTAAAAATAATAAAAATCATTAGTACATACATAATTTAAAAGGACAGGCATATAATGTAATATACTCACATTCTTCGCTGATATAATGGGTTCTTGGTTGACTGTCTGCTCTTCAATCTCTCAGTGTAGTAGTGGCAGAGTTTTGGCAGGCACCTCCTTTATATAGCCTTTTTTTTTTTGACTTTAGAAGATTCTAACTAGGATAAAAAGTGGACACCACCCAAAAAACGCAGCGCTAAAAAATCGCATACCTGCGCATCCATAGGCTATAATGGCCATTTTTAGCGCAAAACGTGCGCATACGTGCGCATGCGCTTTTTTCCAGGGCCAAAAAATGCAACATGCAGCGTCTGGAAAATACCAACGCACACCCCAAAAAAACGCAGCGCATGAAAATCGCATACATGCGCTTACAAGCGCGCATGTATGCGCACCCATGTTAAATATAGGGGAAAAATCGCATGCGCACGTATGCGTTTTTTTCCAGCGCTAAAAAACGCAAATGTGAAACCAGCCTTAGACAGTTCTTTGGACTTCTTTCATTTCTCCATGCTCAATGTGGTACACACAAGGACACAGGACAGAGGTTGAGTCAACTTTAATCCATGTCAACTGTCTGCAAATGTGATTTAGTTATTGCCAACACCTGGTAGGTGCCACAGGTAAGTTACAGGTGCTGTTAATTACACAAATTAGAGAAGCATCACATGATTTTTCGAACAGTGCCAAGACTTTTGTCCACCCTCTTTTATATGTTTGGTGTGGAATTATATCCAATTTGGCTTTAGGACAATTCTTTTTGTGTTTTTTCATTTAAGACAAATTAAATGAAGATAATAATACCAAAGAATTTGTGTTTGCAATCATTTTCAGGAAGAAACTGAGTATTATCTGACAGAATTGCAGGGGTGTCAATACTTTTGGCCACAACTGTAGTATATATGTAGTATGCATGTTGCATGTAGTATATATGTAGTATATATGTATGTTGCATGCATGTAGTATATATGTAGTATGTATGTTGCATGCATGTAGTATATATGTAGTATGTATGTTGCATGCATGTAGTATATATGTAGTATGTATGTAGCATGTATGTAGTATGCATGTTGCATGCATGTGGTATATATGTTGTATGTATGTAGTATGTATGTAGTATGTATGTTGCATGCATGTAGTATGTATGTAGTATGTATGTTGCATGCATGTAGTATGTATGTTGCATGCATGTAGTATGTATGTAGTATGTTTTTTTTTTTTTTTTTACATTCAACATATTAGGCGGATGATGGGACTATTACTGTCCCATCATTGGCTGATGTGTCAATCACCGTCATGGTAGCAGGCATCGCCCGATGGGACTTGTAGTCCCATCGGATGATCCTGCACAGACCCCCGCAGCCTGCACAGACCCCTGGACAGTCGGTACAGACCACCGGCAGGCCGGCACAGCCCCCCAGCAGGCCGGTACAGACCCCCACAGCCTGCACAGACCCCCAGACAGTCGGTACAGACCACCGGCAGGCCGGCACAGCCCCCCCGGCAGGCTGGTACAAACCCAAGGCAGTCCGCACAGACCCCCGGGCAGTCCGCACAGACCCCCGGCAGGCCGGCACAGAACCCCGGAAGGTCTGTACACACCCCCAAGAGGCTTTACAAGGACAGAAAAGGGTTTTTCTTATTCCGATACCAGAAGTCCCATAGACTTGAATGGGACTTCCGGTATCGGAATCGGCGATACCCGATACTTTTTTCGCATCGGGCCGATACCATCCGATCCGATATTTTAGGATGGTATCGCTCAACACTAATTACCAGTAAAAGGTAAAGAAACTGCACCTCTCTGTGTCTTTCTCTCATTTATCTGCACCCCAACGTTTACAGCCATTTTTACTATTTATTTAACATCTTTGCCCTGGGACTACAGTCCTACCTGTGGAGGACTACAACATCATAGCTGTGCCCAACAACCATCCCAGAGAAGCAACACCGCAGCGCTGGTCACCTCTGACTAGAATACCACAGGTGGCGTCACGTATTTCACCATCTAATAACTTTATTTTCATTTTCACCACATAAAAACCACACAACTTTCCCCTAATTTATTACTGGACGCCTCTGGGCCACGGACCGGGTCACCGCCACCCTGACACCGCCCCCATGGAAGTCGATGAGCCCGGTACCGAGTACCCCCAGGCCCCGCAGGGCGCTCCATATATAGCATCCAGTAATCTTTAAGAGATTCTCTGATGAAGGTCCTATGCTGGACCAAAAACGTGTTTAGAATCTAAACTTCACGTGGATGCAAAATAAATTTATTTAAAAAAAATATTGAGTGCCACGTTCATTATCGTTTTTGGAACGGGCTGGATACCCTACTTGTGCACCTACAAGAGACTATATATTTGAGTGCCTTGTTGTTTCTACCATTTTGGAGCACTATTCTTGTAGTTTACGTATCCAAAAGAGGGCAGGTGAACCTTTAGAGGACGATCTAGTTTCTTATGTTCATTCTTATTCTCTTAAGGTTTTTGATTAGATAAGTATTGAAGTATTGAGTATACTAATATAAATCAATTAATCAGATGTTTCTGATAAATTAACCCCTTAATGACAGCCAATATGTCTTTTAACTGACCTGATATATAAGAGAATATCATCCCCATACAGGTGACAATCCAGCAGCTGTCGGCTGTACACTATAGCTGACAACTTGCTATATAAAAAATGATCTGTGTTGTCACAGTCCATATCTGTTTAACCCCTTAGTTGCTGCTGTCAAAAGTGACTACATCCAATAAATGGTTAATAGATTGTGGGGGCTTCCGCTTTAATCTAATTGACACACTGAGATCATGATTATGTGGTCCTGATGTTTGCCATAGCAGTTCATGGCCAAATAACGGCCTTAGAGTCTCCCCGCTATAGCGGTCAGTTCAGAAGATAGCGACATTTAGGTGGTAAACAAACACTTTTTCACTCCTGCTATGCCACTTTTCATTAATTCCTGAAAATCATCTGAAGGGTTAATAAACTACCTAACAGCAGTTTTCAGTATGTCGAGGGGTGCTGCTTTTAAAATGGTGTCACGTTGGAGGTTTTTCCAATATATAGGACCCTCAAAGTCATTTCAAACCTGTATAGGTCCGCAAAAAAATAAATTTTGTAAATTTCCTTGAAAAAATGAAAAATTACTGCTACAATTTTAAACCTCCTAAAAGGCTAACAAAATAAACTAGCATTTTAAAAATAGCACTGATGTAAGACAGACATGTGGGAAATGTTATTTATTAATGTTTGTGTTTGGTATGGATATTTGGATTAAAGGAATAATCATTCAAAGTTTGAAAATTGCAATTTTTTTTTACATTTTTGTCAAGTTTCTGATATTTTTGTAAATAAAAACAAAACATATGAACCTAAATTTAGCATTATCATAAATTATAATGTGCCACGAAAAAACATTCTCAAAATCACTGGGATTTGTTGTAGCATTCCAGAGTTATCACCGCATAATGTGACACTGGTCAGAATTTAAAAAATTGGCCCTGTCACTAAGGGGTTAAATATTTTAATATATTCACATAACAAGCCACAAAATGTTAATTGCTTATTGTTTTACCAAAAAATTGCAAAATATTTCTTCAGCTGATTGAATTTGTTGAGCATGCCACCTTAATGTTATTCCTTATTGTCTGAGAAGCAATCTGCTCTTTATTACAGATGTAAGCTATATTTAAATGACTGCATCACTTCGAAAATTGAAATAAGCTTTAAAATAAGAATCTTGGTTTACTTGATGCTTTACTAATTTAAAACAACAGATGTATTTCCATTTGTGATTTTCAACAAATCTGTCTGATGCACATATACAGTACTTCTGTCTATATTAGCAATGACTGTAAAAGTTTTCTTTAAATGTCAACAATATTTTATCAAGATCATTTTTTTGTTTTTTTGACTTTACAAAAGGTGAGGTGTTGACACTGATATTTCTCATTTTTTCTCAAGTCTGCATTACATTTTTGATTGAAGAATAAGAGCATATAGGTTGGTCTTAAAGTAATGTTTCCTTTTTATTTGCATGTTAGCTATAACAGATACAGAGAGCATATTACCACGGTTGAATAGAGCTAAATTTCAGCTACAAAATGTAATTTTTCCACATAGTGACCACCCTTGGTCATGCATTTGCATCCCTCTTATAAATCTGAACCTGCAGAAGAATGCCACTTTTTTACACCTGCATTGACACTTGCATCCCAGTGAAAAATATTGCTCATGTTTAGTACATCTTTGACTAGCTGAAACAGCAGTTTGGAGGCATGTGGTGCCCCCGGTGGAAGCCATAAGCGAGTGTCATGAGTCCAACACCCTGGCACTTTACAGATAAAACGAGAGTTCTGTGTGTAGGTGTATGATGGCAGTGTTGCTATTGGTACCTTCACTTTCAGACCAGTCCCATTGCACTTCTAACCAGGTCCATTAAACTTCAAGACAAGGACACCAGGTAAGTTCTTAAAAACAATGCCCTCTTTACTTGGCAACACACGAAAGCACACAAGGCAGCAGGCAGCACATTTTACTCCTTCTGTATCATACAGAGGTGTGCTCTTAACAATTTTTGGTGACTGCACTTTACATGTGGATGGAAACAAACAGTGAAAATGAGATAAGCCACCATCTTCCTGATGCAGGGACACATGGGTCAATACGTTATGCTGTGAACCCTGCACCCAAACAGGCCGCAGGTAGAGATGGGTGGATCCCTGGATGTCCAGGTCTGACGGTTTCGACCAAACAGTTAAAAAAAGTTCGGGTACCAGAACAGTACCTGGACCCCATTCACTTGAATGGGGGCCCAAACATCAAGTGTTTGCCACATTGTGATGTGCATGGCAGTGATGAAAACACTGCATCTGATCAGTGGTAAAATCATTACCGCTGGTCAGACAGCCATGGTTAACATGCTGTCAAATGACAGCATGAGCATGCAGCTGTGATTGGAGGTAAAAACTTTACCTCTGGCCACTGATGTCGACTGATGGAACTATTGCTCCCATCAGCAGACCCCTGCTGCTGCTAATAACAGCGAAAGCAGATGGCCGCTGATGGGATATTCATCAGTGGCCGCCTGCACTTTAAGTATGTTTTTTCATTTTAAATAAAATACTTTATTCTTGCTGTGTGTTTAATTACAATATAACTATAGGATCAGTAATGGAGAGGTGTCTTATAGACACCTCTCCATTTCTAAGCCATGGGCTTGATGTCACTGGACAATACAAAGGTGACATCAACTCCACAAATATGAACCCCACTTGCCACCACCCAGGGGTGTGGGATGAACCCTGCATAGCACTAGAACTGGTGCATCAAATAGATGTGCCTTTTCTGGGAGGCTGCAGGCTGCTTTTTTTAGGCTGTGGGGCTATATTTATGATCCCTTACCAGCCTGAGAATACCAGCCTCCAGCTGTCTGCTTTAGCTCGGCAGGTTGTGATAAATGGGGGTACCATATATCATTTTTAAAAAGTAATTATTTAAATAATTTAAAAAAATTGTGTGGGGACCCCTCTATTCTTGATAGCCAACTTTGCTAAAGCTGACAGCTGAGGGTTGCAGCCCACAGCTGTCAGTTTTGCCTGACTGGTTATTAAAAATACAGGGGAACGCATGCTGTTTTTTTATTTTAATTATTTACAGTGGGGAAAAAAGTATTTAGTCAGCCACAAATTGTGCAAGTTTTCGCAGTTAAAAAAATGAGAGAGGCCTGTAATTGACATCATAGGTAGACCACAACTATGAGAGTCAAAATGAGAATATAAATGACAAGAGTCCTGCAAATGGATCTGCTTATTTCTTATGATAATCTATTGTTTGCACCTTAATGTCTAGCCACTTATCATTATTTATACTTAAAGCACCCTTAATTTCATGGTGCTGTAATTGTAAAAGGGTCTTATATACATATAATACTGTACACATACAAAGTACAGTAAAGAAACAGTGATAGACTGGCACAAAGGAGGAGACCACACTACCATCACAGTTTACAAAGTACAGAGTACAGGGGATTATGACAGCAGGTAGATAATGGAAAATACGGTTACTATTGACCATGACATAAAAGGAGTAACATAGCTGACACACAACAAGAATAGCCCAAGCTTAGAGTCTGGGCATTTATCTTAAAAAAAGTATATGTATGACAGATTGTTCTAACCCTCTGCGTTGCAGCCAAGAGGAAGTCAACAAATGATTATTCAAATTCAGTTGCAATGCTCATCTCCAACAGGTCTTTGTAAACCATATCTCTCGCAAACTACTATAAATCTACAAGTTATTGAAGAGACACATTGAGGTACATGGTATTGTTAAAATAAAATTGTATATTTATCTAGCGGTGATCTTTAAATTATCAAGGCTATAGTTCTTCTAATTCTTTCTCAGCACACTCAAATCATAATTTTTCTTATTCTGACCCTTATTTTATTACATTGCACATTACAGAGTGTGCAGGTTTTATGCTCTCTTGGCCCATTTTCATTTTTGTAATTTTTAAAATGTAAAAGATGAAAATATATTTTTCACTTGCCTAAATTACAAAGGAAACGTGTCATCTTTAACTTTAGTCCTTTTAGAGATCATTTCAACTACAACTTGCTTAACTGTTCACAATAACAGCATTTTTGACCATCGGTGCCCAAACTCTTACATGTCACTGTATGTATATGTATATTAAAAAAAAATACTGTATGTTTGCCATAAACAAATGCATTTGACAGTACATTATGATCTGCATTTGCTAAAGCATGTTTAATATCTCTAAGTCTTAATTTATTATGTATCTCAGAATTGTGCATCACTTCTCAGAGCTTTGTGATTAATGTCCTGTGAAATGTTTTGATTTAATGCTGTACCTTTCTCGGAATTCTATTAACGTAAATAAACAAAATATAGTAGTGGTTCCACTTTTGATTATTGAGAGAAAAATAAGTGTAAAAATATCACAATAAATCAAATATTAGTCAAAGTGGGAGATATCTTCTGCACAAAACAATTCTCAAAAATGTGCAGTTTTAATCTTCATGTAAGACTCCAATGATGAAGATTTAATCATAACTTTGAAATATGCCCTATAGTGCAGAGATAAAGCACTTAAAGCAAAACTACAAGAAATAATTGGCTAGTTGTAGTTAACGTTTAAAGGGATTGCGTGATTTGTACAATGCATTTTTTTGTTAGAAGGGTGCAACGAAAAAAAGCTGATCAAAGATTGTTTTGCTGGAGGAACACCCAGGAAGGAAGTCAGTAGCAAGTATTTAATTACCCTATAGAACTAATCAATGTAAAGTAATGCATTAAATGATGTGATTTGAAAGTAAAAATAGTTTATTCAATGGCCGGTCTTGCCAGGTCCACCATTAAGGAAGGCACCCTAAGTAGAGTTTATGTATTATTTATAAAGGTTCTGAGAAACCTTCCTCACATCAATTAAAACAATGTCTGAGTAAGGTATCTACAAATTGTTTTTCTAAACCAGATAAACCTTTGATCAATATTCTTCTGTTCTATTTCATAGTAGCTATACTTGAGAAAAGTCCACAACTCCCAGGACCGAAACGCCGCTGTATGGGCAACTAGCCAGATGGGCTAATAAATAGCACTTTGACTGGATTTCTTTTGGTGTGCTGCTTTCATCTTGAGGACTATTTTTGAGGTTTGGTATATGCCTGGAAGGCTTGCAGCCGCATTGTTTAATCTTTGTGCTGCTTTTTCCTTTTTTCATATATATATATATATATATATATATATATATATATATATATATATATACTAGCTGAAGAGCCCAGCGTTGCCTGGGCATAGTAACCAGCTGTGGTTAGTTATAACAAATTATAATGATTATATAATAGGCAAAATTATTTGGTGAATTGGAACGCGCGGGGTTAAAATTTTGCCTCACAACATAGCCTATGACGCTCTCGAGGTCCAGATGTGTGACTGTGCAAAACTTTTTGGCTGTAGCTGTGAAGGTGCAGTTGCCAATCCCGGACATACACACATACATACATACATACACACCCACATGGTGCTTTATATATTAGACTAGGTGAATAGCCCGGCGTTGCCTGGGCATAGTAACCAACTGTGGTTAGTTATAACAAATTATAATGATTATATTGCATATAAAAACATTTCACATCATATATTCAACACTACAGATTTGCAACACAAATTAACTAAACGATTACCCAAGTATTGATAGTATTTTATTTTCCACTTTTCAAGAGCCGTTTGATAAACAACATGTGTATCTGTGTATCTAGTCCTATCCTGTGTGATACTGACTGCTGAGCCATGTATCTAATCCTATTCTGTGTGATACTGTCTGCTGAGCAGTGTATCTAATACTATTCTGTGTGATACTGAGTACTGAGCTGTGTATCTAATCCTAGCCTGTGTGAAACTGTCTGTTGAGCCATGTATCTATTCCTATCCTGTGTGATACTGTCTGTTGAGCCATGTATCTATTCCTATCCTGTGTGATACTGACTGCTGAGCCATGTGACTAATCCTCTCCTGTGTGATACTGACTGCTGAGCCGTGTATCTAATCCTATCCTGTGTGATACTGTCTGCTGAGCCGTGTATCTAATACTATTCTGTGTGATACTGTGTGCTGAGCCATGTATCTATTCCTATCCTATGTAATACTGTCTGCTGAGCCGTGTATCTAATACTATTCTGTGTGATACTGTGTGCTGAGCTGTGTATCTAATCC
This sequence comes from Dendrobates tinctorius, assembly GCF_039654945.1. Taxonomy (NCBI): domain Eukaryota; kingdom Metazoa; phylum Chordata; class Amphibia; order Anura; family Dendrobatidae; genus Dendrobates; species Dendrobates tinctorius. The sequence goes on from NW_027361797.1 coordinate 7,958,210, forward strand.
TCTCCTGTGATACTGTCTGCTGAGCCATGTATCTATTCCTATCCTGTGTGATACTGACTTCTGAGCTGTGTATCTAATCCTTTCCTGTGTGATACTGACTGCTGAGCTGTGTACCTAATCCTATCCTGTGTGATACTGACTGCTGAGCCATGTGTCTAATCCTCTCCTGTGTGATACTGACTGCTGAGCCGTGTATCTAATCCTATCCTGTGTGATACTGGGCTCCCCCTGCAGTCTGTATCAGAGGGTGGTCTGTGTTGGCACGGTAATAAATTGTGTTATTTCCAGCTTTACAGAAGGATGATAGCACCATAGAAATGATAAGAATAATAGGCAAAATTGTTTGGTGAATTGGAATGTGCGGGGTTAAAATTTCTCCTCACAACATAGCCTATAACGCTCTCGGTGTCTGGACGTGTGACTGTGAAAAATTTTGTGGCTGTAGCTGCGATGGTGCTGATTCCAATCCCGGACATACACACATACATACATACATACATACATTGAGCTTTATATATTAGATATATATACTGTATATAAATATATATATTCCACATCTCTTTATATCTTTTGTTCCAATATTTCAGTTGTTGAATCCAGGAATAAAATAACTGTTTGTGTGTCTTTTTTTCTTAGTTGAGAGCATTTACAAGGCTATTACTGTAAGTTCTATATCTCTATTTCACCTCCTCTAGACAATCATTTAAAAAAGGGCAAATGTGCTGTAAATGGATATTCATTTTAACAAGGTCACTATTTTTTATGTTGAACAATCTAGTTAGTTGGATTTACATATTTTCCTCCAACATAAAGAGGAATAAATGACTTATATTTTTAATGTAAATTGTACGTGAGCAGCATACTTAATATCAAGTGGCAGACAAAGCATTTTTTTCCAGTATCAGGCAAATGTTTATTATTGGCCCTTCAAAATTCTGGAGGAGAATTTTCCACTAAAAGAAAATTAAGGAACGACTGAAGAAGGAATGCTAGCTTATAAGGGTTGAGCAGAGGTTGACTAGATTCCAAAAATATCTGAGCAGCTGCTTACCTTCTTTTCATTATTATTTTTATCATCTTTTCAGTTTGCATTGGTTGAGATGTTCCCCTTTTTAACTGGAGTGAGAAGTTAAAACAATGAGAACATTGCTGTCATGATCCCAGTGTGGGTTGGACCTGCACGCTTGGGGTTAATGTCTGGAACCAGTGCTGGTGGACCTGCACTTCTGGGGTTAAATGTTATGATCTCAGTGCAGGCTCTTACCTGCACACCTGGGGCTTATTATTGTGGCCTCTCCTAGGTTCTGGGAAAGCTTTTTATAGCCTCAGGAAGCTCCAATCCCCCCTCAGTTATACTTTCGCCCTTGGCAGAGTGTGTTGACCCCTGAGTGTGTTTGTGCTGTGTTCTTGTTTGCCTGATACTTTGGTTTCGACTCGGTCTGTTCTCTGGATACTGCTTGTTGGATTCTGCTTGGTACCTTCTATGTCTGTTTGGCTTTGACCGCTGCCTGGCCCCGACTATCCATTCTGTCTCATCCCTGGTACTTTACTGCTATCTCTGTGTATGACCCCCGTTTGTCTGACCTGAGCATTCCTGTAGTTGTGTCCTGCCGATCTCTGGCAGCAGGACACTAAGCCCTGCCCCTTGCAGTCACATGACCGTAGGTCCTTCACTGCTTGCCAACTTCAGCATCTCCCAGTCCTGTTTGCCTGAGCTTCCCGGCCGTATCTGACTCCAGGCCCCCCTGCAGTGTGGGTGAGTCCCTGCTCAGTGGTGGCTGCACGCCGGCGCTGACAGGACCGTGACATTATAACTGACCATTAAGTTTTTTGGATTTTTTTTGTGCAGAGAATTATGGATCCCATGCAGTCTCTGACTGAACAGATGAAAAATCTAAGTCAGATGTTTCAGGGTTTATATCTAGAGAAGCAATCTCTTGCTCGTTCTCAACAGCAGGTTTCTGAGACAGTGCGGGGGGCTTTATCTGCTGGGTCTCTGGGGGCTGGGGCGAGTGATGTTGTTCTGGTGTCCCCGGAACACCTGTTAAACTGCCTGACTTCTTTTCTGGGAACAAAAAGGAGTTCAGGATCTTCATGGAGGGTTGCAAACTTTTTTTTAGTTTGAGACCATGTTCCTCTGGGGACGAAAGCCAGAAGGTAGAAGTCATTATGTCCTTATTAAGAGGGTCCTCACAAGCTTGGGCTTTTTCCCTTCCTCCCACTGCCCCTGAGAGAGTGTCAGTGAATGCATTTTTTGAGGCCCTCGGGCACATATATGATGAGCCGGACCGAGTACGATTGGCAGAGGACACGGTGATGAGTGTCTGTCAGGGGAAACACTCGGCTGAGTGGTTTTGTGCTGAATTCCACCGCTGGGCCACAGAGGTCTCTTGGGACGACGCCACGCTTCGAGGACTCTTTCGCAGAGGCTTGTCCGAAAGGCTGCAGGATGCCTTGGCATTACATCCCCCACCTAACTCTCTCGAGGACGCCATGACCCAGGCCATCCGGAGGGACCGCAGGTTGCGGGCCAGGGGGGTGATGCTGGTGGAGACTTCATTGTTCACCAGTGGAAAAGAGACTGTCTCTGAGCTCATGGATGTGGCCGCTCTCTCCCTGAAGGATAAGGAGAGAAAACGCCGGAGGGTAAAGCAGTTATGCTTCTACTGCGGTAAAACAGGACATTGGAAAAAGGAGTGTCCTGATTGCCAATCCTCGACCGGGTCAGCGGGAGATGACTAGGTCTGGGTAGTCAGCGGGGAGACTACTCAGACCCTCAGGTACCCTTTTCCTCATTTTCTAAGGTTTTGCTTCATGTGGAACTGTTAGTGGACGGTTGTTCTTTTTCCTCTACAGCCTTCGTGGAATGTGGATCATCCATTAATCTTATTGACTCCCAATTGGTCACACGCTGCAAGATAGGGACAGCTAGGCTCAAGGTTCCGATCAAGGTGGTGGCAATTAACTCTTCCCCCCTCACTAAAGAGGGAATTCTCTTTATGCCTGATTTGTTTTCGCTCAGAGTGGGCGGTACTCATGTGGAAAACTTAAGTTGTTTGGTTCTGGACAATCTACCAGCAGGGTTGGTGTTGGGCATGCCCTGGTTACAATGCCATAACCCAGTTATACAACCAGTTATTAACTGGAAAATGGGGGAGATTGTTCATTGGGGGTTTAATGATTCTAAGTTATGTGATAAATCTGCACTGCTAGTTGAACCTGTTAAATCGGTGTCTGTGTCATCTGTCGAGCTGGAAGGTATTCCAGAGTACATGAAAGACTTCGAAGATGTATTCTCTGAAAGCGAGGCCAAGACTTTGCCACCACATAGACCCTTTGACTGCGCTATCGAGCTAGTCCTGGGGCTAAATTGCCTAAAGCCCATCTGTTTAATTTATCTGGCCCTGAGTGCTTAGCTATGAAAGATTACTTTGCTGATTGTCTTCGCAAGGGACACATACGTCCCTCAGTCTCACCTGTGGCAGCAGGTTTTTTTTCTAAAGAAAAAGTTGGCGGTTTACATCCCTGTCTCGATTTTCGTGAGCTTAATAAGATTACGGTACGGAATACGTACCCCCTTCCGTTGATTTCCGATTTGTGAAACCAACTCTCAGGGGAAAAATGGTTCTCTAAACTGGATCTTCGGGGGCATATAATTTGCTAAGGGTCCGGGAGGGGGATGAATGGAAAACGGCGTTCCTCACGTCCGAGGGAATGTTTGAAAATTTAGTCATGCCGTTTGGTCTTACCAATGCCCCCGCCATATTTCAGAATTTCATTAACGTAGTATTCTCGGATCTCATTGGTCGTTTTGTTGTTATCTACTTAGATGATATTTTGATATACTCCTTCGACAGTCATTCTCATCTGAAACATGTACGAACCATTCTCCAAAGACTTACGGAAAATCATCTGTTTGCCAAATTGGAGAAGTGTTTTTTTTTTGTCCAGGAATTGTATTTTTTTGGGTTTAATTTAGTCCTATGAGGGTTTTCGCATGGACCCCAAGAAGGTGCAGGCCATTGTGGATTGGGTGTAACCCTGAGCTCTTAAGTGTCTTCATCGCTTCTTGGGGTTCACCAATTATTACCGCAAATTTATTTGGGGGTTTTCTCAGGTGGTCAAACCACTCACAGATCTAACATGCAAAGGTGCAGATGTGAGAAATTGGTCCTCGCTCGCAAAAAAAGAGGCCTTTGTGACTCTGAAAAAATGCTTTATGTCTGCTTCTGTGTTAGTACAGCCAGATCCGTCCAAACCATTTGTTGTGGAGGTGGACATCTCCGAGGTGGGGGTGGGGGCATTGTTGTCCCAAGGGCCTGCCACTCTCACCAACCTCAGGCCATGTGCTTTCTTTTCCAGGAAGTTCTCTGCTGCTGAAATAAATTACAATGTAGGCAATAGAGAGCTTCTTGCGGTCAAGTTGGCGTTGGAGGAGTGGAGGCACTTTTTGGAGGGGGCCAGTCACCGGGTTACTGTGATCACCGATCAAAAAATTTGTCATACATTGAGTCTGTTAAATGACTAACGCCCAGACAGGCTCATTGGTCACTTTTTTCCCCGTTTTCAGTTTACTATTACATTTCGTCAAGGGTCAAAGATTGTCAAGGCTGACACCTTATCTTTATCTCGCAGTTTTCATCCTGTGTCTTCCCGAGCCATCGTCCTCCATTCTTCACCCTGGGGTTGTGTTAGCAGGGATCTTGTCTGAATTGGAACAGGAGATTGAGGGGGTCCAGTCACTGGCTCCTGCGGCCAAGCCAGGGGGCAAGTTGTTAGTCCCAGAGCAACTTCGCCTCAAACTCTTGCAGGAGTTCCATGAATCCAAGCTGAGTGCTCACCCTGGTAAATCAGCAATGCGTCTGGTGGTGGCTAGGATCTTTTGGTGGCCTACCCTTGGTTCTGACATAAAAAAATTCATTTCTGGTTTTGGGGTCTGCGCTTGTTCTAAAAGCTCTCATAGCCGGCCGGCGGGGGGAGCTGATGCCCTTGGCAGTTCCCGAAAACCGTGGACCCACCTGTCCATGGATTTTGTTACCAATCTTCCTTCATCCAGGGGTAATATGGTGGTATGGGTAGTGGTGGACAGATTTTCAAAGCAGGCTCATTTTGTTCCCCTGTCCGCACTACCTTCAGCTGAGACTCTATCCAGATTGTTTGTGCAGCATGTGGTCCGGTTGCATGGGGTACCCCAGAATATGGTGTCTGATCGTGGTGTGCAGTTTGTGGCTAAGTTTTGGCGTGCTTTCTGCAAAAAATTAGGGATGTCTCTGTCCTTTTCATCTGCATACCATCCTGAGAGCAATGGTCAGACGGAACGCACTAATCAGCCTCTGGAACAGATCCTCAGATGTCTGACTTCTGCTAGACAGAATGACTGGTGTGATGTACTGCCATTGACTGAATTTGCCTTCAATAGTCGGGTGAGTCAATTCACGGGTATGTCTCCTTTCTTGATCAACTATGGGTTCAGTCCTCATTTTGGTGAGTTTTCTTGTCTGGATTTGGGGTGTCCCGGGGCTGAGGGCTCTGTTCAGCGATTAAAAAATATGTGGGCAGAAGTCCAGCGGAATAAATCTAGGTCTCAAGGCAGGTATAAGTTTTTCGCGGACAGGAAATGAGCACCTTCTCCCACGTTTCAGGTTGGATAGAAAGTTTGGCTCTCCACGCGAAACATTAAGTTGAAGATTCTTTCAGCCAAGTTAGAATCCAAATTCATTGGCCCGTACAAGATTGTGGAAAAAATCAATCCAGTGGTGTACAGGCTGTGCCTTCCACCCTCTTTCAAGATCCCTAACGTCTTCCATAGATCTCTACTGAAACCTTTTGAAGCAGTCCGGGGAGAGCCCGAGTCCGCTGCTCCTCTGGTTTTGGTTGAGGGGCATGTGGAATATGAGATTGATCATATCGTAGATTCCAGGTTGGCACGGGGGTCAGTACAGTACCTGGTTCATTGGAAGGGGTATGGGCAGGAGGACAGGTCCTGGGTGCCGGACCGGTTGATGCATGGGGATCGCCTGGTTCGGGCTTTCCATGCTAGGTACCCGGGCAAGCCTGGGGGTCCAGAGGCCCCCCATTGAGAGGGGGTACTGTCATGATCCCAGTGCGGGTTGGACACGCACGCTTGGCGTTAATGTCTGGAACCAGAGCTGGTGGACCTGTACTTCTGGGGTTAAATGTTATGATCTCAGTGCAGGCTCTTACCTGCACACCTGGGGCTTATTGTTGTGGCCTCTCCTTCGTTCTGGGAAAGCTTTTTATAGCCTCAGGAAGCTCCAATCCCCGTCAGCTATACTTTCGCCCTTGGCAGAGTGTGTTGACCCCTGAGTGTGTTTGTGCTGTGTTCTTGTTTGCCTGATACTTTGGTTTCAACTTGGTCTGTTCTCTGGATACTGCTTGTTGGATTCTGCTTGGTACCTTCTATGTCTGTTTGGCTTTGAGCACTGCCTGGCCCCGACTATCCGTTCTGTCTCATCCCTGGTACTTTACTGCTATCTCTGTGTATGACCCCCGTTTGTCTGACCTGAGCATTCCTGTAGTTGTGTCCTGCCGATCTCTGGCAGCAGGACGCTAAGCCCACCCCTTGCAGTCACATGACCATAGGTCCTTCACTGCTTGCTAACTTCAGCGTCTCCCGGTCCTGTTTGCATGAGCTTAACGGCGGTATCTGACCCCAGGCCCCCCTGCAGTGTGGGTGAGGCCCTGCTCAGCGGTGGCTGCACGCCGGCGCTGACAGGACCATGACAATTGCAAGATGTGAATAAATCTGCCGAAATTAGATTTTGGCAGGTTTATACAAATTCAGCAGGCAAGTTCAAATTGAATGAATTTGGTGCAAAATAACCCCTTGACCCCAAAGGGTGGCTTGCATGTTAATGACCAGGCTAATTTTTACAATTCTGACCACTTTCCCTTTATGAGGTAATAACTCTGGAACGCTTCAATGGATCCCGGTGATTCTGACAATGTTTTCTTGTGACATATTGTGCTTCATGATAGTGGTAAAATTTCTTTGATATTATTTGTGTTTATTTGTGAAAAAAATGGAAATTTGGTGAAAATTTAGAAAATTTTGCAATTTTCCAACTTTGAATTTTCATGCCCTTAAATCACAGAGATATGTCACATAAAATACTTAATAAATAACATTTCCAACATCTTTACTTTACATCAGGACATTTTTGGAACCAAAATTTTCATAGAATCGTAGAGTTGGAAGGGACCTCCTGGGCCATCTGGTCCAACCCCCTGCTCAAAGCAGGATTCGCTAAATCATCCCAGTCAGATGTCTGTCCAGCCTCTGTTTGAAGACTTACATTGAAGGAGAACTCACTGCTTCTCGTGGCAGCCTGTTCCACTCATTGATCACTCTATTACTGTCAAAAAGTTTTTTCTAATATCTAATCTGTGTCTCCTCCCATTCAGTTTCATCCCATTGCGTCTAGTCTTTCCTTGTGCAAATGAGAATAAAGATGATCCTTCTACAATGTGACAGCCCTTTAGATATTTGTAGACAGCTATTAATTCTCCTCTCAGTCTTCTCTTTTGCAAAATAAACATTCCCAAATCCTGCAACCTTTCCTCATAAGACAGGGTTTGCAGACCGGTCACTATTCTGGTCGCTCTTTTCTGATCTTGCTCCTGTTTGTTGATGTCTTTTTTATAATGTGGTGCCCAAAACTGGACACAATATTCCAGATGAGGTCTGACCAAAGAGGAGTAGAGGGCAATAATGACTTCACATGATCTAGACTGTATGCTTCTGTTAATACATCCTAGAATTGCATTTGAATTTTTTGCTGCTGCATCACACTGTTGACTCATATTCAGTCTGTGATCTATTAGTATACCCAAGTCTTTTTCACATGTGCTGTTGCTTAGCCCTATTCCTCCCATTCTGTATATGCTTTTTTCATTTTTTTTGCCCAGATGTAGTACTTTGCATTTTTTCCTGTTAAAAACGATTCTGTTAGTTGCTGCCCACTGCTCCAGTTTATTTATATCTTTTTGAATCCTCTCTCTCTTCTCTAGTATTAGCTTTCCCTCCTAGCTTTGTGTCATCAGCAAATTTAATCAGTTTACCCTCAATTCCTTCATATATATCGTTGATAAAGATGTTGAACAATACAGGGCCCAGGACAGAGCCCTGTGGTAGCCCACTTGAGTCATTCTTCCAATTGGATGTGCAGCCATTTACGAACACTCTTTAGGTCTGATCACTAAGCCAGTTATGAATCCACCTAACAGTTGCCTTGTCCATTCCATACTTAGTCATTTTTTCAATAAGGATTGTATGAGATACTTTGTCAAATGCTTTGCTGAAGTCAAGATATACTATACCTACAGCATTTCATTGATCCACCCAATCAGTGATTCCATCATAGAAGGAAATAAAGTTAGTCTGACATGACTTATTAGTTACAAACCCATGCTGACTCTGTTTAATCACTTCATTCTTATCCAGGTACTGACATACATGTTGTTTAATAATTTGTTCAAAGATCTTTCCTGGTATAGAAGTCAGACTCACCGGCCTATAGTTGCCTGGGTCCACCTTCTTCCCCTTTTTGAAGATAGGAACAACATTTGCTCTTCTCCAGTCTTTTGGGACTTCTCCTGTTCTCCAAGAATTTTCAAAGATAATGGAGAGGGGTTCAAAAATTTCTTCTGCTATCTCCTTCAGTACTCTGGGGTGTAATTCATCTGGACCTGGAGAATTGAATTCATTTAGGTTAGCTAAGTGTTTCCTCACTATCTTTCTGTTTATAGATATCCTGGATTCTTTTATTCCCTTAATAGGACAGTGAAGAACAGTTGATGTTACATTTCCTTTCTGAGAGAAACAGATGCAAAATAGGAATTTAAAAGTTCAGCCTTCTCAACATCCTGTCTTACCATTTCATCATTTTCATCCTGTAAAAATCCTATAGCATCTTTGACTTTTCTTTTACTTTTGACATATCCCCAAAATCCTTTATTATTGCTTTTGACATCTCTTGCAAGCCTCAATTCATTGTCAGCTTTAGTAATCTGATTTGTGCCCTGCAGGTTCTGCAGACATCATTATATTCTTCTTTAGATATGCCTCCCTCTTTCCATTTTATAAACATTTCGTTCTTCCTTTTTTAGCATGTGCTTAAGTTCTGTGTTCATCCATCCTGGTTTCCTTAAATGCTTCATATTCTTCTCTCTTTTTGGAATTGTTAACAATTGTGCTTTGAGAATTTCATTTTTCAAGATTTCCCATCCTTCCTGGACATTTTTGTCTTTAAGGATATCCAGCCATTGGATCCTTCCAATTCTCTTACTGAATCCCTTAAAATCTGCCTTTCTGAAATCTAACCTTGAAGTCTGAGTCTTCACAGGTCTTCCTCCTCTAGTTACCCAAAATTCTAAAATAGCATGGTCGCTACCTCCTAGGGTCCCAGCCACTTTTACCTCCTCAACCATTTCCTCCCTGTTTATAAGGATTAGATCCAAGGTAGCAGTTCCCCTTTGTTTTCTCCCCTAACTTTTGGAAGATAAAGTTGTCAGCAAGAGAGGATAAGAATTTCCTTGACCTGTTAGTTTTGCCTGAGAGAGATTCCCAACAAATGTCTGGATAGTTGAAATCTCCCATGACAACTATGTCATATTTTTTGGAGAACTTGGCCATTTGATGCATAAAGAGTTCATCCATATCTTCAGCTTGCACAGGTGGCCTGTAGTAAATGCCTACAATGGTGTCCTTTCCATTGTTCTCCTTGTATTCTTATCCAGTTTCCACAGAACTCCCAGTCTCTGAAGCTTCAATCTCTGTGCAGATATACGCGTTTCTAACATACAATGCAACATCTCTTCCTCGTTTATCAAGTCTGTTTCTTGCAAATAAGCTGTATCCTTCTAGTCTTATATTCCAATCATGTTTATTGTCCCACCAAGTTTCAGTGATTCCAATGACATCATATTTCTTTTCCTGCGTTAGTAGTTCCAATTCTCCTTGTTTGTTGCCCATGCTTTCTGCATTAGTATAGAAACATTTTAGTTTGTGATTGTTTTCTCTTTCTCCAATATTTTTATTATTTAGATTCTTTTGTCTTTGTTCTTCCTTTCCACTTCTAATAGCAGAGTTCTCAATAGCATTTGTCAGGTGTATGGCTTTTTATGGTCCTTTGCTTCCCTTCCCACGTTGTTCTAGTTTAAAGCTCTCCTTACAAGTGTAGCAAGGCGACTTCCAAATACTTGTTTTCCAGTCTTCGTAAGGTGCACCCCTATCTCTAGCAAGTAGTCCATCGTATAGGTAATTGACTCCGTGATCCAGAAATCCAAATAGTTGCTGACGGCACCATCGACGTAGCCAGTTGTTCACCTGCAGAATCTTATTCCACCTCCTTGTTCCATGGCCATCCACTGGGAGGCTGGAAGAGAAGACCACCTACGCTCCCAGTTCTTTCACTTTCTTGCCTAAGTTTTCAAAGTCTCTGCAGATGGTTTCCAGGTCGTTTCTTGCGGTGTCATTTGTCCCCACATGTAGTAGCAGGAATGGATAGTCATCTGTAGGTCTGAAGAGTCCTGATATCCTGTCAGACACATCTTTAATTTTTGCACCTGGAAGACAGCACATTTCTCTTGAAGTTATATCCGGTCTGCAGATAGCGGCCTCTGTTCCTCTCAACAGGGAATCCCCCATGACCACCACTCTCCGTTTCTTCTTCACAACTTTTTTCTTTCTCCATCCAGGAGGACTCTGAGGGCATACAAGGTTGCTGTTTGTGGGCAAAATCTTATCCTGATGTATTTCTTCATCGTTTTCCTGCGTGAGAGCCTGGTACTGGTTCCTGAGAGGTATGGGTGCTGACTGCCTCCTGATCCTCCTGCTTCTCTGGGTCACATGTCTCCATTCCTCTGTTTCTTCAGGTGCACTTCGAATTTCTTCTCTTTCTGTAACATGAAGAGATAATTCTGCTCTGTCTAAGAACTCTTCACCTTCCTTAATGATCTTCAACGTAGCTCACCTCTCTTCGAGATTTTGCAACTTTTCCTCCAACAGGGACACAAGCTTGCATTTGTGGCATGTGAAGTTTGGCTTTTCCACTGGTAAGTCTGTGAACATGTAGCAAGAAATGCAGCTCACCAAATGGCTCCTGGCCTCTTCCATATTGAGATTTCTTAAAAACGATGAAAGATGAGACAAAATTTGGCGCAAGGTTTTCCGATTTCCTCTTTTCAGCTGTAACGGCCAAAACCCAGTGATCGTTGAGCTCTCGGAGACTCTTCACTTATCCCAGAAGGCACTGTGAATATGCAAATGATCTCCTCAGGACTCTTCCCCTGGCGGGGCGTTTATACCATTCCGCGTGTGGTTAAATTGATAAAGCAGTTTTATTCTTCGGGTTAGTACGATTACAGCAATACCTCATTTATTTTTTTTATGTTTTGGCGGTTTAATGCAATAGAAACTATTATATACAAAGAATAATATTTTTGTATTGCTTTATTTTGAGAGCTATAACTTTTTTATTTTTCGGGTGATGGAGCTGTATGGGGGCTTGTTTTTTACAGGACAAGATGACGTTTTCAGTGGTGCCATGTTTACTTATATCTGTCTTTTTGATTGCGTGTTATTCCACTTTTGTTTGGCAGCATGATGATAAAGCATTGTTTTTTGCCTTTTTTTATGTTGTTCACTAAAGGGGTTAACTAGTGGTACAGTATTATAGGTCGGGTCATTACAGATGCAGCAATACCAAATATGTGTACTTTTATTGTTTAGATTTTTTTCATTCAAATATTTATTTAGTGATAGAATGAATATAGATTTTTTTATTATTTTTAATATTTTTACAATTATTTAACTTTTTTCACTTTATTCTAACTTTTACACTTTATCCCACTATGGGTCAATCATTGTTTGCTGGCTGATTGCTTTTATAGCATGCAGAAGAAGCAGCATCTGCAAGCTATAGAAGCTGTTAGCACTGCACTTACTGCACTGACCTGAGAGACTTCCTGATCATACACTGCGTATGACCGGGAAGTTTCTCAGCTCTGATAACCCAGATGTCGTCATGATGACATCGGGTTACCATGGCAGCGATCGGGACCCCGCGTCACGTCGCGGAGTCTCCGATCCAAAGGCAAGGGGGCTGTCAGCCCTCTGCCTGCTCCCTGAATTCTGTGATTGCATTCAATCACAGTATTTCAGGGGTTAAAGTGCTTGGAGCAGTCTGTGGGAATCAGCTGACACCCAGCCGTGATCCGTCGCACACCACCCGTGTGCGTGGAAGATCACTGAGACGTACTATTCTGTCCATGGTCAAATTGGCCCAGGACACATGGACGGAATAGTACATCTGATGTCAGAAAGGGGTTAAATCAAATCCTCCAGGAATGGTTGGAAAATAAAAAATATGTTATGCTCACCTCTCTTTTACCCTCTGTATAACTCTACCACTAACCATGGTCCTCTGATTGGCTCCTCTTTCTTCTCTATTCATCTGCCTTTTTTCAGCCCCACATAATTGGTGTCAAAGACATTCATTGTATGCCATGTGACCACATTTGGAGCAATGCATGTCATTAACATGCATTGCATCCTACATGATGGCATTGGGCAAAGTACAGAATGAGAGAGGCACAACAAGCTTTGTGAAGGCTTATTTTTTGTGGGGCATTTTTATTAGTACCATTATGGGATAGATGTGACTTTTTAATCTCTTGTTACAGCCTTTTTTATGGAATTGCCATGGCCAAAAAACGTAACTCTTGCATTCTTGAATTTTTTCTGTTTACAATGTATACTGATTGGATAATTGCTTTTATAGTTTGATAGATTGGACATTTCTGAGCGTAATACTACCATATATGTATTTTCTTTATATCTTTATTTTCAATGGGGAAAAACGGGGAGATTTAAACTTTTAGGGTTTTTTCATATTTTTTAAAACACTTTTTTTTATCTTTTTACTTATTGCTAGTCCCTTTTGTGTACTTGAATATGCAATTGTCTGATCATTTGTGCTATATAGAGTGATGCAACAGCATCGCTGCATATAGCAGAAATTGCAATTTCCTTTGAAGCCTGGCTACACGCAAGGTTTCAAAGGAGCTCATTAATGACAGGCACGGGGTCACTAGCTGACCACTGGCTGTCATGACAACCCATAAGAAACCCATGATCATGTCACTGGCACACTGATGGGCCGATTAAGTTACGCATGCACGTCGGCACATGTTAAATGCCGCTGTCCGAGATTGACAGCGGCATTTAGCAAATAAACATTTGAGCCTGGAGCACTGCTTCACCCATGATTGTTAGAGGCAGGTCCTGGCTCTAATACACAGCCATCACCTATTGAGTATGGGATGGGCTCGACATACACCCACTTTCGACATGCTCTTTACATGTACAGCGGTACAGCGGATGTTGTGAAGGGGTTACAGCTTGAATCTGAATGAATGTTATATTCAGCCTGAATTAATTTTATGGTATTTTCTGATGAAATTGAATTAATTATGGAATTTGATGTTCAGAATTTATTTTAGTGTCTAGTCTGAGATATGAATTTATTTTAATGTCCCATCCACTGCACATCTCTTTATCAGGTACAGACATTAGCAGAATTGTATGAAAACTTGTTCAAAGGAAAGTGAAGTACTTGACTATGGCAGTTAGTTAGATTTCAAGTTAATTTTTGGAGTTTTTTTTAATTAAGTTTGTGATTGGAATGAATATGGTCAATTACTCCAATATTTTGGCAGCAGTTTTGTTACATTTCCTCCAGCTTCAATGCAGAGAATGCAGGATAGATGATAAATGTATGATTGCTTGGGATTCCTTTACCCCTAAAACTTATGTGAACAATATATTATTGATTGCAAACCAAACATGCATCATCATGGAACAAGAAAATATACAGACTCAAAGCCAGAATTCAAAGCCATACATCGAGTGGTAATGGGTGAATATCACACACTTTTCTATTCGACATATAACAAAGCAGAATGGTGCAACACTTTCTACAGCTTATATGCAATGTATTAAATAACAGATGAGAAAAGGAAAAGGGTGTGATTTCATATAGGGTATTACAGCAGATCAATTGGAATCAGTTTATCTAAAATCCTGAGATCAATTTGTCCCAAAATACAATCTGCAATATTTTGTGAGAAACTCTGACACCATATTATCTCAGGAGATAATGAGATTAAGGCATCTGAGATCAATCTGTAATGCTAATTAAATTCTAAAGGTACTGTCACACTTAGCGATGCACCAGCGATCCCGACCAGCGATATGACGCGGTCAGGATCACTGGTGCATCGCTAAGTGGTCGCCAGTGAGCTGCCACTCAGGCAGATCTCACCAGCGACATCGCAGGGGTCGGGGGTCGCTACTTACCTGTCACACTAGGCGATCCTGACGTCCTCCCGCCCGGCTCCACGCTCGTCGCTTGTCTCTCCACAGGAAGCGCCGCAGGAAGCTGACGACGAGAAACAGTTCTGGACGTTCTCGCGCGATCAGCGATAACCAGCGGGGGAGCGGGTCTTAGGTAAGTATCAGACATAGCGATATCGCTAGCAATATCGCTATAATGTCACAAGTTATAGCGATATTGCTAGCGACATCGCTAAGTGTGACAGTCCCTTAAGAGCACACTGGTTGTTTGAAAAGGGGGCTGGTGCTTGAAATTATTGTCCTCTTTTGATTCCCATAGTTACCTCCAATGAAACATGTACTCATCATTACTTGGCCTAAAAGGGCTTCACAGGCAAGGACATTGCTATTTTTGTAAGATCGCCCTTAAATAAACTATTTATTGGATTATCAACAACATAAATGCAAGAGGTTCCGTTGCTGTGATGTGTGTTCAAGAAAGTCCAGCAAGTGCCTAGATTGCCTCCTAAAGTGAATTCAGCTACAGGATTGAATCATCAACAGTGCAGAGTGTGTTCAGGAATGGCAGCAGGCAGATGCCAGTGCATTTGCACTTATAGTAAAGTGAAGGCTTTTTGAGGGCTTTTGAGGCTTGCCTGTTGTCAAATAGAGCAGCAAATAAGCCTTTTGTTTTCTATGTTGAAGACCATTGTTTGGAACCTCTGGAAAATAATTGTCTACAGAGGAAAAGTTGTGTGCTTTCATGAGTCTTGTGTTCTGCCACCAGTAAAGAATATTGAAACTATTCATGTATCGGATTGCTTTTCTGTGATGAGTGATCACTAAAATGCTCGGGTACTAGTTATTCGAGCTGAGCAAATTGTAATGCTCGTGTGCTCGACCTGAGTAACAATTATAATGGAAGTCAATAGGAAGTGCAAGCATTTTTCCATCAGCCCCCTCCCCGGAGGTCTGGAGGGGATCTAAAAATTGCTGAAAACGATGTATAACGTGCTGAAATGGCATGGCAACAGCATGGGGAAGACCCCTGGAAGCATCTCTGAATGCCAGGTCGGTGCTGAGAATAATATTGTTAGAGTATTACACCACTTTTACCTACTGACAATAAAACATACAAAATGGCACTTAAAATGGATTTAACTAGAAACAATGTTAAGAAACATCCTTTCCAGGATAATGAAATGTAAATAAGACAAAATAAATAAGAGACAAAAAATGCTCACGTGCAGTGTTTTTGCCTCGTTTTTGCCCATCTGCATTGCTTTCAATGGTCAAAAAACCATTCAACACAAAATATAATTTTATCATTTTAATACCTTATGTGACTATGTGATGTGTGAGACATGATTAAATACATTGAAAATCACAATTATTTTTGTTTTGTAGGGCCATCAGCCGGTCATCACTGTGTCCATGCATGGGCTGTGTTTAAAAATGTGGTGACAGCATGCAGTATAGTTGTAGGGGGTACTTTATTCTGTTGATAAATTAAATAATTTAAATAGGTGGTCAAAACTAAAATGTGACCTTTCTGCAAAAGTTAAAAAAATTAACACCATCATGTGCCTAACAACAGAGGATGGGACAAGGAAAGCTAAGGAGATCCACATCCCAAAAGCAAACACCTGTAACAGGCCACTGCATTCAGGTGGTGGATGTAATAATATAATAATAATAATAAATTTTATTTCTATAGCGCCGACATATTCCACAGCACTCTACATTTCGGAGGGGATTTGTACAGAGAATAGACATTACAGCACAACAATAATCACATAGATTATAACAAATACCAAGAGGAAAGAGGGCCCTACTCGCAAGCTTACAATCTATGAGGAAAAAAACAGGATTCACCTGATGAAGGCTAATTTTATGTATAGCCGAAACGCGTTGTGTTTTTATGTCAAGCAATAAACTGGATATTCCGTGAAATATTCGGAGTAATTAATGAATCATCTGGAAGCGCTCCTTGACAAACTGGAAATCCTTTTCTGCATTCTCTGACGAATCTCCTACAAGGTAGTTCGTTCCACCTGTTTTGAGCTGCAGGCCAGCAGATCCAGACGATTACTCCAGTACCCAAACACAGGGTTATACACTGAGCAAGAAGACACCAAAAAGGTGAGAAGAATTTTTTATTTCTATCTAATATAATTAAAACTCTGCACTTAGATCTGCACCCCCCTTCTTTTCTGGATATTCCTTGAAATACTCGGAGTAATTAATGAATCAGCCGGAAGCGCTCCTTGACAAACTGGAAATCTTCCTCTGCAAGCAAAAAAATTTTTATTTTTTTCTTACAAAGTAAAATTTTCAAAATTTAAAAAAAATCCCAGTGCTTACAGACCTCAAATACTGCAAAGAAAAAAGGTTCATGATCATTTAGAAACAACAATACTAATGTTTTAACTCAGGAAGAGTTCAGAAATCAATATTTTGTGGAATAACCATGATATTTAATCACAGCTTTCATACGTCTTGGCATGCTTTCCACCAGTCTTTCACACTGCTTCTGGTGCAAAAATTTAAGCAGTTCGTCTTTGTTTGATGGCTTGTGACTATCCATCTTCCTCTTGATTACATTCCAGAGGTTTTCAATGGGGTTCAGGTCTGGAGAATGGGCTGACCATGACACGCCGCTCTCACCTGGTGGCGGGACCTCGCACCCGAAGTCACCACTTCTGATGTGTCCACTCTGGGGGTCCCGTCAGGTGCGCACGTGCACCTCTCGTACTTAGTTCCATGACTGCACAACGTTGCTAGTGCGCATGTGCACTCTTCTCAGTTCTAGCTGCAGCCTTGTTCTCTCTATGGTCCTGGAGGATCTGACCCAGAAGTCCCTGTGCTCCTGCCCTATATTAGGCTACCTCTTCCTATGGGAGGTGCCTGATTATTGTTGTGCTTCCTGGCTTGGTCTGCTTTGTCCTTGCCTGGCTGTGCACTGTATTCGGGTCCTCTGCCTTGCGCTCTTTTCCTGTACTCTGCCTTGTGCTCTGTTCCTGTATTCTGCTCTGCCGTGCTTCCAGCACACGCTTTGCCCCTGCACTGTGTTCTTTCGTGCCTCTTGGCACACGCTCTGCTCTCTGCTCTGTCGTGCCTCCTGGCACACCTTCTGCCTAATCTTGCACTCAGTCATGCTTCTCTGCACGCGCTCTGTCTAACCATGTACCCTGCGTGCTCCTTTGCACGTGCCCTGCTTTGCCCGCAATCCGGCGTGCTTGTCATTGCGCGCCATATGTGCTCCCATGAACTCGCCTTGCACTTTCCAGTATCTAGCACACTCCCATGTACGCGCCTTGTATTGTCCTGTACTCTCTGTGCTTCTGTACACTCGCCCTGTACTGTCCTGTATCCTGTGTGTCCCTGTGTCCACGCTTTGCACATTACCTGTTTCTAGACACATTCACTCGTGTCTCCTGTGAGCCGGCCACCTGGTACCAGCAGTCGTGGTACCTCACCCCCTTGGGCTTGCCCCTGACGCTCCCTGTATGGAGGGTGGTCCTCACTAGGTCAGCTTGCCCTAGGTAGGTTGGTGCCACGACCAAGAGGGTCCACTCCAGGAGTCATCACAACAGGTTTTTGATGTGGTGGTCTCTTAATATTTTCCAGAGCTGTAATTGTTTAATCTTTATGTGAATAGCAAACCTGTTGTTGATGCAAAAAAGTGCATTTTTTTACTTTCCTAGTGGAATAGTCTTACCTGTTTTTGCTCCCTAAATAAAGGATAATTTTTGAACACTTGTTAAAAAGCTATTTCTTCTTTATTTAGCCATGAAAAATGCTCTTAATAATATGCAACGAGGATCATTTTTGCATCACAAAGTGTGAAAATCAGATTGCTTCTTCTGTTTACATCATCTGTGCATAAATCAGCATTTTCCCTAAAAAAAGAACAATTTTTACAATTTCAGCAACCTAAAAAGTCAGTAAATGCAATGTGTTATTAATTTGACTTGGTTACCATTGTATTCCAACCATTTTCCTCTAGGAAGACTGTTGAGGATACTGCAGCATTAATAAGGCTGTGTTTTCAATAAAAGTATTAGAAATGATTGAATACAGTCCTAGGAGACCTCTGAGTATTATTCATATATTTTATGGGTAATTAGAATCTTTGCAACATTGAGTTTTGCTTCCAATTAATTTACTGCAAATCAATTTTTTGGGGGAAAATTTGTCGAAGCTCCAACAAAAATGTTTACCATATACATTACCTTTCATTCTCAACCCTCCAGACAAAACAAACATGGTAGCAGGACAGTTTTTCTGCACGAGGTTCACGGTTTAATGAATTAGCAATAGAAGTTAAACTGCTAGACATTCGTTAAGCTATTAAATGATTTTTGCACTTATCTTTTATGTCTGTATGTTTTATCTGCTTGTGCGACCTGTGATAAGATCTGAAGTAGTTCTAAATTTACAGAAAGGTTCATTAATATTATTCTTTTATTACTGAAATCTGCATCTTAAATTATGTAGATAATTGTGTATCTCAGTGGGATATATTTCTTCTCAGAACTTGTACTACAGGTGGTCACTTAATGTGCTACAAATGAATTTAAAAGGAAGTCATCTAATTATCATTAGTGAATATAAAATCCTTTTGATTATTCATAAACATAATAATTTGAGAAATTCAAAAATAGTCTATTAAACAAATTACATTACTTATAAAAACACTATAAAAGGACGTAACTCATTCTAACAAATGTCCAAAATGTGATCTTGGCTTTCTTAAATTTTATTTAGGTATATAATTACTGGGAGAACATTAAAAAAAAGTAGATTGGACAAGTTATGATGCTCATAATGGTGGTGCTAATTGTATATTTGTCACAAAGAATACTGAGACGGATATTATTTGAAGAAAAAGGTAACAAACTAAACTTTTGTAGGGTAGACTGATGAGTGCAATGTTTTCGCTGCCAACCTACTGAAACAAAGATACATTTGAAAAATTGCACAATAATATTAATGTTATATTGTAAGTTCTATATTTTGTCAAGAGAGAAGATAGTTGTTTAAAAGGGTCCATTTTGTTAATAAGTTGTTAACCAATAAACTGACATTAGGCATGTTATTCATATTTAAACTTCTGTACATCAGTTCTGTCCTTTGATAGGTTCTTTACTTCACATGGTAGCTCGGAAAACAAACCTAGCATAATCACCATTACCAAAATCTGACAGTAGAATCTGAGAAGTGAACTTAGAACATGGCTTCAGCATTTTTTTCTTTTCAATGCTGGAGTGGCACTTTAAACGTAAGTCCCCTGCCCTGGTCATATGCTCGCCCTCTGATATCTTCACTGTTTTTTGGCAATGCTTTTGTCCCACGGTGCCATCTTGTGACTGTAACTTTTGACTGTCGAGAACTCAGAAGCTACATCACAAACTCTCAATAGAAGTCTGTGAGAGCCAGAATGAGGCCAGAACAAGGCTCTTGTAAAATTGTTTTGAAAAGTGACATCCACACTGCTCCATGAAACACTGGAGCTGCAGGCAATTCACTTTTCGCAGGAGACTGATGGGAGCAGAGGCGAAAACAAATGAAAATGGGAAGGTGCGTATGGGACAGAGAACAAGGGACTTACATTTAAAGCACCACTCTAGCAGTGCAATAAAAAAATGCTGGAGTGGTGCTTTAAAGAAGATTTTATCTTCTTAATATTATGCTATCATATTATATAGCAATGTGTTCTTACAATTGCTCATTTTGCCCTTCTAGCCAGTAAATTCTTCTCTTATCTGTGCTCTATGAAGAAACAGGATGTCTTTTTTCCAAGCAAAAATCATTCTCACTGAATCTCTTGACCCAGCTGCGTTCTCCTCCCTTACACCAGAGACTTTTGAAGTGACTTATGACTCATTCAGGGAAAATTTACCTACTGTTTATACATAGAGCTTAGAAGGATTCAGCTAGTCAGTTTTTAATCATGGGATGTCATTGAAATAATGGAAAACAGAAGAATTAACTGTGTAAAAGAGCAAAATGAGCAATTGCAAGTACACAGTGCCACATAATATGATGATTGCAATATAGTAAGAGGATAAACACTTTGATGGGAGAGCTTCTTTAAGATAAGATACAAAAAACAATCAGAGTTTAATCAATATTGTGGTCAAGCAAAAGGTCAGGGTAATGTTGAGTTTATTCTTTACAGAAAACTAGGAAAAGGTTGGTGCTGGCAATTGACAAACTAAGTGTTAAGGTTAAAGATTATGAAGTGTTTTGAAACTCAAATTTGCAGGTTTTGTCAAATTTCCCCCCCAAAAAAAAAAATTCTAAATTTTACACAAATCTGAAAATCTGAATAAATTAAAAACCAGTTGAAACTGCCACTACAATAAAATTCAACATGAAGTTCAGGAGAAAATACTGAGCCTTGGGAGCTGCTGATTGGTGAAGTCCAGATGTATGCAAAGTGGGTGGAGCAGCATGTAGTCTAATTCATTAAAATTAGTCCAAAATTTAAAGAGAACCTGTCGGCAGGATTGTGCTTGATAACCTACAGACAGTGTCAGGTCGCAACCATTATAGTGATTAAGATGATACCTCTGTTGATGAAATCCATCTTGTGGTTGTTGTTTAATATTTATTTTCAATTTTGAGTTAATGATATGCTCGTGCTCCTTTGCGGTCTGTGGAGGAGCTTCATTTGGTGCTTTGATTAGGTATTCATAATGCAGACTGCTGACAGGTCACTGATTCCTCAGTGACCTGCCCCCTAGTTTACATAATGAATTATTATATGCATTTAAAAAAAATACATATAACCATGATATATGTATCTCATCTCATCCATATTGTGCATTTAATTATTCTTTTTGATGGTATCCATAAATTCTTTAAAAAAAATCAATTTGAAAATTGTGCTGGCCATGATTGCGCGGCAGCAGCTATCGGCGATCTGACAGCTGCTACTGCGCTGGTGCCGGCGGCACCATCTTGCTAGAGAGAAAAAAATTGCCTCTTCCAAGATGGACTGCGCAGTAGCATCAGATCGCTGATCATTAAAGATGAGCGACTTTGCCTTTTTTCGGGTCGAGTTGGGTTTCATGAAACCCGACTTTCGCAAAAGTCAGGTCGAACGAAATCGGCCGATTATCGTGAAAAGTCAAAGGCCGACTGAAACACGAAACCCAATGCAAATCAATGGGGAAGAAAAGTTGGCAGTGAGTGGAGGACAGGAAACACACCTACAGTGCCCATTTTAATGCCAAAAGCATCAATTCTTATTACTAGTGTTGAGCATTCTGATACTGCAAATATCGGGTGTCGGCCGATATTCGCAGTATTGGAATTCCGATACTGAGTTCCGATACTTTTAGCATATCGAATACCGGAATCGGAAGTTCCCATAATGCTATGAGCTAGTTTGATTTGATTCAGCAAATGACAATCCTCAGAAGTGTGGGCACATCCTGTTAGGCATGTAGGCATGTTAACTAATGGCATGGCTGTGATTGGCTGCTGAAATGATGTCATGATGCACTATAAAAGCCGCCGCCGCCGCCATTTCGGGTTCACTTTGCTGTGAATTCAGTTAGCGACAGGATGCTGTTCAAGACTCGGAGGGACAGTTAGAGATAGCGATTTTCCAAATAATATTGTGATTTACCCAGGCTACATTATCAATTAGTGTAGCTTTCTTTTGCCTTGCAGCGCTGTTCACAGCTGTCTGCAAGGTCTGTGTGAGTGCAGCTCACACTGTGTAGTGTGTCCTGCAGCCACGTCTGGTTGTGGGCCGCTCAGCGTGCGTCACTGTATCATACATATTTTTCTTTTATTGCTGCAAATTTTCCATTCATTCTCCTATTAGTGTGCATCCATCCCTATCCATATCCATTGGTTGCAAACACTATAGGAATAGACAGCGGAGCCTTTCTGCAGCCTTTCAGTGCTAGTGCCCAGTTATCTGCACTGTTCCCGGCTGTCTGAGAGGTCTCTGTGTGTGAGTGCAGCTCACGCTGTAGTGTGTCCTGCAGCCACGTCTGGTTGTAGGCAGCTCAGCGTGCGTCCCTGCCTCACACATATTTTTCTTTTATTGCAGCTCATTTTTCATGAATTCTTCTATTAGTGTGCATCCATCCGTATCCGTATACATTGGTTGGTTGCAAACACTATATAGGAGTAGATAGATGAGCTTTTTTTCTGGCTTGTGCATTGCAGCCGCAACCAGATTAGTATTAGCCTATTTTTTGGAGCCTCATCTATTGCATTGTAGGTTACATTCCTGCATTGTAATAGCTCCAAAAAGTTTGTGATACTATCGCTTTCACATCTTTGGTCACATCCTTTTTGAAAAAACAAAAAACAAAATAAAGTTCACCAAACACTCCACTTGACAGTTGTGTAGGCCACATTAGCTCATATTAGAGTGTAGTCCACACACTTTATAAATTTAGTGTTTCTTATACCTGTTAGCAGCTGTTCAGGAAAAAGCACACTAAGCCCCCCCTTTGTACTTTTCTGCCTATCTTTATCAGTCTACCAAGATGAAGAAGGCAGGGAGTAAGGCACGTGGTCGTGGGCGTGGAGTTGCAGCAGGGAGAGGATGTGGGGATTCAGCAGGGAGAGGACATGGGGATTCTGTGCCTGCTGCGGGCACCAGTGAGTCAGCATCCCCCAGCTTTACCAGGCAACAGTCCTTTATGCGCAGCTTTGTAGGACCTCGCCGTACCCCACTGCTGCGGGACGAACAAATTGAAGCCGTTGTCGGATGGATGGCAGCTAACGCATCGACTTCAATGACTTCCACATCCTCTCAGGGCCAGAGCACTGAAGAGCAACCATCTGTCTCTTCACCACCTGCCAAATTGCCCAGGCAGTCAGAGAGCCCTAGACAGGAGCCACCTCAGTCTCTACTTCTGTTCTCTGAATCTGTTGGCTTGGAAAAAGGGGCCAAGCAGCATTCAAGAATGTGAAGAAGAGGGAGTATGCAGTGATGCGCAACTGCTTTGTCCCTCTGAATCTGAAGAGGCGGGTGGGCCAGTGTCTATGGTCAGCACACCTCAGTACGCATCAGATGATGAGACTCAGGAGCCACTTTCTGCTGCGTACGGTGCTGGCGAGACTACCGAGGAGAAGCAGGTGTTTGAAGAGGGGAGTGTAGATGATGAGGTCCTTGACCCATCATGGCGTGAGGAACAGGAAGGTGGTGGGAGCAGCTCTGAGAAAGAGATTCCCCGAACGGCCAAAACAGGAGGGAGAGGGAGGGGCAGACTTGGTTGCCTGTAGCCTCCACTTCGGCACCCGTTAGGAGCATTCCTCTTCCAAAAGCCAAAACGGGCGCTCCCAAGACTTGCAGTGTGTGGTTCTTTTTTGACACAGTTGCAGATGACATTTGCTTTGTCAAATGCAAGCTGTGTCACCAGAAAGTCAAAAGAGGGAAAAGTGTCAGCAACCTCAATACCACAAATACGTGGAAACATGTGCGGACCAAGCACGTGGTGGAGTTACAAAGACAAACTGAAGACGTAGGTCAACCTACAGCACCACCTACCACCTCTTCAGCTCATGTTGTAGCCTCTTCCTCCAGCTCACACACAGCTAGTTCGGCTTCCTAACAGGATCGCCATGGAAGAACCTCTGGCACTGTTGTCCAGAGACCCAGTGACATTCCACAGACAGCACCACGTTCCCGTTCATCCTCACGCTCCCAGGCCACTCTACACCCATCAGTAGAACAGGCATGTGAGAAAAGGCGGGCATACTTGGCAAACCATCCCCGAGCACAGGCTCTGAATGCTGACATTGCCAAACTACTGGCCATTGAAATGCTCTCATTCAGGCAGGTGGAGACAGACACGTTCCGGAACTTCATGGCATTGGCAGTCCCACAATACACCGTGCCCAGCCGCTTTTATTTCAGCAGGCAAGCCGTCCCTGCCCTGCAAAAGCATGTGGAGGGAAAAATTAAACATGCGCTACTAAACGCCGTCAGTAGCAAGGTCCACCTGACCACCGATGCGTGGACCAGTAACCATGGACAGGGACGATACCTTTCCCTCACTGCCCATTGGGTCAATGTTGTGGAGCCGGGTACAGATCTTGAGAGTGGTGCTGTACGTGTTCTGCCAACTCCAAGGATTGCAGGAATCCAGTCTGTACACATTGACTCCTCCTCATACTCAAGTTCCTCAGAATCAGCGCAGCAGGAGCCTGTTATGACCGATATGAGCACAGCCGTGGCCAAACGTCAACAGGCCATACTGAAATTAATTTCTTTGAAGAATCGAAGCCACACAGTGCAAGAGCTCTGGAATGCCATCAAGCAGGAGAGCGACGTGTGGTTTGTGCCAGCGAATCTCCAGCCAGGCTTGGTAGTGTGTGTCAATGGCCAAAATCTGGTGGCAGCTCTGGGCCTAGGCAACCTCACTCACATCCCATGTCTGGCACATGTGCTCAACTTGGTCGTGCAGAGCTTTCTGAGGGACTATCCGGATCTTGATGCACTGCTGCACAAAGTCTGCATAGAGTGCGCTCACTTGCGGCGTTCCAGCATGGCAAGATCGCGCATTGCTGCTCTGCAGCACCGATTACGCCTTCCGGAACATCGCATCATATGTGACCTACCCACCAGGTGGAATTGAATGTTACATATGTTGGAGCGGTTGTGTGAGCAGCAGGCAGCAGTAATTGAGTACCAGCTGCATCAGGCGCAAACAAGTCGCACTGTGCGCCTGTCACACTTCAGCAACACTGAGTGGGCCTCTATGAAGGACATCTGCCTCGTTTTGCGTGCCTTCGATGATTCCATGCGGATGGCGAGTGTAGATGATGCTCTAGTCAGCATGACTGTCCCCCTTATCTGCCTGCTTCAAAAAACACTGCAAGCACTAAGGGAGGAGGTTTTGGAAGAGGTGGAGGATGAGGAGTCACAAATGCCATCTGCTTCTGGACAATCTGCGCTACGTGGTTCCTCACAAAGGCCTAGGCATGGGACACTTTGTGAGGAGGATGAGGAGGAGTCAATGGAGGACGAAGACATCTCTCCAGAGGAGGGAGGTACACAATGCTCTAGTCAGAATGTACAGCGAGGTTGGGGTGATGCAGAGCAGGCAGAGATGACGCCTCAAGCAGGGGACAGCATTTCTTTGGCAGTTGGGAGTCTGCAGCACATGGTTGATTTCATGCTGCAGTGCCTGAGAAACGACCGCCGCATAGTCCACATTCTCAACATGGCTGATTATTGGGTGTACACCCTAGTAGATCCTCGCTACTGGGACAACTTACAAAGCCTCATAACACCGTTGAACTGAGAGCGTAAAATGCGGGAGTACCAAGAGTCACTGGTGCATTCCATCATGTTCTCCATTCCACCCGAGAGCAGTGCTGCTAGTGCTTTACAAAGCAGCTCTGTGCGCCAAGGCAGTGAAGAAAGCTCTGCACAAAGAGGGAGCAGAAGCAGCGCCTCAGCACAAGGCAAGACCAGTATGGCCCAAATGTGGCAAAATTTTGTGTGCCCGCCACAAATGTCTACACCATCACACATGGCTCCAGTCAGCAGGAGGCAACGTTTCCGTCAGATGGTGACAGACTACATGTCTTGCCCTGTCAGTGTACTCCCAGTCGGCTCTTCCCCCTTCAAGTTTTGTGTCTCTAAGCTGGATACATGGCCAGAGCTTAGCCAGTATGCATTGGAGGTGCTGGGTTGCTCTGCTGCCAGTGTATTATCGGAACGCGTCTTTAGTGCCACAGGTGGTGTACTAACAGACCGTTGAATGCGACTATCCTCTAATAACGTTGACCGGCTTACGTTTCTAAAAATGAACAAGGCCTGGATCTCGCCAGAATTTGCCAGTCCTCTTCCAGAATAAATAATTGGTTGGCAATAGTATCCAGGTCTCCTGTTGTGTTCATATTTCTACCACCTGAACTGCAATCCCTGGGCTCCAACACCGCCAGTTGTTGCTCAGAAGTGCCGTCTGCACAGAGAAAAACACATGCTGCAGTGTTAGTGTGGTTCAGTAACACTAGCTGCTCCCCTGCTGTGTGTCCGGCAATGTCTACTGCTGCCTCCACATTCACACTACTACTGATTTCAAACTTGCTCCAATTAGGCCTCTGGCTCCACTCTGTCTCTAGTATTTCCCCTGGCCTCCAACACTGCCAGTTGCTGCTCAGAAGTGCCGTCTGCACAATCAACACTTGTTCCTGTGTTACTGGGGCTCAGTAACGTCAGCTGATCCCCTGATGTGTGTCCGGCAATGTCTACTGCTCTGTCCACATTCCCACTACTAGTAGACAGAGTGGAGCCAGAGGCCTAATTGGAGCACATTTAGAATCAGTAGTATTCTACAACAGATATTAAACTTGATGAAATTAGGCCTCAGCCTACACCCTGATTGACCCTGGGCTCCAACATCGCCAGTTGTTGCTCGGAAGTGCCGTCTGCACAGAGAAAAACACATGCTCCAGTGTTAGTGGGGTTCAGTAACGCTAGCTGCTCCCCTGCTGTGTGTACGGCAAAGTCTCCTGCTGCCTCTACATTCAAATTACATCACATATAAAACTTGCTGCAATTAGGCCTCAGCCTGCTCCATGATTGATCCTGGGCTCCAACATCGCCAGTTGTTGCTCAGAAGTGCCGTCCGCACAGAAAACAACACTAGCTCCTGTGTTATTGGGGTTCAGTAACGCCAGCTGCTCCCCTGCTGTGTGTATGGCAAAGTCTTCTGCTGCCTCTACATTCAAACTACATCACATATAAAACTTGCTGCAATTAGGCCTCAGCCTGCTCCATGATTGATCCTGGGCTCCAACATAGCCAGTTGTTGCTCAGAAGTGCCGTCCGCACAGAAAACAACACTAGCTCCTGTGTTCGTGGGGTTCAGTAACGCCAGCTGCTCCCCTGCTGTGTGTACGGCAAAGTCTCTTGCTGCCTCCACATTCAAACTACCTCATATTTTACACTTGCTCCAAGTAGGCCTCAGGCTACACCATGATTGATCCTGGGCTCCAACATCACCAGCTGTTACTCGGAAGTGCCGTCCGCACAGAAAACAACACTAGCTCCTGTGTTAGTGGGGTTCAGTAATGCCAGCTGCTCCCCTGCTTTGTCTACGGCAAAGTCTCCTGCTGCCTCCACATTCAAACTACCTCAGATTTTACACTTGCTCCAAGTAGGCCTCAGCCTGCTCAATGATTGATCCTGGGATCCAACATCGCCAGTTGTTGCTCAGAAGTGTCATCTGCACAGAAAAAAACTCTAGCTCCTGTGTTAGTGGGGTTCAGTAACGCCAGCTGCTCCCCTGCTATGTGTTCGGCAAAGTCTCCTGCTGCCTCCACATTCAAACTACATCCGATGTTACACTTGCTCCAAGTAGGTCTCAGCCTACACCATGATTGATCCTGGGCTTCAACACAGCCAGTTGTTGCTCAGAAGTGCCGTCTGCACAGAAAAAAACACTAGCTCCTGTGTTAGTATGGTTCAGTAATGCCAGCTGCTCCCCTGCTGTGTGTACGGCAAAGTCTCCTGCTGCCTCTACATTAAAACTACATCACATATAAAACTTGCTGCAATTAGGCCTCAGCCTGCTCCATGATTGATCCTGGGCTCCAATATCGCCAGTTGCTCCTCGGAAGTGCCATCCGCACAGAAAACAACACTAGCTCATGTGTTAGTGGGGTTCAGTAATGCCAGCTGCTCCCCTGCTGTGTGTACGGCAAAGTCTCCTGCTCCCTCCACATTCAAACTACATCCGATTTTACACTTGCTCCAAGTAGGCCTCAGCCTACACCATGATTGATCCTGGACTCCAACATCGCCAGTTGTTGCTCGGAAGTGCCATCCGCACAGAAAACAACACTAGCTTTTGTGTTAGTGGGGTTCAGTAATGCCAGCTGCTCCCCTGCTGTGTGTGCGGCAAAGTCTCCTGCTGCCTCCACATTCAAACTACCTAAGATTTTACACTTGCTCCAAGTAGACCTCAGCCTGCTCCATGATTGATCCTGGGCTCCAACATCGCCAGTTGTTGTTCAGAAGTGCCGTCTGCACAGAAAAATACACTAGCTCCTGTGTTAGTGGGGTTCAGTAACGCCAGCTGCTCCCCTGCTGTGTGTTCGGCAAAGTCTGCTGCTGCCTCCACATTCAAACTACATCCGATTTTACACTTGCTCCAAGTAGGTCTCAGCCTACACCATGATTGATCCTGGGCTTTAACACAGCCAGTTGTTGCTCAGGAGTACCGTCTGCACAGAAAAAACACTAGCTGTACACAGTGTAGGGGTCATTTTTGTCAATCTCAGTATTTATTGCCACAGTCAGAAAGTAACTCTCACTTGGTCAGTTTGGATTAGACCAGAATATAAAAAGCAGTAAATGGGTAATGTATCACAAGCGTAGAGCTGTATACACTAGTGTTGGGGTAATTTTTAAATGTACATCTAAATTGCAGGAGTAACCCACAGACTGTCACACACTCAGGATGGATCACACCACAATGTAACAAGAAGATCCGCAAGAAATAATCACATATGTGGGACAATGTTCCTGGTGTCAATGATACACTTATACACTTAGAGTGGTGGGTGGAGGAGGACTTCCTGGCAGAAAGGGTACAGTATCACCAGATACCAGGTATATATAGCATAGTTTAAACATTAAAAATGTATGTCTATATATTCAGGAGTAGTGTTGAGCCACCCCGCTAGTGTTCCAGTTTGTTTTGGTTCGTCGAACATGAGGCAATTTCGTCGAATGTTTGTCGAACGTTCGACGATCAACGTCGAACACCATTGAAAACAATGGTAGGCAAACACAAACACATACAGACACAAAGAAAACAATTACAAAACACCTTAAAAGGTGTTCCAAAGCAGACAAAATGCTCAGAATACAAATATAACATATGGAAAACGGCAACTACATATAGAAAAGAGGTGGAGGAGTAAAAGGAGGAGGAGGAGACACAGATATAGGAATGTCATGCCCTTATGAAGTCAAGAAAGGCTGGAATAAAAATGTAAAATACCAAAAAACAGTAAAAATCTGAAATCGAAGACGATCATATACCGTCGGACTTCCCACCATAAATTAGTCCAACTGTCGATCGGGCGGCATTATTCCCACGAACCTCCAAACAGCATGCATGAAGGCAAAGTGTTTGGTTTCCGGGGGCAGTATGGTTGCAAAGCTGAACCTTAAAGGAATGTCCAGAAGGGCACCACCAGGAGTGGAGCCTGCGGCTTAATTTGACTCCACCCGGGAAACCTCAACCATGCCAGTTACAGAAAAGATTGACAGATTGCAAGCTTTGTCAATTCTGTGGATGGTGGTGGATGTCCGTTTTTAGTTGTGCTAGTGATTTGTCAGCTTAATTCCGTTAACGAACGAGACTCCGGCATGCCCCCCCGCGGTACGCGTCAAGCTTACTAGAGGGACTCGTGAGGATCTGGCATGCGAGATCGATCAATAACAGGTCTGTCATGCCCTTACATGTCCAGGGCTGCATGCGCGCTACACTGAAAGGTTCAGCGTGAGTCGCTTACAGGTGCAGATAACCCGCTGAACCCCGTTGGTGATGGGGATCTGGGATTCCTATTCTTCCCCGCGAACGAGGATTTCCCAGTAAGTGCAGGTCAACCTGAATTCCGGAATTAGGCCTAACCGGCATTCCAGAAAAAATGAAAAAATTAAGTGTCCAAACCACAGGTGCTGTAGCTTGCTTAACAGCTGGGCTCCTCTGCTGAGTAGCACGCAGTTCTTACATAAACAGGTGGCGTAGCTTGGTTCACGGGTGGGCAACTCTGCTGAGTAGCAGACAGTGCGTACCTAGACAGGCGGCATAGCTAGGTTCACAGGTGGGATCCTCTGCTGAGCAGTAGACACCGGTACTAGTCCCAAAGTATTCACTGGGCTAAATGGAGTTAAAAAATCGTTCTTACATAAACAGGCGGCACAGCTTGGTTCACGGGTGGGCTCCTCTGATGAGTAGCAAACACAGTTACTAGGCCCAAAGTATTAACTGTGCTAAATGCAGTCAAAAACTGGTTCTTTCATAAACAGGCGGCATAGCTAGGTTCACTGGTGGGCTCCTCTGCTGAGTAGCAGACAGTGCTACAAGGCCCAAAAGGATTTTCTGGACAAGATGCGGTAAAAAATAAATAGAAACACACACGGTGTATCTCCTTGACAGGTGTACTACACCGCTTGCTACCACACCGCTACTAGGCCATGAAACAGTGTATTAACATTGAAAACCATTATTAATGTGAAAATGAAGTTACGCTTTTGGTGAACGAACCGTTCTCGAACGGAACCTCGAACAGCCGAATTTTAAGCAAAATTGCAAAATGTTCGAGTTCGACGAATGGCTCGAACACTGCCCAAAACAGCTGGAATTTTAACTTGGTGAACAGGTCAACTCGAACACCGTTCATCTCTAATCAGGAGGCAGACTCAGACATTCTCAGGCCCAGTATGGATTCGACAAGATTGTAGAAAGTTGAGAAAGGGTACAGTATCACTGGATAACAGGTATATATGTAGCATAGTTTAAACATTAAAAACCTATTTCTATATATCAGGAGGCAGACTCAGACAGTCTCAGGCCCAGTATGGATTCGACGTGATTGTAGTAAGTTGAGAAAGGGTACAGTATCACTGGATAGCAGGTATATATAGCATAGTTTAAACATTAAAAATCTGCATGTATATTTCCGGAGTCCGACAAAGACACTCACAGCCTTAGTATGGATTAGACAAGAATCAAAAAGTAGAAAAAGGGTTATGTATACAAAGCGTACACAAGTATACACTGTTGGGGTATTTTTCAATCTTCATATATATTTCAGTCTCCGTAAGACAGTCCTGACTCTCCGCAAGAGGAAACGAGATGGATACAAGTACCGTCGGAAAGTCGACTGATTGCAGAAATTTTGGAATTACTATTAGTAATCATGGTAAAAACTAGCGGGAGAATTCTCAGAGGCGATGCTGATCCTCAATTACTATGTCTGTGGAGACAGCGAAAACAGTTCTTGTGAAGAAAGGTTTGCTGTATCTCAGTACCCTGGAACCCATCACCGTTACTCATCTCCATCAAATTGTGATCACAGGGACAGATGTAGGCATTGTCCTCACTGCCTATAATGATCTGTCAGGTAACTTTGGAGTGCAAAAGACACAAGCCAAAGACCGTAGGCGATTCTATTGGATTGGCATGAGAGGACACATTTAAAAATTTTGGCAGGAATGTCACACGTCTGTGAGTTGGAAAACCGTGAAAGCTGATGATAAACCACCACTGCATCTCATTGTGAGTCTACGTCTATAACAAATGAAAGCCATTGATCATCTGAAGATAGAGCCCAGCAGGACAGGGCATAGCTACGTCTTAACCATCATCTATCATTTCACCAAATTTGTATTGGCAGTCCCAGTGAAGTATTTAACATGCCAGGATACACAGTGGTGGAGCAGGGAGAGGTAAGTATTGCAAGTGCTGGTGCCCTGAGCAAGCAGGGGGGGCCCACTCGTTGGCGGCAGTACTGGCACAGGGCCCCTCATAGTACGCCGGTGTGTCTGACGGCTGGTGTGCACCCCCATCGCCAGAGACACTTGATTCTACTATGAGGGACCTTGTGCCAGTGCCATTGTCAAAGAGTGTGCCCACCCACCTGTTCAGGGCAATGGCACTCGCACGGGTGCGTGCGCCAGGTGGTGACCCCGGCCCTGTGGGAAGAGTCAGCCCAGTTAGGGAGGTGGAAAAAAAGGCATATGTTGATGTTGGACATTCAGCAGCTGCAAATGGAGTAATTGGAGAAGTCCGCGGAAGAGGAGGACAAAAGCAAGCCATTTTTCTGGCAACCTACGTGTCAGCAGGGGAGGGTGGGACAAAACCCTTTGAAACCCATGCATGGTTCATTTTAATGAAGGTTAGATCATCAACATTTTGGGTCGACAGACAGGTCCTTTTTTCTGTCAGGATTGATTCAGCAGCACTGAAAACTCGTTCAGATAACACACTAGCAGCAGGGCAAGCGAGCTCCTGTAAGTCATATTGTGCCAATTCAGGCTAGGTGTCAAGTTTACTGGCCCAATAGTCAAAGGGGAATGACCGGTGAGGGAGAACATCGATATGGGAGGAGAAGTAATTTGTTACCATTGTTGACAACTGCTGTCTCGTGTCACTTTCAACCGATGCAGTATTACCAGTCATGTGAGCGGTACTTGAAAAATCAGTCCACAACATGGTCATGAAACCCCTGTGTCCAACACCACTTCGGCTGTGTGCACCACGAACACCTCTTCCATGTTGCCCCCTACGGCTTGTTGGAAAATTATCACCGCCGCTGTGTGCTGGGAATGCCTCAAAAAAACGGTTTACCAGAGTTGCTTGTTTGTTAGCCAATATTAGCTCTAGGTTCTCCTGTGGCATGATGTTTTGGAATTAGCCATTATAGCGTGGATCCAGGATGCTGGCCAACCAGTAGTCGTCATCGTTCATCATTTTGACAATGCGGGGGTCCCTTTTTAGGATCTGCAAGGCATAATCAGACATGTGGGCCAATGTTCCAGGTGTCAATGATGCACTGCGAGTGCTGGGTGGAGGAGCACTTTCTGGCAAATCAACATCCCTCCAGTCACGCACAAACCCTGTACCTGACCTTGCCATGCCAACTTTTTTTCTTGCCCCCTGAGAAGCATTCTCCTCCCCAAAATAATCATCCCCATTATCCTCCTCCTCCTCCTCTTCCTCTTCTTCCTCCACCTCGTCCACGAGACTTCCCTGAGCAGACAATGGCTGACTGTCATGAAGGCTTCCCTCATCCTCTTCCTCCTCGGCTGCAGACGCCTGCTCCTTAATGTGTGTCAAAGTTTTCATGAGCAGACACATAAGTGGGGTGCTCATGCTTATGATAGCATCGTCTGCGCTTACCAGCCGTGTGCATTCCTCAAAACACTGAAGGACTTTGTAGAGGTCTTTCAGCTTCGACCACTGCACACTAGACAACTCCATGTCTGCCTGCACACTGCCAGCCCATGTATCCTTCCACAAATGAATTACAGCCTGCCTCTGTTCGCACAGCCTCTGAACCATGTGCAGGGTGGAGTTCCACCTTCTTGCAAGGTCGATAACTAGGCGTTGCTTGGGAAGGTGGAGCAATCGCTGCAGCTTCTGCATACAACTGGAGTGTACGGGCGACCGGCAGATGTGCGAGCACAGTCTTCACACCTTATGGAGCAGGGCTGTTAACTCCGGATAATTATTGAGGAAGCACTTCCCCACCAGGTTCAAGGTGTGAGCCAGGCAAGGTATGTGTCTGAGTTTTGAAAGGGCTATGGCTGCCACAAAATTCCGGCCGTTATCACTAACTACCTTGCCTGCCTCAAGATGTAGACTGCCCTGCCATTACTCAGTTTGTCGCTGCAAGTAGTCGGCCAGTACCTCTGCGGTGTTTGTTGTCACCCAAACACATCATCTTCAACACAGCCTGCTGACGCTTACCACTAGCTGTTCGACAGTGGGACACCTCGTGTGCAACACTGGCAGCTGTGGATGGAGTGCTCGTGCGACTGCGCTCTGTGGACGAGCTTTCACTTCTGGAGGAGGAGGGTCGAACGCCTACAGCCAACTGTTTCCTATACTGTGGACTAGGCAGCACTGTCCCACCGCCGCTGTCCCCTGTGGACCCTACATCCACCACATTAACCCAGTGCGCAGTGATTGACACGTAACGGCCCTGGCCATGCCTACTGGACCATGCATCTGTTGTGAGGTGCACCTTTCCACTCACTGATTGCTTGAGTGCATGACCAATGCGGTCTTTCACATGCACGTGGAGGGCTGGGATGGCTTTTCACGAAAAGAAGTGCCGACTGGGTAGGTCATAGCGTGGTACTGCGTAGGCCATGATCTCGCGTAAAGCTTTGCTTTCAAGCAACTGGTAGGGCATCATCTCTAACGAGATTAGTTTGGCAATATGCGTTCAAAGCCAGTGTACGCGTATGAGAGGATGAGTGCTTTCTTGTCCTACTCAGAGTCTCCTGTAGGGTGAGCTGGACTTGAGAGCTGCATATGGTTGAACTAGCGGTTGACATGGCGGACTGAGAGAGGGTTGGTGATGGTGATGGTGTTGGTGGTGTTGCTGATGGCCTAGATTCAGTCTTTCGCAGCAATAACATTGTGATTCCATGACTGCTTCGCCCTTGCGACGACACCGCGACATTTGCTGCTGGTGGTGTGCTAACTGGTGGGCTTACAGTGGGGGAAGCGTTGTATCATTGCTGACTACCTTCATTCGGAGCAGGTGCACATGTGGTACGTGAGGTTTGGTAGTCCGTCCACGCTTGCAAGTGCATGGTGGTTAAATGTCTAAGCATGCAACTGGTATTCAAATTTCTCAGATTTTTCCCTCGGCAAAAGGTCTTTGCGCACTTCTTACAGATAACTTTTGCTTGATCATTAGGATTTTGTTCAGAAAAGTGCCACACTGCACTCTTCCTACTATGGAAGACATTTTGAGACCTTGCACGCTGTGCTAATTTGACTGTCTGGCCAAGCTGTCCTGCAACCCTTTTGGTTTTTGTAACACGTTTTTGGACTGCTACGGTCCTGCCAGATAACAGCTGTTGCGATGTCGTTGCCTGCTGCGGATCCTCCTCCTCCTCTTTTGAGCTATTGGCAGCGGCACCCTCTTCCCCCAATGGATGCCAATCTGGGTCAACAACTGGGTCATCCATCACCTCCTCTTCAATTTCATGTGCACCTTCCTCTGTGTCACCATGTAAGGTGGTATAGCATGCGGGAAGGGGCACCTGAGTTTCGTCAGGGTCTGATTCTGCCTCAGTACACTGCGAGGACAATGTAGTGCTCTGAGTGAATGTACCAGCAGAAAAATCTAGCAGTGGCTGTGCATCAGTTCACTCCATGTCAGATTCATCTTCGACTGGGGAATTCACGATTTGACTTGCTAACCCAGACATGGTATGTGAAAAGAGCTCCATGGAGTAATCGGTAGTGTGGCCTGCCACATCCTTCACTTTTGGTAGGGGTGAAGGACACAAGGAAAGGTATGATGTAGCGATCGAAACGCGTCGCTTATGTCGCTCCTGTGTGAGCTAATGCAGTCTTGGAGCCTAATTCGTCCATTATCCATGTTGGAATAAATTTGGAAACTTGATTCTTGTATAGAGCTGGATTTTCTTCATTTCTTCATTGAATTGACCATTGCAGGATGGTGTTCCGTGCTCCTACCTAGTCGGTGAGCTGGCTTTACAATTTTATGTGACCGGAGAAATTACACCTCAATGTATCAGGCTGAAATTGGATGGTGTATGACAAGGTGGAGGGTGTCTATAGGATTGGTGAGAATTTGGATCTCACTAGAGATTTGATGACGCTAAACTATTGTCTCAGGCACAGGAAGGATTACACCTCAATGTATCATGCTGAAATTGGATGGTGTATGACAAGGTGGAGGGTGTCTATAGGATTGGTGAGAATTTGGATCTCACTAGAGATTTGAGGATGCTGAACTATTGTCTCAGGCCCTGGAGAGATTACACCACAATGTAACAGGCTGAAATTGGATGGTGTATGACAAGGTGGAGGGTGTCTATAGGATTGGTGAGAATTTGGATCTCACTAGAGATTTGAGGACACTGAACTATTGTCTCAGGCCCTGGAGAGATTACACCTCAATGTAACAGGCAGAAATTGGATGGTGTATGACAAGGTGGAGGGTGTCTATAGGATTGGTGAGAATTTGGATCTCACTAGAGATTTGAGGACGCTGAACTATTATCTCAGGCCCTGGAGAGATTACACCTCAATGTAAAAGGCTGAAATTGGATGGTGTATGACAAGGTGGAGGGTGTCTCTAGGATTGGTGAGAATTTGGATCTCACTAGAGATTTGAGGACGCTGACAATGATGCTCTCAGTCCAAGTATGGAAGCAGGCAGCCTAATAAGCAAGACTGCTGCACACACAAAAGGGTGGAAAAATGAACGCTTGGTAACTGTGCAGAAAAGAGGAAGAAAAGTATTTTTGCTTTTAAAAAAGCAGTTTGAATAGCAGTTTGCAAACAGCAATGCAGCTATCAGGGAGCCTTGTAAGGCAACTTAATAACCAACAGAGCTGATGCACAAAAATAGAGCCTCCCCTGTCACTGCACACAAAGTGTTGTGTTGTAAGTGGAAATCGCTAACATCAGAAGCAGTTTTTTGGTTCTTCTTCCCTGCCTAACGCTCTCCCTATAGAATCAGATTCAGCAGCAGCTCTCCCTATGCTAAGATCGGCAGAAGTAAAATGGCAGCCGGCGTGCACGCCCTTTTATAGCCCCTGTGACGCCACACAAAGCAAGCCAATCACTTGCATGCCCTTCTCAAAGATGGTGGTGACCGATGCCCATGTCATCGCGTTGCCCACAGTGTGCGTCCTCCATCATTGCCTGAAAAAGGGCGCTGGAAGCATCTTTTGAAACGCAACTTTGGCGCTTTGGTCGCCGACCTCGTGGCCGACCTCACGTTATGGTCGGGTTTCATTTCATGAAACCGGACTTCAGTGAAAGTCGCCGACTTTTGAATATGACCGACCCGTTTTGCTCAACTCTAGCCACCATCTCGCAATTTAAATTTCAGGTCATAGAACACGTCCCTATGCCAAGATGGGGAGGTGACCAGATACGCAGTCTAAAAAAATGTGAGGCCTACTGGATCCATGAACTTCAAACTCTCTCTCCTAAAGGCCTCAATAGGGACTATGATCTCCTCTCATTCATCTAGATGTCCCCCCTTTTTTTATCCATTACTCTAGTTCACACATTTGGTTCTCAGGATATTGTTATAGTGGAGGTGTTTTACATCTGCTAGTCTTTTCAGCTTTGTGATCCGTTTAATCTCTATTTTATATATTTGGTTTACCAAAATTATCTAAAATATCTAATTGTTTTAGTTTTTTGCCCCATTGAATGCCTATTCAATATGGCGGTGGAATGCAAACGTCACATCCACTTACACACTTTTGATATGTGCGCCCAATAGTCCCTTCCCTTACCAACTCTAGTAGAGTCCCAATGCGTCCTCCCCATCTGACAAGCGGAGGTTGGCGCGTCGGTGTAGGAGTGACTTGTAAACTATCTAGGTAAGTCTTTAATCCTCCTTTCCAGGGTTTAATTTAATTACTATGGGGCCGCAACCATTTGACCACTGGGCAGTATACCACACTAGCCATTGCCACTAATGTATATAGATTACCATCTTCTTATATAGGGAGGTATTACCTACCATTACACATTTTAAGCTATATACTGACCTTTATTTAGCATATTTAGCCCTGATACCTTTGGGTTATATTCCTCTTCAGCCAATGCCATTAATGACATATACTACCATGATTCTGAGAATAACAGCTCATCACTACATATGTTGAGCTATATACTGTTTTATATATTTCTTACAGGTTTAACATATCTCAATTGGGCAGTATTAACCCGTTCATAACTGTCTTATTATACAGGTAAAATATTTTAGACTTTTAGCTTCTCAAATTGGAGTCGCCAGTGAGTAACACTTTTGTAACATATACTGAGAAATGTACCATTTTTTCACTACTTACAGGCTTTACCTGCATCTATTTTGGGCTTACATAACCCATTCGT
Organism: Dendrobates tinctorius; assembly: GCF_039654945.1. Lineage (NCBI taxonomy): Eukaryota > Metazoa > Chordata > Amphibia > Anura > Dendrobatidae > Dendrobates > Dendrobates tinctorius. The sequence goes on from NW_027361797.1 coordinate 7,996,199, forward strand.
GTCCTCTTTAATCTAGAGGTACAATACTTTTATTGTCCTTTAACATACTCATCCTTAGCTATTTATATATCTAAAAGTGGCTTACAACTGGCACATTCTCTTTACTTTATAGGCACATATAGCCTTACATCACCCCCTCATTCAAGCAGTCGAGTAGGTACCTCAACCCATCCCCTCTACCCTCTTTCCATCCCGTGTTATGAGATTTCTTGTCTTACCCTTCCTAATTTTATTAGGATGACTATGATTTTGTTTTTCATTTCATTATTCTTATATTTTGACACTTTGCTGTCAGACTGGCGAAGGTCCAAGTGGGACTGAAAGTCTCCTGTTATTTTGAGTGACTGCAATAAAAAACGTACTGAATTCCTCTATTAAGTTGAGTGCCAAGTTTTTTGTTACTATACTTTAGGCCTGGAAACCTACTTGTGCATCACAGTTGTGCTATGATATATTTCTTATCATGCTCCACTATATTAGGCCTAATTATTTGAAAGTGGAAATCTGGCCTTCTGATTTGTCACTGAAAAACAATTTTAGCACTTATGATTTTGAGTAGCTAATTGGACCTCATGGCTGCACCACTATATTAGGCCTAATGATTTTTAAGTGGAAATCTGGCCTTCTGATTTGTCACTGAAAAACAATTTTAGCACTTATGATTTTGAGCAGCTAATTGGACCTCATGGCTGCACCATTATATTAGGCCTAATGATTTTTAAGTGGAAATCTGGCCTTCTGATTTGACACTGAAGCACAGTTTTAGCACAAACGATTTGGAGTAGCAAATGGGGCCTCCGGAAACTGCCACACAGTTTTTGTACAATCTACTTCAATGCTGGAAGATCGATTTCACACAGCACAGGATCCTATCTATCTCACTGACAAGTTCACTTTTGGCACCAGGATTAGTGCATGAGCGACCTCTCTGCACTGTGACACTGAACAAATGGTGCCAACAAAACAAGATGTCCGCTTTTTATATGGCCAGGGATGTGTGACTTCGGCAGCCAATCACAGAAGACTGTCAGGAAAATATGCGTTATTGCAGAACTTCCTGCTGCATCGCCTCGGTTTGTGAAGAACATACTGCCTCTCCCCCATTACATTTGTTTAGTGTAGCATTGATATTAATAATAATAATAATAATACTTTATTTTTTATATAGCGCTAACATATTCCGCAGCGCTTTACAGTTTGCACATATTTTCATCACTGTCCCTGATGGGGCTCACAATCTAAATTCCCTATCAGTATGTTTTTTTGGAGTGTGGGAGGAAACCGGAGCGCCCGGAGGAAACCCACGCAAACACGGGGAGAACATACAAACTCCTTGCAGATGTTGTCCTTGGTGGGACTCGAACCCAGGACTCCAGCGCTGCAAGGCTGCAGCGCTAACCACTGAGCCACCGTGCTGCCCTATTCTCATGCTGCAGTCCTTCCCCCAGTCTGCCTGTGTAATTCTACCCCCCTCTTCCCCCTCCCTTCCTCACAGCAGCTGGCCAACACTTATGACTGGTTAGAAGCAGTTCTTCCTGCCAAGGACCCACATTTTTCTCTGTCTATTCAAAATCGAATTTAATAACACAGAATAATCATAGCGGCAGGACAAATATATTTCCAGAATCGGTGTAATTAAAGCTATTCACAGCAGCGTTTTGTAGCTTATGTTGATGCCAGAAGCCAAGAAAGGGATTTCTGCTCGCCCGCACCACCCAGACATGTCATGTCTGGTCTTGAATGAAAGATAATGTCATAATAAGAAAAATGATACCCCTATTGTCTCTTTCCAAGGTTTCCACCCAGAGTTATGACAAATAGAAGTTTCTATGAACTTTTTAAAAGGAGGCGTATATCCTCTAGCTCAGCCTCCCCAGTGAGGTCAGCAAGGGAAAGGTATACAGTGGGGAAAAAAAGTATTTAGTCAGTCAGCAATAGTGCAAGTTCCACCACTTAAAAAGATGAGAGGCGTCTGTAATTTACATCATAGGTAGACCTCAACTATGGGAGACAAACTGAGAAAAAAAAATCCAGAAAATCACATTGTCTGTTTTTTTTTCATTTTATTTGCATATTATGGTGGAAAATAAGTATTTGGTCAGAAACAAGCAATCAAGATTTCTGGCTCTCACAGACCTGTAACTTCTTCTTTAAGAGGCTCCTCTTTCCTCCACTCATTACCTGTAGTATTGGCACCTGTTTAAACTTGTTATCAGTATAAAAAGACACCTGTGCACACCCTCAAACAGTCTGACTCCAAACTCCACTATGGTGAAGACCAAAGAGCTGTCAAAGGACACCAGAAACAAAATTGTAGCCCTGCACCAGGCTGGGAAGACTGAATCTGCAATAGCCAACCAGCTTGGAGTGAAGAAATCAACTGTGGGAGCAATAATTAGAAAATGGAAGACATACAAGACCACTGATAATCTCCCTCGATCTGGTGCTCCACGCAAATTGAAGATGAAACGTGGCTGGGTCTTTCAACATGACAATGATCCAAAGCACACCACCAGGGCAACGAAGGAGTGGCTTCGTAAGAAGCATTTCAAGGTCCTGGAGTGGCCTAGCCAGTCTCCAGATCTCAACCCTATAGAAAACCTTTGGCGGGAGTTGAAAGTCCGTGTTGCCAAGCGAAAAGCCAAAAACATCACTGCTCTAGAGGAGATCTGCATGGAGGAATGGGCCAACATACCAACAACAGTGTTTGGCAACCTTGTGAAGACTTACAGAAAACGTTTGACCTCTGTCATTGCCAACAAAGGATATATCACAAAGTATTGAGATGAAATTTTGTTTCTGACCAAATACTTATTTTCCACCATAATATGCAAATAAAATGAAAAAAAAAACAGACAATGTGATTTTCTGGATTTTTTTTTCTCAGTTTGTCTCCCATAGTTGAGGTCTACCTATGATGTAAATTACAGACGCCTCTCATCTTTTTAAGTGGTGGAACTTGCACTATTGCTGACTGACTAAATACTTTTTTTCCCCACTGTAAATCTATGATGCTTGTTTAGGAAGTTGTCTTTTGCCTGGAGAATCAGCTACAGCCAGCTGTGCATTTGTACCCTTCATTCTGGGAAGATTCTCCTCCTCCCTCATCCACACGGCATACCAATGACTGAGATGTGTAAGTTCTTATTTTAATCCATTTTATTTCTAAATATCTGTATATAATGTATTTTGTCTCTTTTGTAACATGTTTTGCATCTTTGTAAACACTGTCTATATTTTCTGGAGTATATCTATAAAATTTACTAGTTTTGTTTTCCTTGCTCTATGACCGGACAGCCACATCCTCCGCGCTAAATAGCGCAACACTGTGGGTTGGCTCCTGACCCGATATTGGTTTAAATGTCAAGCGAGGAGCTGCTGGTAGCAAAGTGTTCTGGGGGGATTTGAGAGACCCTGGCAGTGACGGAATGGAAGTTTATGTTTGTATTTCCGGCCTGACACTGGGAATATACATACTGCCCTCACTGCAGTGTGCCCAATAGCCAGTACCCGGCAAGGCAGCCATTCTGGTGACTACTTATTCTAGGTGCAGTTCACTGACTGATCTGAGGGTAATGGGGGTGCCAGAGAGCTGCAAGTTCCTAACTGGAGCTAGAAAGTGGAATAATCATGAAATTCCTGTAACACTCGCAATCTTAGGTAAACAGGCACAAATAATTTGCACCCTGGAGTAGCGGAATGAGCCAATGACTGGACTTTAGGGATATTCTCTTCCAGTTCTGAGGTTACCATAGAAACCACAATATCTTGAGGAATAATGGAAGATGGAGGTTCTGGAGGAGAAAATAAATCGAGACTACGAGATAATGCATCAGCTTTCACATTCTAAAACCCCGGCCTGATCGTAATAGAAAAATTAAACCCAGTAAAAAAAACAAGGACCCTCTGGTCTGACTAGGAGTTAACATTTTAGCTGGTTCAATGTAAGCTAGATTCTTGTGATCAGTGGCCATAGTAACTGGATAAACCGCCCCTCCAAAAAACATCTCCATTTCTCAAAAGCCAATTTGACAGCAAGTAACTCACAATTTCCAAAATCATAATTTATTTCCGCAGATGAAAATTTTTTGAGAAAAAAGCACATGGATGCAGGTTAATCACAGTTTGGGACCCCTGCGATAACACTGCCCCTACTCCAACCTCTGAGGCATCCACCTTCACAATGAATGGTTCTTGGAGATCAGGTTGTATCACAATGGAAGCAGATATGAAACAATCTTTAGATTTTTTAAAGATTTTATTTAGAAAGCCCCTTATGTGTAATGTCAGTAAGAGGTTTAGTAACGTGAGAAAAACCCTTGATACATTTTTTATAATAGTTATTGAATGCCAGAAATGCTGCAAATCCTTTTGATCAGAAGGTTAAATCCAATCAATTATGGCCTTCTCAGGGTGCATATTAAACCCTACTGCTGACAAGATAAACCCCATAAACCCCAGGAATTAAATTTCCTGAACAGAAAACTCACATTTCTCAAATTTAGCAAATAAAGAGTTCTCCATCAACTTTTGTAACACAACACGGTCATGTTCCTGGTGAGAAAACTAGAATATCATCCAGGTAAATCACAACATATCTTTCATTGCAATTAGAGAAAATATTATTCATAAAATGTTGAAAAACAGCAGGTGCATTGGATAATCGAAATGACACGGCAAGGCTTTGATATAGACTCTGATGTTAAAAACGCCATTTTCCGCTCATCATCCTTCCTGATGGTTATCAAATTGTAAGCCTCTGTAAGATCAAGTTTAGAAAAAACCCTGGCCCCCAGAAGTAGATGATATATAGTGCAAGTTTTCCCACATACAAAGAATGGAGAGGTCTGTAATTTTTAATGTAGGTACACTTCAATTTTGAGAGCCAGAATCTTAAATTAAAATCCAGAAAATCACATTGTATGATTTTTACTTAATTTGCATTTTATTGCATATAGCAAGTATTTGATACAATAGAGAAACAGAACTTAATATTTGATACAGAAACATTTGTTTACAATTACAAAGATCAGATGTTTCCTGTAGTTCTTGATCAAGTTTGCACACACTGTAGCAGGGATTTTGTCCCATGGCTCAATACAGCTCTTCTCCGGAACTTTCAGGTTTTGGGGCTGTCACTTTGCAACATTGAATTTCAACTCCCTCCAAAAAAATTCTATTGGATTCAGGTCTGGAGACTGGTTAGGCCACTCCAAGACCTTGAGATGCTTTTTATGGAGCCACTCCTTAGATGCACTGGCTGTGTGCTTTGGGTCATCGTCATTTCTATTTTCAAGACTCTTTCTGAGGAAAGGAGTTTGTTGGCCAAAATCTTGCGATACATGACTCCATCCATCTTCCCTTCAATACAGTGCAGTCGTCATGTCCACTTAGCAGAAAAGCACCCCCAAGCTTGATGCTTACCTCACCATGCTTCGCAGTTGGAACAATGTGCTTGGAGTTGTACTCATCTTTCTTCTTCCAGCCCATAATTCTGGGCTGATACCTGCCCTTTCTTATAAACATCCTTACCTGATGAGGTGAGATCTTGCATGGCAACCCAGACAAAGCAAGGTTGAGTCATTTTGTGTTTCTACCATTTTCTAATAATTGTGCCAACAGTTGTGGCATTCTCACAAAGCTGCTTGCCTATTGTCCTTGTAGTCCATCCAAGTCCTTTCAAGGTCTACAATTTTGCAATTTTGCATCTGTTGTACTTAGACAGCTCTTTGGTCATGGCCATGGTGGAGATGTTGGAGTGTGATTGATTGAGTGTGTGGACATGTCTCTTTTATACAGGTAATGAATTTTCAACAGCTGCAATTAATACAGGTAATGAGTGCTGAGTATAGGAGGGCTTCTAAAACAAAAACTAACAGGTTTGTGAGAGCAGACCCCAGCAGACCTTTCAAACTAGTGGAGCATATTTGTACAGTTTTTAGACATTTCTTGCAACAACTGGGGCTTCATTTAACAATCTCCTTCTGACACATCTGACAAAGTGCCTCAATGGACTGTCAGCATCCTAAGCTTACCATTGCCTTTTCTCTATAGTTGCTCACCAAGAGCCGGGTGCCATAGGTGGGGGAAGCCAGCCCTGAAAGCACCGAAGTCGCAGCTGCTATAATCCTGGCAAGTCAGCGGAAGGGTAAGACTCTGTAGTTTTGCACCATCTTGGGTATTTTGCTGGGATTGTTTTATATATCATTGTCTGTTTGGTAAATGTTCGGGTGGTAGATGTCACTCCTACGCTACTGCTGATGAATCCACAATGATTTCCAACAGATAAAATTTATTCATAAAGCAGGATTACAGGGTCAACGCGTATCGAGGCCACTCAGGACCTTTTCATCAGGACAGAAACCTCTTCATCAGGACAACCCTCTTCATCAGGACAATCGTTTTGCATTGTTTGGTCCTTCTAGTAACTGATGTCCTTGCAGCAGCTGATATTTAAGTTAAGTTATGCCAGTTACATGTTGCTTTGTAGCAACTATATAATGTGAGTGGATTTCTATCCTTGCCACCTTTTTGTTACCAATTAAGACCCTATTTTGCTTTCTTTATTTCCCAGTTTTGTTGTTTGCATTGTCTGTTTGGTGGTTCCATAAATTATTGTCTCCCTGTTTTACCTTCACCCTGTGTTGTCAGAGTAGCATTCTGCCTATTGGAAAGGAGTGCAGGTGTTCAGTAGGATGAGCCCTTGTCCATGTGGTCTCAGACCAGCGGATGAGAGTACCCACTGACGTCATGTCTCCACAGGGTCTTTCTAAACTAACTGGCCCTAACACCAACTTCAGAACCAGTCCTGAATCAATAAAGTTAGCAACAGTCCCACAGTCAATGAATGCCTATGTAACTAATGCATGTTTCTCAAAGGATATCACAGTGTTTATCAGTACTTTATCAGAGAAAGAAAAAGATACCTGGGAGTCTGGGTGACCTGCTGGGCCATCTCCCAAACTCAGATGATCTCCCAATGGTTTGCTAGCCTGAGGATGAGTTGGGCAATTTTTGAGAAAATATCCAGAGTGACCACAGTACAGAGTCCAAGATCTTGTTTATGTGTTTTCTCCACAACATGAAGACTGGTAAGTTTAACCTCAAATGGCTCCATGTCTGGTAAATAGATCTGTTTCAGAGAAGTAGAATGGGCAGCCTACTGTTCACCATGTCTATCACGGATTCTGCTGTCCATTCATATGGTCTGGTTTGGTTTCCACAGGAGAACAAAGGGCATCATGAAGGACCAGAGCATCCTTAAGTGTTTCAGAAAGTCCTTTGTGCAACTGGCACCTGAGAGCTGCATTGTTCCACAGAACTTAAGTGGACCACTACCGGAACTCATTACAGTAATCCTTGGCTTTGCTACCCACCTGTGCCAGGTTCATGATCTTAGCCTAAGCTACCTAGATTCTGTTGGGTTTGTCATATATCAGATGTAAACTGTCAAAAAAGGTGTCAACAGAAAACAGTGAAGGAGCTTGTAGGGACAATGAAAATCCCCAGGTCTTAGGACCATTTCTTTATAGGGACATGATTTTTCCCACCTGCTGGAACTCTTCCCCTGATAACCGGGGGCACAGGGTAAAAAATAACCTATAGCTCTCCCTGAAAACCTTAAACTGGTCGTTCTCTCCTGAAAATTTATCTGGGAGAACTATTACATGTTCGATAAAGACCACATGTACATCAGAGGGTACTGACGTCACAGCCACTGCCAGCAGTGGAGGGATATAGGAGGACAACATCAAATTAGTTATCTGACCCTGCAACTGACATTGTGATGACGTCAGACTCTGGAATTCCTTAGCCAGATACTGAGTCATCTGCATCAAATTCGCCACCTGGTGCAGTGTGCGTGAACAGTCACCATTCTGGCGTAAAAAACACAAGCTGACCAGACGTAATCTGATATAAGTCACTATTCACAGACTAGCCGTGAGACAAAGTAGTCAAGAGGTTCAAGGTCAAAAGCCAGGAAGGTACATAAAACACAGAAGAAAGAGACAAAGGCATAGTCAGGTAATGTTCCAAATACCAGGAGGATATCAGATAATAGCAGATGGGATTAAACAGACAGAGGGGTTAAACTGAATGTACATCTGGCAGGGTTCTGGGAGTAACAGCTAAGTTAAGTAGCCTGGCAATCACCTGGGATAATGAATACCTGGAGACAGCCTCTCAGTCTCAGATTGGATGGCCGAGCTGTCAATCAACACACTGACAACTCAGCATGCCCCTGCACCAGACTGGACGATGGAGCTATCTATCAAAGTAATGACAGCTTCAGCACATGCTTGTACCGACTGGATGGCTGAGCAGTTAGTAACTGCATCCCAAACACAATGAGGGGTTGACCCATGACATCTACCTGCTGCTTTCACTGCCTTCACCCTTAAGGCTGTGTGCACACGTTGCATTTTTTTTGGGTTTTCGCGGCGTTTTTCCGCTGCTGAATTGCCGCGAAAATGGAAAGAAAATGCATCCCATGCAATCCTATAGGATTCTGCAATGCTGTGCTAATGCTGCAAATTTTTCCACTGCCGAATTACATAGCAAAAAAAATATGCAGCAGGCTCATTCTTTTTGCGGAATCGCGGCGATAATGCACCCATAGGAATGCATTGATCAGCTTACTTTCCGCATATGGCTATGCCCGCCATGTGCAAAGTAAGCGGATCATGTGGGGATGGTACCCAGGGCCTGGAGGAGAGGAGACTCTCTCTTGCGAGCATGACGTCATCTCAGGTCCTTCTCGCAAAACATTACTGGGACCGGAAGATGCCGGGAGCGCCGCAGAGCAGATTGGGGGCCGTCGGAAGATGAGAATAACAATATTTTGTTTTTTTTATTATTAGAACATCCTATCACATTTCCAAGCGATGCTTGAAATTTCTTGGAATGCGCAAGCATTCCGCAAGTGAAAAACGCTTGCAAAACGTTTGTCTTTCGCGGGAAAAATACGTGCGAATTCGTATATGTTTTACCCGCGGCGGCAGTTGCGGAAATTTCCGCAGCATTTCTGCACGTGTGCACATAGCCTAATGGTCCTTGTTTTAGACCCCTCAGATAGACTGTGCTACAGCATGTAATGTGATATTAGCAAGACATTGGTGAAACATGCACGGCTGACATTGAGCTCAATCTCTGACTAATGTAATCTGCAGCAGTGTGTGAAATTACATTAGGCATACTTTTTCTTTTTGTGATGCTCACAAAACAAATTGCAAATTGTTGAAATTAACTAAGAAGTCAATTTGCAGTAGATCAATTCTCTGATCTCTACTCATCTTTAATTATGATGAATGTCACATTGTAGGAACTTCCGATTATGATGTACTGCAGTATGCCACTTATTAGGCACAAAATAATGGTCTAATGTTACCAACTAAAAGGTGGTATAAAAAAGGAAAGCCTTTTGTGTGCTAAATGAAATAACATCCACCATAGTGATAGATTTAGTGTTTTAACTCATTGGCTCATCTAAATTTATACTGTTTAAATGTTAGACAGTACTAGTTAAACTGCTCCATTATACTTTGTAATCTATATGTCCACAATAAGGAAGTTATGAGTTGTAGTCAACATCAATAAATAGCAAAGCCCATTTGGAAACATATCTGGAATGCTTTACTAGGAAAGTACGCCATAATTCTTTCACTAAAACATCCTGCAGCAACCTAACTCAAGGCTGCTTGAGCAAGTACTGTTTGCACTGTCCTAATTACTGTTTGTTTCATTTCTGAAAAATCATAGTCTGTATATAGCAATGCTGTATCTGGATCAATGCCTAATTAACATCACATTTACGCTTTTTCAGATGTCTGTTTTTAACATCTGTGATCTGTTCATGTACATTTTTTACTTTGCAGATCATGTGTTTGCAAAAAAAGTCATGGAGACATGTCCGTTTTTATCCAAATCATGGATCAAAATCACTTTTGCAAGTGTATAAGTTGATTAAAAATTCCTGAGCACACATTGACATCCATCATCTAGTTTTCATTCCAGTTATACTAAGGGTATCTGCGCACGTTACAGATTTGCTTGTGTAAAAATATGCGCAGATTCTGCATCTCTTGGCAGAAAACGCAGTTGAAAATCTGAATGGTTTTGATCCATTTTTGGTATGGATTTGATGCAGATTTTCAGGTGGTTTTCTCTGCGGATTTTTCTGTGCATTTGTAAGCTAAATAAAGATAACTTATTTAATTAAAAATAAAATTGTGATGTCATTTCCTTGTCCAACCTCTTTTTGTTTCATTCTCCACTTTGGAAAGATGAGCACAGAGATGAGCACACAGCAGCCATTACAGCTCCGCAGGCCCTATAGAAACATGCTTTTAGGATTGGTGTTGAGGGAACCCAGCCTTATTTGTGGGGGGCCCCTGACTGGCCAGCAGGTGTTAAGGTGTTGCATCTCTTTTTTCCTTCCAGGTGCAGTGAAAGGGTTAAAAGTAAAGTCTTGTATTACTTGGTGGTAGGTGCTCATTGGCTGAGAATTGTCCTTCCGGTGCTGGTTCCTCCCATTCCAAGGGGTATAAATTGTGGAGTTTGAGGGAGCCCAGCCTCTTTGACTGGAAGGATCGAGAGCTGAGCTACCTGGTGGTGAGGCAAGGATGGCAGACTTAGAAGCAGCGATTCGCGATAGGATTAGCAGGGAGGGAGTGGGGTGGATCGCGGCGCTGATGCAGGAGCCGCGGGCCGTGCAGGAAGGAGAGGCGGGTCCGCTGGTGGCTAATAAAGCTCCGGGCAGCCTACGGTTGGGGCACGGGCCACGCCCCCCCAAGCGATGGAGCCCGGCTTCTTCTTTGCAGCTGGGTCAGGCACGCGACACAGCCGCAGCTGTGAATAGCGCAGTAAATTTGAATTCTGAGGGGAAAAAGGGGCAGTTTGCGGCCCCGCCCCCTAGAAGTACAGGGAATAAAAGGAGCGGGAAAGTGTCCAAGCGAGGCCACCCTGCGTTACGGCCCCAGTTTATAAAACGGACCAAAGGTACTGAGATGGTGATAGCTACTAGTGGGCACAGTGGGGGAGAGGTATTGGCAGTGTTGATTTCTATGGATTCTGCCACACTAGGGTGTGGCCCATCTTAATTGTCTGTGGCCGAATTGGATGTCTGGGAGAGATGGTACGTGCACGGAGAAAAGAATACACAAGACAAGGTGTATCATGTCAAATGATTCTTCTCTATCTTTAATCCGAGATGTACAGTTTTTATAACAGAAATCGAGCTGTCTCATTGTGTTACAACATAGGTTCTTTTCCAAATTACTGTTTACCCCAAATAGCAAATTAGTAATGATCTCTTATGTCCTATATCTGCTACATAATCATTATGCACATAAGTATCGCTTTCTAGCCCGGTCCACCCTAGTCCACCCAGTCCACCCAGTTTCGCTGAAGCCTAGGTGGGTTATACAATACAGAAATAATTCTCAGAAAATCAGAAGCATCTTAAAGCTACATGATTCTTAAAGCTATATGATTCTAATATTTGAGCAAAGCATCCATATAGTGGTACAATTTTTGATTCTTGTATATATTCATATGACATATATTCTCCCCTTAACAGTCCCTCCTTTGGATATATGCAAAATCAAAATTTCTAATCTCGTCAAACCTATCGATCTGTCCTCCCGGCCTACCTATGTCAGCAATGCTGGAACCTAACTAACTAATCTTCACCGTATATACGAGACGACCCATCTCTAGTAGATGGACCCCCTCCTAACGGACTTTGCACAGGAGGAAGTCAGATCCTGGACTCTCCCTCGTTGGTTTGCTTCAGGCAGGCATATTCCAGAGGTGGTGCTCACATGATTTCATAGGGACATCTTTCATAAAGGGGATCTTCAAAATCGGCATGCATGGTCATCACTGTGGTTTCCATAGTTTTCATCATCATCTTCTTAAGGCATGGAGCTAAGCAGCATAGAATTAAGGCAAAAATAATTAAAACACATAAAATAGCTATTCCAAACTTTGTGAGTGCGCTTTGCCAGCCATCCCACCACCCAAACCAGGTATCCCATTGATCATGTACTCCAGAGTTTCGTGCTAACTCTTCTGATAGGTCAGTGGGGCCTTTAAGTGCTCTTGATATACTTCCGGTGGGGGCAGTATAATTGGGTATATGCGTGCAGCAGCTGGAGCCTATCATTTTGCAGACTCCGCCTTTTTCTGCTAGGATCATATCTAGGGCCGTCCTGTTCTGGAAGGCCATGATGGATGTGGGGCCCAACTGTTCAATAAGTCCCCGTATAGCATCTCTAGTAAAATTAACAAACCTCTGCTGATTATAGCATAAGTAATTTATCCATTTTACATTCTTGTTTACCCCAATCATGGGAATAATTGATTCAAAACCAGCTGCTATCTCATTTCTGGCTTTAAACTCATTAGGTACCCCCTGTGGAACCCCAATGGAATCTATGTAAATATGGGGGTGAAAAGAACCTTGGAGTTCCCTTTTTACCCTTTTTGGAAGATGCTTTTCATGGAGTACTTGATCCCAGCCGGGTAGATCAAATATATGGAAGGGCCTTAGGCGCTTTTATCATGGTACACTATCCTTTTTCATGGAACAGTGAGTCTTGGCCTGATTGTCATGTCCCCACATAACCAATATACATCGGGCAATTGGTAAATTTGGCCTACTAACAAGGAGTCGTTATATAGGCTACCTTCTTGGACCTGAATGACTTGATAATTAGAGTAATTAGATGGTAGGTTGTTCACCTGTCTACCAGAGGCATCTCGTTGGAAGCAGGTATAGTTACCTGGGTAAGGGGTGATCCCATGACCAGTTGGTTCGGTATTTTGGTGAGGTGGGTATAGGTGGGCTATGGATTGGCATTTCTGTGAATCACCTGATTGATTATTCATGTATAGAGAGAGAGTACACAGGAATCCCTTCTCATCTACCCAGGGGTTAATTGGGAAACGTACTGTGCCTAAATGGGGTCTGGCAGTGGTGCAAGCTAAACATGAGGAGCGATTTGCATTAGTGGCAGTATATCTCACCCACTCGAGCCAGATATTGGAGTCAGAAAACCCTGTTTCTATGGCAAGTTCTTCTTCATATGTCAAATCTAATAGGAACTTGGCTCCTGGTACTGGTTCATCTATCTCTTCAGTTGATGATCTGGATTCAAGGTTTCTCAATCGGAATTTACCCATTTTGTCACCCTCCCCGGCTCTACCAGCTTTTGTACTTGAGCCTAGTACATATAACCCTTGGTCATTCTCTGAGGGGTTGTCAATAGTAAGGTAGAGAATTATGCATCCCTCCCTGGAGCAGTGCGTGGCAGGGATGGGCAGGCCTGGAAAGGCTCTCTGGCCTTTAGAAGGGGCTTTGGTCAGGGTCATGCGGGATAATAGACTGGCTCCCCACTTGTCCCTTCTAAGGCTGGGATTGGTCGATAACCCCAATCGTGTTCACCGGTGTTCCATCCAACAAGTGCCCAATCCTCACAGTTTGACCCTTCCCCCCTTTCAGCTGTGGTGACACAGATGAATTGAGTGCCTAACCAAATATCGAACTGTCCCATGGGGCCTGGGCAGTCTACTATGAGGCAATAGTCAAATTGATATGTTACCCTGGGGGTGGAAACATTATACCAGAAAGTCACCATACCCTCCTCATGAGTGATTGTCCCTTGGAGGCTGACTACTGGTTGAAATAATTAAAGGATAAGTATCAGGCGGACGAAGAGTGGCAGTCGCCACTGGCCTCTGGATCTGGGACCTTCTTGCAGTGTGAAGCGTGGATCCATGTTGGCTTGCCTTCAAGCTTAACAGCTGTGGTAGTAGTCAGCAGGACCTGGTACGGGCCGTCGTATCTGGGTTCCAGGGTACGTCGGTTGAATCTCTTAGTGAGGATCCAATCACCGGGCTGGATCTGGTGGGTTCCTTCTAAGTCCTGTGGATCTGGGATGGATGAAAAAACTCGAGAATGTATTTTAGTTAAGTGCTTGGTTAATTCAATCACAAACTTAGTCAAAGTGTCATACTGCATAGACAACTGTTGTGGGAAATACAGTCCTAGTCTTGGAGCACTACCAAACAGGATCTCGTATGGACTAAGCTTGGTGGGACCAGCTGGTGTATGTCTGATACTGAACAGTACAAGGGGAAGACTCTCATGCCATGGTCTCCCTGTCTCCTGTGCAGCCTTTAGCATTTTACACTTCAGTGTTCCATTCATCCTCTCAACCTTGCCACTGCTCTGCGGGTGATATGGAGTATGTAGGGCCAACTCGGTCCCGAGGGCCTCCCATATCTCCTTTGTGAGATTGGCTGTGAATGTGGGCCCTTGATCACTTTCTATGGTCTCTGGGAGCCCATACCTGCACACTATCTTGGAGAGAAGCTTCCTAGCAGTGGTCTTTGCCGATTGGTTCTTGATCGGGAAAGCTTCTGGCCATCCCGAGAATATGTCTATCACCACTAAGGCATACTCAAAACCCCCTGAGTGTGGCATTTGTATGTGATCTACCTGTATGCGCTGGAAAGGGTACAGGGGTCTGGGTGTGCATTTCTGGGGTGTCTTTTCTGTTTTCCCTGGATTGCATCGGGCACAGATAAGACATCCTTTTGTGATGTTGGCGGCTACTGTTGAAAAGCCTGGTGCATGGTAGTACTGGCAAACAAGGTTGTGCATCTTGACTTTGGACTGGTGAGTTGTGCCATGGGCCCATTTGGCCACCATAGGGTAGAGGACTCTTGGTAGGCAGGGCTTTCCATTGGTCCTTCTCTTCTTTGGATGCTTGTTTCTGGAGTGTGGAGAGTGTCTTATCCCAGGGTTCCTTCTTTTCCTCTGCTTCTGAGTCCTTGAGAGAGAAAAGATGAGCTGCTTCTGTATCCAGTGGTAGTAAAGCTGCTTCTTTTGCTGTGACATCAGCCAGTCTGTTGCCCACTGCTTCTTTTGAAGTTCCTCCAGTGTGTGCTTTTACTTTTACCACCGCAACTCTTTCTGGCATCAATAAAGACTCCATTAATTCTTGTATGGCTTTGTGGTGTCCGACAGGCATTCCATTGGATGTGATGAAGTCTCTTGCCCTCCAGATTGGTCCATAGTCATGACAAACACCATGAGCGTACCGTGAGTCAGTGTATATTATGGCTGTGCATTGGGCAGACATCTTGCATGCTTCTGTCAAGGCTCGCAGTTCTGTTTCCTGGGCAGAGACGGATGGGGGTAATGGTTGTGCTAGTAGCACAGTATCTTTTATGACTACTGCCATACTCGTGTGAAACCGGCCTTCTTGGTCTGCATACCGTGATCCATCCACAAAGAGCGTCAGGTCAGGATTTTCCAAAGGCATGTCAGTGACTGAGTCAAAACCGGAGGTTTCCTGTCTCATCAGAGCGAGACAATCATGCTGGGCCATTTCAGAGTCGACTACCACTTCCACTGATGTGTCAGAGATGTGGTCTTCACCCTCTTCTCCCCCTGGCAGGGGTAGGAGAGTAGCTGGGTTAACGATAGCACACCTGGAGATGGTAACGTTGTCTGGAAGCAAAAGGGAGCATTGGAGAGGTAAGTGAGGGGCTGCAGACAGGTGCTTTGGCTGTGTCTGAGCCAGGATGGCAGTAATGTCATGAGGTGCCATGATCTTCAGTTGGTAACCCAGTATGACATCAAATGTCTTGTCCAGGAGTAGGTGGGTTGCAAACACAGCTCTCATGCAAGTTGGGGCCCCACGGGCCACTGGGTCCAGTCTGGCAGAGTAATACCCAAGAGGGCGTTGTCTACCTCCATGGAGCTGCATCAGGGCTCCAGTTGCATGGCCTTCTTTCTCCATGACGAACAGGCAGAATAGCTTGTTGTAGTCTGGTAGTCCTAGGGCCGGTGAGGATGTGATGGCAGTCTTTAGCATGTAGAATCCATCAATGCCTTCCTTGGTCAGGCTCAAGGGATCTACCTTGAGGCAGTCATACAGAAGTTGCATGTGCAGAGAGGCATCAAGGATCCAGGGACGGCAGTAGGAGACAAGGCCATGGAAGGTCTGCAGCTGTGGGGGCTGGGTTGGCAGGGGTATATTCTGCACAGCTGCTTTCCTGTCCTCAGTCAGGTGTTTGGTTTGGTGGGAAATGCAGTGTCCCAAAAATACAACTTTCTCCTTGCAGAACTGTAGTTTGTCCTTCGATGACTTGCATTCATTATGTGCCAGGAACTGTAGTAAGGAGATGGACTCTGTCTGAGCTTCTGTCAGAGTGTTATCACAGAGGAGGAGGTCATCCACATATTGTAGGAGAATGACCGTGGGATGTGTCATCTTCCAGGGGTCCAAGACAGTCATCATGGCTTGGGTGAACATAGAGGGGCTGTTTTGTGCCCCTAGAGGCTTCACAGTCCAGGCATATTGCCGATCCTCATGTGTGAAAGCAAACAGATACTAGCAATCAGGATGTAGGGGCACACTGAAAAAGGCATTTGCTAGGTCAATCACTGTGAACCACTTGGAGGTGGGTGGGATTGAGGAAAGCAGTGTGTGTGGATTAGGCACAATTGGTGTGTTCAGTACTGTGGCTTCATTGATAGCGCGTAAATCATGTACCATGCGGAACTTAGTAGGTTGTCCCTTAGGTGTTTTCTTCTTTACTGGAAAGAGAGGAGTATTGCAGGGTGACTTGGTGGGTGTGATGGCTCCATTTTCTATGTAGATTTTCAGTTGCTGTGAAATAGCAACAGATTGTGAGATGGAGAGCGGATACTGTGGTTTCCTGGGCAACAGTGCTCCTGGTTTCAATTCTACCTTTACGGGGGGAACCTTGAGTCTGCCAATGTCTTCTTGGCCTCATGCCCATAGCGAATCTGGGATCATTGCCATAAATTCAGGTTCTACCTGATCCATGGGCACGCCCTGGTCATTGCACTGCAGAGAGAAAAAAGCATATAATTCTGCTGAGTGATCATAAGAAAATGGAGTCCTAAGAGTCACTGTCCCGCCTTCGTGAAACAGAATATTAGCTGGAAATTTTGACAGCAGATCTGACCCTAGCAGATTGACGGGGCAGGTGGATGAGACTACTAATTGGGACAACATGGTTTGTGTTGGCTGGAGGCTTACATGGAGGGGTCTGGTCATTGGTGTGTACCGAGTATTTCCATCCACCCCCACACAAGGCACTACTTCATCTGTGAGACAGTCTGGGTCTGGTAAGTCAATGTTCCTAATTACACTTCTGGCTGCACCGGTATCCACCAGGAAATTGAGGGGTCTGCCCTCAACCTCTAACTGGATAGTAGGTGTTGGTCCACTCGGTTGTTTTGTGGAGTGCATGAGTAATGGGGTGGTCCCTGGGTGTGCTGTCGCTGTTCTGGCCCTCTCCTGAGTGGAGCTGATCTGCAGTTCCTTTTTAGGTGTCCTACTTTCCCACAGTTGAAGCAGGCACCCTTAGGTCTCTGTGGTCTGAGGTTGCCCTGGGACGGGTCCTGAAACAACAGAAGGGTAGTACGGGGTTTAGCTGGCTGATTTAACTCTAATCCTTTTGCTACTGTATGTAGTACTTCTGATTCTAGCCTGCGGTATTTTGGCCTGGTGGTCTGTGTACTGGTTCTCTGAGACCCTGCACAAAGGCCTGCACGCAAATTTGGTGGTGGACTTTGTCCAGGAGATCAAATCCTAAATCAGTAAACATTTGGTTTAACCTGTGGTAATATTTTTCCATGGATTCGCCTTTCTCTTGCATTGTATCATGAAAGGAAGTGGCTTGATCTATTTGACAGTCCTTGGCCCAGAGCTGGAGCTTTTCTAGGAAGTCCTCCCCAGATGGTAAGGAGTGATAATACTCAGGCATTCCACTTATGGGTCTCAGAGCTGGTTCCATTACGGGCCAAAATGAATCAACTGCTTTGATCTCAACCAACCCAATCAAATCTATCCATGAGGCTGCATGGGTTTTGTGTATGTGACTCATTTTCCTATAGAAAGGCATATGATGCCCTTCTGGGTCAGGTAAGCTGTTAACTAGAGTGGCAGCTTCCTGTGGTTTCCAGCTCACATATCGGGTGCTGCGTCTGGAAGGAATTAAAATGTAATTGGTGGGAGCTATATGCCTAGTTTGGCGTGGGTAGAAACCATCTATATATTCAGACCTATCTGGGGGACTGCTATCTACGTACATAGGCAAAGACCTCCTTCCTAAATTGCCTGACGCTGCTATACTGCTGCTTGTGTCTGCATCCTGCGGTAAAGATGTGGTTGTGGGGAAACAGGTTTCTAGTTTTTCCTCCTTATCCTCTCCCTCAGTTTCACTGTGCTCACCATTTGTATATATGCCAGTATGCCAGATACTGCAGGAGCTAAAATGGCTGCTGGATGATGTGTGCCCTTACATGAAATGGCTACTGGTATAGGTGTGGGTGTAACTGTGGGTGTGGCCTGCCTCAAGACAGCCTCTGGGACATGGGGTGTGCCATCTGCATTAAGGACTGGGTAGAAGGAAGTAGATTTGTGTGGGCGCGGTACCCCACAAACGGCACATGTGTCCCTCCAATCTGGGTTCTGATTTTGGCAGACTGCACATGTCCACCCCTCTGGGGAATACGGAGGTGGTTTGTGCAGTGCAGGTGCAGCTGCCAAAGCCAGAGTCATTTTATCAAGAGGTGGCTTATACGTTTATTCACCAGTGGCAGAATCACATTCTTCAACCCACATCTGTCTCTTAATTTCTCTCGCTGTCCTATACCACGCCTCATAATCCCTCAAAATATTATTATCCCGTAACAGTCCTTTCTTAGTGATTAACATACTTTTCCATTCTATCTCATCAAGTCTCCCTCCTCGGGTTGTAGACCCCGTAAGTTTCAGGAGGAGCTTCGCATTTTTAACATACTGTTTGCCTTCTCTTTGTGCCACTACCTCTTGAGCAGAAAAATAATTAGTCTTAGACTCGCTGTGACCCATGTTTATAACTTAATTTTCAACCACTGTATTTTTAACAGAAATCTCATAAACTTTTAGATTGCCGTTATTATAAATACACCTGAAGGGTTACTGTGCATGTGTGTATATTATAAAACAACTTATTACACTCTATATAATATAATATTATACCCTCCGGACTGAATACAGATAGTTTAGTGTGATTGTTAAACACTTTGAATTCAGGAAATGCAGCTGAAGTAGCAGTCTAACCAGTATAACCAGTATGGCAGTATATTGAGTATGAGAGCTGCGGACAGGCGTGTCTCAATAATACATCAATTCTACAAAACATGAAAACCATTATGAATAGCAATACAATAATCAATGTATTCCTTATCTCTTTCACTGTTCTTTTTTACCAAGGCAACTAGAGCTTTTTTTTTGTCACTTTAGCTGTAGTAAATAGTGGTAATCAACTTTAGATGGGTGGTTGATATTTCAGCAGAGGGGGGGAAATAGTTATCAGTTATCGCCTCTTTCCTTAAAACTATATATGCCATGTCATTAATGTCACCGGGCCCAGTTTATACCGTGGGCGTATGGCCGGACGTGAGCACCTATATGTGTATATATATATATATAACTTCTTCGACCGTCTAAGGTCGGAACCAGGGTGATTACCCCATGAAAACACCCCTTTTGCACTCTGCTCTGTATTTCTCTAGTAGCCCTAGTGCAGTATGAAATAGCTTTTAACAGATACTAGACAGAGTCTAAACACACCCTCCAAATTGGTTAGACCGGACAATCCACACAGATACAGACAATTAAGGAATTATATATCTGACCGGGTCCACAGGCTCAGGACTTTCAAATGTGGTCAGTTAAGGGTTCAAAGAAGACAGCCAACTATCTCCTCCCAGCCGGACGTGAATACAGAAGGGTTGGTAAGATGATATATTTTCTCACCTGGTCTCGAGCTGCAGCCTCGTCCCGCTGAAAAGACGTCTGTCCTGGGGGAGATTTTGTTGCGGCTGTGATCGTCTGGTATCGTCCTGAGCCCCGCTGTTTGAGCGCTACCTGTTGATTTCTATGGATTCTGCCACACTAGGGTGTGGCCCATCTTAATTGTCTGTGGCCGAATTGAATCTCTGGGAGAGATGGTACGTGCACAGAGAAAAGAATACACAAGACAAGGTGTATCATGTCAAATGATTCTTCTCTATCTTTAATCCGAGATGTACAGTTTTTATAACAGAAATCGAGCTGTCTCATTGTGTTACAACATGGGTTCTTTTCCAAATTACTGTTTACCCCAAATAGCAAATTAGTATTGATCTCATATGTCCTATATCTGCTACATAATCATTATGCACATAAGTATCGCTTTCTAGCCCGGGCCACCCTAGTCCACCCAGTCCACCCAGTTTCGCTGAAGCCTAGGTGGGTTATACAATACATAAATAATTCTCAGAAATTAAGAAGCACCTTAAAGCTACATGATTCTTAAAGCTATATGATTCTAATATTTGAGCAAAGCGTCCATATAGTGGTACAATTTTTGATTCTTGTATATATTCATATATTCATATGCCATATATTCTCCCCTTAACAGCGGCAGCTCACGAAACACGGCATAAGGTGGCTAATAAAGTCATTAGAATGGGGGATACTCATAGTGCCAGTTCATCAGCTAGTGATGAAGGCAGGCACAGGGAAGCAGGTGATGGACAGCAAGGGGCCATACAGCAACAAGGCAGAGGCCAGTTGTTAGGGGATGGTGTTAGGAGGGGAGAAAAAGAAAATAATCAGCAGCCGGTCCCTACGCCTCTCATTGTGGACGCAGTGCTATCGCAGCCTGGCCCTACACAAATGCCACTAAATGTGCAGACGAATTTGCCCCCTTTGCCTAGGGCTTTGCAGGCTTTTTTACTCCCTCCAGAAATGGTGGCAGCCGGTTCTGGAATTACCTCACAGGTAGCCGGGGCGGTGTTGTCACTGGCACGGAATCAGTAACAGTCGGGTGTAAACATAGAGGATATGACAACCAATTTATCTTTGTTCAGCAATTTGGGAGCATGGGCTATATCACAGCAGCAGGGTCTGCTTTCGGCCTCCTCAGGGGGTGTAGTTCCTTCATCCTCAGCTCCTATGGGAATTTCTGTTGAACCTCTAAGTCGCAGGGGTGAAGTGAGAAGATGTAGCAGAGCGTCGTCCTCCTCCTCTGATTCAGGAAAAGGGAATGTTAGATGTCATAGTCGGCACAGCCATCGTAGGAAGAGGAGATCTGTGTCCAGGTGCAGTCACCAGTCAAGGTCTTCTTGGCATCTTCATCTGGTTCGCGAGGAAGGAGTCGTGCATCAACTCGTCATTCAGCTGATATACAAAGGGAGCAGCAGGGAGTGCACAGTGAAGTGGTTGAAGTTCCATCGGGAATTCCGGTTACAGAGGTATTGAGCGGTGAGTTTAATTATACGGGAGCCTGGGGGGTGGAGGTGACAGATTCATGATGATGGATAACTTGAGGAGCATTTTGGGGGTGAAATATTGGTTGTGAACCCTAAAATAATATCTCAATTTAAAGGTTCCAATCCTTCTCTTCCTGATGCAAGATCTGATATTCACAGGGGTGCATTTTACTGTGTGGTAGCCCCTTTGGGTTCGCATTTGGAACAGGAGACCTTGGAAGAAATTTGGGCAAATGAATATGTAGATATTTGGACTCTTGTTTCTACAGAGCAAAATACAGTTGATCATGAGCGGCGACAAAATGACAGGGTTTTTG
Organism: Dendrobates tinctorius; assembly: GCF_039654945.1. Lineage (NCBI taxonomy): Eukaryota > Metazoa > Chordata > Amphibia > Anura > Dendrobatidae > Dendrobates > Dendrobates tinctorius. The sequence goes on from NW_027361797.1 coordinate 8,017,865, forward strand.
AACACCGGCAGAAAGTGGCAAAAACTATTAATTGGCTGCAAGCTTTCTTTGTTTTAGGCAGTGTTATGGGAAGAAAGCACTCCAAGCTTTGTTGTGAATTGTTTTTATATATGAATACAATTTATAATTCATATAAGAAGCATGGCGGGACAGCGTGGTGGAGGTATGATGAAGATTTTTGTCGGAGACTTGCCATTAACCCGCAGTTGGGTTGGGGGGTTAAAGCCATGGATTCATGGTTACAGCTCATGATGTCGCAGAGGAGTAGTCAGTCCTTTCATTACGGGGCCCCTAGCCAGCAGTAAGACTCGGGGCCAATTGGAGTGTGGAGACCAGGTACCTGCTGGCTGTTTAACAATGGTCATTGCAGGTTCTATGAATTGTGCAAATATAAGCACGAGTGTTCAACTTGTGGAGGTTCGCATGCAGTCCCAAAGTGTCTGCGGAGTAACACAAAAGGTGGTGTTGGCAGAAGAGCAGCATAGCATGAAATTAAGGACTCTGGTGAAAATTAGCGTGATGGAGCCATGGTTAAGCAGGTACCCCAATGAAGTGGCTGCAGTGCAGTTGAGAGTAGGTTTCAAGTATGGTTTTTTCATTCCTTTCAAGTTTTCCAAAGTTTCATCGTTTTCGTCAAATTTGAAATCAGCAAGGAAGCTTCCTTTAGTTTTGTTATCAAAAATAAAAAAGGAGGTGTCTCTGGGTCGTATGGAGGGGCCATTTAATTCCCCCCCTTTTTTCTAACTTCAGGGTGTCCCCTTTGTGTATTGTTCCCAAAAAGGAGCCTGGGGAATTCAGGCACATTAATCAATTGTCGCAGCCCAAAGGCTCGTCAGTAAATGATGGGATTAGTGCTGAGGAATCATCAGTGGTATATGCTTCTTGTGATGGAGCGATAGTTTTGGTACGTCAGGCAGGGCATGGGGCATTATTTGCCAAATCAGACATTGCATCGACCTTTCGCCTGCTAATTGTTCACCCGGATGGTCATCATTTATTGGGATGCTGTGTAGATGGAAAATATTATTATTAGAGTTGAGCAAAAAAAGTCGCCGACTTTCGCTAAAGTCGGGTTTCGCCGATCAAAACCCGACCATAGCGTGAGGTCAGCCATGCGGTCGCTGACCCGAGCGCCAAAGTCGCGTTTCCCATAATGCTTCCAGCGCCTTTTCTCAGCCAATGATCAAGGACGCACACTGTGGGCAATGCGATGACATGGGCAGCGGCCACCACCATCTTAGAGAATGGCATTCAAGTGATTGGCTTGCTTTGTGTGGCGTCACAGTGGCTATAAAAGCCCTGACCGCTGACCGCCATTTTACTTCTGCCGATGTTAGAATAGGAAGAGGTTGCTGCCGCTGTTTATCAATAGGGAGAGTGTTAGGCAGGAAAGAAAAAAAAATCTGTGCTTCTGCTGATAGCGATTTTCACTGTACAGTTAGTGTGGAGTGACAGGGGAGGATTTTTTTGTGTGCAGCAGCACTGGTGGTTATTAGGCTGCCTTATTAGGCTACCTGATAGCTGCATTGCTTTGTGCACACTGCTGTGCAGACTGCTTTTTTCAAAGCACTCCAACTTTTATTCTTTTTTTTCTGCACAGTTACCAAGCATTCATTTTTTCACACACCATATAGAGGTGTACGCTCCTCACACACTACCGTGTACCGGCTGGTATCACGGACAAATACATGCTATCTGTGTGTGACTCCGGAAACAAATTGATGGAGATTTACATTTTTCCATACATACACCGTATAGAGCTGTCCGCTTCTCAAACAGTATTGTATATCTGCTGTTTGGATTATGGCCAAATCTATACAGAGACAGCGTGTGTGTGAGACTCCAGAAATACATATACGGACATTTCCATTTTTCCATACATCGTATAGAGTTGTCGCTTCTCAAACAGTTTCGTATATCTGCTGTTTGGATTACGGTCAAATCTATACAGAGACAGCGTGTGTGTTTGAGTCCGTAAATACATATACAGACATTTCCATTTTTTCATACACCGTATAGCGCTGTCCGATTCTCAAACAGTATCGTATATCTGCTGTTTGGTCTACGGTCAAATCTATGCAGAGACATTGTGTGGGTGTGAGTCCGTTAATACATATATGGACATTTCCATTTTTCCATACACCGTATAGAGCTGTCCGCTTCTCAAACAGTTTCGTATATCTGCCTTTTGGATTACGGTCAAATCTATACAGAGACAGCGCGTGTGTGACTACGGGAAAAATAGATGGAGATTTTAAAAATTTCCATACATACACCGTATAGAGCTAATAATGAAAAAGTTTCCATCTTCCAATTATACAAAAATGCATTCAAGGCATAAGAACAAGGATAAACGGACATGCCCCATCACAGCGGAAAGACACAGCTGAGCTAAATGACACATGCCGCTCCAGTGATTCTGTTGATCTGCCATGCTGTTTCAAAATAGAAGTGTGGATGTGGATTTAGTCCACCTTCCCCATTCGTACACCTGATTATTCTGATAGACATTAACGTCACATTGGAATTTGCTCTTTAAGCGCTTAAAGAAATTAAAAACATGTCTCAAATTACTATAAAAAAAAGCTGATGAGGGTGGCCTGACAGTTGTAATGGATACAGAAGTGAACAACGACAGAGCAAAGTCCAGCAATAACGTGAGCAATCCAGGATGCTGTTAAAAACGAATCGAATTGATTCTGGACCGTGAAGAAGGCGGGTTTTACCGCTGAAACGCGTAGTCCTATCTGCACTACTTTCCTGCGTTATTGCTGTTTTGAACTGCTTGGACCATTGTATTTTAATGGATTTGTGAATAAAAAGAAAGACAAAAAATTTTTTAACAGCATCCTGGATTGCTCACATTATTGCTGGACTTTGCTCTGTCGTTGTTCACATTTGTATGGATGGACTCCTACATCCAGATCCGGGCACAACGGAGTTAACCTGGTCAGCTGAGGTCCCAGGTGGTTCACAAGAGTGAGCTGGTCTACATTGTTGGATTAATGGATACAGAAGTATATCAACAACAAATTGAAAGCCTGATAAAGATGATTCTACCTATGTTCGATTAGCCGCAGATCCTACAAATAAATTCCAACAGGAATTATTTAGATTTGTTGATGAGGGATTTGCACTTGGGGTATTAACTAAAAGTCAATCTGAATACATTAAAGTTGAACACCCAGTGGTTCCAATTTTGTACGGTTTGCCAAAAGTGCATAAAAATGTGAATCCTCCCCCAATGCGCCCAATAGTATCGGGCATTGGTTCCCTTATGGAACATTTAAGTCATTGGCTTGACTCCCTTTACAGCCCCTGTGCATTCGCAGGTTTTCTGAGGGATTCAAAAGAAGTTTTTAATCAATTGTCTAAAATCATATGGGAAAAAAACTTTCACTGGTTAGGATGTGACATTATTTCTTTGTACACATCCATACCGCAACATATCATGATCGAAGCGGTTCAATTCCATCTGGATAAATATAGTGATTGTTCCAAGGATTTAAGTGACTACATCATTTTGGCAATTTGTTTTATTTCAAAGCACAATTATTTTTTGTTCAGCCATCATTATTATCTCCAGTGTAAGGGAGTACCAATGGGGGGGAAAACACTCACCTTCCATCGCTAATTTGGTTATGGCATATTGGGAACAAAGATTTTTATATCCTGTAGAGAATGTGTTTGTGCCCGACATTTTCTGGTATGGCAGATACATTGATGACGCTCTTTATTTGGGGGGCGATGTGTCTGCCATACCGGAATTTGTTGGGTATTTAAACAATAATGATTGCAACTTGCGTTTTACTTATCAGTTGAATTCCACCTGTATTTCTTTTTTAGATTTGAAATTACAAAGTATTCCTGGCTCTCCCATCATTACTTCTACACATTGTAAGCTACTTGCGGGGAATAATATCTTACATGCCAGGAGTAATCATCCCCAGCATACTATAAAAGCAATTCCGGTGGGGGAACTTACCAGAATTACCAGAAACTGTAGTGACACATTGATGCTGACACAAGAAATTCATTCTTGTTGTTATAAACTCAAAAAAGAGGTTATCCTCATTGGGCATTGGATCGAGCTAAAAAAATTGTGAATAATAAAAATAGAGAGGATTTATTGAATTCGCAAAAAATATGTGGTCATAATAGTATGGATAATACAAAAAATAAAAAATTGGTGTGTTCCATTAATTTTAGTCCACAATTTAATGCCACTTAACAAATTATTTGTAAAAATATAGGAATTTTACATGCGGATGATACTCTGTCAGCTATTTTGTCAGAGGGTTGCTATATAGTGGCTAAAAAAGCAGCCACATTAGGTAATATAGTTTCTCCCAGTTTTTCAGATGTGTAAAGCAATAAACGCACCTGGCTACAATTTATCAACTGCAATACTAAGAATGTTGTATATATAATCATGTGCACAGATTGCAAACTGAATTATGTGGGTTGTACCACAAGAAAGTTAAAAATAAGAATTTCTGAACACATAACTGACATCATTTCTCTTGGCAGCTCCAATCGGAATATATCTTTTGCCTCCAAACATTTTATTTTCCAACAACAAAGAAATATATCTTTGCTTCAAGTGATGTGAATTGAGAAAGTATGTGTTCCTTTGAGAGGCGGTGATCTTAAAAGACGCCTTATGCTGAGAGAAGCTTTCTGGATGTTTCAGCTTAAAACCTGTGTCCCAATGGATTGAATGCACGCAAAGAGATTATGTTTCAGTATTGATATACACATATATTTTTTTTTTCTCTTTGTTGCACATTGGAAGTGCTCATGTATATATTTTGCCATACCTGGTAATAAATCTTATATTAGATTATTTTTAACTATTGCTTGTTTTTTGTTTTGTTTTGATTTTTTTGGTATGTAATTTTATTGTGATTATACACCATGTGTGTTGTAACTTGATTGGTGGGTGGCAGTATATATCTCCCATTATGTTCACCCCAAAGCAGCTTGAAAAAGAACATATTGTTCGATATGCATTGCTCTGTCTTTCCGCTATGATGGGGCATGTCCGTTTATCTTGTTCTTATGCCTTGAATAAATTTTTGTATAATTGGAAGCTGGAAACTTTTTCATTATTGATTTACTCCACGTGTGGCTTCACGAAATATCCGAGCTTCCACGCACCACTACTAGCCAAGACAGCAGGTGAGCTGGTTACCTTTAGTTTTTGACCATATAGAGCTGTCCGCTTCTCAAACAGTAACGTATATCTGCTGTTTGGATTACGGTCAAATCTATACAGAGACAGCGTGTGTGAGACTCCGGAAATACATATGCGGACATTTCCATTTTTCCATACACTGTATAGAGCTGTCCACTTCTCAAACAGTATCGTATATCTGCTGTTTGGATTACGGTCAAATCTATACAGAGACAGCGTGTGTGTGAGTCCATAAATACATATATGGACATTTCCATGTAGATTTTCATTTTTCCATACATACACCGTATAGAGCTGTATGCTCCTCACAAACTACCATGTACTGGCTGGTATCACAGACAAATGCATGCTATCTGTGTGTGACTCTGTAAAAAAATAGGCAGAGATTTTCACTTTTCCATACATACGGATAGAGCTGTCCGCTTCTGATACAGTACCGTATATCTGCTGTTTTGATTACGGTAAAATCCATACTGAGACAGCGTCTGTGTGTGACTACGGAAAAAAAATAGACTTAGATTTTCATTTTTCCATACATACACAGTTTAGAGCTGTCCACTTCTGATACAGTACAGTATATCTGCTGGGTGGATTGCGGTCAAATACATACTGGGAGAGCGTCTGTGTGTGACTCCGGAAACAAATATACAGAGATTGACATTTTCCCCAAAAACGTATACAGCTGTACACTTCTGATACAGTACAGTATATCTGCTGGTTGGATTAAGGTCAAATACATACTGGGAGAGCATCTGTGACTAATGAAATATATACGGAGATTTAACGTTTTCCCTACACCTTATACAGCTGTACGCTCCTCATAAAGTACAATATATGCTGTTATTTTGGTACATTTTCCCAAACATGAAGTATGGTGGAAGAGGCCGTGGATGTGGGTCGGGGGGCATCTGGTACTGATGGTGGTGGTGGTGCATCTGCTGGTTATGCCAAAAGCACAATAGCAGCTAAGGCAGGAAGGGTTGAGCCTGCAGCATTGTCAGGCACAAAAAGGGCTATAAGGTTCCCTTCTCTGGGAGTAAGTAAACCGCTTTTAAAGCCAGAGCATCAGGAACAGGTTTTGGCTTACATTGCCGAAAATGGTGTGAATTCGCTTTCTGGCCTACCTCTGCTGAAAGTGGTGGAGCTGGTTAGGTTGACGGAGGGGTTGCGGGTTCTCTTTCTGGGCTAGCTCTGGTGGTTACTGGAGGGAATGGAGATGATCTGATTAACAGAGGCTTGCCACCTGATAATGTGGATGACGATTGGAGATCTGGGGTTTCAGACTGGATTTAAGACAGCCGACTCCCTCTATCCCTGCTTGTGATTTTTACCTGCCTCCTGAGGTCTTAGCTTCCAGCTCAGTCCCTGCATGCTCAGCTAAGTGTTCTTTTGCTATTATGTTCACATTTCATCTGGTTTTGTCTATTTCAGTTTTGTGTGGGTCAGCCAGCTCTGGCTGGAGCTGTGCTTAAACACCATTCATATGTTACTGCTTGTGCCAGTTTATTTTTGTCCCTTATTAGATTGGCCTCTTTTTGCTCTGCTTTCAGAATATACCAGAGTGCTGATATAGTGGGCGAAGTCGTGCGACTTCAGTATTTTTGCATCAGACGTGTTGGACCTTTTTGCAGGGTTTTTGCGTGATTGCAGACAGTGTCTTTCCTTTCCTGTCCTGTCTAGTCAGTGTGGACCCCATTGCTTGCTCAGTCTATTTTCCTACCTTCGTTTGTGTTTTCATCTTTTCTCACTGACAATATATGTTTGGGGGCTATCTATTCCTTTGGGGTCTGCTCTGGGGCAATTTCGATTTCCCCTTTCTTGCTTTTGGCTTGGTTAGCTCTCTGGCTGTGCTGAGGCGTCTTGGATCATCGTAGGCACGCTCCACTGCTACTGATAGTTGTGTGGATAAGATCAGGGGTCTGCAATCCGCTTAGTTACCAACCTCTCTGGCTTTCTGTGGCTTAGCTTGGGCTTGCTCTCCTCCTCGGTGACCCAATTCATAACATGAAACAGTCTCCAGCTCTATTGCCTCCTCTTCTGAAGTTTCAAAAACTGCAAGCACTGAGTCGTTAGTGCATTCTTCTGGTCAGGAACAACACCTTTCCTTGTGTCCTTCACCCACACCAAAAGTGAAAGATGCAGCAGGCCACACTTCAGATTACTCCATGGAGCTCTTTTCACATACCATGCCTGTATTATCAAGTCAAATCCTGAATTCCCCAGTCCAAGATGAATCTGACATGGAGTGCACTGATGCACAGCCACTGCTAGATGATTCTGCTCATATATTGACCCAGAGCACTACATTTCCCTCGAAGTCTACAGTCAGAATCAGACCCTGATGAAACTTAGGTGCCCCTTCCCGCATACTATACCACCTTATACGGTGACACAGAGGAAAGTGCAAATGAAATTGAAGAGGAGGTGATGGATGACCCAGTTGTTGACCCGGATTGGCATCCACTGGGGGAAGAGGGTGCCGCTGGCAATAGCTCAGAAGAGGAGAAGGATTCGCAGCAGGCATCGACATAACAGCAGCGGTTATCTGGCAGGCCCGTAGCTGTCCAAAAACCTAGTAAAAGAAGCAAAAGAGTTGCAGGACAGCTTGGCCAGAAGGTCAAATTAGCACAGCGTGCAAGCCCTGAAAATTTATACCGTAGCTGTCCAAAATCCAATTGATGAGGCAAAGGTTATCTGTAAGAAGTGCGGAAGGACCTTTAGTCGAGGGAAAAATCTCTGAAATTTGAATACCAGTTGCATGCTTAGACATTTAACCACAATGCACTTGCAAGCGTGGATGGACTACAAAACCTCAGGTAGCACATGTGTACCTACTCCGACTGAAGGTAGCCAGCATCGCTCCATCGCTTCCCCCACTGTAAGCCCACCGGTAAGCACACCACCAGCAAGAAATGTTGAGGTGTCATCGCAAGGCCAAAGCAGTCAGGGAATCACAATGTTTTTGCAACAAAAGACTGAATCTAGGCCATCACCACCACCACCATCACCAACCCCCTCTCAGTCTGTCGGGTCCACCGCTAGTTCCCCCATATGCAGCTCTCGAATCCAGCTCATCCTACCAGACACACTGAGTAGGACAACAAAGTACTCATCCTCTCATCCGCGTACACTGGCTTTGAACGCCTACATTGCCAAACTGATCTCATTAGAGATGATGCCCTTCTGTTTGGTTGAAAGCGAAGCATTCCGAGAGCTCATGGCCTAAGCTGTCCCATGCTATGACCTACCCAGTCGGCACTTCTTTTCTCGAAAAGCCATCCCTGCAAACCACCAGCATGTGAAAGACCACATTGTCCATGCACTCAAACAATCAGTGAGTGGAAAGGTGCACTGTTATGAATGGGTCACCGAGGAGGAAAAAAACCTAAACATGCTAAGCCCAGAAAAACCACAGAGGTTGGTAACTATGCAGATTGCAGATCCCTGATCCTACCACACAACTAGCAGCAGCCATGGAGCGTGCCTACGATGAACCTAGATGCCTCGTCACGGCTGGAGGACTAAATAAGCCTAAAGCAAGAAAAGGGAAATGTTATGAGCTCATTTTGTCCTTCACCTTTGATGTCCAGTGAACTCCCTCTGCTGGTGAAAGGAGGTAGTAAAATTGATTTGGATGGGAAAAACCTGTCATCTGAACAGGTGGAGTGTGATTGGACATCCGGAATCTCTGAGTGGATATAAGGCCGCCGACGCCCTGCTGGGTTGATGGTGATCCTCTCTGCTCTGAGCTCTGGCCTCCAGTTTAGTCCTGTCTACTAAAGCTAAGTTTTTGCTCTGCTGTTGTTCTATGAGATTTTGTCTGGTTTACTTAGTGTTTGTGTTCAGCCAGCCCTGGTTGGGACTGGCTGAACTCTATTTTTTATTTCTGATCAGTTGATCTCTTTGCTCTGTTTTCAGAATATACCTGAGTGCTGATATAGTGATTTTGAAGTCTAGTGACTTCAGGGCCTTTTCTATCAGAGGTGTTGGACATTATTTTTGGCAGGGTTTTTGCGTGATTGCAGACAGTTGCTTTTCTTTCCTGTCCTATCTAGTTAGTGAGGGCCCCATTGTTTGCTCAGCCTGTCTTTCTGTCTGTGTCTTCATCTGTTTTCACCGTCAATACATGTTGGGGGCTGTCTATTGCTTTGGGGTCTGCTCTGGGGCAGTTTAGATTTCCCCTTTCTATCTTTAGGCTTATTTAGTTCTCCGGCTGTGAACGAGGTGTCTAGGACCACCGTAGAAACACCCCACGGCTACTGTTAGGTGTTGTGAATAGGATCAGGGGTCTGCAATCCGCTAGCTACCAACCTCTCCGGTTTTCTGGACTTAGCTTGTATTTTTGTTTTTTCCTCCTCCGGTGACTCATTCATAACAGAATCACCAGCCATACCGCAGATTCTAGGGTACTCAATAGCAGGAAAAAATTGTAAAAAAAAAAAGTCTCAGAATTTTTTTTTTATGTATATTTTTTCCTCTTTTTTCTCTGGGGCCGAAGGAGGAATTTTCTTAATGGAGATCATGCAATTGTCTGATGGTGTGGAGCAGCTGGCTGCTGAAGTGCGGGGAATTTCTGCCTATCTTGCTCATTCACATGCTGCTGAACCAGAGATTCCTACTCCTGATGTGTTTTTTGGGGATCGGTCTAAATTTTTGAATTTTAGGAATAATTGTAAATTGTTTCTTGCCTTGAAGCCTAGCTCATCGGGGAGCTCTGAGCAGCAGGTTAAAATTGTCATCTCTTTGCTAGGTGGCGATCCCCAGGATTAGGCGTTGTCTTTGACACCTGATGACCCTATTCTAACTAATGTGGACGCATTTTTTCAAGCATTGGGGTTGTTGTATGATGAACCTAATGCTATTGATCAAGCTGAGAAAGCCCTGTTGGCATTGAGCCAGGGTCAGGATTCTGCAGAGTTATACTGTCAAAAATTCCAAAAGTGGGCGGTCCTTACTACCTGGAATGATGGTGCCTTGGCAGCTCTCATTCGGAAGGGTTTGTCAGAAACCGTAAAAGATACTATGGTGGGATTTCCTGTTCCCTCTGGTCTTGACGATTCTATGTCATTAGCCATTCAGGTTGATCGGTGTTTACGTGAACGTAAAAGTACACGAGAAATGTTGCCACCTGTTGAACAAATGTCTGAACCTATGCAATGTGATAGAGTTTTGTCTAGGGCGCAACATCAGGAGTTCAGAAGGCGTAATAAGCTGTGTTTTTCTGTGGAGATGCCTCTCATATGATTTCTGTCTGCACTAAACGAGAGAAACGTTTTGCACACACATTTACTGTGGGAGGTGTTCAACCTAAGTTTCTTCTGGCAATTACTCTGATCTGCTCCCTGTCCACATTTTCCGCTAAGGCTTTTGTGGATTCGGGAGCGGCTCTGAACCTGATGGACTTGGATTTTTCTAAACGTTGTGGGTTTCCTATGACACCTCTGCGGACGCCTATCCCTTTGAGGGGTATTGATACTACTCCTTTGGTGAAGAATAAACCTCAGTTTTGGACCCAGGTGGTAATGCGGGTCGCCCCAGACCATCAAGAAAATTGCAGATTTTTGGTGTTGCATAATTTGCATGATACCATTGTTCTGGGATTTCCCTGGTTGCAAATCCATAATCCAGTTTTGGATTGGAAATCTGTGTCTGTGGTGAGTTGGGGTTGTCAGTGTGCTCTTGGTGACGCTCCTGTTTTCTCCACCTCTCCCCAGTCGCATGATGTTCCTGACTATTTGGCTGATTTTTATAATGTATTTAGTGAGAATAAGTCTGCGTCTTTGCCTCCTTATAGGAGCTATGACTGCAATTGAGTTGAGCCCTGGGTGTAAATTTCCCAAGGGTTGACTTTTCAATTTATCTGTACCCGAGCACGAGGCTATGCGATCCTATATTAAGGAGTCATTGGAGAAGGGTCATATTAGACCATCCTCTTCTCCCTTGGGTGCTGGTTTTTTTTTCGTGGCCAAGAAAGATGGTTCATTAAGGCCTTGTATTGACTATCTTTCCCGCAACAAAATTACTGTTAAATATCAGTATCCGTTACACCTGATTTCTGATCTATTCTCCAGAGTTAAAGGTGCTTGCTGGTTTGCCAAGCTTGACCTCAGGGGGTGTATAATCTTATTCGCATTAAGCATGGGGATGAATGGAAGACGGCGTTTAATACTCCAGAGGGACATTTTGAGTACCTGGTGATGCCTTTTGGGCTCACGAATGCCCCTTCTGTCTTCCAGTGCTTCATGAATGATATTTTCCGGGACTTTGTGGATAAATTTTTGATCATCTATCTGGATGATATTTTGATGTTTTCCAGGGATTGTGACTCTCATGTGGAACATGTTTGGACTGTGTTGAAGGTCCTCCAGAAGTTTTTGGGTTTTGATAATTTCTATCGTAAATTTATAGGTAATTTTTCTGGTATTGTCAAACCACTGACTGATCTGACCAAAAAGGACGCTGATGTGCTGAATTGGTTTTCCTGAGGCTGTCTCAGCATTTCAGGAGCTTAAGCGGAGATTTACTTCAGCTCCGGTTTTATGGCAACCTGATGTCTCACTTCCATTTCAGGTGGAGGTAGATGTTTCTCAGATTGGTGCTGGAGCTGTTTTGTCCCAAACAGACCCTGTGACTTCTAAGATGAATCCCTGCGCCTTCTTTTCTCGAAAGTACTCCCCATCTGAACGCAACTATGACGAGTGGAATCGGGAATTGTTGGCAATGAAATGGGCATTTGAGGAGTGGAGACATTGGTTGGAGGGAGCTAGACAACAAGTTGTGGTCCTCACCGATCACAAGAATTTGATTTATCTGGAGTCGGCCAAACGCTTGAATCCTAGACAGGCTAGATGGGCCTTGTTTTTCACACATTTTAATTTTGTGGTCTCTTTTCTTCCGGGCACTAAGAGTGTTAAGGCAGACGCCCTTTCTAGGAGTTTCTTTGCCGATTCTCTTAATATGACAGAACCTACTACCATCCTAGGTGAGGGGGTAGTTCTTTCTGTCATTTCGCCCGATTTGTGACATGCCCTGGAGGAATTTCAGGATGATAAACCTGATCGTTGCCCTATGGGAAAATTGTATGTTCCTGACCAGTGGAGAAAGAGAGTGATGTCTGAAATTCATTGCTCTGCCTTGGCTGGTCATCCAGGTATTTTTGGTACCAGAGATTTGGTGAGTTGGTCCTTTTGGTGGCCTGCCTTATCTCATGATGTCAGGAATTTTGTACAGTCCTGTGGGACTTGTTCTCGGTCTAAACCCTGTTCTCCTTCTAGTTGGTTGCTGATGCCCCTGCCGGTGCCCAAGAGGCCATGGACCCATATCTCAATGGATTTTATTTCTGATCTTCCTGTCTCTCAGAGAATGACTGTTATCTGGGTGATTTGTGATAGATTTTCGAAGATGGTCCATCTTGTACCACTCCCAAAGTTGCCATCTTCTGCTGAATTGGTGCCCTTGTTTTTACAACAGGTGGTTCGGTTACATGGGATTCCTGAGAACATTGTGTCCAACAGAGGAGTTTAGTTTGTTTCTAGATTCTGGAAAGCCTTTCGTTCCAGTCTGGGAATTCAGTTATCCTTCTCCGTGTTTCATCCCCAGACCAATGGACAGACTGAGAGAACAAACCAGACCTAGAAGTCTTATTTAAGATGTTTTATATCTGCTGATCAGGATGATTGGGTCTCATTTTTGCCCTTGGCTGAATTCGTGCTGAACAATAGAGCTAGTTCTGCCACTTTGATGTCACCCTTTTTCTGTAATTTTGGGTTTCATCCTCGATTCTATTCAAGGCAAGTGGAATCTTCCTCCTGCCCCGGTGTGGACACTGTGGTTGAGAGAATGTAGCAGATATGGGACCAAGTGGTGGATAAGTTGTCACTCTCTCAGGAAAAGGCCCAGCGATTTTCCAACCGGCATAGGACCATTGGTAACCGGTTTAAAGTGGGTGATATGGTTTGGCTGTCGTCTAAGAATATTCCTATGAAGGTTGCATCTCCAAAATTTTAGCCAAGATTTATTGGACCTTATAAGATTTTAGAGATTCTTAACCCTGCTTCTTTTTGATTGGCCCTTCCAGTTACGTTCAAGATCCATAACGTATTTCACAAATCTCTGTTGAAGAGGTTTGTTGAGCCAGTGGTTCCTATGGCAGCACCTCCTGACCCTGTGTTGGTTGAAGGCAATGTGGAATATGAGGTAGAGAAAATATTGGATTCTCATTTGGTTAGACGGAGACTCCAGTATTTGGTCAAATGGGGAAGGGTTATGTCCAGGAGGATAATTCTTGGGTCTCTGCCTCTGATATTCATGCCAATAGATTCGTTCGTGCTTTTCACCGGGCCCATCCTGATCGGCCTGGTGGCGTGGATGAGGGTTCGGTGACCCCTCCTCAAGGCGGGTACTGTTGTGAGTTCATTTTCTGGTCTACCAGTCAGGCTCCCTCTGGTGGTAACAGGAGGTAGTGAGGCTGATTTAATCAGTAGAGATCTGCCACCTTTGCTAAACTTTGTGGTTTTTCCATGATGCCTCTGTGGACGTCTATTCCTTTGAGGGGTATTGATGCTCCTCCTTTGGTGGAGAATAAACCTCAGTTTTGGACCCAGGTGACAATGCGAGTTGCCCCAGACCACCAAGAAAATTGTAAATTTTTGGCGCTGCATAATTTGCATGATACTATTGTTCGATGTTTTCCCTGGTTGCAAACTCATAATCCAGTTTTGGATTGGAAATCTGGGTCTGTGGTGAGTTGGGGTTCTCAGTGTGTTCTTAGGGACGCTCCTGTTTTCTCCACCTCTCCTCAGTCTCATGATTTTCCTGATTATCTAGCTGATTTTTCTGATATATTTAGTGAGAGTAAGTCTGCATCTTTGCCTCCTCATAGGAGTTATGACTGTGCAATTGAGTTGATGCCTGGGTGTAAATTTCCCAAGGGTCGGCTTTTCAACTTATCAGTACCCGAACATGATGCTATGCGATCCTATATTAAGTAGTCGTTGGAGAAGGGTCATATTAGACCATCCTCGTCACCTTTAGGTGCTTGGTTTTTTTTTGTGGCCAAGAAAGATGGTTCATTAAGACCGTGTATCGATTATCGTTCCCTTAACAAGATGACGGTTAAATATCAGTACCCGTTACCTCTGATGTCTGATTTATTCTCCAGAGTTAAGAGTGCCTGCTGGTTTACTAAGCTTGACCTCAGGGGGGCGCATAATCTTATTCGCATCAAGCACGGGGATGAATGGAAGATGGCGTTTAATACTCCGGAGGGACATTTTGAGTACCTGGTGATGCCTATTGTGCTCACTAATGCCCCTTCTGTCTTCCAGTCCTTTATGAATGATATTTTCCGTGACTTTGTGGATAAGTTTTTGATCATCTACTGGATGATATTTTGATCTTTTCTAGTGATTGGGATTCTCATGTGGAACACGTCCGGACTTTGAGGGAGAATTCCCTGTTTGTTAAGGGATCGAAATTCCTCTTTGGTGTGCAGAGGATTTCATTTTTGGGATTTATCTTGTCTCCATCGACTATTGAAATGGACCCAGCCAAGGTACAGGCCATTTATGATTGGGTTCAGCCTACTTCTTTGAAGGCCCTCCAGAAGTTTTTGGGTTTTGCTAATTTTTATCGTAAATTTATAGCTAATTTTTTTGGTACTGCCAAACCATTGACTGATTTGACTAAGAAGGGTGCTGATGTGCTGAATTGGTCTCCAGAGGCTGTTTCTTCCTTTCAGGAGCTGAAGCGGAGGTTCACTTCTGCTCCGGTTTTGCGGCAACCTGATGTCTCACTCCCGTTTCAGGTAGAGGTGGACGCTTCTGAGATTGATGCAGGAGCTGTGTTGTCCCAAAAAGATCCGGTAACATCTAAAATGAATCCCTGTGCTTTCTTTTCCCGAAAGTTCTCCCCATCCGAACGCAACTATGATGTGGGGAATCGGGAACTGTTAGCCATGAAATGGGCATTTGAGGAGTGGAGACATTGGTTGGAGAGAGCTAAACATCAAGTCGTGGTCCTTACTGACCACAAGAATTTGATTTACCTTGAGTCGGCCAAACGCTTGAATCCTAGACAGGCTAGGTGGGCCTTGTTTTTCACATGTTTTGATTTTGTGGTCTCTTTTCTCCCGGGCACTAAGAATGTCAAGGCAGACGCCCTCTCTAGGAGTTTCTTTGCTGATTCTCCTATTGTGACCAAGCCTGCTACCATCTTAGGTGAGGGGGTAGTTCTTTCTGCCATCTCGCCCGATTTGAGACGTGCTCTGGAAGAGTTTCAGGAGGACAAACCTGAGCGTTGTCCCATTGGAAAATTGTATGTTCCTGACCAGTGGAGGAAGAGAGTAATGTCTGAAGTTCATTGCTCCACATTGGCTGGTCATCCAGGTATTTTTGGTACTAGAGATTTGGTGAGTTGGTCTTTTTGGTGGCCCGCCTTGTCTCGTGATGTCAGGAATTTTGTGCAGTCCTGTGGGACTTGCTCCCGGTCTAAACCTTGTTCTCGCTCTAGTGGGTTGTTGATGCCTTTGCCAGTGCCCAGGAGGCCATGGACCCATATTTCAATGGATTTTAATTCTGATATGCCTGTCTCTCAGAGAATGACTGTTATTTGGGTGATTTGTGACAGATTCTCTAAGATGGTCCATCTTGTACCATTCCCTAAGTTGCCATCTTCCTCAGAGTTGGTGTCCTTGTTTTTGCAACAGGTGGTTCGCTTGCATGGGATTCCTAAGAATATTGTGTCTGACAGAGGAATTCAGTTTGTTTCTAGATTTTGGAGGACTTTTTGTTCCAAGCTGGGAATTCAGTTGTCCTTCTCCTCTGCGTTTCACCCTCAGACCAATGGGCAGACGGAGAGAACAAACCAGACCTTGGAGTCGTATTTGAGATGTTTTATTTCTGCTGATCAGGATGATTGGGTTTCATTTTTGCCCTTGGCCGAATTTGCTTTAAATAATAGAGCTAGTTCTGCCACTTTGATGTCTCCTTTTTTTTGTAACTTTGGGTTTCATCCTCGATTCTCTTCAGGGCAGGTGGAGTCTTCTGCCTGCCCAGGTGTTGACACTGTGGTGGAGAGAATGCACCAGATCTGGGACCAAGTGGTGGATAAGTTGTCTCTCTCCCAGGAAAAGGCCCAGTGGTTTTCCAACCGGCATAGGACCATTGGTCCCCGGTTTAAGGTGGGTGATATGGTTTGGTTGTCATCAAAGAATATCTCTATGAAGGTGGCTTCTCCAAAGTTTAAACCTATATTTATTGGACCTTACAAGATTTTGGAGATTCTTTATCCGGTCTCTTTTCGATTGGTTCTTCCTGTTACATTCAAGATCCATAACATGTTTCATAAGTCTCTGTTAAAGAGTTTTGTTGAGCCAGTAGTTCTTGTTGTGGCACCTCCTGACCCTGTATTGGTTGAAGGTAATGTGGAATATGAGGTTGGGAAGATACTGGATTCTCGTCTGGCTAGACCCAAAATGCTGATGATCTAGCCTTCAATAAAATGAACCATGCATGGGTTTCAAAGGATTTTGTCCCACCTTCCCCTATTGACACATAGGTTGCCAGAAAATGACTCGCTTTTGTCCTCTTCTTCCTCCGACTTTTCCAATTCCTCCATTTGCAGCTGCTGAATGTCCAGCCTACACATCAACATATGCCATTTTTTCAACCTCCCTAACTGGGCTGCCCCACCCCAGGGCCGGGGTCACCACCTTGCGCACACGGGCAAGTGCCGCTGCCCTGAACAGGTGGGTGGGCCCACTCTTGGGCGATGGCACTGGCAAAGGGCCCCTCATAGTATAAAGTGTCTCTGATAGTGGGGGAGCCCACTCGCCATCAGACACACCGGCATACTATAATGGGCCCTATGCCAGTACCGCCGCCCACAATTGGGCCCCCCTGCTTGTTCAGGGCCCCAGCACTTGCAATACTTACTTCTCCCTGCTCCAACGCTTTGTAGTCTGGGCAGTTAAATCCTTCACAGGGACGGCCACTACAAATTTGGTGAACTGAACGATGATGGTTAAGACATATCTATGGTCTGTCCTGCTGGGCTCTACCTTCAGATGATCAATGGCTACCATTTGTAATGGACATCGACTCACAATCGGATGCAGTGGGGCTTTATGATCAGCTTACACAGTTTTCCTAGTCACAGATGTGTGACATTCCTGCCACCATTTTTCAATGTCTCCTCTCATGCCAATCCAATAGAATCGCCCACGGCCTGTGGCTACTGTCTTTTGCACTCCAAAGTGAACAGTCAGATCATGGTAGGCAGTGGTAGGCAGTGAGGACCATGTCTACATCTCTCCTTGTGATCACAATTTGATGGAGATGAGTAACGGTGATGGGATCCATGCTACTGCGATACAGCCACCCTTTCTTCACAAATGAACCATTTTCACTGTCTCCACAGACAAAGTAATTGAGGGTCAGCATCACCTCTGCAAATTCTCCCGGGAGGTTTTCCCAAGATTAGTAATTCCCAAATTTCTGCAATCACTCAACTTTCCGTCTGTACTTGTATCCATCTAGTTTCCTGTAGCGGAGAGTCTGGACTGGCTTACTGAGACTGAAATATATATGAAGATTTAAAAGTACCCCAACACTGTATACATTTCCCTTTTTCTACTTTTTATATTCTGGTGTAATCCATATTGAGCCTGTGTGAGTTTGTGTCTGACTCTGGTAAAATATAAGGAGATTTAAAACAACCCCAACACTGTATGCAGCTGTAAGCTTGTACTACATCACCCTTTTTCTACTTTTTATATTCTTGTCTAATCCATACTGAGCCTGTGAGTGTCTTTGTCTGACTCCAGAAATATAGATGAAGTTTTACAATTACTCCTAGACTGGATGCACCTTGTATCTGCTGATACAGTACCTTTATTCAACATTTTGGATTACGGTTAAATTCATACTGACTGAGTGAGCGTCTCAGGGTGACTCCTGAAATACTGTATATATGGAGTGTGTATAAAAGCCCTCACCGCCGACCGCCATTTTTCTTCTGCCCATCTTTACAGTAGGGAGAGGTTGCTGACGCTGTTTATAATTAGGGAGACACTTAGGCCTGTAAGCAGAAGTCCTTATGTGCTTGTGCTGAATGCAATTGTTGTGTACAGTTAGTGTGCAGTGACAGGGGAGGATATTCTTGTGTGCAGCAGTGCTAGTTATTAGGCCGCCTGCCAGTGACAGGGAGGATTTTCTTGTGTGCAGCAGCGCTGATTATTAGCCTGCCTTCTAGCAGTATTGCTGTGTGTACAATGCTGTGCAGACTGCTTTTTACACAGCACTAATACTTTTATTCTTTTTTCTGCACAGTGAACGAACGTTCTTTATTTCCCACACCTTATAGAGCTGTACGCTCCTCACACACTACCATGTACTGGCTGGTATAACGGAGAAATACATGCTGACTATCTGTATGTGACTCCGGAAATATATAGGGAGATTTACATTTTCACTTATACTATATACACCAGGTATCTGCTGATACAGTACCTTTTGTTCTAAATTTTTATTACGGTATAATCCATACTGAGTGAGCATGTGTGGTTTACTCCTTCAATATATACGGAGATAAAAATTTTACCCAAATCCATACTGAGTGTGCGTCTGAGGGTGATTACGAAATATATACAGAGATTTAAATTGTACCCTATAATATATATATATATATATATATATATATATATATATATATATATATATACTTGCTATCTTGTTATCCAGTACATTTTTTCAACAATTTGTATTATGGTCAAATCCAGACTGATTGAGCGTCTGAGGGTGACTCCGGAAATATATAACGAGATTTAAAATTAGCCTGATACAGTACCATTTTTTGTTATTTAGATTCTGGTGTAATCCATACTGAACCTGTGAACGTCTGTCTGTTACTCCGGAAATATATTTGGAGATTTAAGATTACCCCAACACTGTATACAGCTGTACGCTTGTGATACATTACCCATTTACTGCTTTTTATATTCTGGTCTAATCCATACTGAGCCAGTGAGAGTCTGTTTCTGACTCTGGAAATATATACAGAGATTTACATTGACCCCTACAATGTATACAGCCGTACGCTTCTGATCCATTACCCTTTTACTGCTTTTATATTGTGGTGTAATACATACTGAGCCTGAGACCATCTGTGTCTGCCCCCTGAAATATATACGGAGATTTAGAATGTTTAAACTATACTATATATACCTTTATCTGGTGATACTGTATCCTTTTTCTACTTTTTATATTCTTGTCTAATCCATACTGGGCCTGAGATCGTCTGTGTCTGCCTCCTGAAATATATACGGAGATTTAGATTGTTTAAAGTATACTATATACCTGGTATCTGGTGTTACTGTACCTTTTTTCAACTTTCTATATACTTGTCGATTCCCTACTGGGCCTGAGAGCGCCTGTGTCTGCCTCCTGAAATATATACGGAGATTTAGAATATTTAAACTATGCTCTATATACCTGGTATCTGGTGATACTGTACCCTTTTTCAACTTTTTATATTCTTGTCTAATCCATACTGGGCCTGAGAGCGTCTGTGTCTGCCTCTGAAATATATACGGAGATTTAGAATGTTTAAACTATACTATATATATCTTGTATCTGGTGATACTGTACCCTTTTTCAACTTTTTATATTATTTTCTAATCCATACTGAACCTGTGAGCATCTGTGTCTGACTCATGAAATATATACAAAGATTTACAATTATCCCTAGACTGTATACAGCTGTATGCTTCTGATACAGTACCATATATCTGCTGGTATTTTGGGTCCATTTTCACAAAAATTAGGAAGTATGGTGGAAGAGGCTGCAGATGTGGGCGTGGGGGGGCCAGATGGTACTGATGGTGGTGGTGGTGTATTTGCTGGTAGTGCCAAAAGCACAATAGCACCTAAGGCAGGAGGTGTTGAGCCTGCGTCATGGTCTGGCTCCGGAAGGCCTGGAAGGCTCCCTTTTCTGCGAGTAGGTAAACCGCTTTTAAAGCCGGAGCATGGTTTTAGCTTACATTGCCGAAACAGCCTCCAGCTCTATCGCTTCCTCTTCTGAAGTTTCAAAAAATGCAATCACGTCAGTGCAGGCTTCTGGTCAGGAGCAACCCCTTTCCTTGTGTCCTTCACCCCCACACAAAGTGAAGGATAAAACAGAAAGCAAAAAACACAAATATCCTGAACTAAAAGTAAAAAATATACTGCAAATAATGCATAAAGGTAATAATAATAATAAGGGTATTTAGTAAACATAATTTTGATCAAAATAATGTACAAGCCATCCCGCCACGTCACGGCAACCCTTGTGGGACAGTCCCTACTCTAGTATTTAAAACCTTATCACTTGCCAAGTGGCGTGAATGTGAATAAGGGTCGAGCGGCTGAACCACTTGTAACAGCTTAGGCCAGACTGGATGGCTTTCCCAGCTCAGAAAAAGGGCGGTCACACCCCTATATGCACTGAATGCACAATGAAATGAATAAAAAACAAATCTGAACTGAGACAAGTAAGTTAATGTGTATGCACAATGTAAGTGCATTTTAACACATGACCATTAACCAGAGAAAACAGAAAGCAAAAAACACAAATATCCTGAACTAAAAGTAAAAAATATACTGCAAATAATGCATAAAGGTAATAATAATAATAAGGGTATTTAGTAAACATAATTTTGATCAAAATAATGTACAAGCCATCCCGCCACGTCACGGCAACCCTTGTGGGACAGTCCCTACTCTAGTATTTAAAACCTTATCACTTGCCAAGTGGCGTGAATGTGAATAAGTGTCGAGCGGCTGAACCACTTGTAACAGCTTAGGCCAGACTGGATGGCTTTCCCAGCTCAGAAAAAGGGCGGTCACACCCCTATATGCACTGAATGCACAATGAAATGAATAAAAAACAAATCTGAACTGAGACAAGTAAGTTAATGTGTATGCACAATGTAAGTGCATTTTAACACATGACCATTAACCAGAGAAAACAGAAAGCAAAAAACACAAATATCCTGAACTAAAAGTAAAAAATATACTGCAAATAATGCATAAAGGTAATAATAATAATAAGGGTATTTAGTAAACATAATTTTGATCAAAATAATGTACAAGCCATCCCGCCACGTCACGGCAACCCTTGTGGGACAGTCCCTACTCTAGTATTTAAAACCTTATCACTTGCCAAGTGGCGTGAATGTGAATAAGGGTCGAGCGGCTGAACCACTTGTAACAGCTTAGGCCAGACTGGATGGCTTTCCCAGCTCAGAAAAAGGGCGGTCACACCCCTATATGCACTGAATGCACAATGAAATGAATAAAAAACAAATCTGAACTGAGACAAGTAAGTTAATGTGTATGCACAATGTAAGTGCATTTTAACACATGACCATTAACCAGAGAAAACAGAAAGCAAAAAACACAAATATCCTGAACTAAAAGTAAAAAATATACTGCAAATAATGCATAAAGGTAATAATAATAATAAGGGTATTTAGTAAACATAATTTTGATCAAAATAATGTACAAGCCATCCCGCCACGTCACGGCAACCCTTGTGGGACAGTCCCTACTCTAGTATTTAAAACCTTATCACTTGCCAAGTGGCGTGAATGTGAATAAGGGTCGAGCGGCTGAACCACTTGTAACAGCTTAGGCCAGACTGGATGGCTTTCCCAGCTCAGAAAAAGGGCGGTCACACCCCTATATGCACTGAATGCACAATGAAATGAATAAATAAGCTGTTACAAGTGGTTCAGCCGCTCGACCCTTATTCACATTCACGCCACTTGGCAAGCGATAAGGTTTTAAATACTAGAGTAGGGACTGTCCCACAAGGGTTGCCGTGACGTGGCGGGATGGCTTGTACATTATTTTGATCAAAATTATGTTAACTAAATACCCTTATTATTATTATTACCTTTATGCATTATTTGCAGTATATTTTTTACTTTTAGTTCAGGATATTTGTGTTTTTTGCTTTCTGTTTTCTCTGGTTAATGGTCATGTGTTAAAATGCACTTACATTGTGCATACACATTAACTTACTTGTCTCAGTTCAGATTTGTTTTTTATTCATTTCATTGTGCATTCAGTGCATATAGGGGTGTGACCGCCCTTTTTCTGAGCTGGGAAAGCCATCCAGTCTGGCCTAAGCTGTTACAAGTGGTTCAGCCGCTCGACCCTTATTCACATTCACGCCACTTGGCAAGTGATAAGGTTTTAAATACTAGAGTAGGGACTGTCCCACAAGGGTTGCCGTGACGTGGCGGGATGGCTTGTACATTATTTTGATCAAAATTATGTTTACTAAATACCCTTATTATTATTATTACCTTTATGCATTATTTGCAGTATATTTTTTACTTTTAGTTCAGGATATTTGTGTTTTTTGCTTTCTGTTTTCTCTGGTTAATGGTCATGTGTTAAAATGCACTTACATTGTGCATACACATTAACTTACTTGTCTCAGTTCAGATTTGTTTTTTATTTTTTTTACAAAGTGAAGGATGCGGCAGCCCACACTTCAGGTTACTCCATGGAGCTCTTTTCACATACCATGCCTGGGTTATCAAGTCAAATCCTAAATTCCCCAGTCCAACATGAATCAGAGATGGAGTGCACTAATGCACAGCCACTGCTAGATGATCCTGCTGGTACATGCACCCACAGTACTACATTACTCTCACACTATACAGAGCCATAATCTGACACTGATGAAACTCAGGTGCTCCTTCCCGCATACTATACCACCTTACACGGTGACACAGAGGAAGATGCAGATGAAAGTGCCGGTTCACTGATCAGGTGGGGGGCATACTCGTGGGCGACGGCACTGGCACAGGGCCCCTCATAGTACGCAAAAGTGTCTCTGCCGGTGGGAGGGCCCACTCACCGTCAGACACACTGGCGTACTATGATGGGCCCTGTGCCAGTGCCGTCACCCACGAGTGGGCCCCCCCTGCTTGCTCATGGCCACAGCACTTGCAATAATTACCTCTCCCTGCTCCACCTCCGTGATGTCTTCTGCATTTCCTGACAGTGACATTCAGGTCAGAGAGTGCGATGACATCACGTCTGTTTGCCCTCTGCCTAAACAGTCCAAGTGCAGAGAGCTGGAAGATGGCGATGCTGAGGAGTCTAGAGTAGAGCAGTGCCCAGTGAGGAGAGGTATTTAATTTTTTTAAAGGTTGTTCGCAATTTTTGGGAGCACTATACACTGGAGAATGATACATGAGGCCCATCATACACTGGAGCATCATCCATGAGGCCCATCATGTACTGGAGCATTCCAAATGGGGGACATCAGACACTGGAGCAGCATTTACGGGGCCCATTATACACTGGAGCATTAGAAATGGGGCCCATTATATATGGTGCATTATTTGGGCCCATAAGACACTGGAGCATCATCCATGGGGACCATCATATACTGTAGCATTATGTGGAGCTCATCATATACTGTATGGAACATTATATGGGACCAATTATTCTGTATGGAGAAATATATGGGGCTCATTATTCTGTATGGTGCACTATGTGGCGGCCATAATACTGTATGGAGTAATATACCGTCCGTTTTTTGAGCGATTGTAGAATTTAAAACAGATATCAGTCATGTCATGTAAGCAGTGAAGTATTTTTCATTGTACTATACCAATATTTCTGTGCCGTATCAGAGCATCATGAATTGTGGTATGTATTAAAGGGGCGCACTGACACTCTTTGGCCCGGGGCACACGAAAACTTGGAGCCAGCCCTACCCCCCCACAACTTTAGCCAAATAACCCCCAGTTTTCAATGCATAAGTATTATTATAAAATAAATTAAGGTTGACAAGCTTAAGTAATAAGAATTGATGTTGTTAGCATTGAAATGGGCACTGCAGGTGTGTTTACTGTCCTCCACTCCCTGTTGACTTTGCATCCCCATTGACTTGCATTGGGTTTCGTGTTTCAGTCAGACCTCTGACTTTTCCCTATAGTCAGCCGATTTCGTTCGACTCGACTTTTGAGGAAGTCGGGTTTCATGAAACCCGACTCAACCCTATGAAAGTCAAAGTCACTCATCTCTAATTATTATGATGCGTGCCTTCCCATGAGTTGTTCTATTTCATGTAGGTATTTTGAGCAATTCAGCAGTTTTTTGGAATGGGTTACAAAAAGTGAAGCTGGGTCACAGAGGGTAATGCATTATTTGGATGACTTTTTGTTTGTAGGCCCAGCCGAATCGGACAGTTGCAGTAAAGAATTGAAAACATTTCGTGAGCTTATGTTTCATTTTGGAGTTCCTTTGAAGGAGGAGAAAATGGTTGTCCTGTCACTTGCCTTTCTTTTTTAGGTATTGAGATTGACAGGGTTGACATGGTTTTTCGTTTACCACGTGAAAAAATAACGAAACTTTTGGGTTTAATAGATGGATTCCTGTCGGCAAAAATGGTGACTTTGGTTCAAATGCAATCCCTTCTGGGTTTGTTGGCATTTGCGTGTCATGTAATGCCTATGGGCAGAATTTTTTCTCGGTGTTTGGCAATGACCACCAGGGGTTTAAAGCTTCCCCACCACAAGGTCCGTTTGAGTTTACCTTTGCTTGAAGATTTGCGGGTTTGGAGAAGTTTTTTGCTTAAGTATAATGGTTGTACTTGTTTTCAGGATGCAGAAAAGTCTTGTCAGGAATTGTCACTTTTTCGGATGCAGCTGGCTCCGTGGGGTTTGGAGTTATTTTTTGTAATCAATGGTGCGCGGAAAGATGGCCGAGTAGTTTGGTTAAGAATGATTGGACAAAAAACTTGACTCTTTTGGAATTTTTTCCATTCGTTGTGGCTTTGGGTATTTGAGGTGATCAGCTGCGGAATTCTCGTATTTGTTTTGGACTGATAACGAAAGCGTGGTTCACGTGGTGAATCACTTGTCGTCTTCTTCCATTCCGGTCATAAAGCTTATTCGTTGCCTTGTTTTGGAATGCCTGCAATTGAACATTTGGTTCACAGCTCGGCACGTCCCAGGTATAGAAAACGCCATGGCTGATTCATTGTCACGTTTCAATTTTCAGAAGTTTTGGGAGCTGGCTCCAGACGCCAATCAGAAAGGAATGCGGTGCCCAGAGCACATTTGGAAAATTCCGGAAACCTCCTAATGCTGCTGGTCAGGGCCTCAGTAGCTCCATGGACATGGAATGCATATGGTAAGGTGTGGAGGGAATGGTGGGGATTCGTGGGAGACCTACCGGTGGGCTCGTCTTGTGAGGCTAGATTGAAGTTGACTATTGTATATGTGCAACGCTTGCATGATGAGGGTTTTTCGTCAATGCTCACCAGAAACAGGCTATCGGGTTTGGCTTTTCATTTTAAGTTGAGGGCATGGGAATATGTCACAAAATGTTTCATTTTGCGGCAGGCTTTGAAAGGTTTGGAAAAATCTAGGGTTCCAAAGAGGTTGAGGCGGCCTATTTCTTTTTTGTTGTTAGCGAGAATTATTGACTGCATGAAAGCAGTTTGCAGCTCTGTTTTTGAGTCCATTCTGTTTTCGGCAGCATTTGGAATTGCATTTTTTTGGGGTTTTGCGAGTTAGCGAGTTAGTGGCACCGTCATTCCAGGAAATTGGGGGTTTGCATCATACCGATGTATCATTGTGTAATGGGGGAATACGTATTCGTATTTGTAGGTCAAAAACCGATCCAATGGGTAAGGGGTTATGGTTTACATTGGCTTCAATTCTAGGCCAGGTATGCCCTATTGATTTGATTATGAAGTATTGGTTATAAGACCAGATAGTCTATCCTTTTTTGCGCATGCTGACGGTTCCTCGTTAGCTAGATTTCAGTTCTCAGCACTGCTGTGAAAAATCATTATTTATCTGGGTCTGCCATTGGGAGACTTTGGTACGCATTCATTAAGAATCGGCGCAGCGATCGAAGCAGCTTGCGCGGGCCTCAGGGATGAGGAAATTATGACGATTTCCGAATGTTTTTTCTGGTACATTAGGCCAGAATTGTTAACTCTATAATAACCTTTTTGCATTTAATTTCAAGTCCCATCGGGCTATGCCTGCTACAATGACAGTGATTGACACATTAGCCAATGTTGGGACAGTAGTAGTCCCATCATCCGGCTAATGTGTTGAATGTAAAAAAAAACCATACATACTACATATATACAGTACTATATACATACTACATATATACAACATTCATACAGCATACATACATACATACTACATACATACTACATTTATACTACATTCATACAACATATATACATACATACATACTACATATATACTACATTCATACAACATACATACAATACATGCATACATACATACTACATACCACATATATACTACATTCATACAACATACATACATACATACATATTACATACATACTACATATATACTACATTCATGCAACATACATACATACATACTACATACATACTACATATATACTACATTCATACAACATACATACTACATACATACTACATATATACTACATTCATACAACATACATACATACATACTACATTCATACAGCATACATACATACATACTACATACTACATATATACTACATTCATACAACATACATACATACTACATACATACTACATATATACTACATTCATACAACATACATACATACATACTACATATATACTACATTCATACAACATACATACATACATGCATACATACATACTACATATATACTACATTCATACAACATACTGTACATACATACATACATACATACTACATACATACTACATATATACTACATTCATACAGCATACATACATACATACTACATACTACATATATACTACATTCATACAACATACATACATACATACTACATACAATACAATCATACTGTACATTCATACAATACATACATACATATAGACATACAGTACATATAACATAGAGTACATACTCACCATCACTTGTCACTTTGATCCCCGAAGCCAGTGTCATCACACTGTAAAAAATATTAAAATAACAAACAACCGATATACTCCCTGATCCGCAGAAATCCACGAGTGTCCCACGACGATGTCCTGCAGTGCATCACTGAGAGGTTACTATAGTTCACTGGTCTCACTTTATGGCAAAAGCTGCGTGGGAACTTTCTCACACAGCAATGCCAAAAGCGAGACTAGGGACTATTTTTTTACAGTGGCAGAGGAATACAGTGCGGAAGGATACCTACCTCCCGTCATTGTATTCCTAGGGCCCCTTGAGAGCGGTGGCATCAGCTGATGCTGCTGTTCTCCACGGGAGATCGTCGTGGGACACTCGTGGATTTCTGCGGATCAGGGAGTATATCGGTTGTTTGTTATTTTAATATTTTTTAAAGATGACACTGGCTTCGGGGATCAAAGTGACAAGTGATGGTGAGTATGTACTCTATGTTATATGTACTGTATGTCTATATGTATGAATTGGATGAATGTATGAATGTATTGTATGTAGTATGTATGTAGTATGTATGTTGTATGTGTGTAGCATGTTTTATGTATGTTGTATGTATGTAGTATGTACTATGTATGTATGTTGTATGAATGTAGTATATATGTAGTATGTATGTTTTATGTATGTTGTATGAATGTAGTATATATGTGGTATGTATGTAGCATGTAGTCTGTATGTATGTTGTATGAATGTATTCTATATGTAGTATGTATGTAGCATGTATGTTGTATGTATATTGTATGAATGTAGTATATATGAAGTATGCATGTAGTATGTAGTATGTATGTACAGTATGTTGTATGAATTTAGTATATATGAAGTATGTATGTTGTATGTATGTATGTATGTTGTATGAATGTAGTATATATGTAGAATGTATGTAGTATGTATGTATGTTGTATGAATGTAGTATATATGAAGTATGTATGTAGTATGTATGTATGTTGTATGAACGTAGTATATATGTAGTATGTATGTATGTTGTATGAATGTAGTATATATGAATTATGTATGTAGTATGTATGTATGCTCTATTAATGTAGTATATATGTAGTATGCATGTAGTATGTATGGGTTTTTTTACATTCTACACATTAGCCGGATGATGGGACTACTACTGTCCCATCATTGGCTAATGTGTCAGTCACTGTCATTGTAGCAGGCATAGACCAATGGGACTTGTAGTCCCATCGGACGATGCCTGCATACACACACAACCCCCGGCAGGCCCGCACAGACCCCCGGCAGGCCCATAAAGACCCCCGGCAGGCCCACACAGACCCCCGGCAGCCCGCACAGACCCCCAGCAGGCCCGCACAGACCCCCGGCAGGCCCATAAAGACCCCCGGCAGGCCCACACAGACCCCCGGCAGCCCGCACAGACCCCCAGCAGGCCCGCACAGACCCCCGGCAGGCCCGTACAGACCCCCGGCAGGCCCGTACAGACCCCCGGCAGCCCGTACAGACCCCCGGCAGGCCCGCACAGACCCCCGGCAGCCCGCACAGACCCCCTGCAGGCCCGCACAAACCCCCGGCAGCCCGCACAGACCCCCGGCAGGCCCGCACAGACCCCCGGCAGCCCATACAGACCCCCGGCAGGCCCACACAGACCCCCAGCAGGCCCACACAGACCCCCGGCAGCCCGCACAGACCCCCGGCAGGCCCGCACAGACCCCCGGCAGGCCTGCACAAACCCCCGAGAGGCCCGTACAGACCCCGCCCGCACACACAGACACGCACAGTGTCCGCCCACGCACCGCCCACACTCTTCCCCCCTCCTGAACCGAATGTGCAAGTGAAGAAAGGGTTTTTTTAATTCCGATATTTCTGTCCTATTGACTTAAATGGAGTTTCCGGTATCGGAATCGGCGATACCCGATACTTTTTGGGTATCGGTCCGATCCAATCCGATCCGATATTTCTCAATGTCAAAAAGTATCGCTCAACATTAGTGTTAATATAAAAGAGAAGTTTGGTTTGTAAATGATTACTCCCAAATAAAGTTATAATTTGAATGGTGGTTAGTGTTGCTTTCTTTGCGGCGGGGGGAAAAAGAGGGGCAAATTTATGAGGTATGGACAGCCTACATATTCTGCATAGTCGCAGAGAGTAGGCAAGCTAAAGTATATGTAAATAATATTTTACATGTCTTTCTTTTTTCACTGTGTTGTGCCGTAAACCAATTGTTTTATCTTAAGAGGAGCAGTCCAGAAGGAGAGACAAAAAGCTGTGGTTGTACCCTATAGTTTTGTAGCCAAGTGAGAAGGGTAACTCTAATGTGTTACAGCGAGATTTAAGGAGGTAAGTCAATCGTATGTAAAGATAGTTTCCTATGTAAAATGTTTCCCAAAAAAATATCACCATATGTTACCTAACCATTTTTTTCATGTCAATTTTTTTTTTTTTACATATATCTCGATAAATTTATCGCTTTTTGCCGCATACCCATCCAAGAGTTTGACAGGCTGTTGCTGATCTTATCACCTGAGGTCAACTATTTCAGTACGGTCATGAGAAAGGCGATCTCTGCTGAGGAAAGGCTGCTCGTCATCTTGCAGTAAGTACATTTTTTTTGTGTGTATGTCAATCATTTTTGTTGACGTTTCTAATCATCTTTTTTTTTCCTTTGCAGATTTCAGGCTACATGAGAGAGCTATACATCCCTACACCTCTAATTTAGAGTTGGTAAATCCACCATTTCACAAATTGTGAGTTTCACATGTAACTTGACATGGCAGAGGTTACAGCCCATCATGATTCCTTCCCCACCCGAGGAGACTTGGCTGCAGGTCAAAGCAGTCTTTTTATTCTGTGGCCAATTTCCCAAACTGCATAGGTGCCATTAATGAAAAACATGTAAGGGTTCAACAACTACCACAATCAGAATCACGCTTCTTCATTTATAATTATCAGATGTATTTTTCTATGGTCCTGATGTTGGTGGCAAATTTGTTGCCATTCATATTGCTGCTTATGGCAGTACTGGGGACTCTCGGGTGTTGTGAACATCACAAATTGGTCTGCAAATTCTTCAAGATTGCGGAACGCTTCCAGCCCCACGACCTTTGCCGGGTTCCACACATCCAGTTCCCTTTGTGATGGTATCGGATGGGCATTTCCCTTAATGACCAACCTGCTGCACCCATACCTATGAAGGGGACTGGATGCCCGGAGGAGGATTTTTAATTATCAGCTGAGTCATGCATGCAGATATGTGGAATGCACCTTTGGAATCATGAGTAATCAGTGGAGGATCTTTCACACACCCATCCAGTTGGATACAGACACAGTTGACGCTGTGATTAAGGCCTGCTGTGTACTCCATAACTATGCTCTTAAATACAGCCCTGAGGTAGATGAGGAGTCACAGGAGCCAGTATTTACTCCAGTGGTCAACATGGGTCTGGGAAGGTTATCCAACTCTTGTGCGTGTGTGCAAGAAACCTTTACTGACTATTTTATGAGTCTAGAAGGTGCCGTGAACTGGCAATACTCCTGTGTTGGTGATGTGCAGCCTGACCAGCAGAGAAGGATGGAAGAAAATTGAAAAAAAGGAAGATACCTAAGAAATTTTTTTGGGGGGTTTTGCAAACAATGTTGTTAATTATCTATTTTCATGTTCATAAATAAACCATAACTGAATGTTCATTTTTTATGTTTTATTTATTTTATTTGAATTTCTTTTAATTATGAGTGATGGGAGAGGGAGTGTTACATGACTCTCCTCCATCACTGCTTTCTAACTGTATCAGCTTCTATGATGCTGATAAGTTGAATGCACCATTTGGGGGGAGGGGCGGTGCCAGGACCCTCTTACTCAGGGGCCCAATAGTGGCAGGCTGGGTGCCCCTGGAGAAGGTGGGGCCCTAGGCGGCTGCCTGGTTTGCTTGCCCGTAACACGGGCCGTGATCGTAATGTAAGTACATGACAGCCATAACAAGGCTAGAACATGGCTATCATCCATTTTAGATTGCATTGTTACTGATTCTGCTCAGTCACAAGTATCGGTCAAAAGATGGTGTTGTAGGGTAGGAAGGTCGCCAGGAATAAATTTAGATGGCGGCTGTTCAGTATGTCACGGTAAATACATTTGTATCACCACTCCAGCACTGTAATAAAATGAGCTGGACTAGTGGCAAAAGTATTTGTTATTCAGCACAAGAGCCCTTGTACATACCCCTAATGTGAATGTTGCTAAAAAAACTAAAATATTTTCAAAGATAACTTTATTTTATCAACAATAAGAACATTAAGACAATGTCATTTTTTTCAATATGAAAACATTTTTTTTTATATTTTTGGCCAAATAAGTAAATTCTTTGACCACAAAATGTTACCTTGAATGTTACCTTGCTTAGAAGAAGGTGTTTTGTCTCTTGGTGATGAAGCGGGTCTTGTGCTAGCAATGCAAAACTTTATGTGGCCGACTTTGATCTTTGAATCATGGAACTGCTTGATGGCTTGTCTGCGACACGTGTTGGCAGGAATCACCTCAACTTTCAAAATGTGAATGGAGTGGGCGCAAGCACGATGGCATGCACCCATATCACGGTAGCAGAGGGTCTCGACATCCGCTGTGGTCAGATCTCTGTATCCCCAGATACCAAAGATGGATTGTTAATTTAAAAACTGATACTCAGGGCAATACCCATACCTGGGACCTGTATCAGAACTAAACCTTTCATTGTGTGATGGGCCCAGCCTTTGTGCACTAGTTGAGTCAGAATAGTAAGAAAACGTGCTGGCTGGTCTTGGGTATCGCTGTTCTTGTTCACGTATTGGTGGTTAATGTTTCGGCAACACTAGTGACCCCCACCAAAAGATCGTTTAAACTACCGATTGGTGCTGGGTCCTCAAATGCTGCCATCATAGAAAGCACAGCAGCCATGAATGATGTCTGCCTATCCCGTGACAGTAAGCGAGTCTTGCTGTCAATTTTTTGATCAACTCTAGTGTTTCACTAGCCAGTCTTGTAGCCTCAGTCTCTTTTTAATGTTTTTTTTTTAGTTTTTTTGAGGGGGTCTCAGTTGTTTCCACGGGATTGGTACTGTAGCTCTGGATGTGCTCGCACTTGGTGCACTTACTGCAGCTGCAGAAGCAGATGTGCCAATTTTTGCTTCTGCATCTACAGTTGTGTCTGCTGCCTCTTCAATGTCGGCGTCTTCGGACTCAGGAGGAAGAATGTTCCCTTCAGTGCTGTGTAAATAAAAGAAAAAAAGTCTTCACTATTAAGGCTAA
Organism: Dendrobates tinctorius; assembly: GCF_039654945.1. Lineage (NCBI taxonomy): Eukaryota > Metazoa > Chordata > Amphibia > Anura > Dendrobatidae > Dendrobates > Dendrobates tinctorius. Next base: position 8,050,288 of record NW_027361797.1, read on the forward strand.
ATATATCTTTAAATAATATCATTATTGTTATCATTAGTTTTAAAAACTTACCTCTGTAATGTCCTGCTTGTTAACATAGACAGCATCTCTTCATAGAATGGGAACTTCATTTAAGGTGGTGATGAGCCACTCTGGGAATATTTAGAATTATATTTATTGAACCTGTCCCTTACAGACAGCCACCATTGTCAAACATCACGACCTAAAATATAAAAATACAACCCACTATGATCATTCTCAGTCCATTTTTAAAGAAATATTATTAATTTTTAATTAACATTAAAAGATAATTACCAATTTGCAACTGCAGTGTACTTGTTTATGGCTCCCAGACCGGATAGAGATCTCTGAAGATTTTAGTCCAGCAATCATCACGATGGTATTTATCCTTATAGCAGGGTTCCCCAACTCCAGTCCTCAAGGCCCACGGACAGGTCATGTTTTCAGGATTTCCCTTGTATTGTACAGGTGATGCAATTATCACCTGGGCAATACTAAGGAAATCCTGAAAACATGACCTGTTGGTGGGCCTTGAGGACTGGAGTTGAGGAACCCCGCCTTATAGGACTCACACACCGCATCCTATAAAGCTGGTATGTCCTTTACCTATAATGTGTGCCATAATGTCATTTCATACCATATTCCAATTTATGTTTACACACACAAATATAATTTGAAAATAAATAAACAAAAATAAATATACATATACAGTACACACATAGGCTGGGCCATTTTTATGGCTACACCTAAATAAAATGGGAATTTTAGGTGAAATCAACTTCCTGTTTGTGGCCCATTAGTACATGGGAGGGGGGAAACTTTTCAAGATTGGTGGTGACCATGGCGGCCTTTTTGAAGTCAGCCATTTTGGATCCAACTTTATTTTTTCAATGGAAAGAGGGTTATGTGACTCATCAAACTTATTGAGAATTTCACAAAAAAAACCTATTCTATTTTAGAATTTTGGATAACTAGAGGCGGAAGACCTGTGAAGACTCAGACGTCAAGGTTAGATTTCAGAAAGGCAGATTTTAAGGGATTCAGAAAGAGAATTGGAGGGATCCAATGGCTGGATATCCTTAAAGACAAAAATGTCCAGGAAGGATGGGAAATCTTGAAAAATGAAATTCTCAAAGCACAGTTGTTAACAATTCCGAAAAGAGGGAAGAATAGGAAGCATTTAAGGAAACCAGGATAGATGAACACAGAACTTAAGCACATGCTAAAAAGGAAGAAAAAAATGTTTATAAAATGGAAAGAGGGAGGCATATCTAAAGAAGAATATAATGCTGTCTGCAGAACCTGCAGGGCACAAATCAGATTAGCTAAAGCTGAAAATGAATTGAGGCTTGCAAGAGATGTCAAAAGCAATAATAAAGGATTTTGGGGATATGTCAAAAGTAAAAGAAAAGTCAAAGATGCTATAGGATTTTTACAGGATGAAAATGATGAAATGGTAAGACAGGATGTTGAGAAGGCTGAACTTTTAAATTCCTATTTTGCATCTGTTTTCTCTCAGAAAGGAAATGTAACATCAGCTGTTATTCACTGTCCTATTAAGGGAATAGAAGAATCCAGGATATCTATAAACAGAAAGATAGTGAGGAAACACTTAGCTAACCTAAATGAATTGAAGTCTCCAGGTCCAGATGAATTAGACCCCAGAGTACTGAAGGAGATAGCAGAAGAAATTTTTGAACCCCTCTCCATAATCTTTGAAAATTCTTGGAGAACAGGAGAAGTGCCAGAAGACTGGAGAAGAGCAAATGTTGTTCCTATCTTCAAAAAGGGGAAGAAGGTGGACCCAGGCAACTATAGGCCGGTGAGTCTGACTTCTATACCAGGAAAGATCTTTGAACAAATTATTAAACAACATGTATGTCAATACCTGGATAAGAATGAAGTGATTAAACAGAGTCAGCATGGGTTTGTAACTAATATGTCATGTCAGACTAATTTAATTTCCTTCTATGACGGTATTACTGATTGGGTGGATCAAGGAAATGCTGTAGATATAGTATATCTTGACTTCAGCAAAGCATTTGACAAAGTCTCTCATACAATCCTTATTGAAAAAATGACTAAGTATGGAATGGACAAGGCAACTGTTAGGTGGATTCATAACTGGCTTAGTGATCGGACCCAAAGAGTGGTCGTAAATGGCTGCACATCCAGTTGGAAGAATGTCTCAAGTGGGGTACCACAGGGCTCTGTCCTGGGCCCAGTATTGTTCAACATCTTTATCAACGATTTAGATGAAGGAATTGAGGGTAAACTGATTAAATTTGCTGATGACACAAAGCTAGGAGGGATAGCTAATACTAGAGAAGAGAGAGAGAGGATTCAAAAAGATTTAAATAAACTGAAGAAGTGGGAAGCAACTAACAGAATGGTTTTTAACAGGGAGAAATGCAAAGTACTACATCTGGGCAATAAAAATGAAAAAAGCATATATAGAATGGGAGGAATAGGGCTAAGTGACAGCACATGTGAAAAAGACTTGGGTATACTAATAGATCACAGACTGAATATGAGTCAACAGTGTGATGCAGCAGCAAAAAAGGCAAATGCAATTCTAGGATGTATTAACAGAAGCATACAGTCTAGATCACGTGAAGTCATTATTTCCCTCTACTCCTCTTTGGTCAGACCTCATCTGGAATATTGTGTCCAGTTTTGGGCACCACATTTTAAAAAAGACATCAACAAACTGGAGCAAGTTCAGAAAAGAGCGACCAGAATGGTGACCGGTCTGCAAACCCTGTCTTATGAGGAAAGGTTGCAGGATTTGGGAATGTTTAGTTTGCAAAAGAGAAGACTGAGAGGAGACTTAATAGCTGTCTACAAATATCTAAAGGGCTGTCACATTGTAGAAGGATCAACTTTATTCTCATTTGCATAAGGAAAGACTAGAAGCAATGGGATGAAACTGAATGGGAGGAGACAGATTAGTTATTAGAAAAAACTTTTTGACAGTTAGAGTGATCAATGAGTGGAACAGGCTACCACGAGAAGTGGTGAGTTCTCCTTCAATGGAAGTCTTCAAACAGAGGCTGGACAGACATCTGACAGGGATGATTTAGCGAATCCTGCTTTGAGCAGGGGGTTGGACCAGATTGCCCAGGAGGTCCCTTCCAACTCTACGATTCTATGATTCTATGATTCTATGAAAACAATGGTGTGCTTGGTTTTAATGTATCTTTATTCTTTCATGAGTTGTTTACACGTTTATGACCACTTAAAAAATGTGTTCAAAGTTCTGCCCATTGTGTTGGATTGTTAATGCAACCCTCTTCTCCACTCTTGACACACTGATGGCAATAAAACAAAAATAACTCTTGACACACTCATCTCTGGCAATAAAACAAAAATAAAAAGCAATATCTGTCACATGTCCATCATTCTGTCCCACAGTGCAGAGGAGTGTTCACCGCAGTTCACCAGTAGAATTTCACTGCTGTGAATTTGAACTGCAGTGAACTCGCCTCACACTGTCTGGTAATGACTTTACCGCAGAACAGAGGCAAATGTTTGCTGCGCTGTCATGCACATGACAGTGTTACAATCAAACAGTGTTCAGGTGGCCAAACCCAAACAGAAACACAGACTTCCTGGTGAAGTCCGTGTTCGGTTTCTGTGCCCAAACAGTAGATATTAATTACTGACGCCAAACTTTACTTTTCGTGTTCGATCATCTCTACTTAGGAGGGTTGATGCTACTGACAGATTCCCTTTAAATGTGCTCTCATGACATCCAGCATCTCTGAACTTGTCTCCCATCAAGCACATCTAGGATGCTATTGGTCGTCTGAATCAAAGGGAGATGTCATCAGCAGAGCTTGATGCTTTGTGTACCCAAGTGCATTAAGCATGGCACCACATTCCTCAGACAACCATTGATGACTTTATTATTATCATGTCAAGATATGTTGCAACATGGATTTCTGCATGTGCAGCCCATACTCAATACTGATATTTAGGTTTTGTGTATTGCTTTGGAAACAAAACTCTTTAATTACACTTCACACTAAACGATGTTCTAAATTTTCAGTAAAATTAAAAAAATTACAAATTGATCTTTTTTATTGTGATTGGAACAGACTGTTATGTTGCTGCCTTATAAGTTGAGCAGAACTATTGAATTTTACCAGCAAAAGAATTTACCTGCCTGTGGTCCAGACCCAGGTTGAAAAATGCATTTTATAAATGATTAACTCAGGTCAGGGGGTCATGATGATTGCTTTTTGTGGCTGCCATGTTGACTAGACCATGATTAATGTAAAATTGGAATTTGATTCCTGATTCAATCACCCTTTCCGACCTTGTGAGGTAGTGATAAAAAGTAACACTGCAATAGTCTTTCATGTTCCCAGTCCTAGGCAGTGGTCAAATTATGTGCAGTTATCCAATACCTGTGCAGAACACACCAGAAGAATTCACACAAGTCATTTCATGTAAAATCATAATTATCACCAAAAATGAGGTTAATGGTAAATCTGACTAACAGAGAAAATATTCTCCATGAATTGAATGCTCCTTTGTATGCTTAAGCATAATATTCATAAGAATAAGTAAAAATTCTTATACTTATCTAACCACTCAGCTGTACAGCCCCACTGGTCTTCACCCCCACTGTTCCCTGATGCATCTTCTGATACGGCCACAAGCACTCAATCACTGGGCCTCTTCATGGTAGGTGAGAACTTCAGACTCTGATAATACGCCGGACGTTTTTGTGCAAGTGCGCATAAGGTCACAGTGTCATGACATTACAATGTGTGGCGTGACCTTGTGTAGTACCATCCTGGGCTCCAGCAGTTGCCATTTTGTTGAATTATAATGCCATTTTTGTGAATGCAGATTTTTGTAATATTTCAGCTAAATTAAGTTCCAATCGAATATATTCGTTCATCTCTGTAAAATAGTAATCATGAAATGCATTTTTTTACTTAGCCTTGTGTGTTCAAACCTGTACATAGGACCTAATAATGTGCAGGGGCCTCCAGGGGGAACCCAGTCTAGTCAGAAAGAATAAAATCCTGATTTTTACAAACAATGAGGACAATGGTAAAGGAATAGAAATCCATGGATATCTTGAATTTATTTTGCCCAATCTTTGTCATGGGTCTAATGGGGAAATTAACACTAACCAATGTCCCTAATATATCTTGATTTCATCAAAAAGCAGTTTGATGGTAAAGAAATTAGTAATCATGGAAGCCATGGATTAAAAAAAATCTTTTAGCCTGTTGTGGCCTCAGCTGCATATTGGTTCAATCCTGAACAGATAACATACAGGATAAATCACACCAGTCAATGCACAAAAAATTCCTAAGCTTTATGAAAAATAATACATGAAAGTTATAATCTCGGAAGTAAAGGATTATTTTTTAAGTGTTATTTTTGTCAGCAAAGCAATAATTTACCTAAAAATGTTAAGATATAGCTGTCGTTTAAATTTTTACTTTATAAATGATTAGTACATGCAAAAATAAGAAACTTTTAAATATATCTTATCAGATAATTTCAGTTCTTTCTCTATCAGGAGTAGTGTTGAGCATTCCGATACCGCAAGTATCGGGTATCGGCCGATACTTGCTGTATCGGAATTCCGATACCGACTTCCAATATTTTTTCAATATCGGAATTCGGCATCGGAATCGGAAGTTCAGTTGATTGACGGCCTGACGTCATCATGATGCGCGGTGTGTGCGCATCATGATGCGCCGTCATTTCGGGCCTTCCGGGGGTCTCTGCCGGCCTGCCGGGACTACAAGTCCCATCGGGCGATGCCTGCTACCATGACAGTGATTGACACATTAGCCAATGATGGGACAGTAGTAGTCCCATCATCCGGCTAATGTGTTAAATGTTAAAAAAAAAAATACTACATACATACTACATGCTACATACATACTACATGCTACATACATACTACATATATACTACATACATACTACATACATGCTACATACATGCTACATACATGCTGCATGCTACATACATACTACATACATACTACATACATACATACTACATGCATGCTACATGCATGCTACATACATACATGCATGCTACATACATACTACATGCATGCTACATACATACTACATGCATGCTACATACATACTACATGCTACATACATACCACATACATACTACATACATACTACATACTACATATATACTACATGCATGCTACATACATACTACATGCTACATACATACCACATACATGCTACATACATACTACATATATACTACATACATACTACATGCATACTACATGCATACTACATACATACTACATGCATGCTACATACATACTACATGCATGCTACATACATACTACATGCTACATACATACCACATACATACTACATACTACATATATACTACATGCATGCTACATACATACTACATGCTACATACATACTACATGCTACATACATACCACATACATACTACATACATACTACATACATATTACATGCTACATACATACTACATATATACTACATGCATGCTACATACATACTACATGCTACATACATACCACATACATACCACATACATGCTACATACATGCTACATACATACTACATGCATACTACATACATACTACATACATACTACATGCATGCTACATACATACTACATGCTACATACATACCACATACATACTATATACATACTACATACATACTACATATATACTACATGCATGCTACATACATACTACATACATACCACATACATACTACATACATACTACATATATACTACATGCATGCTACATACATACTACATATATACTACATGCATGCTACATACATACTACATATATACTACATGCATGCTACATACATACTGCATGCTACATGCATGCTACATACATACTACATATATACTACATACATACAATACATTCATACAATACATACATAGACATACAGTACATATAACATAGAGTAACATACTTACCAATACTTGTCACATTGTTCCCCGAAGCCATTGTCTTTTCCGGAATAAATATTAACATAACAAACCACAAAAATACTCACCCACGATCCGAAGCAGTCCACGAGTGTGTCCCATGACGATCTTGGGTAGAGAACTGCAGCATCAGATAATGCTGCCGTTCTCTACGGGCTGCAGGAATCCAATGACGGAAGGTAGGTATCCTTCCGCTCTGTATTCCTCCGCCACTTAAAAAAAAAAAGTCCCTAGTCTCACTTTATGCCATTGCTGTGTGGGAATTTCCCACACAGCAATGGCATAAAGTGAGACTAGGGACTTTTTTTTTTTTTAAGTGGCGGAGGAATACAGTGCGGAAGGATACCTACCTTCCGTCATTGGATTCCTGCAGCCCGTAGAGAACGGCAGCATCAGCTGATGCTGCAGTTCTCTACCCAAGATCGTCGTGGGACACACTCGTGGACTGCTTCGGATCGTGGGTGAGTATTTTTGTGGTTTGTTATGTTAATATTTATTCCGGAAAAGACAATGGCTTCGGGGAACAATGTGACAAGTATTGGTAAGTATGTTACTCTATGTTATATGTACTGTATGTCTATGTATGTATTGTATGAATGTATTGTATGTATGTAGTATATATGTGGTATGTATGTAGCATGTAGTATGTATGTAGTATGTATGTAGCATGCATGTAGCATGCAGTATGTATGTAGCATGCATGTAGTATATATGTAGTATGTATGTAGCATGCATGTAGTATATATGTATGAATGTATGTAGCATGTAGTATGTATGTAGTATGTATGTGGTATGTATGTAGCATGTAGTATGTATGTAGTATGTATGTAGCATGCATGTAGTATGTATGTAGTATGTATGTAGTATATATGTAGTATGTATGTAGCATGTAGTATGTATGTAGCATGCATGTAGTATATATGTAGTATATATGTAGCATGTAGCATGTATGTAGTATGTATGTGGTATGTATGTAGTATGTAGTATGTATGTAGCATGCATGTAGTATATACGTAGTATGTATGTAGCATGTAGTATGTATGTAGCATGCATGTAGTATATATGTAGTATGTATGTAGCATGTAGTATGTATGTAGCATGCATGTAGTATATATGTAGTATGTATGTAGCATGTAGTATGTATGTAGCATGCATGTAGTATATATGTAGTATGTAGCATGTAGTATGTATGTAGCATGCATGTAGTATATATGTAGTATGTAGCATGTAGTATGTATGTAGCATGCATGTAGCATGTACTATGTATGTAGCATGCATGTAGTATATATGTGTTATGTATGTATCATGTAGCATGCATGTAGCATGCATGTAGTATGTATGTAGTATGTATGTAGTATATATGTGGTATGTATGTAGCATGTAGTATGTATGTAGCATGTAGTATGTATGTAGCATGCAGTATGTATGTAGCATGCATGTAGTATATATGTAGTATGTATGTAGTATATATGTAGTATGTATGTTGCATGTAGTATTTATGTAGTATGAATGTAGCATGTATGTAGCATGTATGTAGTATGTAGTATGAATGTAGCATGTATGTAGTATGCATGTTGTATGTATGTAGCATGTAATTTTTTTTTTTTTTTTACATTCAACACATTAGCCGGATGATAGGACTATTACTGTCCCATCATTGGCTAATGTGTCAATCACTGTCATGGTAGCAGGCATCGCCCGATGGGACTTGTAGTCCCATCGGACGATGCCTGCACAGACCCCCGAAGCCTGCACAGACCACCGGCAGGCCGGCACAGCCCCCCGGCAGGCCGGCACAGCCCCCCGGAGCCTGCACAGACCACCGGCAGGCCGGCACAGCCCCCCGGCAGGCCGGCACAGCCCCCCGGAGCCTGCACAGACCCCCGGCAGGCCGGCACAGCCCCCCGGCAGGCCGGCACAGCCCCCCGGCAGGCCGGCACAGCCCCCCGGAGCCTGCACAGCCCCCCGGCAGGCCGGCACAGCCCCCCGGCAGGCCGGTACAGCCCCCCGGCAGGCCGGCACAGCCCCCCGGAGCCTGCACAGACCACCGGCAGGCCGGCACAGCCCCCCGGCAGGCCGGCACAGACCACCGGAGCCTGCACAGACCCCCTGGCAGGCCGGCACAGCCCCCCGAAAGGCCCGTACAGACCCCAGAGAGGCTGTACAAGGGCAGGAAAGGGTTTTTCTTATTCCGATACCGGAAGTCCCATAGACTTGAATGGGACTTCCGGTATCGGAATCGGCGATACCGATACTTTTTTTAAAGATCGGCCGATACCATCCGATACGATACTTTGAAGTATCGGACGGTATCGCTCAACTCTAATCAGGAGTGATTATTTTCAAAATTTTCAATTCACGAGTAAAATCTGTACTGGCTGAAGACAGACTTTACCTTATTCAAATAGGAGATGACAGTTGGTATTGATAAGATTCTATGTACAGTATATGGAAGATATAAGCTCTGACTCTGTCCTTCTTGTCATCTTCCCCTCTTTGTAGAGTCTTATCAGTACCACCTGTTATCTCCTATCTACGGTAAGTAATGTAATGTTCTGTCTTCACTGAATACATATAGATCAGTCCTGGCTGAGAAAGAAGGATATTTATCTGCTAAGATATACTACAAAGTTGCTTAATTTCTTTTTTACTATGGATACATGAAATTAAAATTAAAACAACATATAGCTATAAATATTTCCATAGATATATCTAAAGATATATAGCCATATATATTAAAAAAGGGAAGAAAATGGCATTGGCTCCCGCGCAATTTTCTGGTTATTAAAATAGGGGGAACCCCCAAAAAATGACGTGGGGTCCCCCTATATTTTTTAGCCAGAAAGGCTATGCAGACAGCTGCGGGCTGATATTCATAGCCTAGGAAGGGGCCATGGATATTGCTCCCCCCAGCTACAAATATCAGCCCGCTCCCGCCCCAGAAATGGCGCATCTATAAGATGCGCCAATTCTGGCACTTAACACCTCTCTTCCCACTCCCGTGTAGCCATGGGATATGGGGTAATATAAGGTGTTAATGTCACCTTGCTATTGGAAGGTGACATTAATCCTGGTTAATAATGGAGAGGCGTCAATAAGACACTGATCCATTATTAATCTTATATTAATAAAGGGTTAAAAAAAATACCACACACATAAGAATAATTTTAATGAAATAAAACACAACACAGTTTTCATCTTTTTATTTAACTCCCAGATCCAAGCGATGCCCTCGTCTCCTAGAAAAAAACAAAAAATAATAAACCAAGCGTGTACTCCCTGTCCAATGCAGTCCAATTAATAACGAGGGTCCCACGATGATCTCCCCTATAGAACAGTGACATTAGGTGATGTCACTGCTCTATGGGGCCTCCCAGTGATGAACTGACAGGAGTCAATGCCTCCTGCAGTCCATCACTGAGGTTACCTGACTTCAGAGTCTCACTTTACAGCACTGCTGTGTGAGAATTAGGGCTAGGGTTAGGGTTAGGGCTAGGGTTAGGGTTAGTGCTAGGGTTACAGGACCTCTTTCCCGGCGGAGGGATACACAGCAGAGGATTACCTCCGCCTGTCATTTCAGTGCTGGAGCCCCAGGAGAGCGGTCGCATCAGCTGATGTGGCTGATCTCTGCGGGAGTTCATCGTGGGACCCTCGATATTAACTGGATTACGGTGGAGAGATGAGTATAGGTTGGTTTATTATTTTATCTTTATTACAGGAGATCGATGGCTTCGGGGAATTAGGTGTGTGCGGTGAGTACGTACTCTAAGTTATGTGTTTTATGTTCTGTATGTTATATGTACTGCATGTTCTGTGTGTTATATGTATGTTTTGTATGTTATATGTTCTGTGTGTTATATGTATGTTTTGTATGTTATATGTTCTGTATGTTATATGTATGTTCTGTATGTTATATGTTCTGTATGTTATATGTATGTTCTGTATGTTATACGTTGTAAGTTCTGCATGTTTTATATATATCTATGTTGATATATATGCTCTGTATGTTATATGTTGTATGTTCTGTATCTTACATGTTGCATGTTCTGTATGTTATATGCATGTTCTGTATGTTACATGTTGTATGTTCTGTATGTTATGTTATATGTTGTATGTTCTGTATCTTATATGTATGTTCTGTATGTTATATGTTGTATGTTCTGTATCTTATATGTATGTTCTGTATGTATTGTTTTTTTTTACATTCAACACATTAGCCGGATGATGGGAGTACTACTGTCCCATCATTGGCTAATTTGTCAATCACTGTCAGGGTAGGAGGCATCGCCCAATGGGACTTGTAGTCCCATCGAACGATGCCTGCATACACATACACACACACATACATTACATACATACATACACAGCCCCGCAGACCTCCCGACAGCCCAATGAGCCCCGCACAGACCCCTGACAGCCCCACACAGACCTCCAACAGCCCCGCACAGACCACCGACAGACCCACACAGACCACCGACAGCCTAATGACCATCGCACAGGCCCCGCACAGACCCCTGCCAGACAGATGAGCCCCGCAAACCCCCGCACCCACACATATCCCGCACACACATACACAGGCAGTCATTGCCCACACACCATGTACGCACACAGTCACCACCCACACTCCCCCCCTCTTCCCCCTCCCAATCTGCAGTGTTTCATCCACAGCAAAGCCGCAGATCTTTTTGAGACCTGCGGTTTTGCTGCGGATCAATGCAAGTCAATGGGTGCAAAAACACTGCAGATCAGCACAAAGAAGTGACATGCTGCGGAAATGAACCCGCAGCTAGTCAGCATGTGCACACTGTTTTTCACATTCCATTGACTTTAATGGTACTGTACAAGGCAGCAGGATCTGCTGCGGCCCCGCAGGGCCAAATCCGCTGCAGATCCACGGTAGAATTCTCAACATGTGCAGATACCCTTATTCCCTCCACTTTGTGTACTTGGTGTACGTAGCGGAGTCGTGTGTGTACTTGGTGTACAGAGTGGAGCTGCATTTGTATAGCGTGTGCGAAGCAGAGCAATGTGTGTATGGGGTGAGCGAAGCGTAGCCATGTGTGTATGGAGTGTGCGGAGCTGTGTGTACGTGATGTACGGAGTGGAGCCAAGTGTCTGCGAGGCATACAAAGCAGAACCATGTGTGTATGAGGTGTGCGGAGCCGTGTGTGTACAAGGTGTATGGTGGGAGCATTCATACCGCCCAACGGTTCCAAATCCAGCAGGGACAGTCCCGATTTTGAGACTCTGCCCTGCTGTCCTGGCAAAGAGATTACTTTTCCCACGGACACAAGAGTACACGACAGAGCCCTGAGGAGCATTTTAAAACTCGCACATGATAGTCCACCGGAAGTGATGTGCTTGAAGCTGACAGGAAATGAGGTAATTTCATGAGGAGATTGTGACGGAACCATGGAGGCACTTCAGGGAATGCTTCAGATCCATCACCATGTCCTCCTACGACAGCACGGACAGCAGGATCGCCTTGGAATCGGGGATGCCGGCCATGTAAGTGGATCATGATATGTCCTGCTCCAGGAGGCTCAGGTGGGCATTACAAAGGGAGCTGGGCTGCTATAGTTTCTTTATAGAATCTTTCTTTCTTTCGCTTTCTGTTTCTTTATCTGTTCTTTCTCTCTATGTTCTTTCTTTGTCTCTATTTGTTCTTTCTTTCCCCTCTTTCTTTCTTTCTTTCCACTCTTTCTTTCTCTCTGTTCTTTCTGTTTATTTCTTTACTTCTTTCTTTCTCTCTGTTCTTTCTCTGTCTCTCTGTTCTTTCTTTCCCCTCTTTCTTTCTATCTCTCTGTTCCTTATTTCTTTCCCCTTTTTCTTTCTCTTTGTTTCTCTCTCTGTTATTTCTTTCTTTCCCCTCTTTCTTTCTTTTGCTCCCCCTCTGTTCCTTTTTTATGTCTCCTCTGTCTTTCTCTCTTTCCCCTCTTTCTTTCTCCCTCTCTGTTCTTTCTTTCTCTCTCTGTTCTTTCTCATTCTTTCTCTCTGTTCTTTCTTTCACTCTCTGTTCTTTCTCTCTCTGTTCTTCCTTTCTCTCTCTGTTTTTTTCTCTCTGTTCTTTATTTCTATCTGTTCTCTCTCTGTTCTTTCTTTCCCCTATTTCTTTTTCTTTCTTTCTCTCCCTGTTCTTTCTTTCTCTCTTTGTTCTTTTTTTATGTCCCCTCTTTCTCTCTCTGTTCTTTCTTTCTCTTTCTTTCTTTTTCTCTGTTCTTTCCCCTCTTTCTTGCTCTCTCTTTTCTTTCTATCTGTTCTCTCTCTGTTCTTTCTTTCCCTTCTTTCTTTCTCTCTGTTCTTTCTTATTTCTCCCTCAGTTCTTTTTTCTCACTTTGTTTTTTTCTTTCTTTCCCCTCTTTCCTTCTCTCTCTGTTCTTCCTTGCTCTTTCTCTCTCTGTTCTTTCTTTCTCTCTCTGTTCTCTCTCTGTTCTTTCTTTCCCCTCTTTCTTTATCTCTCTGTTCTCTCTTTCTCTCTCGCTCTCCTTTCTTTCTTTCTTTCGCTCTCTGTTTTCCTTTTTCTCTCTCTGTTTTCTTTTTCTCTCTCTCTGTTTACTTTCTTTCTTTTCCTCAGTATCAGTCAGTGAGCCCACAGTACCAGCCACTGTGCCCATAATGTTAGCCATTGTGCCCTCAGTACCAGTCAGTGTGATCAGCAGTGCTAAATGGGTGTGGTTGGGCGAGGATATGGGTGTGACTAGTTGTGAAAGGGGTGATGTTGGGGCGTGGCCTAAAATTTGCCGCAGAACGTTGCATGAACTGCAACCTTTGTCCCTCTTTCCTTTCTTTAAAAGTTGGGAAGTTGCTATTTTTCCTCCTACCTTTGTTGCATAATTGTCACTGTTATTTTCAATTTCAGTAGAGAATTGACACGGCTGGCTTTCATAGGAAGATCATTTTGACAAACAATGAGGTTTTTAGCAGACCCCTGGCTGTCATGAAAACATTCGCACCTTGAAATCATGTCATGGGTAGAGATGAATGAACCTTTAAAGGTTCAATTCGGCAAAAGTCTCGATGTTCGCAGAACTGTTCATCAAACATACCTGAACCTCATTGAATTCAACGAGAGGCAAAACCAAACGCATAGACAAAAACTTAAAGGGAATCTGTCACCAGTTTTAGCCAATATAAGTTACAACCATCACCTTCCAAGACTTGTGTTCAGCATTCTACAATGCTGTATATCTGCCCCAACTCGACCTCTAAGAGAGGAAAAATAACTTTTATTATACTCACCTGCGAGGCGGTCCGGTCAGAGGGTTGTCACTGATTTTGGTCTGGCACCTCCCATCTTCATGCGATGCCATCCTACTGCTTACAAATTGAGCACAAAATGTTTGCTCTTTTCCTTGCTTCTGCAGTTGTAAAGTTTATGATAGCCTTTCCTGATTGACAGTGCAATACCATGGGATGTGATGTGATAGCTGTAAAATATTAAGTGGAAACCTGCTGAGTGGTTCTTGAGGTCAAGTCAGTTTTATCTGCCTGATCCAATCTTCTGCAATATAATAAATGGCAGTTGCCATTTTCATGCAAAGAAAATCACAAATTGGTGGAATTTCCATTATTCAGCAATTTCCTTAAAAATGTAGACAAGTTTGATGTGCATCGAATCGATTCACTCCTCTCGAAAATATGTTTTCATTTACTGCACATAATTATTAAGGTCTTTAAAATGCCTTAAAAAGGCAACACTTCAAAAGTATTCCCCAAAAAATTAACACTTAAATTGTTATATAGCAGTCATAAGAAAGCAATGACAGTTTGCGAATAATAAAGGAAAATTGTTTCATTAACAATTATAATTTGTTTTTTCATTGTTTCTCCCAAATTTTCACTGAAATTTTATAGAAAATATAATATAAATACAAAATTAAAAGCTAAGCCGATAAGACTCATGTTTAGTTGATTTCCCTACTATATCATTAAACATGGAGAAATTTCACTTAAAAAAAAATTGATTAAAATAATGTATTTAAGGTAACTTAACTATATCTTACTTTCATAAAAATTGTTACAGTCCAAAGCAAGATGCTCACTTCCTTTCCTGAATGTTTTTTTTTCTCTACTTAATTATGCTAAATTACATATTTTCCTCTTACAGTAATAACTCGCTTTCACTTGTATCATCTTTAAGAGCCGAAATGTTCACAAGCAGCTGAAACATATGTGGGAATTTGTAATGAGTTTTAATCACAAATACCATCAGTTTTCATCATACCCTACATATGTTAAATTTTTTCAGTGCTGGAATGAGCTATTATTCACTTGTTCTATTTGGAAGTGTTACCTATACTATGATGACAGCACAATTATGAACAGATAGATGTAATATTAAATCAAATTTCCACTCTTCAAAAATAGTTTTAAAACAATGTATTACAAGATTTATTTGTATTCACCAATGTACAGTATGTACGATAAAAATTAGAGCTGAACATATTTTCTGACATTATGGTACTTTGAGCCCTTTATTGCACGTCAATTATTTATCATTATGCTGGTAGCATATTGTCTTTATTGTAACCATTTCATCCGTCTTTGTCAGTGATCAGAACAGCCTCTAGTGTAGACTGAGGAGGGAGATGGGCAGAAGTCACAGGACAATGGAGAACACAGCTCAGCAGGACAAGATAGGAGGCTTTAATCTGACAGGCATGACAGGGAAGGTTAGAGAGTGTGTGTGTTATTCTATGTGTATGAGTTTGAGTGTATGTGTTTCTATATATATGAGTGCATGTTTTTACGTGTATGAGTATATGTGTGTTTCTATGTGTGACAGCAGCATCTAAGAGGTTAAAATTTGGCGTACACCATTGCAGGTACCGATAGTTGTCTTCTGATATCCCCATAGTATGTAGGCCTTTAGATCCAGCTATAAACAGGTTCAAACAGGCAAAGTCAGTAAGACTGTGACAGGTGTAGGGCACTGCAGTACATGAATATTGCAATGCATGAGATCAATGATCAAAGGGTCCCACACTGGGACTAGGTAAAGAGTAAAAAAAGTTAAAGAAGATATGTCATGAAAAAATGTGAAAGCAAGAAAAATAATTTGGAAAAGTAAAAGCATTCTGTCAAGGAGAATACCAGTATGTCACAAAACAACACCCATTGCTTCCAATCATCAGGATAATCACGCAATTGACTGTGGAATGATGGATGAGGCCATGGCTGTTTAAACTATAAGACCAGTTAATATGGATCTCACAGTAAGCATATAGTATATATACCTCCAATTCAAACATATGTAATATATACAGTATGTATACCCCAGTACAGTCAATAACAAAAGGAACTAGCTGCACGACCAAGCATTTGTACACGTCAATTGGACATCTATTACAGAGTATTGCTTCAGGACTGTGGTTTGTACAGCAAGAGGAATTCAGCTATTTTATTATATTTTTTATATTTTTAATCTAAAATCTAGGCATTGTTTATAAAAATCTACCAAAATGTAAAAAAATGGACAAAACAATTAAATTTAAACAATTACATAAAATATAACGGATAAACAGAGCAAATTTACTAAAACTGATGCGCACAATTGGCTTTGTCTCTTATGAAGGGGAGCTCTTTGATTTTGGGGAGGGTAATGGTACAGAACCACAGGACATTTTGTCTCCCAGGACAAATACTTAATATAGCTTGTGTGAGGCTACTTTCACACTTGCTTTGTTTTGCAGCGCATTTTTCCCGCAAAAAAACGCATGGAAAAAACGCATAAAAACGCATACAAATGCTGCGTTTTTTTCAAGCATTTTTATGAGCATGCATGAAAAAAACGCAGCATTTTTATGCGTTTGTATGCGTTTTTAGTGCGTTTTTACCGCGTTTGCGTTTTTTCCAACATTAGTTGGCCCCTCACACTAACCCAAACCATGACTTTACTAACCCTAACCCTAACCCTTAACCAAACCATACCCTAACCCTTAACCAAACCACACCCTAACCCTAACCCTGACCCTAACCCTAACCCTTAACCAAACCATACTAACCCTAACCCTAACCCTTAACCAAACCCTACTAACCCTAACCCAAACCCTAACCCTAACCCTAAACCCTAACTAACCCTAAACCCTAACCCTTAACCAAACCATACTAACCCTAACCCAAACCCTAACCCTAACCCTAAACCCCCTTAACAAACCCTAACTCTAACCCAAACCCCTAATTTCCATTGTCTAACCAATGGTCAACAAAAAAACGCATGCGCAAAAAAACGCATACATGAGCATGCCAATGCGCACATATGCGCACCCATAGACTTATAATGGGTGTCTTGCTGTAAAAAAACGCATTGCACGCATGCGTTTTTTGAGACAAGTCGGATGCCCAAAAAATGCAACAGGATGCATTTTGTGCGCCCGAGCGCACACCACAAAAAAACGCATGCTCGTAAAAACGCATACAAACGCATGTGTATGCGCACATAAGCGCATCCCATGCAAAATATAGGAAAAAAAAGCGCATGCGTTTTTTAGCGCTAAAATACAGCGCAAAAAAAAGCAAGTGTGAAACCAGCCTGACAAAGTCACTGATAAGTTACTGGAGGGGAGATACTGTATATATTACTGTGGTTATTGACTTCTGTGATATAAAACCCAGAAGTTTTTCTCCAGCACATTAAGTGCTGCAAGGGATTAACAGCTAACTAGTTTGAAGGGCTGTTTTTTTGTGGACAATCATAGAGTGGTTGGGAGGTCGTCTACCTTATCTCCACCCCAGGGAGTAGTCTGGGGCTTAAATAGCTGGCCTCAAGAGGTAGCCTTTGTTCAGTAGGGCTGGAGAGAGGATTTCCAGTGTTTTGTGTCTTGAGATGGAAAAACTGAACCATTGTTTGGTTGTTATCCTGAGCTGGTGGACTCCCGCCGATCCAGAAACTGTACCTCATTTTGTTTTCTTGTTTTACTCAAGGGTCTGTGTTTATTTTCTCTTCATGTTGGTTTATGCCACATGTACAATAATCCAACAGAAGATTTAAAGTGACAGTGTACATGTGTCTACATCCATGTGCAGCTGAGTGAGCCAATCTACCACACTAGATATTTGCTAAATTATTAACTGAAGTAATGTCCACATACCTCCCCTGCAGTGACTCCTCAGGGCTGGTAAGGGGATGTGGCTATTTTTTTTTGAAAATTATGGGATCACCTACTATGATATCTACTTCCATGGAGGTCTCAGCCAGGAGATATTACTGTCATGTTTCCTATCAGGATTTTTTTATCTATCCACTGAGAGGATGTAAGGCAATTTGTTACGTTTGCCACTTACTCACGGCTCTGAAAATATGTCTTTCATATTGGTCATATCTATGCCACTCATTAAAACTTCAATTCATAATCTCTAAAAGGACAACAAAGGATTTTCTGTTCAAACTCATGTTAGAAGTGATAGATTACCTCCACTAGCCATAAATCTGTCACCTCCCCCATTCTCCTACAAGCTTAGGAAAAAGGAAATCCTGTCTGTGATCTACCAGATAGCCAGCTTTAATTACCTGTTCACATCAGGGGGGTCCCCTTACACCGGGTCATCTGGAGTTTATAGCATTGCTTCAACATTAACTATTCAACTATGAAAGGACTTGTAGATTTTACAATGATCTCTATAACATATTCCTTGGTTGTTACCAAGTAAAGTGACATGTTAGATTTTGGTCTGTTCAGTAAGATGAAAAATGGCTTTGATGGGAAAGGGTTAAACAGCTTGAAATGGGTTAAACACAGTTTTAGAAGACCTCAGAGTATTATTCAAGAATTTTCAGGGATATTGGAGGCTTTACAATATCTGCAAATTAATACATCTTTACTTGAATTTTTCGGAAAATCTCGGCAAAGTTGCTGAATTCACATTTCAAAAGATTATTTAATCTCTAAATGGCATTTATTTATATTGTTACTGCATGTACAGTTGTGGCCAAAAGTATTGACACCCCTGCAATTCTGTCAGATAATACTCAGTTTCTTCCTGAAAATGATTGCAAGCACAAATTCTTTGGTGTTATTATCTTCATTTATTTTGTCTTAAATGAAAAAACACAAAAAGAATTGTCCTAAAGCCAAATTGGATATAATTCCACACCAAACATAAAAAAGAGGGTGGACAAAAGTATTGGCACTGTTCGAAAAATCATGTGATGCTTCTCTAATTTGTGTAATTAACAGCACATGTAACTTACCTGTGGCATCTAACAGGTGTTGGTAATAACTAAATCACACTTGCAGCCATTTGACATGGATTAAAGTTGACTCAACCTCTGTCCTGTGTCCTTGTGTGTACCACATTGAGCATGGAGAAAAGAAAGAAGACCAAAGAACTGTCTGAGGACTTGAGAAGCCAAATTGTGAAGAAGCATGAGCAATCTCAAGGCTACAAGTCCATCTCCAAAGACCTGAATGTTCCTGTGTCTACCGTGCGCAGTGTCATCAAGAAGTTTAAAGCCCATGGCACTGTGGCTAACCTCCCTAGATGTGGACGGAAAAGAAAAATTGACAAGAGATTTCAACGCAAGATTGTGTGGATGTTGAATAAAGAACCTCGACTAACATCCAAACAAGTTCAAGCTGCCCTGCAGTCCGAGGGTACAACAGTGTCAACCCGTACTATCCGTCGGCGTCTGAATGAAAAGGGACTGTATGGTAGGAGACCCAGGAAGACCCCACTTCTTACCCCGAGACATAAAAAAAGCCAGGCTGGAGTTTGCCAAAACTTACCTGAAAAAGCCTAAAATGTTTTGGAAGAATGTTCTTTGGTCAGATGAGACAAAAGTAGAGCTTTTTGGGCAAAGGCATCAACATAGAGTTTACAGGAGAAAAAAGAGGTAATCAAAGAAAAGAACACGGTCCCTACAGTCAAACATGGTGGAGGTTCCCTGATGTTTTGGGGTTGCTTTGCTGCCTCTGGCACTGGACTGCTTGACCGTGTGCATGGCATTATGAAGTCTGAAGACTACCAACAAATTTTGCAGCATAATGTAGGGCCCAGTGTGAGAAAGCTGGGTCTCCCTCAGAGGTCATGGGTCTTCCAGCAGGACAATGACCCAAAACACACTTCAAAAAGCACTAGAAAATGGTTTGAGAGAAAGCACTGGAGACTTCTAAGGTGGCCAGCAATGAGTCCAGACCTGAATCCCATAGAACACCTGTGGAGAGATCTAAAAATGGCAGTTTGGAGAAGGCACCCTTCTAATATCAGGGACCTGGAGCAGTTTGCCAAAGAAGAATGGTCTAAAATTCCAGCAGATCATTGTAAGAAACTCATTGATGGTTACCGGAAGCGGTTGGTCGCAGTTATTTTGACTAAAGGTTGTGCAACCAAGTATTAGGCTGAGGGTGCCAATACTTTTGTCTGGCCCATTTTTGGAGTTTTGTGTGAAATGATCAATGTTTTGCTTTTTGCTTCATTCTCTTTTGTGTTTTTCATTTAAGACAAATGAAATGAAGATAATAATACCAAAGAATTTGTGTTTGCAATCATTTTCAGGAAGAAACTGAGTATTATCTGACAGAATTGCAGGGGTGTCAATACTTTTGGCCACAACTGTATGTTAAAAAGTTATGCTAGCCATTATTTAACTTTGAATGAAAGCATTGACAATTTTATTTTAATGGTAAATCTCTTTACTTTTCTACCAAGACTGTAAATGTAAATGTTCCATTTTAGTGGTTGTATGGGTACAGTAGTTTCTGGCTGATTTAATCAACACATTATTTTTTTTTTAATATATAGTTTCTAAAGTTTAATACATTAATGGCAGCCTCTAATATCTGGAATAAGCTTTATTGAAAGGCTTATAGCTTACAATGTTTACATTAAGTCTTGTGATTTGCTTCAAGTAATACAAGTAAACACTGATATATTTAATACCTGAATATCAATGCCCCATCGCAGCAGGGTTTTTCTGTCCCGGTGTGTCTGTTTTCTGTTTTGAAAAAAAAATACAATTAAAATTTAATGACATATTCTGAAAAGTTTTTTTTTTCTTCTCACTCTGTTTGTTGCCTACTGTGCTGCTTTCAGTTGTTTGATCCTGGTCAATATTAAAACAGTATCGTAATAGCTAATTACATGACCGGAAAGTATATGCTGACATCCTTTTTACTTAAGTGAATATCTCCAAAAAAAATAAGACAAATAATTTCTTGATTTTAAAAAGCAACAAAAAGTTGAAAAGATAAATCAGTATCTGTTCATAACATCTATTTAAAGCTTAAAAAGTTCATACAAGTACAATGTAATGCTGTTTTATAAGAAAATCAACAGAACACTGGTTGATAGGATCTTTAGGTACATATTATCTATCTGTAGACTTTGGATATATTTCTTTCTTATGCCTCTACAGGTTCAGTAATCTCAGACTACTTTGATGATGAGATGAAGACTCTTGGACGCCATACTAACTGTTGCAAAACTCTGTGTTTTTCTGATACCAAAGCTGTAATTCAGTCTATGGCTATAACCTTTTCCATATAAATGCAGCAAAAATCATCATATAAATCCTTATAATAGTCCAGGTCTGCACAATATACTGCCTGCAAGCCACATGCAGCCCACCAATGGTTCACTTGTAGCCTGCAGATCTCCTGGAGACTCTGGTCCTCATCTTCTTATATCTAAATGTATTTGAGTGATTCAGACGTGAATATATTTTAATATATGAATGCCAGGACAGGGGCAGAGGAGCATTTATCAACACTCACCCCAATGAGCAGCAGCATGATGAGGTTATCATGATGCTGACCTCATCAAACTGCTGCTGTAAGCACAGTGCTGAGTGCCACATAGCGGTGGCAAAGACGCAGTAAGCGCTCCATGGAAGAGCCAAAAATTACATGTTCTGACACAGTAGATGGAAGGGGAGGGAGTATGGTGCAAATTTTTACTGTAATGGTACATTATAGGGCAATTTGGGGAAAATTGTGAGAGAGGGCACAAAATTGCGAGTAACACTGCATTCGTAGGGTAGATAAAGAAAGCAGAAATGGTGACAGATGATATTCTTGGAAATCTGACACATTTCCACCCTTCAGAGTTTCTGGGATACAGTTATTGACAGCACAATACAGTACAGGGGTGTGCTGAAGCTGTCAGTGTTTAAGCGGGAGAATCTCAAGGTTTGGTTGCCTTGTGCTATCAGGGCTTTTGAAAGATTAAAAGAATGCTTCACGTCTGCACCCATTCTGATCCAACCTGATCTCCAAAAACCGTTCATTATGAAGCAGATGCTTTGCAGATCGGAGTGGGGGCAGTTTAATTGCAGGGGCCCAAAACGCTGACTAACCTGCATCCATGTGCTTTTTCTAAAACATTTTCACTGATGGAGAGAGCTTGTGATGTTGGGAATCGGAAGTTACTTTCTGTCAAAATGGCCATTGAGAAATGGAGGCATTTTTGGAGGGGATGGTTCATCCAACTAAAGTGGCCATTAATCACAAGAATCTAGCTTACATTGAATCAGCTAAAAGATTAAATCCTAACCAGGCCAGATGGTCCTTGTTTTTATCTTGGTTTAATTTTTCTATTACATTCAGGCCGGGGTCCAAGTATGTGAAAGCTTATGTATTATCTCATAGTCTAGATAAAAATTTTCCTCCAAAACCTCCATCCTCCATTATTCCTCAGGGTTTTGTGGTTTATATAACCTCGGAATTGGAAGAGGAGATTCGTAAAGTCCAGTCGTTGGCTCCTTCCGCTACCTCAGGGTCCAAATTATTTGTGAATGCTTACTTAGATTGTGGGTGTCCCAGGAATTTCATGATTCCATCTTAAGTCATCATCCTGGGATTACTGCTACACGGAAAGCCATTGCTAGACCTTTGCCCATGTACAATGATTTTAAAGATTTTGTATCTGCTTGTGAAGTATGCGCACACGCTAAAGTCAGTCATAGCCAGCCAGCTGGGTTATTGGCTCCAATGCCAATTCCAGGAACACCATGGACTTATTTTCCATGGGTTTTATTGTGGATTTGCCTCTGTCTGATGGGAAAACTGGCATCTGGGTGAAAGTTGACCAGTTCAGCAAACAAGCTCATTTTGATTACCTAATGCAGAGACAACCTCCTGGTTGTTTATTTCTCATATTGTAATGTTACATGGGATCCCTCTGAACATTGCGTATGATAGGGGAATACAATTTGTCTTTAAATTCTGGAGAGCTTTTTGTAGTAAACTCGGGATTGACTTGTCATTTTCATCTGTTTACCACCCTGAAACCAGTGACTAGACTGAAAGGACAAATCAATCTTTGGAACAAATATTAAGGTGCTTTGTAGCAGCTTGGCAGAAGGACTGGTCTTCGCTTTTACCTCTTACTGTGCTTGCTTTTAAATTAAATTAATCTACTGGAACCTAACTGTTCTTCTGTAATTATTGTTTTCATCACCATTTTGGTGAATTTTCTAGGATGAGTTCTGAATGCCCTGTGGTGGAGGTCGCTGTACAGAGACTTGGGTATGTCTGGATGAGGGTTCAAAAGAATATTGGGACTGCTCAGATTTGCCAAAAACAGAAGGCTGATGGAAGATGTTTGGTGGGTCCTGATTTTAAGATTGGGGATAAGGTTTGGTTGTCAAATGGGTCCACAGTTTATTGGTCCATAAGAGATGCTAGAAGTCGACAATCATTTGGTATTTAGATTAAAGCTTCCTCCATCCATTCACATCCCTAATGTGTTCCATAAATCGCTTTTAAAGGAGTTTATCCCTTCAACACATTAGCCGGAAGATGGGACTACTACTGTCCCATCATTGGCTAATGTGTCAGTCACTGTCATTGTAGCAGGCATAGCCCGATGGGACTTGTAGTTCCATCGGACGATGCCTGCACACACACACAAACCCCGGCAGGCCCGTACAGACCCCTGGCAGGCCCGCACAGACCCCCGGCAGCCCGCACAGACCCCCGGCAGGCCCGCACAGACCCCCGGCAGCCCGCTCAGAACCCCGGCAGGCCTGTACAGACCCCCGGAAGCCCACACAGACCCCCGGCAGGCCCGCACAGACCCCCGGCAGGCCCGCACGGACCGCGCATCATGATGACATCATTACAGCAGCCAATCACAGCCATGCCATTAGTTAACATGGCTAACACGACTGGCTCATTGCATTATGGGAACTTCCGATTCCGGTATTCGATATTGTAAAAATATCGGAACTCAGTATAGGAACTCCGATACAGCGAATATCGGCCGATACCCGATATTTGCAGTATCGGAATGCTCAACACTAATAATTATGTAAGGTCCAAATATCAATGTCATTAGTCTACTCATCATGAGGTTTATTACTTTTATCTGATTAATATTACCACCTGCCGTTAGTCACCCTTAATCAGCATTGTGTCTGGTACTAACAGCAGCTTGCAGGGGTAATTCTGCTAGGTCGTATTGACACAGGGAGAGGTAAACTCACATAACATGTCAAAGTTCCTTTAATAAGAAAAGAGTGTCTTTATATATGAGAGTAATGTATTAGAGGGTTCTCTGAATATCCTATCACTATATAATCTGGACCCTGGTTAGCACTCATTGTCAGAGCGAGCTTATGCTTCTTGGCTGGAGGTTGTTAGTGGTTGTTATTGGAAAAGGTGTTTGGTGGATTTATGTGACTCTTGCTAGGTCTTGAGAGTGTGATACTTCAATTTCTTCTCCTATTTTGGTTTAACCCCATCCTCCACTCCCTGGTGCATTCCTCTGTTATCTGTGTCAGTATATTTTTATATTTGCTATTAGAGTTGAGCGAAATGGGTCGGTCAAATTCATAAGTCGCTGACTTTCGCTAAAGTCGGGTTTTGCCGATCGAAACCCGACCATAGCGTGAGGTCGGCCATGAGGTCACCGACCCGCGCGCCAAAGTCGTGTTTCCCATAATGCTTCCAGTGCCTTTTCTCAGCCAATCATCAAGGACGCACACTGTGGGCAACGCGATGACATAGGCAGCGGCCACCACCATCTTAGAGAAAGGCAATTGTGTGATTGGCTTGCTTTATGTGGCATCACAGTGGCTATAAAAGCCCTGACCGCCGACCGCCATTTTACTTCTGCCAATCTTAGCATAGGGAGAGGTTGCTGCCACTGATTCTCAATAGGGAGAGCAATAGGCAACAAAGAAAAAAAAATCTGTGCTTCTTCTGATAGCGATTTCAACTGTACAGTTAGTGTGCAGTGACAGGGGAGGATTTTTGTGTGTGCAGCAGCGCTGGTGGTTATTAGGCTGCCTTATAAGGCTACTTGATAGCTGCCTTGCTGTGTGCACACTGCTGTGCAGACTGCTTTTTTCAATGCAAAAAACTTTTATTCTGATTTTCTGTTCAGCTACAGAGCGTTCATTTTTTCACACACCGTATAGCTGTGTACGCTCCTCACACACTACCGTGTACCGGCTGGTATCACGGACATATACATGCTCTCTGTGTGTGACTCCATATAAAAATAGATGGAGATTTTAAGTTTTCCATACACACACAGCATAGAGCTGTCCGCTTCTCAAACAGTGTCGTATATCTGCTGTTTGGATAACAGTCAAATCTATACAGAGACAGCGTGTGTGTGAGACTCCATAAATACATATACGGACATTTCAATTTTTCCATACACTGTATAGAGCTGTCCGCTTCTCAAACAGTATCATATATCTGCTGTTTGATTACAGTCAAATCTATACAGAGACAGCGTGTGTGTGTGACTCCGTTAAAAAATAGATGGAGTTTTAAAATTTTCCATACATACACCGTATAGAGCTGTCTGCTTGTCAGACAGTATCATATATCTGCCGTTTGATAACAGTCAAATCTATACAGAGACAGCGTGTGTGTGTGACTCCGTAAAAAAAGACGGAGATTTAAAATTTTCCATACATACATCGTATAGAGCTGTCCTCTTGTCAAATAGTATCATATATCTGCTGTTTGATTTCGGTCAAATCTATACAGAGACAGCATGTGTGTGTGAATCCGGAAAAAATGAGACGGAGATTTAAAAATTTCCATGCATACACCGTATAGAGCTGTACGCTCCTCACACACTATCGTGTACGGGCTGGTATCACGGACAAATACATGCTATCTGTGTGAGACTCCATAAAAAAATATACGGGGATTTTCATTTTTCCATACATACACCGTATAGAGCTGTCCACTTCTGATACAGTACCGTATATCTGCTGTTTAGATTACGGTAAAATCCATACTGAGACAGCATCTGTGTGTGACTCCGGAAAAAAATAGAAGTAGATTTTCATTTTTCCATACATACAACGTATAGAGCTGTACGCTCCTCACACACTACCGTGTACTGGCTGGTATCACGGACAAACACATGCTATTTGTGTTTGACTTCATAAAAAAATTGACGGAGATTTAAAATTTTCCATACATACACCATAAACAGCTGTCCGCTTCTCAAACAGTATCGCATATCTGCTGTATGGATTACGGTCCAATCTATACAGAGACAGCACGTGTGTGTGGGTCCGTAAATACATAGACGAACAATTCCATTTTTGCATACACCATATAGAGCTGTCCGCTTCTCTCACAGTATCGTATATCAGCTATTGACTCTGTCAAAAAATAGAAAGAGATTTTAAATTTTCCATTCTTACATCGTATAGAGCTGTCCGCTTCTCAAACAGTATCATAAATCTGCCGTTTGTCTCATGGTCAAATCTAGACAGAGATAGCATGTGTGTTTGACTCCGTAAAAAAATAGACGGAGATTTTAATTTTTCCATGCATACATCGTATAGAGCTGTCCGCTTCTGATACAGTACCATATATCTGCTGGTTGGATTATGGTCAAATACATACTGGGAGAGCATCTGTGACTAAGGAAATATATACAGAGATTTAAATTTTTACCTACACCTTATACAGCTGTACGCTCCTCATACAGTACCATATATCTGCTGGTATTTTTGTTACATTTTCACAAACATGAGGAAGTATGGTGGAAGAGGCCGCGAACATGGGCGGGGGGAATCTGGTACTGATGGTGGTGGTGGTGCATCTGCTGGTTATGCCAAAAGCACAATAGCAGCTAAGGCAGGAGGTGTTGAGCCTGTGTCATTGTCTGGCACAAGAAGGCCTGTAAGGTTCCCTTTTCTGGGAGTAGGAAAACCGCTTTTAAAACCGGAGCATCAGGAACAGGTTTTGGCTTACATTGCAGAAACAGCCACCAGCTCTATTGCTTCCTCTTCTGAACTTTCAAAACCTGCAAGCACTGATTCATCAGCGCAGGGTTCTGGTCAGGAAAAACACCTTTCCTTGTTTCCTTCACCCACACCAAAAGTGAAGGATGCGGCAGCCCACACTTCAGATTACTCCATGGAGCTCTTTTCACATACCATGCCTGGGTTATCCAGTCAATTCCTGAATTCCCCAGTCCAAGATGAATCTGACATGGAGCACACTGATGCACAGCCACTGCTAGATGATTCTGCTGGTACATTGATCGACAGCACTACATTGCCCTCACAGTCTACTGAGCCAGAATCTGACCCTGATGAAACTCAGATGCCCCTTCTCACATACTATACCACTTTACACGGTGACACAGAGGAAGGTGCAGATGAAATTGAAGAGAAGGAGATGGATGACCCAGTTGTTGACCCAGATTGGCATCCATTGGGGGAAGAGGGTGCTGCTGGCAATAGCTCAGATAAGGAGAAGGATCCGCAGCAGGCATCTACATCGCAGCAGCGGTTATCTGGCAGGCCCGTAGCTGTCCAAAAATGTGGAACAAAAAACAAAAGAGTTGCAGGACAGCTTGGCCAGATGGTCAAATTAGAACAGAGTGCAAGCACTGAAAATTTATACCATAGTAGGAAGAGTGCAGTGGGCACTTCTTTGTCCAAAATCCTACTGATGAGGCAAAGGTTATCTGTAAGAAGTGCGGAAGAACCTTTAGCTGAGGGAAAAATCTCAGAAATTTGAATACCAGTTGCATGTCTAGACATTTAACCACCCTGCACTTGCAAGCGAGGACTGACTACAAAACCTCAGGTACCACATGTGCACCTACTCTGACTGAAGGTAGCTAGCAACGCTCCATCGCTTCCCCCACTGTAAGACCACCGCCACCTGTAAGCACACCACCAGCAATAAAGGTTGAGGTGTCGTCGCAAGGCAAAAGCAGTCAGGGAATCACAATGGTTTTGCAATGAAACACTGAATCTAGGCCATCACCACCAACACCATCACCAAACCCCTCTCAGTCCGTCGAGTCCACCGCTAGTTCCCCCATATGCAGCTCTCAAGTCCAGCTCACCCTAGCAGACACTCGTAGTAATGCGAATGTGGACAGAGCAGGAGACATTGCCGGACACACATCAGGGGATCCACTGACGTGACAGAGCCCCTGTAACCCAGGAACAAGTGTGGATTGTGCAGGCGCCACTTCAGAGCAGCAGCTGGCAGGGTTGGAGGCCAGGGGAAATACTAGAGACAGTGGAGCCAGAGGCATAAGGGGAGCATGGTTAAAAATCAGTAGTAGTGTGACTGTGTAGGCAGCAGGAGACTTTGCCATCCACACAGCAGGGGAGCAGCTGGCGTTACTGAACCCCACTGACACAGGAGCGAGTGTTTCTATCTGTGTGGATGGCACTTTCAAGCAACAACTGGCTGTGTTGAAGCCCAGGATGAAGCATGGAGCAGGCTGAGGCCTGATGTTTTTGGCATGTAGATGCAGCAGGAGACATTGCAGTCTACACAGCAGGGGAACAGCAGATATCACTGAACCCCACTAACACAGGAGCTAGTGTGCTTTTCTCTGTGAAGACGGCACTTCTGAACACCAACTGGCGTTGTTGGAGCCCAGGATGAAGCATGGAGCAAGCTGAGGCCTGATGTTTTTGGCATGTGGAGGCAGCAGGAGACATTGCCATCTACACAGCAGGGGAACAGCAGACATTACTGAACCCCACTATCACAGGAGCTAGTGTGTTTTTCTCTGTGAAGACGGCACTTCTGAACACCAACTGGCGTTGTTGGTGCCCAGGATGAAGCATGGAGCAGGCTGAGGCCTGATGTTTTTGACATGTGCAGGCAGCAGGAGACATTGCCGTCCACACAGCAGGGGAACAGCAGAAGATACTGAACCCGACTAACACAGGAGCTAGTGTGTTTTTCTCTGTGAAGACGGCACTTCCGAACACCAACAGGCGTTGTTGGAGCACAGGATCAATCATGCAGCAGGCGGAGGCGAACTTGCAGCAGGTTTTATATAGGTTGAAGACTACTACTGATTGTAACCGTTCTCCACTATGGCCTCTGGCTCCACTGTCTCTAGTATTTCCCCTGGCCTCCAACCCCACCAGTTACAGCTCTGAAGTGGCGTCTGCACAATCCACACTTGTTCCTGTGTAACTGGGGCTCAGTCACGTCAGTTGATCCCCTGATGTGTGTCCGGCAAGGTCTCCTGCTCTGTCATCATTCACACTACTAGTAATGGGAATGTGGACAGAGCAGGAGACATTGCCGGACACACATCAGGGGATCAACTGACGTGACTGAGCCCCAGTAACACAGGAACAAGTGCGGATTGTGCAGACGCCAATTCTGAGCAGCAACTGGTGGGGCTGGAGGCCAGGGGAAAAACTAGAGACAGTGGAGCCACAGGCCTAAGTGGAGCACGGTTAAAAATCAGTAGTAGTTTGAATGTGGATGGAGCAGGAGATTTTGCCGTCCACACAGCAGGGGAGCAGCTGGCGTTACTGAACCCCACTAACACAGGAGCTAGTGTTTTTCTCTGTGCAGATGACACTTCTGAGCGACAACTGGCGGTGTTGAAGCCCAGGGATTATAGTTCAGGTGGTAGAAACATGAACACAACAGGAGACCTGGATACTGTTGCCAACCAATTATTTATTCGGGAAGAGGACTGGCAAATTCTGGCGAGATCCAGGCCTTGTTCATTTTCAGAAAAGTATGCCGGTCAACGTTATCGGAAGATAGTCGCGTGCGACGGTCTGTTAGTGCACCACCAGCGGCACTAAAGACGCGTTCCAATAATACACTGGCAGCAGGGCAAGCCAGCACCTCCAATGCATACTGGCTAAGCTCTGGCCATGTATCCAGCTTAGAGACCCAAAACTTGAAGGGGGAAGAGCCATCTGGGAGTACACTGACAGGGCAAGACATGTAGTCTGTCACCATCTGACGAAAACGTTGCCTCCTGCTGACTGGAGCCGTTTGTGATGGTGTAGATAATTGTGGCAGACACACAAAACTTTGCCACATTTGGGCCATAGTGGTCTTGACTTGTGCTGAGGTGCTGCCTCTGCTCCCTCTTTGTGCCGAGTTTCCTCCACTGCCTCGACGCACAGAGCTGCTTTGTAAAGCACTAGCACCACTGCTGTCGGGTGGAATGGAAAACATGATGGAATGCACCAGTGTGTCTTGGTACTCCTGCAGTTTACGCTCCCGGGTCAACGGTGGTATGAGGCTTTGTAAGTTGTCCCGGTAGCGAGGATCTAGGAGGGTGTACACCCAATAATCAGTCGTGTTGAGAATGTGGGCGATGCGGCGGTCGTTTCTCAGGCACTGCAGCATGAAATCAACCATGTGCTGCAGACTCCCAACTGCCAAAGAAACGCTGTCCCCCGCTTGATGCATCATCTCTGCCTGCTTTGCATCACCCCACCCTCACTGTACATGCTGACTAGAGGATTGTGTACTTCCCTCCTCCGGAGAGATGTCTTCCTCCTCCATCGACTCCTTCTCATCCTCCTCACAAAGTGTCCCCTGCCTAGGCCTTTGTGAGGAATCACGTGGCGCAGACTGTCCAGAAGCAGATGGCATTTGTGACTCCTCATCCTCCACCTCTTCCAAAACCTCCTCCCTTAGTGCTTGCAGTGTTTTTTGAAGCAGGCAGATAAGGGGGACAGTCATGCTGACTAGTGCATCATCTGCACTCGCCATCCGCGTGGAATCATCGAAGGCACGCAAAATGGGCAGATGTCCTTCATAGAAGCCCACTCAGTGGTGCTGAAGTGTGACCGGCGCACAGTGCGACTTGTTTTCGCCTGATGCAGCTGGTACTCCATGACTGCTGCCTGCTGCTCACACAACCGCTCCAACATAAGTAACGTTGAATTCCACCTGGTGGGTAGGTCACATATGATGCGATGTTCCAGAAGGCATAATCGGCGCTGCAGAGCAGCAAGGCGCAATCTTGCCGTGCTGGAATGCCGCAAGTGAGCGCACTCTATGCGGACCTTGTGCAGCAGTGCATCAAGATCCAGATAGTCCCTCAGAAAGCTCTGCACGACCAAGTTCAGCACATGTGCCAGACATGGGATGTGAGTGACGTTGTCTAGGCCAAGAGCTGCCACCAGATTTCGGCCATTGTCACACACTACCAAGCCCGGCTGGAGATTCGCTGGCAGAAACCACACGTCACTCTCCTGCTTAATGGCATTCCAGAGCTCCTGCGTTGTGTGGCTTCGATTCCCCAAAGAAATTAATTTGAATACGGCCTGTTGATGTTTGGCCACAGCTGTGCTCATATCGGTCGTAACAGGCTCCTGCTGCACTGTTTCTGAGGAACTTGAGTAGGAGGAGGAGTCAATGTGTACAGACTGGATTCCTGCAATCCGTGGAGTTGGCAGAACACGTACAGCGCCACTCTCCAGATCTGTACCGGCTCCACAACATTGACCTAATGGGCAGTGAGGGAAAGGTATCGTCCCTGTCCATGGTTACTGGTCCACGCATTGGTGGTCAGGTGGACCTTGCTACTGATGGCATTTAGTAGCGCATGTTGTATTTTTCCCTCCACATGTTTTTGCAGGTCAGGGACGGCTCGCCTGCTGAAATAAAAGTGGCTTGGCACGGTGTATTGTTGGACTGCCAATGCCATCAAGGTCAATGCCGGAAGGTGTCAGTCTCCACCAGCCTGAATGAGAGCATTTCAAGTGCCAGTAGTTTGGCAATGCCAGCATTCAGAGCCTGTGCTCGGGGATGGTTTGCCGAGTATAGCCGCCTTTTATCCCATGCCTGTGCTACCGATGGCTGTAGAGTGGCCTGGGAGTGTGAGGAGGAACATGGTGCTGTGGGTGGAAGTTCACTGGGTCTCCAGACAACAGTGCCAGAGGTTCTTCCATGGCGATCCTGTGAGGAAGCCGAACCAGCTGTGTGTGAGCTGGAGGAAGAGGCCCCAACACGAGCTGAGGAGGTTTTAGGTGGTGCTGTACGTTGGCCTACGTCTTCAGTGTGTCTGTGTAACTCCACCTTGTGCATGGTCCGCACATGTTTCCACATATTTGTTGTATTGAGGATGCTGACATTTTTCCCTCTTTTGACTTTCTGACGACACAGCTTGCATTTGACAAAGCAAATATCATCTGCAACTGTGTCAAAAAAGGACCACGCACTGCAAGTCTTGGGAGCGCCCGTTTTGCCTTTTGAAAGAGGAATGTTCCTACCGGGTGCCAAAGTGGAGGCTACAGGCAACCAAGTCTGCCCCCTCCCTCTCCTTCCTGTTTTGGCTGTTCGGGGAATCTCTTCCTCAGAGCTGCTCCCACCACCTTCCTGTTCCTCACGCCATGATGGGTCAAGGACCTCATCATCCACACTCCCCTCTTCAAACACCTGCTTCTCCTGGGTTGTCTCGCCAGCACCATACGCACCAGAAAGTGGTAACTGAGTCTCGTCATCATCTGATGCGTACTGAGGTGTGCTGACCATAGGCACTGGCCCACCCGCCTCTTCAGATTTGGAGGGACAAAGAAGTTGTGCAACACTGCATACTCCCTCTTCTTCACATTGTTGAATGCTGCTTTGCTGGCCCCCTCTTTCCAAGCCAACAGATTCAGAGAACAGAAGTAGAGACTGTGATGGCTCCTGTCCAGGGCTCTCTGACTGCCTAGGCACTTTGGCAGGTGGTGAAGAGACAGATGGTTGCTCTTCGGTGCTCTGGCCCTGAGAGGACGTGGAAGTCATTGAAGTCGATGCGTTAGCTGCCATCCATCCGACAACGGCTTCAATTTGCTCCTCCTGCAGCAGTGGGGTACGGCGAGGTCCTACAAAGCTGAGCATAAAGGACTGTTGCCTGCTAAAACTGGGGGATGCTGACTCACTGGTGCCCGCAGCAGGCGCAGAAACCCCACCTCCTGTCCCTGCAGAATCCCCATGTCCTCTCCCTGCAGAATCCCCACGTCCTCTCCCTGCTGAAACTCCACGCCCACGCCCACGTGCCTTACTCCCTGCCTTCTTCATCTTGCTAGACTGATAAAGATAGGCAGAAAACTACAAAGGGGGGCTTAGTGTGCTTATTCCTGAACAGCTGGTAACAGGTACAAGAAACACTAATTTTATGAAGTGTGTGTGTGGACTACACTTTAATAGGAGCTAATGTAGCCTACACAACTGTCAAATGTAGTGTTTGGTGAACTTTATTTTGTTTTGTTTTTTGAAAAAAAACTAAAAGGATGTGACCAAAGATTTGAAAGTGATAGTGTCACAAACTTTTTGGAACTATTACAATGCAGGCAGGTAACCTACAATGCAAAAGATGAGGCTCCAAAAAAATTGGGTAATACTAATCTGGCTGCAGCTGAAGGGCACAAGCCAGAAAAAAGGCTCCTCTATCTACTCCTATATAGTGTTTGCAACCAACCAATGTAGATGGATACAGATGGATGCACACTAATAGGAGAAAAAAAAAGGAGGTGCAATAAAAGAAAAATGTGTGAGGCAGTGACGCACGCTGAGTGGCCTACAACCAGATGTAGCTGCAGGACACACTACTCAGCATGAGCTGCACTCACACACAGTCAGAGACCTCTCAGACAGCCGTGAACAGTGCAGAGAAGTGGGCACTAGCACTGAAAGGCTGAAGAAAGGTTCCGCTGTCTACTACTTGTGTTTGCAACCATGTATATGGATACAGATGGAAGCACACTAGATAGAAAATATGAAAAATAAGCAGCTAGAAAAGAAAAATATGTATGAGGCAGCAGTGACCCACTACACAGCGTGGGTCTGCACTCACACAGCCCTTGCAGACAGCTGTGAACACTGCTGCTAGGCAA
The DNA here is from genome assembly GCF_039654945.1 of Dendrobates tinctorius. Lineage (NCBI taxonomy): Eukaryota > Metazoa > Chordata > Amphibia > Anura > Dendrobatidae > Dendrobates > Dendrobates tinctorius. The sequence goes on from NW_027361797.1 coordinate 8,084,324, forward strand.
AAGAAAGCTACAGTGGTGGTTTAGGTAGCCTGGGTAAAGCACAATATTTTTTTGAGAATCGCTATTTCTAACTGTCCCTCACAGTCTTCAACAGCAGCCTGTCCCTAACTGAATTCACAGCAGAGTGAACAGAAATGGCGGCGGCGGCTTTTATAGTGCGTCATGACATCATTTCAGCAGCCAATAACAGCCATGCCAATAGTTAACATACCTACATGCCTAACAGGATGTGCCCACACTTCTGAGGATTCCCATAGGCTGAATCAAATCGAGCGGGCTCATAGCATTACGGGAACTTCCGATTCCAGTATTCGATATGAAAAAAGTATCGGAACTAAGTATCGGAATTCCGATACAGCGAATATCGGCCAATACCCGATACTTGCGGTATCGGAATGCTCAACACTAATGATGACTACTGGTTGGCCAGCATCCTCGATCCACGCTATAAAGGCAAATTACACAACATCATGTCACAGGAGAACCTAGAGATAATATTGGCTAACAAACAAGCAACTCTGGTAAACCGTTTGTTTGAGGCATTCCCAGCACACAGCAGCGGTGCTGGTTCTCCCACGAGCCGTAGTGGGTAAAATGGAATAGGTGTTCATGGTGCACACAGCCAAAGTGGCATTGGAGATAAGGGTTTAATGACCATGTTGTGGAGTGATTTCTCAAGTATCGCTCACACGACTGGTAATACTGCATCGATTGCAAGTGACAGGAGACAGCAGTTGTCAACTATGGTTACAAACTACTTCTCCTCCCATATCGATGCTCTCCCTCACAGGTCATTCGTTTTGACCACTGGGCCTGTAAACTGGACATGTGGCCTGAATTGGCACAATATGCCTTACAGGAGCTCGCTTGCCCTGCTGCTAGTGTGCTATCTGAAAGAGTCTTCAGTAGAGTTGAGCGACTTTTGTTTTTTTAGGGTCGAGTTTCGTTTCATGAAACCCGACTTTTCTAAAAGTCGGGTCGAGCAAAATCGTCCGACTATATGGAAAAGTCGGAGGTCCGACCAAAACACGAAACCCAATGTGTTGTGAGTTCATTTTCCCCTTCGTCACTGAGGTCTGGTGAACTCCCTATTCTGGTAAAGGAAGGTAATGAGCCTGATTATCAGGCACCTGAGCCTAATGAGGATGACTGGCTGAATGGAGTCACGGACTGGATATAAGGCTGCCGACGCCCTTCTGCCCTGCGGGTGATTTCTCTGTGGACTTCTAGGACACCAGTCTGATTCCTGCTCCTCTAAAGCTAAGTTTTCTGCTTTGCCTGTTAGCATTTGTGTTTTGTTTTTGTTTTCCTTGCTTTTCTGGATTCTGCCATTCCCTGCTGGGGTGAGCTGAATCTCATTTTGCCGGTTGCTCTGTCTTCAGAATATTCCTGAGTACTGACATAGCTTTTTTGAAGCCTTGCGTCTTCAGGGCCTTTTTCACTGTCAGTTGTTGGCTCTTATTTTCATAGGGTTTTTCACGGATTGCAGACAGCAGCCTTCCTGTCCTTTCCTATCTAGTTAGCTTTGGCCCCGTCTTTGCTCAGTCTATCTTTCTGTCTGTGTTAGTGTTTTCATCTTGCTTCACCGTCATTATATGTTGGGGGCTGCCTATTGCTTTGGGGTCTGCTCTGGGGCAGTTTAGATTTCCCCTTTCTTTCTTTTGGCCTATTTAATTCTCCGGCTGTGATCGAGGGGTCTAGAGCATCGTAGGAACCCCCCACAGCTACTGTTAGTTGTTGTGGATAGGATCAGGGGTCTGCAATCCGATAGCTGCCAACCTCTCTGGTTTTCTGGACTTAGCTAGCATTTCTGTTTTTGCCTCCTACGGTGACTCAATCATAACAGAATCACCCGCCATACCGCAGATCCTAGGGTACTCAATAGCAGGAAAGAATTGTGTTTAAAAAAAAAAAAAAAAGTGTGTGTATATTCTTTCCTCTATATCTCTGAGGCCGTAGGGGGAATTTTTTTCTCTCAATGGAGATAAAGCAATTGTCTAATCGTGTGGAGCAGCTCGCTGCGGAAGTGCGGGGAATTTCCGCCTACCTTGCTCGTTCGCATGCTGTTGAACCAAAGATCCCTACACCTGATGTATTTTTTGGGGATTGATCTAAATTTTTGAGTTTCAAAAATAATTGTAAATTATTTTTTGCCTTGAAGCCTAATTCGTCAGGGAGCTCCACGCAGCAGGTTAAAATTGTCATCTCTTTGCTGCGTGGCGATCCCCAGGATTGGGCGTTTTCTTTGAAACCAGATGATCCTATTCTGACTAATGTGAACGCATTCTTTCAAGCTTTGGGGTTGTTGTATGACGAACCTAATGCTATTGATCAGGCTGAAAAGACCCTGTTGGCATTGAACCAGGGTCGAGATTCTGCAGAGTTGTACTGTCAAAAGTTCCGAAAGTGGGCGGTCCTTACTACCTGGAATGATAATGCCTTGGCTGCTCTCTTTCGGAAGGGTTTGTCAGAAGCCGTAAAAGATACTATGGTGGGATTTCCTGTTCCCTCTGGTCTGGACGATTCTATGTCATTAGCCATTCAGGTTGATCGGCGTTTACGTGATCGCAGGATTGCACGAGAGGTGTTGCCACCGGTTGAACAGACGTCTGAACCTATGCAATGTGATAGAGTTTTGTCTAAGGTGCAACGTCAGGAGTTCAGAAGGCGTAATAAGCTGTGTTTTTTCTGTGGAGATGCCTCGCATATTATTTCTGTTTGTCCTAAACGAGAGAAAAGCTTTGCACACACGTTTTCTGTTGGTGGTGTTCAACCTAAGTTTCTTCTGTCAATTACTCTGATCTGCTCCCTGTCCACATTTTCCGCCAAGGCTTTTGTGGATCCGGGAGCAGCGAAAAACCTAATGGACTTGGATTTTGCTAAACGTTGTGGATTTCCGATAACACCTCTGCAGACGCCTATCCCTTTGAGGGGGATTGATGTTACTCCTTTGGCTAAAAATAAACCTCAGTTTTGGACCCAGGTGGTCATGCGGGTCACCCCAGACCATCAAGAAAATTGCAGATTTTTGGTGTTGCATGGTCTGCATGATGCCGTTGTTCTGGGGTTTCCATGGTTGCAAATTCATAATCCAGTTTTGGATTGGAAATCTGTGTCTGTGGTGAGTTGGGGTTGTCGGTGTGCCTTTAGTGAGGCTCCGGTTTTTTCCACCTCTCCTCAGTCGCATGATGTTCCTGACTATTTGGTGGACTTTTATGATGTATTTAGTGAGAATGAGTCTGCGTCCTTGCCTCCTCATAGGAGTTATGACTGTGCAATTGAGCTAAGCCCGGGGTGTAAATTTCCCAAGGGTCGGCTCTTCAATTTATCTGTACCCGAGCACGAGGCTATGCGGTCCTATATTAAAGAGGCTTTGGAGAAGGGTCATATAGACCATCCTCTTCACCCTTAGGTGCCGTTTTTTTTTTTTGTGGCCAAAAAGGATGGTTCTTTAAGGCCTTGTATTGATTATCGTGCCCTCAATAAAATTACTATTAAATATTAGTATCCGTTACCCCTGATTTCGGATCTATTCTCTACAGTTAGAGGTGCTTGCTGGTTTACCAAGCTTGACCTCAGGGGGCGTATAATCTTATCCGCATTAAGCAGGGGGATGAATGGAAGACGGCGTTTTATACTCCGGAGGGACATTTTGAGTACCTGGTGATGCCTTTTGGGCTCACTAATGCCCCTTCTGTCTTCCAGTGCTTCATGAACGATATTTTCCGAGACTTTGTCGATAAATTTTTGATTATCTATCTGGATGATATTTTGATCTTCTCCAAGGATTGGGATTCTCATGTGGAACATATTCGGACTGTGTTCCGGATCTTGAGGGAGAATTCCCTGTATGTCAAAGGATCTAAATGCCTTTTTGGAGTACAGAGGATTTCATTTTTGGGATTTATTTTGTCTCCGTCAACTATTGAAATGGACCCGGCCAAGGTACAGGCCATTTATGATTGGGTTCAGCCCACTTCTTTGAAGGCCCTCCAGAAGTTTTTGGGTTTTGCTAATTTTTATCGGAAATTTATAGCAAAATTTTCTAGTATTGCCAAGCCATTGACTGATCTGACTAAAAAGGGTGCTGATGTGTTGAATTGGTCTCCGGAGGCTGTTGCTTCCTTTCAGGAGCTGAAGCGAAGATTTACCTCCGCCCCGGTTTTGCGGCAACCTGATGTCTCACTCCCGTTCCAGGTAGAGGTGGATGCTTCTGAGATTGGTGCAGGAGCTGTTTTGTCCCAAAAAGATCCGGTAACATCTAAAATGAATCCCTGTGCTTTCTTTTCCCGAAAGTTCTCTCGATCTGAACGTAACTATGATGTGGGGAATCGGGAACTGTTGGCCATGAAATGGGCATTTGAGGAGTGGAGACATTGGTTGGAGGGAGCTAAACATCAAGTGGTGGTCCTCACTGACCACAAGAATTTGATTTACCTAGAGTCGGCTAAACGCTTGAACCCTAGACAGGCTAGGTGGGCCTTGTTTTTTACACGTTTTGATTTTGTGGTCTCTTTTCTTCCTGGAACTAAGAATGTCAAGGCAGACGCCCTCTCTAGGAGTTTCTTTGCTGATTCTCCTGTGGTGACCAAGCCTGCTACCATCTTAGGTGAAGGGGTAGTTCTTTCTGCCATCTCGCCCAATTTGAGACTTGCTCTGCAAGAGTTCCAGGAGGACAAACCTGAGCGTTGTCCCAGTGGAAAGTTGTATGTTCCTGACCAGTGGAAGAAGAGAGTGATGTCTGAAGTTCATTGCTCTGCATTGGCTGGTCATCCAGGTATTTTTGGTACTAGAGATCTGGTGAGTCGCTCTTTTTGGTGGCCCACCTTGTCTCATGATGTCAGGAATTTTGTGCAGTCCTGTGGGACTTGCTCCCGGTCTAAATCTTGTTCTCGCTCTAGTGGGTTGTTGATGCCTTTGCCGGTCCCCAGGAGGCCATGGACCCATATTTCAATGGATTTCATCACTGATATGCCGGTCTCTCAAAGAATGACTGTTATTTGGGTGATTTGTGATAGGTTTTCTAAGATGGTTCATCTTGTACCACTCCCTAAGTTGCCATCTTCCTCTGAGTTGGTGCCCCTGTTTTTGCAACAGGTGGTTCGCTTACACGGGATTCCTGAGAACATTGTATCTGACAGAGGAGTTCAGTTTGTGTCTAGATTTTGGAGGACTTTCTGTTCCAAGCTGGGAATTCAGTTGTCCTTCTCCTCTGCTTTTCACCCTCAGACCAATGGGCAGACAGAGAGAACAAACCAGACCTTGGAGACGTATTTGAGATGTTTTATTTCCGCTGATCAGGATGATTGGGTTTCATTTTTGCCCTTGGCCGAATTCGCTTTAAATAATAGAGCTAGTTCTGCCACTTTGATGTCACCTTTTTTTTGTAACTTTGGGTTTCATCCTCGATTTTCTTCAGGGCAGGTGGAGCCTTCTGCCTACCCAGGTGTTGACACTGTGGTGGAGAGAATGCACCAGATCTGGGACCAATTGGTGGATAAGTTATCTCTCTCCCAGTAAAAGGCCCAGCGGTTTTCCAATCGACATAGGACCATTGGTCCCCAGTTTAAGATTGGTGATATGGTGTGGTTATCATCAAAAAATATTGCTATGAAGGTGGCTTCTCCTAAGTTTAAGCCTAGATTTATTGGACCTTACAAGATTTTGGAGATTATTAATCCGGTCTCTTTTCGTTTGGCTCTTCTTGTCACATTTAAGATCCATAATGTGTTCCATAAGTCCTTGTTGAAGAGGTTTGTTGAACCAGTTGTTCCTGGGGTGGCACCTCCGGACCCTGTATTGGTTGAAGGTAACATGGAATATGAGGTAGAGAAAATACTGGATTCCCGTCTGGCTAGACGGAGACTCCAGTATTTGGTTAAGTGGAAGGGTTATGGTCAGGAGGATAATTCCTGAGTCTCTGCCTCTGATATTCATGCCAAAAGATTGGTGCGTACCTTTCATCGGGCTCACCCTGATCGCCCTGGTGGTGTGGTTGAGGGTTCGGTGACCCCTCCTCAAGGGGGAGGTACTGTTGTGAGTTCATTTTCCCCTTTGTCACTGAGGTCTGGTGAACTCCCTATTCTGGTAAAGGAAGGTAATGAGCCTGATTATCAGGCACCTGAGCCTAATGAGGATGACTGGCTGAGTGGAGTCACGGACTGGATATAAGGCTGCCGACGCCCTTCTGCCCTGCGGGTGATTTCTCTGTGGACTTCTAGGACACCAGTCTGATTCCTGCTCCTCTAAAGCTAAGTTTTCTACTTTGCCTGTTAGCATTTGTGTTTTGTTTTTGCTTTCCTTGCTTTTCTGGATTCTGCCATTCCCTGCTGGGGTGAGCTGAATCTCCTTTTGCCGGTTGCTCTGTCTTCAGAATATTCCCGAGTACTGACATAGCTTTTTTGAAGTCTAGCGTCTTCAGGGCCTTTTTCACTGTCAGTTGTTGGCTCTTATTTTCATAGGGTTTTTAATGGATTTCAGACAGCAGCCTTCCTGTCCTTTCCTATCTAGTTAGCTTGGGCCCCATCTTTGCTCAGTCTATCTTTCTGTCTGTGTTAGTGTTTTCATCTTGCTTCACCGTCATTATATGTTGGGGGCTGCCTATTGCTTTGGGGTCTGCTCTGGGGCAGTTTAGATTTCCCCTTTCTTTCTTTAGGCCTATTTAATTCTCTGGCTGTGATCGAGGGGTCTAGGGCATCGTAGGAACCCCCCACGGCTACTGTTAGTTGTTGTGGATAGGATCAGGGGTCTGCAATCCGATAGCTGCCAACCTCTCTGGTTTTCTGGACTTAGCTAGCATTTCTGTTTTTGCCTCCTACGGTGACTCAATCATAACCCCAATGTAAGTCAATGGGGAATTAAAGTCGGCAGTGAGAGGAGGACAGGAAACACACCTACAGTGCCCATTTGAATGACAAAGCATCAATTCTTATTACTTAAGCTTGTCAACCTTAATTTACTTCATAATACTAGTTACGCACTGAAAAATGGGGGTTATTTGGCTACAGTTGTGGAGGGGTAGGGCTGGCTCCAGGTTTTCGTGGGCCCAGGGCCAAAGAGCGCCCCTTTAACACATACCACAACTCATGATGCTCCAATACGGCAGAGAAATAGCAGTATAGTACAATGAAAAATACTTCACTTCTTACATCTCATGACTGATATCCATTTTAAATTCTCCAATACCTCCAAAAATGGACAGTATATAACTCCATACAGTATTATGGCCAGCGCTTAGTGCGCTATACAGAGTAATGAGGCCCATATATTTCTCCACATGGAATCATTGATCCCATATAATGTTTCAAACCGTATATGATGAGCTCCACATAATGCTACAGTATATGTTGGTCCCAATGGATGAAGCTCCACTGTCTTATGGGCCCAAATAATGCTCCATATATAATGGGCCCCATTTCTACTATTCTAGTGTATAATGGGCCCTGTAAATGCTGCTCCAGTGTCTGATGTCCACCTTTGGAATGCTCCAGTGTATGGTGGGCCCCATATATCATTCACCAGAGTATAGTGCTCCCCAAAAATAGCTGTCCCAACATTGAAAACAATTACATAAGTCTCCTTGCTAGGGAATCCCAGCACTACTCTGAACTCCTTGTCGTCCCCATCTTCCATCTCACTGCACTTGGCTGTTTAGGCCCTCCCACCGGCAGAGACACTTTTGCGTACTATGCGGTGCCCTGTGCCAGTGGAATCGCCCATGAGTATGCCACCACCACCTGCTCAAGGAACCTGCACTTTCATCTGCACCTTCCTCTTTGTCACCATGTAAGGTGGTATAGTATGTGGGAAGGGGAACCTGAGTTTCCTCTGGGTCAGATTCTGTCTGTGTAGAGTGCAAGGAGAATGTAGTGGTTTGGGTCAATGTACCAGCAGCATCATCCAGCAGTGGCTGGGCCTCAGTGCACTTGTGGCGTCCCCAAGAGTACGGTCGCCACTGTGGCATTACCTTCCTCCTAGGGAGTGTGTTGTCAAGCTTGGGAGCAATGAAGGATCTCTCTAGCAGTGAAACCAACACACAACACATTTCCCACTACAGGCTAGCAGGGAGACCTCTGAACCTGACTGCTGAGGAGCTGCTCTCTGTGGTCGGGAGGAGGTAAGTTAGGGCACTCTGTGCATGGAAGGGGAAGTGTGTGGACGTGAGAAGGGGAGCTAAAAGATGAGCAGAGTTAAGGCTCACTCCTAGCTGGAGCGCATGGTCCGGATTCCGATCTCCGAGTTTGTAGGGACACTGACGTTCCTGCAGCAGAAACCGGGGGAAGTAGCAGCTATAAATGCTCTGTACCCAACTAAGGCTCGGAGGCCCCAGCATCGACGTGTGGGAGCCAGAAGGAAAAGGCTACAGCTGTCTGCCATACAAGTAAAGTCTGAGGAACATCTGTTAGACAGGAGGCGCTTCAGTGAAACACGGTCCTGTGAGTGCTTCCCCCACAAGTGCTAGAAAGGAGACGTTCAGGAAGGTACATGTTGGCGGAGTGTTGGAAGGGAGCTTTCCATTTTGGTCCCGGAGGTTGGCTGAGGTCCTGACCCAGAGGACACAGCACGGAGGCAGGCATCTGTGTAACCTGCAGACTGTGAGTAAAGCTTTGGAACTGCACGCTCTGGTGTCCTACAGTTATTCCAGCACCGCTACATCTGGGTACCAGCACCTACACCGCCTGTGCCTTTCCCCCATCACTACATCTACATTTCCCTGGGACTCCAACTCCACCTGTGGGGAGCTTCACCATCTTTGCTGCACAACACCATCAGTCCCAGAGGATCTGCATGCAGCGTCGGCCTAACATCTATGTTGCCGAACACCACAGGTGGCGTCAAACTATCTATATAAACTCTTTATCATTATACCACGCCATTTACATGGGCGCCCAGGGCCACCGTCCGGGTCACCGCTGCTGTGACACATCCCACTGATACTGGCCCGGTACCAAGTACCCCACAGCCCTGGGAGGGCGACCCATATGCTGACTGCTGATCGGGCGGCGTTATTCCCACGAACCTCCAAACAGCGTCCATGAAGGCAAAGTTTTTGTTTTCCGGGGGGTAGTATGATTGCAAAGCTGAACCTTAAAGGAAAGTCCAAAAGGGCACCACCAGGAGTGGAGCCTGTGGCTTAATTAGACTCCACCTGGGAAACCACAACCATGCCACCTAAAGAAAAGATGCACACTTTGAAAGCTTTGTCGATTCTGTGTGTGGTGTGCTATGTGTGTTTGTAGTTGAGCTAGCGATTTCTCAGCTTTATTCCGTTAAAAACCGAGACTCTGGCATGCCCCTGCAGTACGCATCAAGCTTACTAGAGGGATAAGCGAGGCTCTGGCACGTGAGATCGAGCAATAACAGGTCTAGCATTCCCGTACATGTCAGGGGCTGCATGCACGCTACACTGAAAGGACCAGCTTTTGTCTCTTACATGTGCAGATAACCTGCTGAACTCCGTTAGTGATGGGGATCTGGGATTCAGATTATTCCCCGCGAACAAACGATGATTTCCCAGTAAGTTCAGGTCAACCGCAATTACGGAGCTAGGCCTAACCGTCATTCCTGAAAAAATTATGTGTCCAAACCACAGGTGCTGTAGCTTGCTTAACAGCTCGGCAGCCGTTCTCAGGCCCAGTATGGATTCAACAACATTGTAGAAAGTTGATAAAGGGTACAGTTTCACCGGATAACAAGAATATATGTAGCCTAGTTTAGACATTAAAAATATATGTCTATAGATCAGGAGGCAAACTCAGATGTTCTCAGGCCCAGTATGGATTTGACCAGATTGTACAAAGTTGAGAAAGGGTACTTTATCACTGGATAGCAGGTATATATAGCATAGTTTAAACATGTAAAATCTCCGTGTTCTCAGTATGGATTACACAGCAATCTAAAAAGTGGAAAAAAGGAAATGCATTTGAGGCGTACACAACTATATACTTTTGGTGTTATTTTTAAATCTTCATATATATTTCTGTCTCAGTAATACAGTCCAGCCTCTCCGCAATAGGAAATGAGATGCATACAATTACTGACATAAAGGCTAGTGATTGCAGAAATCTAGGAATTACTATTCACGGGAAAAACTTCCGTCATAATTCTCATAGGTGATGCTGACCCTCAATTAATTTGTGTGTTGAGACAGTGAAAACTTTTTTTGTGAATAAAGTCTTGCTGTATCACACTTCCGTTGATTCCATCACTGTTACTCATCTCAATCAAATTTTTATCACAGGGAGCGATGTAAACATGGTGCTCACTGGCTATCATGATCTGTCACGTAACTTTGGAGTGCAAAAGACAGAAGCCACAGGCCGTAGGCAATTCTATTTGATTGGCAAGAGAGGGCATATTTTAAAATGTGCGCCGGAATGTCACACGTTTGTGAGTAGGAAAACTGTGAAAGCTGATGATAAACCACCACTGCATGTCATTGTGAGTCGACGTCCATAAGAAATGGAAGCCATTGAGCATCTGGAGCTAGAGCCCGGCCAGCAGGACAGGGCATAGCTACATCTTAACCATCATCTTTCACTTCAATCAATTTGTAGTGGCAGTCCCAGTGAAGGATTTGACAGCCCAGACTACACAGCGGAGGAGCAGGGAGAGGAAAACATTGCAAATGGTGGGGCCCTGCCCAAGCAAGGGGGGCACACTCGTGGGCGTCGGTACTGGCACTGGGCCCCTCATAGTACGGCAGTGTGTCTGACAGCGGGTGTGCACCACCACCGTCATAGACACTTGATTGCACTATGAGGGACCCTGTGCCAGTGCCCGCACCCAAGAATCGGCCTACCCACCTGTCCAGGGCAACGGCACTCGCAAGGTTTTGTGTGCTAGGTGGTGACCCCAGCCATGGGGGGGCAGCCCAGTTAGGGCGGTTTACAAAGTGGCATATGTTGATGTGGGACATTCAGCTGCTGCAAAAGGCGAAATAGGTCAAGTTCGCGGAAGAGAAGGAGGACCAAAGCAAGCCATTTTTCTGGCAACCTAGGTGTCATCAAGGGAAGGTGGGACAAAATCCTTGGAAACGCATGCATGGTTCATTTTAATGAAGGTTAGATCATCCACATTTTGGGTTGACAGACGGGTCCTTTTTTCTGTCAGGATTGATCCAGCTGCACTGAAGACTCTTTCCGATAGCACACTTGCAGCTGGGCAAGTGAGCTCCTGTAAGGCATATTGTGCCAATTCAGGCCAGGTGTCTAGTTTAGCGGCCCAATAGTCAAAGGGAAATGACCTGTGCGGGATAACATCGATATGGGAGGAAAAGTAGTTTGTAACCATAGTTGACAACTGCTGTCTCCTGTCACTTTCCATCAATGCAGTATTACCAGTTGTGTGAGCGGTACTTGAAAAATCAGTCCACAACATTGTCATGAAACCCCTGTCTCCAACGCCACTTCTGCTGTGTGCACCACGAACACCTCTGCCAAGCAGCCCCCGGCCCGTACGGCTCGTGTGAGAACCATCACCGCTGCTGTGTGCTGGGAATGCCTCAACCAACCGGTTTACCAGAGTTGCTTGTTTATTAGCCAATATTAGGTCAAGGTTCTCCTGTGGCATGATGTTTTGTAATTTGCCTTTATAGCGTGGATCCAGGATGCTGGCCAACCAGTAGTCGTCATCGTTCATCATTTTGGCAATGCGGAGGTCCCTTTTTAGGATCTGCAAGGCATAATCTGACATGTGGGCCAATGTTCCCGGTGTCAATGATGCACTGCGAGTGGTGGTTGGAGGAGCACTTTCTGGCAAATCCACATCCCTCCAGTCACGCACAAACCCTGTACCAGACCTTGCCACGCCAACATTTTCACTTGCCCCACGAGATGCATCATCCTCCCCTAAGTAATCATCCCCATCATCATCCTCCTCCTCCTCTTCTTCCTCCACCTCATCCAGGAGAGGTCCCTGAGCAGACAGTGGCTGAATGTCATCAAGGATTCCCTCCTCCTCTTCCTTCTCGTCAACATTGGCTGCAGATGCCTGCTCCTTAAGGTGCGTCAAAGTATGCATGAGCAGATGCATACGTGGGATGCTCATGCTTAGGATGGCGTCGTCTGCGCTTACCAGCCATGTGCATTCCTCAAAACACTGAAGGACTTTACAGAGGTCTTTCAACTTCGACCACTGCACACCTGTCAACTCCATGTCTGCTCTCAATGTGCCTGGCCGTGTATCCTTCCACAAATGCATTATGGCCTGCCTCTGTTCGCACAGCCGCTCCACCATGTGCAGGATGGAGTTCCACCTTGTTGCAATGTCGATAATGAGGCGGTGGTTGGGAAGGTGGAGCAATCGCTGCAGCTTCTGCATTCGAATGGAGTGTACAGACGACCGGCGGATGTGCGCGCACAGTCTTCGCACCTTCTGGAGCAGGGCTGTTAACTCCGGATAATTGTTGAGGAAGCACTGCACCACCAGGTTCAAGGTGTGAGCCAAGCAAGGTATGTGGTTGAGTTTTGAAAGGGCTATGGCTGCCACAAAATTACGGCCGTTATCACTAACTACCTTGCCTGCCTCAAGATGTATACTGCCCTGCCATGACTCAGTTTGTCGCTGAAAGTACTCGTGGTATAGTATGTGGGAAGGGGAACCTGAGTTTCCTCTGGGTCAGATTCTGTCTGTGTAGAGTGCAAGGAGAATGTAGTGGTTTGGGTCAATGTACCAGCAGCATCATCCAGCAGTGGCTGGGCCTCAGTGCACTTGTGGCGTCCCCAAGAGTACGGTCGCCACTGTGGCATTACCTTCCTCCTAGGGAGTGTGTTGTCAAGCTTGGGAGCAATGAAGGATCTCTCTAGCAGTGAAACCAACACACAACACATTTCCCACTACAGGCTAGCAGGGAGACCTCTGAACCTGACTGCTGAGGAGCTGCTCTCTGTGGTCGGGAGGAGGTAAGTTAGGGCACTCTGTGCATGGAAGGGGAAGTGTGTGGACGTGAGAAGGGGAGCTAAAGGATGAGCAGAGTTAAGGCTCACTCCTAGCTGGAGCGCATGGTCCGGATTCCGATCTCCGAGTTTGTAGGGACACTGACGTTCCTGCAGCAGAAATCGGGGGAAGTAGCAGCTATAAATGCTCTGTACCCAACTAAGGCTCGGAGGCCCCAGCATCGACGTGTGGGAGCCAGAAGGAAAAGGCTACAGCTGTCTGCCATACAAGTAAAGTCTGAGGAACATCTGTTAGACAGGAGGCGCTTCAGTGAAACACGGTCCTGTGAGTGCTTCCCCCACAAGCGCTAGAAAGGAGACGTTCAGGAAGGTACATGTTGGCGGAGTGTTGGAAGGGAGCTTTCCATTTTGGTCCCGGAGGTTGGCTGAGGTCCTGACCCGGAGGACACAGCACGGAGGCAGGCATCTGTGTAACCTGCAGACTGTGAGTAAAGCTTTGGAACTGCACGCTCTGGTGTCCTACAGTTATTCCAGCACCGCTACATCTGGGTACCAGCACCTACACCGCCTGTGCCTTTCCCCCATCACTACATCTACATTTCCCTGGGACTCCAACTCCACCTGTGGGGAGCTTCACCATCTTTGCTGCACAACACCATCAGTCCCAGAGGATCTGCATGCAGTGTCGGCCTAACATCTATGTTGCCGAACACCACAGGTGGCGTCAAACTATCTATATAAACTCTTTCTCATTATACCACGCCATTTACATGGGCGCCCAGGGCCACCGTCCGGGTCACCACTGCTGTGACACATCCCACTGATACTGGCCCGGTACCAAGTACCCCACAGCCCTGGGAGGGCGACCCATATGCTGACTGCTGATCGGGCGGCGTTATTCCCACGAACCTCCAAACAGCGTCCATGAAGGCAAAGTTTTTGTTTTCCGGGGGCAGTATGATTGCAAAGCTGAACCTTAAAGGAAAGTCCAAAAGGGCACCACCAGGAGTGGAGCCTGTGGCTTAATTAGACTCCACCTGGGAAACCACAACCATGCCACCTAAAGAAAAGATGCACACTTTGAAAGCTTTGTCGATTCTGTGTGTGGTGTGCTATGTGTGTTTGTAGTTGTGCTAGCGATTTCTCAGCTTTATTCCGTTAAAAACCGAGACTCTGGCATGCCCCTGCAGTACGCGTCAAGCTTACTAGAGGGATAAGCGAGGCTCTGGCACGTGAGATCGAGCAATAACAGGTCTAGCATTCCCGTACATGTCAAGGGCTGCATGCACGCTACACTGAAAGGACCAGCTTTTGTCTCTTACATGTGCAGATAACCTGCTGAACTTTGTTAGTGATGGGGATCTGGGATTCAGATTATTCCCCGCGAACAAACGATGATTTCCCAGTAAGTTCACCTCCGAGGTGTGTCTGTTGCCCAAACACATCATCTGCAACACAGCCTGCTGACGCTTTCCACTAACTGCTCGATAGGGGGACACCTCGTGTGCAACAGTGGCAGCTGCAGATGGAGTGCTCGTACGACTGCGCTCTGTGGACGAGCTTTCGCTTCTGGAGGAGGAGAAGGAGGAGGGTCGAACACCTACAGCCAACTGTTTCCTGTACCGGGGGCTAGGCAGCACTGTCCCACCACCGCTGTCCCCTGTGGACCCTGCATCCACCACATTAACCCAGTGCGCAGTGATGGACACGTAACGACCCTGGCCATGCCAACTGGACCATGCATCTGTTGTGAGTTGCACCTTTCCACTCACTGACTGCTTGAGTGCATGGACAATGCGGTCTTTCACATGATGGTGGAGGGCTGGGATGGCTTTGCGAGAGAAGTGGCGACTGGGTAGGTCATAGCGTGGTACTGCATAGGCCATGAGTTCACGGAAAGCTGTGCTTTCCGCCAACCGATAGGGCATCATCTCTAACGAGATTAGTTTGGCAATGTGGGCGTTCAAACCCAGTGTACGCGGATGAGAGACTGAGCACTTTCTTGACCTACTCATAGTCTCTGGGAGGGTGAGCTGGACTTGAGAGCTGCATATGGTGGAACTAGAGGTGGACAGAGCAGACTGAGAGAGGGTTGATGATGGTGATGGAGTTGGTGTTCTTTCTGATGGCCTAGATTCAGTCTTTCGTTGATATAACAGTGGGATTCCCAGACTGCTTTGGCATTGCAACGACACCTCAACATTTGCTGCTGTGCTAACCGGTGGGCTTACAGTGGGGGAAACAATGTAGCGTTGCTGACTACCTTCTTTGTGATCAGTTGCACATGTGGTACTTGAGGTTTGGTGTTGTGTCCACGCTTGCAAGTGCATGCTGATTGAATGTCTAAGCATGCAACTGGTATTCAAATTTTTCCCTCGGCTAAAGGTCTTTGCGTACTTCTTACTAGAGTTGAGCGAAACGGGTCGAACAATTTCAAAAGTCGCCGACTTTTGGCAAAGTCGGGTTTCATGAAACGAAACCCGACCCTAGGGTGAGGTCGGCCACGAGGTCGGCGACTTACGCGCCAAAGTCGAGTTTCAAAAGTTTGTTTAGCACTCTTTTTCAGCCAATCAGGATCCATGGACACTGTGGGCAACGTGATGACATAGGCAGGGGTCGCCACCATCTTTCAGAAGGGCATGCAAGTGATTGGCTTGCTTTGGTGGGCGTCACAGGGGTTATAAAAGGGCATGCACGCCGACCGCCATCTTACTTCTGCCGATCTTAGCATAGGGAGAGGTTGCTGATTCTGTAGGGAGAGCGTTAGGCAGGGAAGAAGACAAAAAAACTGCTTCTGATGCTAGCGATTTTGCCTGTGCAACACACCAGTCACTGTGTGTGCAGTTCAAGGGGAGGCTATATTGTGGTGGATCAGCGGTGTTGGTTGTTAGGCTGCCTTCTAAGGCTTCCTGACAGCTGCATTGCTGTTTCCCCACTGCTCTGCAAACTGCTTTTTTAAAAGCAATCCCAATTTTTTTTTGTCCTGCTAAGGTACTGAGCGTGCATTTATTCACACCATACAGCGGTGTACGCTCCTCACACAGTACCGTGTAACGGCTGTTATCACAGCCACAGTGAAGCTATCTGTGTGTCACTGTGGAAGGATTAGTGGAGGACTTGTTCCGTTCTTACAGACCTACACTCTAGGGAGATTCCTATTCTGCCCAATTCTACAATTCACTTTTTTCACACCTGTGCCATCGCGCTCTGATATTCAGTGGGACTCACACAATCCAAAAGTGTCCAGTGTCCACAAGTGTCTGCAGAAATTCAAAATCTCCCTTATCCTGTAGTCACTTTTTTCACACCTGCTGCATCGAGCCTGTGACATAGCGCTCTGATATTCATTGGGCCTCACACAATCCAAAAGTGTCCAGTGTCCACAAGTGTCTGCAGAAATTCAAAATCTCCCTTATCCTGTAGTCACTTTTTTCACACCTGTGCCATCGAACCTGTGACATAGCGCTGTGATATTCAGTGGGCCTCACACAATCCAAGTGTCCAGTGTCCACAAGTGTCTGCAGAAATTCAAAATCTCCCAGAAATTCAAAATCTCCCTTATCTTGTAGTCACTTTTTTCACACCTGTGCCATCGAGCCTGTGACATAGCACTGTGATATTCAGTGGGCCTCACACAATCCAAGTGTCCAGTGTCCACAAGTGTCTGCAGAAATTCAAAATCTCCCTTATCCTGTAGTCACTTTTTTCACACCTGTGCCATCGAGCCTGTGACATAGCGCTGTGATATTCAGTGGGCCTCACACAATCCAAGTGTCCAGTGTCCACGAGTGTCTGCAGAAATTCAAAATCTCCCTTATCCTGTAGTCACTTTTTTCACACCTGTGCCATCGAGCCTGTGACATAGCGCTGTGATATTCAGTGGGCCTCACACAATCCAAGTGTCCAGTGTCCACAAGTGTCTGCAGAAATTCAAAATCTCTCAGAAATTCAAAATCTCCCGTATCCTGTAGTCACTTTTTTCACACCTGTGCCATCGAGCCTGTGACATAGCACTGTGATATTCAGTGGGCCTCACACAATCCAAGTGTCCAGTGTCCACAAGTGTCTGCAGAAATTCAAAATCTCCCTTATCCTGTAGTCACTTTTTTCACACCTGCTGCATCGAGCCTGTGACATAGCGCTGTGATATTCAGTGGGCCTCACACAATCCAAGTGTCCAGTGTCCACAAGTGTCTGCAGAAAATCTAAATCTCCCTTATCCTGTAGTCACTTTTTTCACACCTGTGCCATCGAGCCTGTGACATAGAGCTATGATATTCAGTGGGCCTCACACAATCCAAGTGTCCAGTGTCCACAAGTGTCTACAGAAATTTAAAATCTCCCTTATCCTGTAGTCACTTTTTTCACACCTGTGCCATCGAGCCTGTGACATAGCGCTGTGATATTCAGTGGGCCTCACACAATCCAAGTGTCCAGTGTCCACAAGTGTCTGCAGAAATTCAAAATCTCCCATATCCTGTAGTCACTTTTTTCACACCTGTGCCATCGATTCTGTGACATAGCACTGTGATATTCAGTGGGCCTCACACAATCCAAGTGTCCAGTGTCCACAAGTGTCTGCAGAAATTCAAAATCTCCCTTATCCTGTAGTCACTTTTTTCACACCTGCTGCATCGAGCCTGTGACATAGCGCTGTGATATTCAGTGGGCCTCACACAATCCAAGTGTCCAGTGTCCACAAGTGTCTGCAGAAAATCTAAATCTCCCTTATCCTGTAGTCACTTTTTTCACACCTATGCCATCGAGCCTGTGACATAGCGCTGTGATATTCAGTGGGCCTCACACAATCCAAGTGTCCAGTGTCCACAAGTGTCTGCAGAAATTTAAAATCTCCTTTATCCTGTTGTCACTTTTTTCACACCTGTGCCATCGAGCCTGTGACATAGCGCTGTGATATTCAGTGGGCCTCACACAATCCAAGTGTCCAGTGTCCACAAGTGTCTGCAGAAATTCAAAATCTCCCAGAAATTCAAAATCTCCCTTATCCTGTAGTCACTTTTTTCACACCTGTGCCATCGAGCCTGTGACATAGCACTGTGATATTCAGTGGGCCTCACACAATCCAAGTGTCCAGTGTCCACAAGTGTCTGCAGAAATTCAAAATCTCCCTTATCCTGTAGTCACTTTTTTCACACCTGCTGCATCGAGCCTGTGACATAGCGCTGTGATATTCAGTGGGCCTCACACAATCCAAGTGTCCAGTGTCCACAAGTGTCTGCAGAAAATCTAAATCTCCCTTATCCTGTAGTCACTTTTTTCACACCTGTGCCATCGAGCCTGTGACATAGAGCTGTGATATTCAGTGGGCCTCACACAATCCAAGTGTCCAGTGTCCACAAGTGTCTGCAGAAATTCAAAATCTCCCAGAAATTCAAAATCTCCCTTATCCTGTAGTCACTTTTTTCACACCTGTGCCATCGAGCCTGTGACATAGCGCTGTAATATTCAGTGGGCCTCACACAATCCAAGTGTCCAGTGTCCACAAGTGTCTGCAGAAATTCAAAATCTCCCAGAAATGTAAAATCTCCCCTATCCTGTAGTCACTTTTTTCACACCTGTGCCATCGAGCCTGTGACATAGCGCTGTGATATTCAGTGGGCGTCACACAATCCAAGTGTCCAGTGTCCACAAGTGTCTGAAGAAAATCTAAATCTCCCCTGTCCTATAGACACCTTGTACCTTGTTTTACATTACTATATAGTTTGTAGGATTTTGTCTACATTTCTACCAAAAATGAGGAAGGCTGGTGGAAGAGGCCGTGGATTTGGGCGGGGGTTGGCAGCTGGTAATGATGGTGTTGGTGGTGGATCTGATGGTAGTGGCAAAAGCAAAATAGAACCGAATGCAGGAGGTGTTGAGCCTGCGTCATCGTCTGGCTCCATAAGGCTTCGAAGGCTTAGTTTTCTAGGAGCTGGCAAACCGCTTTTAACGCCAGAGCATCAGAAAAAAGTTTTGTCTTACATTGCTGACTCAGCCTCCAGCTCTATCGCCTCCTCTTCTGAAGTTGTAAAAAGTAAAAGCACTGAGTCGTCATTGGAGGCTCATGTTCATGAACCACACCTTTCCTTGTGTCCTTCACCACAACCAAGATTGAAGGATGACGCAGGCCATACTACTGATTACTCCATGGAGCTGTTTTCACATACCATGCCTGGATTATCAAGTGAAATGGTGAATTACCCAGGCCAAGATGAATCTGACATGGAGTGCACTGATGCACAGCCGCTGATAGATGATTCTGCTAGTACATTCACTCAGAGCACTACATTGTCCTCGCAGTGTACAGAGCCAGATTCTGACCCTGATGAGACTCAGGTGCCCCTTCCCGCACACTATACCACCATACACGGTGACACAGAGGAAGGTGCACATGACATTGAAGAGGAGGTGATGGATGACCCAGTTGTTGACCCAGATTGGCATCCATTGGGGTAAGAGGGTGCTGCTTCCAATAGCTCAGATGAGGAGCATCCACAGCAGACATCAACATCGCAACAGCTGTTATCTGGCAGGCCCGGAGCACTCCAAAGACAGGTTCCAAAAATCAAAAGAGTTGCTGGACAGCTTGTCCAGAGGGTCAAAACATCACAGCGTGCTAGGCCGCAAAATGTCTGCCAAAGTAGGAAGAGTGCAGTGTGGCACTTTCTTGAACAAAATCCTCATGATCAGGCCAAGGTTATCTGTAAGAAGTGTGCAAAGACCTTTAGCCGAGGGAAAAATCTGAAAAATTTGAATACCAGTTGCATGCTTAGACATTTAACCAGCATGCACTTGCAAGCGTGGACACAACACCAAACCTCAAGTGCCACATGTGCAACTGATCACAAAGAAGGTAGTCAGCAACGCTACATTGTTTCCCCCACTGTAAGCCCACCGGTTAGCACAGCAGCAAATGTTGAGGTGTCATTGCAAGGCCACAGCAGTCAGGGAATCCAACTGTTATATCAACGAAATACTGAATCTAGGCCATCAGAAAGAACACCAACTCCATCACCATCATCAACCCTCTCTCAGTCCGCCCTGTCCACCGCTACTTCCACCATATGCAGCTCTCAAGTCCAGCTCACCCTCCCAGACACTATGAGTAGGTCAAGAAAGTACTCAGTCTCTCATCCGCGTACACTGGGTTTGAACGCCCACATTGCCAAACTAATCTCGTTTGAGATGATGCCCTATCGGTTGGTGGAAAGCGCAGCTTTCCGCGAACTCATGGCCTATGCAGTACCACGCTATGACCTACCCAGTCGCCACTTCTTCTCTCGCAAAGCCATCCCAGCCCTCCACCATCATGTGAAAGACCGCATTGTCCATGCACTCAAGCAGTCAGTGAGTGGAAAGGTGCACCTCACAACTGATGCATGGTCCAGTCGGCATGGCCAGGGCCGTTACGTGTCCATCACTGTGCACTGGGTTAATGTGGTGGATGCAGGGTCCACAGGGGACAGCGGTGGTGGGACAGTGCTGCCTAGCCCACGGTATAGGAAACAGTTGGCTGTAGGCGTTCCACCCTCCTCCTCCTCCTCCAGAAGCGAAAGCTCATCCACAGAGCGCAGTCGTACGAGCACTCCATCTGCAGCTGCCACTGTTGCACACGAGGTGTCCCCCTATCGAGCAGCTAGTGGAAAGCGTCAGCAGGCTGTGTTGCAGATGATGTGTTTGGGCGACAGACACACCGCCGAGGTGCTGGCCGAGTACTTGAAGCGGCAAACTGAGTCATGGCTGGGCAGTGTACATCCTGAGGCAGGCAAGGTAGTTAGTGATAACGGCCGTAATTTTGTGGCAGCCATAGCCCTTTCAAAACTCAGCCACATACCTTGCTTGGCTCACACCTTGAACCTGGTGGTGCAGTGCTTCCTCAAAAATTATCCGGAGTTAACAGCCCTGCTCCTTAAGGTGCGAAGACTGTGCGCGTACATCCGCCGGTCGCCTGTACACTCCGTTCGTATGCAGAAGCTGCAGCGATTGCTCCACCTTCCCAACCACCGCCTCATTATCGACATTGCAACAAGGTGGAACTCCACCCTGCACATGGTGGAGCGGCTGTGCGAACAGAGGCAGGCCATAATGCATTTGTGGGAGGATACACGGCCAGGCACATTGAGAGCAGACATGGAGTTGACAGGTGTGCAGTGGTCGAAGTTGAAAGACCTCTGTAAAGTCCTTCAGTGTTTTGAGGAATGCACACGGCTGGTAAGCGCAGACGACGCCATCCTAAGCATGAGCATCCCACGTATGCATCTGCTCATGCATACTTTGACGCACCTTAAGGAGCAGGCATCTGCAGCCAATGTTGACGAGAAGGAAGAGGAGGAGGGAATCCTTGATGACATTCAGCCATTGTCTGCTCAGGGACCTCTCCTGGACGAGGTGGAGGAAGAAGAGGAGGAGGAGGATGATGATGGGGATGATTACTTAGGGGAGGAGGATGCATCTCGTGGGGCAAGTGAAAATGTTGGCGTGGCAAGGTCTGGTACAGGGTTTGTGCGTGACTGGAGGGATGTGGATTTGCCAGAAAATGCTCCTCCAACCAGCACTCGCAGTGCATCATTGACACCGGGAACATTGGCCCACATGTCAGATTATGCCTTGCGGATCCTAAAAAGGGACCCCCGCATCGCCAAAATGATGAACGATGACGACTACTGGTTGGCCAGCATCCTGGATCCACGCTATAAAGGCAAATTACAAAACATCATGCCACAGGAGAACCTTGACCTAATATTGGCTAATAAACAAGCAACTCTGGTAAATCGGTTGGTTGAGGCATTCCCAGCACACAGCAGCGGTGATGGTTCTCACACGAGCCGTATGGGCCGGGGGCAGCTTGGCAGAGGTGTTCATGGTGCACACAGCAGAAGTGGCGTTGGAGACAGGGGTTTCATGACAATGTTGTGGACTGATTTTTCAAGTACCGCTCACACAACTGGTAATACAGCATCGATGGAAAGTGACAGGAGACAGCAGTTGTCAACTATGGTTACAAACTACTTTTCCTCCCATATCGATGTTCTCCCACACAGGTCATTCCCCTTTGACTATTGGGCTGCTAAACGGGACACCTGGCCTGAATTGGCACAATATGCCTTACAGGAGCTCGCTTACCCAGCTGCAAGTGTGCTATCGGAAAGAGTCTTCAGTGCAGCTGGATCAATCCTGACAGAAATCAATCCTGACATTTGTTGAGCATTCCGATACCGCAAGTATCGGGTATCGGCCGATACTTGCTGTATCGGAATTCCGATACAGACTTCCGATATTTTTTCAATATCGGAAGTCGGCATCGGAATCGGAAGTTCAAAGTTGATTGACAGCCTGACGTCATCATGATTCGCGGTGTGTGCGCATCATGATGCGCCGTCATTTTGGGCCTTCCGGGGGTCTCTGCCGGCCTGCCGGGGGGCTGTGTGGACTGCCCGGGGTCTGTACCGGCCTGCCGGGGGGCTGTGCCGGCCTGCCGGGGGGCTGTGTGGACTGCCCGGGGTCTGTACCGGCCTGCCGGGGGGCTGTGCCGGCCTGCCGGTGGTCTTTGCACCCTGTGGGGGTCTGTACCGGCCTGCCGGGGGGCTGTGCCGGCCTGCCGGGGGGCTGTGCTGATGTCCGGGGGTCTGTGCAAGCATCGTCCGATGGGACTATAAGTCCCATCTGGCGATGCCTGCTACCATGACAGTGATTGACACATTAGCCAATGATGGGACAGTAGTAGTCCCATCATCCGGCTAATGTGTTAAATGTTAAAAAAAAAAAAAATACTACATACATACTACATACATACTACATGCATGCTACATACATACTACATATATACTACATGTATGCTACATACATACTGCATGCTACATACATACTACATACATACCACATATATACTACATACATACTACATGCATGCTACATACATACTACATACATACTACATGCATGCTACATACATAACATATATACTACATGCATGCTACATACATACTACATGCTACATACATACTACATATATACTACATGCTACATACATACAACATACATACTACATGCTACATACATACTACATATATACTACATACATACTACATACATACTACATGCATACTACATGCATGCTACATACATACTACATGCATACTACATGCATGCTACATACATACTACATGCATGCTACATACATACTACATGCATGCTACATACATACTACATATATACTACATGCATGCTACATACATACTGCATGCTACATACATACTACATACATACCACATATATACTACATACATACTACATGCATACTACATACATACTACATGCATGCTACATACATAACACATATACTACATGCATGCTACATGCTACATACATACCACATACATACTACATACATACTACATACATACTACATGCATGCTACATACATACTACATGCTACATACATACTACATATATACTACATGCATGCTACATACATACTACATGCTACATACATACTACATACATACTACATGCATGCTACATACATACTACATACATACTACATACATACTACATGCATGCTACATACATACTACATGCTACATACATACTACATATATACTACATGCATGCTACATACATACTACATACTACATATATACTACATGCTACATACATACTACATGCATGCTACATACATACTACATACATACTACATGCATGCTACATACATACTACATGCTACATACATACCACATACATGCTACATATATACTACATGCATGCTACATATATACTGCATGCTACATGCATGCTACATACATGCTACATACATACCACTTATATACTACATACATACTACATACAATACATTCATACAATACATACATAGACATACAGTACATATAACATAGAGTAACATACTTACCAATACTTGTCACATTGTTCCCCGAAGCCATTGTCTTTTAAAGGAATAAATATTAACATAACAAACCACAAAAATACTCACCCACGATCCGAAGCAGTCCACGAGTGTGTCCCAAGACGATCTTGGGTAGAGAACTGCAGCATCAGCTGATGCCGCCGTTCTCTACGGGCTGCAGGAATCCAATGACGGAAGGTAGGTATCCTTCCGCACTGTATTCCTCCGCCACTTAAAAAAAAAAAAGTCCCTAGTCTCACTTTATGCCATTGCTGTGTGGGAACTATACTATAATGTAGTATATATGTAGTATGTATGTGGTATGTATGTAGCATGTAGTATGTATGTAGCATGCATGTAGTATGTATGTAGTATGTATGTAGCATGCATGTAGTATGTATGTAGCATGTAGTATATATGTAGCATGTAGTATGTATGTAGCATGCATGTAGTATATATGTAGTATGTATGTAGCATGTAGTATGTATGTAGAATGCATGTAGTATGTATGTAGCATGTAGTATATATGTAGCATGTAGTATGTATGTAGCATGCATGTAGTATATATGTAGTATGTATGTAGCATGTAGTATGTATGTAGTATGTATGTAGTATGTATGTGGTATGTATGTAGCATGTAGCATGCATGTAGTATGTATGTAGTATATATGTAGTATGTATGTAGCATGCATGTAGTATATATGTAGTATGTATGTAGCATGCAGTATGTATGTAGCATGCATGTAGTATATATGTAGCATATATATGTAGTATGTATGTAGCATGTAGTATATACAGTATGTAGTATGCATGTTGCATGCATGTAGTATATATGTAGTATGCATGTTGCATGCATGTAGTATATATGTAGTATGTATGTTGCATGTAGTATATATGTAGTATGAATGTAGCATGTATGTAGTATGAATGTAGCATGTATGTAGCATGTAATTTTTTTTTTTTTTTTACATTCAACACATTAGCCGGATGATGGGACTACTACTGTCCCATCATTGGCTAATGTGTCAATCACTGTCATGGTAGCAGGCATCGCCCGATGGGACTTGTAGTCCCATCGGACGATGCCTGCACAGACCCCCGAAGCCTGCACAGCCCCCCGGCAGGCCGGTACAGCCCCCCGGCAGGCCGGCACAGCCCACTGGAGCCTGCACAGACCACCGGCAGGCCGGCACAGCCCCCCGGCAGGCCGGCACATCCCACCGGAGCCTGCGCAGCCCCCCGGCAGGCTGGCACAGCCCACCGGAGCCTGCACAGCCCCCCCGGCAGGCCGGCACAGCCCCCGGCAGGCCGGCACAGACCACCGGAGCCTTCACATACCCCCTGGCAGGCCGGCACAGCCCCCCGAAAGGCCCGTACAGACCCCAGAGAGGCTGTACAAGGGAAAAACAGGGTTTTTCTTATTCCGATACCGGAAGTCCCATAGACTTGAATGGGACTTCCAGTATCGGAATCGGCGATACCGATACTTTTTTTTAAGATCGGCCGATCCATTCCAATCCGATACTTTGAAGTATCAGACGGTATCGCTCAACTCTAATCCTGACCCGTCTGTCAACCCAAAATGTGGATGATCTAACCTTCATTAAAATGAACCATGCATGGGTTTCCAAGGATTTTGTCCCACCTTCCCCTGATGACACATAGGGTGACAGAAAAATGGCTTGCTTTGGTCCACCTCTTCCTGGGACTTGACCTATTTCGCCTTTTGCATCAGCTGAATGTCCAAAATCAACATATGCCACTTTCTAAAACTCCCTAACTGTGCTGCCTCCCCCCCATGGCCGGGATCACCACCTAGCGCACGACACCGTGCGAGTGCCGTTGCCCTGGACAGGTGGGTAGGCCGATTCTTGGGCACGGGCACTGGCACAGGGTCCCTCAAAGTGCAATCAAGTGTCTCTGACGGTGGTGGTGCACACCCGCCGTCAGACACACCGCCATACTATGAGGGGCCAGTGCCAGTACCGACGCCCACGAGTGGGCCCCCCTTGCTTGGGCAGGGCCCCAGCATTTGCAATCTTTACCTCTCCCTGCTCCTCCGCTGTGTAGTCTGGGCCGTCAAATCCATACTGTGCCTGACACCGTCTGAGCCTGCCTCATGATGTATAAACATATCTTTTGAATGTGTACGCTATCCATACATGTTATCCGGGGATACGGTACCCTTTCTCAACTTTGAGCAATCACGTGCAAGCCATACTGGGCCTAACACCGTCTGAGCCTGCCTCCTGATGTACAGACATATCTTTTGAATGTGTACGCTATCCATACATGTTATCCAGGGATAAGGTACCCTTTTTCACCTTTGTGCAATGAATTGCAAGCCATACTGGGCTTTACACCATCTGAGCCTGCCTCCTGATGTATAGACATATCTTTTGAATGTGTACGCTATCCATACATGTTATCCGGGGATACGGTACCATTTCTCACCTTTGTGCAATCACTTGCAAGCCATACTGGGCCTTACACCGTCTGAGCCTGCCTCCTGATGTATAGACATATCTTTTGAATGTGTACGCTATCCATTCATATTATCCGGGGATACGGTACCCTTTCTCACCTTTGTGTAATCACGTGCAAGCCATACTGGGCCTAACACCGTCTGAGCCTGCCTCCTGATGTATAGACATATCTTTTGAATGTGTACGCTATCCATACATGTTATCCGGGGATACGGTACCCTTTCTCACCTTTGTGCAATCACTTGCAAGCCATACTGGGCCTTACACCGTCTGAGCCTGCCTCCTGATGTATAGACATATCTTTTGAATGTGTACGCTATCCATACATGTTATCTCGGGATACGGTACCCTTTCTCACCTTTGTGCAATCACTTGCAAGCCATACTGGGTCTTACACCGTCTGAGCCTTCCTCCTCATGTATAGACATATCTTTTGAATGTGTACGCTATCCATACATGTTATCCGGGGATACGGTACAATTTCTCACCTTTGTGCAATCACTTGCAAGCCATACTGGGCCTTACACCGTCTGAGCCTGCCTCCTGATGTATAGACATATCTTTTGAATGTGTACGCTATCCATACATGTTATCCGGGGATACGGTACCCTTTCTCACCTTTGGGCAATCACTTGCAAGCCATACTGGGCCTTACACCATCTGAGCCTGCCTCCTGATGTATAGACATATCTTTTGAATGTGTACGCTATCCATACATGTTATCCGGGGATACGGTACCCTTTCTCACCTTTGGGCAATCACTTGCAAGCCATACTGGGCCTAACACCGTCTGAGCCTGCCTCCTGATGTACAGACATATCTTTTGAATGTGTACGCTATCCATACATGTTATCCAGGGATAAGGTACCCTTTCTCACCTTTGTGCAATGAATTGCAAGCCATACTGGGCCTTACACTGTCTGAGCCTGCCTCCTGATGTATAGACATATCTTTTGAATGTGTACGCTATCCATACATGTTATCCGGGGATACGATACCCTTTCTCACCTTTGTGCAATCACTTGCAAGCCATACTGGGCCTTACACCATCTGAGCCTGCCTCCTGATGTATAGACATATCTTTTGAATGTGTACGCTATCCATACATGTTATCCGGGGATACGGTACCCTTTCTCAACTTTGAGCAATCACGTGCAAGCCATACTGGGCCTAACACCGTCTGAGCCTGCCTCCTGATGTACAGACATATCTTTTGAATGTGTACGCTATCCATACATGTTATCCAGGGATAAGGTACCCTTTTTCACCTTTGTGCAATGAATTGCAAGCCATACTGGGCTTTACACCATCTGAGCCTGCCTCCTGATGTATAGACATATCTTTTGAATGTGTACGCTATCCATACATGTTATCCGGGGATACGGTACCATTTCTCACCTTTGTGCAATCACTTGCAAGCCATACTGGGCCTTACACCGTCTGAGCCTGCCTCCTGATGTATAGACATATCTTTTGAATGTGTACGCTATCCATTCATATTATCCGGGGATACGGTACCCTTTCTCACCTTTGTGTAATCACGTGCAAGCCATACTGGGCCTAACACCGTCTGAGCCTGCCTCCTGATGTATAGACATATCTTTTGAATGTGTACGCTATCCATACATGTTATCCGGGGATACGGTACCCTTTCTCACCTTTGTGCAATCACTTGCAAGCCATACTGGGCCTTACACCGTCTGAGCCTGCCTCCTGATGTATAGACATATCTTTTGAATGTGTACGCTATCCATACATGTTATCTCGGGATACGGTACCCTTTCTCACCTTTGTGCAATCACTTGCAAGCCATACTGGGTCTTACACCGTCTGAGCCTTCCTCCTCATGTATAGACATATCTTTTGAATGTGTACGCTATCCATACATGTTATCCGGGGATACGGTACAATTTCTCACCTTTGTGCAATCACTTGCAAGCCATACTGGGCCTTACACCGTCTGAGCCTGCCTCCTGATGTATAGACATATCTTTTGAATGTGTACGCTATCCATACATGTTATCCGGGGATACGGTACCCTTTCTCACCTTTGGGCAATCACTTGCAAGCCATACTGGGCCTTACACCATCTGAGCCTGCCTCCTGATGTATAGACATATCTTTTGAATGTGTACGCTATCCATACATGTTATCCGGGGATACGGTACCCTTTCTCACCTTTGGGCAATCACTTGCAAGCCATACTGGGCCTAACACCGTCTGAGCCTGCCTCCTGATGTACAGACATATCTTTTGAATGTGTACGCTATCCATACATGTTATCCAGGGATAAGGTACCCTTTCTCACCTTTGTGCAATGAATTGCAAGCCATACTGGGCCTTACACTGTCTGAGCCTGCCTCCTGATGTATAGACATATCTTTTGAATGTGTACGCTATCCATACATGTTATCCGGGGATACGATACCCTTTCTCACCTTTGTGCAATCACTTGCAAGCCATACTGGGCCTTACACCATCTGAGCCTGCCTCCTGATGTATAGACATATCTTTTGAATGTGTACGCTATCCATACATGTTATCCGGGGATACGGTACCATTTCTCACCTTTGTGCAATCACTTGCAAGCCATACTGGGCATTACACCGTCTGAGCCTGCCTCCTGATGTATAGACATATCTTTTGAATGTGTACGCTATCCATACATATTATCCGGGGATACGGTACCCTTTCTCACCTTTGTGTAATCACGTGCAAGCCATACTGGGCCTAACACTGTCTGAGCCTGCCTCCTGATGTATAGACATATCTTTTGAATGTGTACGCTATCCATACATGTTATCCGGGGATACGGTACCCTTTCTCACCTTTGTGCAATCACTTGCAAGCCATACTGGGCCTTACACCGTCTGAGCCTGCCTCCTGATGTATAGACATATCTTTTGAATGTGTACGCTATCCATACATGTTATCTGGGGATACGGTACCCTTTCTCACCTTTGTGCAATCACTTGCAAGCCATACTGGGTCTTACACCGTCTGAGCCTTCCTCCTGATGTATAGACATATCTTTTGAATGTGTACGCTATCCATACATGTTATCCGGGGATACGGTACAATTTCTCACCTTTGTGCAATCACTTGCAAGCCATACTGGGCCTTACACCGTCTGAGCCTGCCTCCTGATGTATAGACATATCTTTTGAATGTGTACGCTATCCATACATGTTATCCGGGGATACGGTGCCCTTTCTCACCTTTGTGCAATCACTTGCAAGCCATACTGGGCCTTACACCATCTGAGCCTGCCTCCTGATGTATAGACATATCTTTTGAATGTGTACGCTATCCATACATGTTATCCGGGGATACGGTACCCTTTCTCACCTTTGTGCAATCACTTGCAAGCCATACTGGGCCTTACTCCATCTGAGCCTGCCTCCTGATGTATAGACATACCTTTTGAATGTGTACGCTATCCATACATGTTATCCGGGGATACGTTACCCTTTCTCACCTTTGTGCAATCACGTGCAAGCCATACTGGGCCTAACACCGTCTGAGCCTGCCTCCTGATGTATAGACATATCTTTTGAATGTGTACGCTATCCATACATGTTATCCAGGGATACGGTACCCTTTCTCACCTTTGTGCAATCACTTGCAAGCCATACTGGGCCTTACACCATCTGAGCCTGCCTCCTGATGTATAGACATATCTTTTGAATGTGTACGCTATCCATACATGTTATCCGGGGATACGGTACCCTTTCTCACCTTTGTGCAATCACGTTCAAGCCATACTGGGCCTAACACCGTCTGAGCCTGCCTCCTGATGTATAGACATATCTTTTGAATGTGTACGCTATCCATACATGTTATCCGGGGATACGGTACCCTTTCTCACCTTTGTGCAATCACTTGCAAGCCATACTGGGCCTTACACCGTCTGAGCCTGCCTCCTGATGTATAGACATATCTTTTGAATGTGTACGCTATCCATACATGTTATCCAGGGATACGGTACCCTTTCTCACCTTTGTGCAATCACTTGCAAGCCATACTGGGCCTTACACCATCTGAGCCTGCCTCCTGATGTATAGACATATCTTTTGAATGTGTACGCTATCCATACATGTTATCCGGGGATACGGTACCCTTTCTCACCTTTGTGCAATCACGTGCAAGCCATACTGGGCCTAACACCGTCTAAGCCTGCCTTCTGATGTATAGACATATCTTTTGAATGTGTACGCTATCCATACATGTTATCCGGGGATACGGTACCCTTTCTTACCTTTGTGCAATCACTTGCAAGCCATACTGGGCCTTACACCATCTGAGCCTGCCTCCTGATGTATAGACATATCTTTTGAATGTGTACGCTATCCATACATGTTATCCGGGGATACGGTACCCTTTCTCACCTTTGTGCAATCACTTGCAAGCCATTCTGGGCCTTACACCGTCTGAGCCTGCCTCCTGATGTATAGACATATCTTTTGAATGTGTACGCTATCCATACATGTTATCCGGGGATACGGTACCCTTTCTCACCATTGTGCAATCACGTGCAAGCCATACTGGGCCTAACACCGTCTGAGCCTGCCTCCTGATGTATAGACATATCTTTTGAATGTGTACGCTATCCATACATGTTATCTGGGGATACGGTACCCTTTCTCACCTTTGTGCAATCACTTGCAAGCCATACTGGGTCTTACACCGTCTGAGCCTTCCTCCTGATGTATAGACATATCTTTTGAATGTGTACGCTATCCATACATGTTATCCGGGGATACGGTACAATTTCTCACCTTTGTGCAATCACTTGCAAGCCATACTGGGCCTTACACCGTCTGAGCCTGCCTCCTGATGTATAGACATATCTTTTGAATGTGTACGCTATCCATACATGTTATCCGGGGATACGGTGCCCTTTCTCACCTTTGTGCAATCACTTGCAAGCCATACTGGGCCTTACACCATCTGAGCCTGCCTCCTGATGTATAGACATATCTTTTGAATGTGTACGCTATCCATACATGTTATCCGGGGATACGGTACCCTTTCTCACCTTTGTGCAATCACTTGCAAGCCATACTGGGCCTTACTCCATCTGAGCCTGCCTCCTGATGTATAGACATACCTTTTGAATGTGTACGCTATCCATACATGTTATCCGGGGATACGTTACCCTTTCTCACCTTTGTGCAATCACGTGCAAGCCATACTGGGCCTAACACCGTCTGAGCCTGCCTCCTGATGTATAGACATATCTTTTGAATGTGTACGCTATCCATACATGTTATCCAGGGATACGGTACCCTTTCTCACCTTTGTGCAATCACTTGCAAGCCATACTGGGCCTTACACCATCTGAGCCTGCCTCCTGATGTATAGACATATCTTTTGAATGTGTACGCTATCCATACATGTTATCCGGGAATACGGTACCCTTTCTCACCTTTGTGCAATCACGTTCAAGCCATACTGGGCCTAACACCGTCTGAGCCTGCCTCCTGATGTATAGACATATCTTTTGAATGTGTACGCTATCCATACATGTTATCCGGGGATACGGTACCCTTTCTCACCTTTGTGCAATCACTTGCAAGCCATACTGGGCCTTACACCGTCTGAGCCTGCCTCCTGATGTATAGACATATCTTTTGAATGTGTACGCTATCCATACATGTTATCCAGGGATACGGTACCCTTTCTCACCTTTGTGCAATCACTTGCAAGCCATACTGGGCCTTACACCATCTGAGCCTGCCTCCTGATGTATAGACATATCTTTTGAATGTGTACGCTATCCATACATGTTATCCGGGGATACGGTACCCTTTCTCAACTTTGTGCAATCACGTGCAAGCCATACTGGGCCTAACACCGTCTAAGCCTGCCTTCTGATGTATAGACATATCTTTTGAATGTGTACGCTATCCATACATGTTATCCGGGGATATGGTACCCTTTCTTACCTTTGTGCAATCACTTGCAAGCCATACTGGGCCTTACACCATCTGAGCCTGCCTCCTGATGTATAGACATATCTTTTGAATGTGTACGCTATCCATACATGTTATCCGGGGATACGGTACCCTTTCTCACCTTTGTGCAATCACTTGCAAGCCATTCTGGGCCTTACACCGTCTGAGCCTGCCTCCTGATGTATAGACATATCTTTTGAATGTGTACGCTATCCATACATGTTATCCGGGGATACGGTACCCTTTCTCACCTTTGTGCAATCACGTGCAAGCCATACTGGGCCTAACACCGTCTGAGCCTGCCTCCTGATGTATAGACATATCTTTTGAATGTGTACGCTATCCATACATGTTATCCGGGGATACGGTACCCTTTCTCACCTTTGTGCAATCACTTGCAAGCCATACTGGGCCTTACACCGTCTGAGCCTGCCTCCTGATGTATAGACATATCTTTTGAATGTGTACGCTATCCATACATGTTATCCGGGGATACGGTACCCTTTCTCACCTTTGTGCAATCACTTGCAAGCCATACTGGGCCTTACACCGTCTGAGCCTGCCTCCTGATGTATAGACATATCTTTTGAATGTGTACGCTATCCATACATGTTATCCAGGGATACGGTACCCTTTCTCACCTTTGTGCAATCACTTGCAAGCCATACTGGGCCTTACACCGTCTGAGCCTGCCTCCTGATGTATAGACATATCTTTTGAATGTGTACGCTATCCATACATGTTATCCGGGGATACGGTACCCTCTCTCACCTTTGTGCAATCACGTGTAACCCATACTGGGCGTGAGAACGGCTGGCGAGCTGTTAAGCAAGCTACAGCACCTGTGGTTTGCACACGTAAGTTTTTCATTTTTTTCAGGAATGACGGTTAGGCCTAATTCTGGAACTGCGGTTGACCTGCACTTACTGGGAAATCATCGTTCGCGAGTAATAATTGTAATCAGTGATCCCCATCACTAACGTTGTTCAGCGGGTTATCTGCACCTGTAAGCGACAAACGCTGGCCTTTTCAGTGTAGCGCACATGCAGGCACGGACATGTAAGGGCATGACACACCAGTTATTGGCCAATCTCATGTGCCAGAGCCTCACGTGTCCCTCTAGTAAGCCAGACTCGGACCGCGGGGCATGACGGATTCTCGTTCGTTAACGGAATTAAGCTTGCAATGTGTGCATCTGTTCTGTAGCTGGCATGGTTGAGGTTGCCCGTGTTGAGTCAAATTACGCCGTAAGCTCCACTCCTGGTGGTGCCCTTCTGGACATTCCTTTAAGGTTCAGCTTTGCAACCATACTGCCCACGTAAAACAAACACTTTGCCTTCATGAACACTGTTTGGAGGGTCATGACTCGTGGGAATAACGCCGCCCAATCAGTTAACCTGCTAGAGAGATCCTTCGTTGCTCCCAAGCATGACATCACACTCCCTAGGAGGAAGGTAATGCCACTGTGGCGACCGTACTCCTGGGGGCGACACAAGTGCACTGATGCCCAGCCACTGCTCGATGAATCTGCTGGTACATTGACCCAGACCACTACATTCCCCTTGCACGCTACCCGGCCTGAATCTGACCCTGATGAAACTCAGGTTACCCTTCCCATATACAGTTCCATCTTACACGGTGACAAAGAAGAAGCTGCAGATGAAAGTGCAGGTTCGGCCCACCCGCCATCAGACACACCACCGTACTATCAGGGGCCCTGTGCCAGTGCCGTCGCCAACGAGTGGGCCCCCCCTGCTTGCTCAGGATCACAGCACTTGAAGGTTGAAATACTGTGCAGTGAGATGGAAGATGGGGACGACGAGGAGTCCAGACTAGTACAGGGATTCCCTAGCGAGGAGACTTATTTCATTGTTTTCAATGTTGGGACAGCAATTTTTGGGGAGCACTATACTCCAGAGAATGATAGATGGGGCCCACCATACACTGGAACATTCCAAAGGTGGACATCAGACACTGGAGCAGCATTTACAGGGCCCATTATACACTAGAGCATTAGAAATGGGGCCCATTATGTTTGGAGCATTATTTGGGTCCATAAGACAGTGGAGCTTCATCCATGGGGACCAACATATACTGTAGCATTATGTGGAGCTCATCACATACTGTTTCAAACATTATATGGGACCAATGATTCTGTATGGAGAAATAGATGGGCCTCGTCATGAGATGTAAAAAGTGAAGTATTTTTCATTGTACTATACCGCTATTTCTCTGCCGTATCGGAGCATGATGAGTTGTGGTATTATGTGTTAAAGGGGCGCTCTTTCGCCCAGGGCACATGAAAACCTGGAGCCAGCCCTACCCCCCATAACTTTAGCCAAATAACCCCCATTTTTCAGTGCGTAACTTGTATTATGAAGTTAATTAAGGTTGACCAGCTTAAGTAAGAAGAATTGATGCTTTTGGCATTCAAATGAGCACTGTAGGTGTGTTTCCTGTCCTCCTCTCACTGCCGACTTTTATTCCCCATTGACTTACATTGGGTTTCGTGTTTCGGGACGACCCCGACTTTTCCCTATAATCGGCCGATCTTGCTCTACCCGACTTTTGGAAAAGTCGGGTTTCACGAAACGAAACTCGACCATAAAAAAACAAAAGTCGCTCAACTTTACTTCTTACAGATAACCTTGGCCTGATCATGAGGATTTTGTTCAAAAAAGTGCCACACTGCACTCTTCCTACTTTGGAAGACATTTTGCGGCCTAGCACGCCGTGCTATTTCGACCGTCTGGACAAGCTGTCTAGCAAATCTTTTGATTTTTGGAACCTGTCTTTGGAGTGCTCCGGGCCTGCCAGATAACAGCTGTTGCGATGTCGATGTCTGCTGTGGATGCTCCTCCTCCTCATCTGAGCTATTGGAAGCAGCACCCTCTTCCCCCAATGGATGCCATTCTGGGTTAACAACTGGGTCATCCATCACCTCCTCTTCAATGTCATGTGCACCTTCCTCTGTGTCACCGTGTATGGTGGTATAGTATGCGGGAAGGGGCACCTGAGTCTCATCAGGGTCAAAATCTGGCTCATTACACTGCGAGGACAATGTAGTGCTCTGACTGAATGTACCAGCAGAATCATCTATCAGTGGCTGTGCATCAGTGCACTTCATGTCAGATTCATCTTGGCCTGGGTAATTCACCATTTCACTTGATAACCCAGGCATGGTATGTGAAAACAGCTACATGGAGTAATCAGTTGTATGGCCTACGTCATCCTTCAATCTTGGTTGGGGTGAAGGACACAAGGAAAGGTGTGGTTCATGAACATGACCCTCCAATGACGACTCAGTGCTTTTATTTTTTACAACTTCAGAAGAGGAGACAATAGAGCTGGAGGATGAGTCAGCTATGTAAGCCAAAACATTTTCCTGAAGCTCTGTCTTTAAAAGCGGTTTGCCAACTCCTAGAAAACTAAGCCTTCAAGGCCTGTGTAGCCAGACGATGACGCAGGCTCAACACCTCCTGCATTCGGTCCTATTTTGCTTTTGCCACTACCATCAGATCCACCACCAACACCATCATTACCAGTTGGCAACCCCCGCCCAATTCCACGGCCTCTTCCACCAGCCTTCCTCATTTTTGGTAAAAATGTACACAAAATCCCACAAGCTATATAGTAATGTAAAACAAGGTACAAGGTGTATGTAGGACAGGGGAGACGTAGAATTTCTGAACACACTTGTGGACACAGTTGGATTGTGTGAGGCCCAGTGAATATCACACCGCTATATCACAGGCTCAATGTCGCAGGTGTGAAAAATGTCACTATAGGACAGGCGAGATGTAGAATTTCTGAACATACTTGTGGACACTCTTGGATTGTGTTAGGCCCAGTGAATATCACACCGCTATGTCACAGGCTCAATGTCGCAGGTGTGAAAAATGTCACTATAGGACAGGGGAGATGCAGAATTTCTGAACACACTTGAGGACACTGTTGGATTGTGTGAGGCCCAGTGAATATCACACCGCTATGTCACAGGCTCAATGTCGCAGGTGTGAAAAATGTCACTATAGGACAGGGGAGATGTAGAATTTCTGAACACACTTGTGGACACTGTTGGATTGTGTGAGGCCCAGTGAATATCACACCGCTATGTCACAGGCTCAATGTCGCAGGTGTGAAAAATGTCACTATAGGACAGGGGAGATGTAGAATTTCTGAACACACTTGTGGACACTGTTTGATTGTGTGAGGCCCAGTGAATATTACACCGCTATGTCACAGGCTCAATGTCGTAGGTGTGAAAAATGTCACTATAGGACTGGGGAGATGTAGAATTTCTGAACACACTTGTGGACACTGTTGGATTGTGTGAGGCCCAGTGAATATCACACCGCTATGTCACAGGCAGAAATTGGCTAGTGTATGACAATCTACAAGGTGTATATAGAATTGGGCAGAATAGGAATCTCCCTAGAGTGTAGGTCTGTAAGAACGGAACATGTCCTCGACTTATTCTTACAGAGTCACACACAGATAGCTTCACTGTGGCCGTGATAACAGCCGTTACACGGTACTGAGAGAGGAGCGTGCACGTACACGGCTGTCCGGTGTCCGTAAAATTGTCAAGCTCCGTGTTTTTTAAGTATACGGACTGACACATGCTGTCTCTCTATAGTTTTGAATGTGATCAAACAGCAAATATACTTAACTGTTTGAAAAACAGACAAAACTAGAATGTGGAGGTCTGTAAGAACGGAACATGTCTCGACTTATTCTTACAGAGTCACACACAGATAGCTTCACTGTGGCCGTGATAACAGCCGTTACACGGTACTGTGTGAGGAGCATACACCGCTGTATGGTGTGACAAAATGCATGCTCAGTACCTCACCAGGACAAAAAAAAAAAATTTGGATTGCTTTTAAAAAAGCAGTTTGCAGAGCAGTGGGAAAACAGCAATGCAGCTATCAGGAAGCCTTATAAGGAAGCCTAACAACCAACACAGCTGATCCAGCAAAATATAGCCTCCACTTGCACTGCACACACAATGTCACGATACTAGTGGATACAACTGGACACCAGTGGCTAGATCAAAGAGACTGCAGACACAGTGGGTTGCGCAAGCAATATTGTATTAGTGATCTGAATGCAATATAGCATATAAGTCCAGATAAATGTTCAGTCAATATGATAAATGGTAATAGCAGAGCTGATACTCTGCGACACAGCATGCAAAGTCACTGAGCAATGAGTGTACAAGACCCAGACTCTTGCAGGGCGGAGGAACACACTAGCTGGCTGGAGTTCTTACTTCAGCGCAGGTGTAGTCAGGCAGAGGTTCTTGAAGTCAAGTGTTCAGCAATCACTCGGTCAGCAGGCAGGGATCCAGACATGCAGGTTGGCAGAGGACACCGCCGTTAAGAGAGGACCAACAGGGATAGTAAGTCCAGGCTTGGGACTGCAGAGGCACAAGGTCCAATACATAATACACAAGCAATGAATCAGAGCAGGTGCTGGCTTTATATACAGCTTTGGCAGGAAGCAAGATGGCCGACGTGAAAACATCAAGATCCATGTTAACTAAGGGCAAGTCTAAGGGCAAGAAAAATATTCCAGGACTAGATACTGACATTACTCCCACCTCAAGAACGGCCTCCGGACGACCCTAAGGCTACTTTCACACATCAGGTTTTCGGCGTCAGGCACGATCCGGCGTCGTGCCGGAGCACCGGATCTGGCAAATATTTCATAAAACCGGATGTGACGGATCCGTTTTTCTGCCGGATCCGTCTTGTTCTTGACAGACAAAACCGGATCCGTCTCATCCGGTTCATCCGTTTTTCGATCCGTTTTTCGACGGATTACGCCGGATCCGGTTTTTAAAAACCCCCCTTGTGGCCTTCTGAACGGGATTGGCTACTGGAAAACTATATATAGCGTGTTCCTACAGCCCTTCTTTGACAGGTTGTAGAGGAGAAAGTGCAGGTTGGAGAGAAGAGCAAGTTACTGGCGAAGATGGATGTTGTCATTGGAAATATTTTGAAGAATTTGGCGGATTTTACAGCGGAGGCGAATCATTTGAGGGTGATTGTTCTGGAGAAGGAGAGAGCGAGACAGCAGCGCATCAGGCATCGTAAACGACGTTTGTGGATCCACCCCATCACAGCCAAGAGAATGACGCGTGGGGTCTATTCTACACTCTGCATGGACCTTCGACGAAACCCGGATAAATTTTTTGGATATGTTCGGATGAAAATGGAGAATTTTGATTACTTGGTGGAGCGCATTGCACACCTCATAAGAAAAGCAGACACCTATTGCCGCTTCTCTGTTTCACCCGCAGAGCGTCTGATGGTGACTTTAAGGTAAGCCACATTTATTGGATATTCTCGCATCAGAGCACACTTTCACTGCAATCTTGTTGGTGGTAGTTTGTATCTCCAAGTGTTATAGCTGAGTTTTGGTATGTAATGCTGTGATTTAAAACTAATTGATTGTTTTTTAATTCCCCACAGATTTCTTGCAACTGGAGAATCCCTTTCGTCACTGCATTTCCAGTACAGACTCGGGATTTCCACCATATCTGGAATAGTGAAGTACACATGCCGTGCACTGTGGGACTCCTTAGCTGAAGAGTTTTTACCAGAGCCCACAACAGAGAGGTGGATTGAAATTTCAGAAAAGTTTCAACAGATATGTCAGTTTCCCAACTGCTTGGGCGCTGTGGACAGGAAACATATCCGCATTGTAAAGCCAGCCGGATCGGGATCGAAATATTTCAATTACAAGAAATATTTTTCAATTGTCCTTATGGCCATCGCTGACGCGGAATACAAATTTATTGCTGTGGATATTGGGGCCTATGGCCGCTCCAATGACTCTCAAGTTTTCAAACTGTCTGCCATGGGGCGTAAACTGTATGGAAACACCTTCCAGTTCCCACCCACTAGACCGCTGCCGCAAACATCTGGTCCACCTATGCCATTTGTCTGTGTAGGGGATGAAGCCTTCCAGCTGTCAGAACACCTTTTGAAACCGTACGGTAGCAGAGGATTGTCAAGAACAAAACGCATTTTTAATTACCGCCTCACAAGAGCAAGAAGAATGGTTGAATGTACCTTTGGTATTCTGACAGCCAAATGGCGGGTCCTATTGACTGCGATCAACCTCAAGACAGAAACTGTGGACGAGGTGATCAAAGCTTGCGTGGTACTCCATAATTTTGTTATCTGCAAGGAACCCATTTCCATTGAGGACACCTCTGAAGAAACCACCTTGCAAGATTACCATGACATTACCACTAGAAGTTCTGTGACAGTTTCAGTAATGAGGGACAATTTTGCACTATACTTTATGTCACCTCAAGGCAGAGTACACTGGCAGGATGACAGAGTGTGAAAGATTTGTGCCCTTAACCAAAATTGTGTACCTTCTGTACCAACAGTATATACCCTTGCCAACCAAAGTTGGCTATCTTTTCATGGTCTTACTATTTTTAGCTTTAGGCCACAGGTGTGTACCTGGTTGTGTTTTATGCAAAGTATTTCACCTTTTAACAAAAGTTGTGTACATTGTTAGGAAATCACCAACAATAAACACAACTTTTTAGGTGAAATACTTTGCTTCAAACACAAACAGGAACACAACTGTGGCAAAAAGCTAAAATTTACCCACAGTTATATACCTAGTTTTGAATACCATTTTACCTTTTAAATACCCTGTATTTAACCTTTTTGGCCGCAGAAAGAAATGACAGACAACCAGTGTAAAATAATTTAACTTTTATTGAAAAATGTTTTTTTTTGTAAACTGTTTTCAAATTTTAATAAACTTTTTTAATAAAACTTTGAAACCATAAAACTGGTCATTTTTATTAAAATACACACATATTATAAATCTGTGTAGTGTGGGGTGGAAATACTGCTGGAGGGGCTGCGGGACACTTCGACACTGGGACTGTGGAGAGAGGACTGGGATCGTGGTGGGGAAGGAACAGTTAGAGGTGAAGGTGTGGAAAAAGCTACAGAATGGGTGGACATGTGGGAGGCACAAGAGGTGGTGGGCGGTGGAGTGGAGGGTTGGGCAGGGACTGTAGGAGCAGATGATGTTGATGGCAAGTTGTATGGGGAAGGAGTTTGGTATGGGGCAGGTTGCTGGAAGTGGGGAGATGTCTGGTACTGGGGAGGTTGCTGGTACTGGGGAGGTTGCTGGTACTGGGGAGGTTGCTGGTACTGGGGAGGTGGATGGTATGTAATAGGAGGGGGAGGATGGAAAGTGGCTGGAGGGGGTGCAGGTGGAGGAACTACTGTGGTGGGAGGAGGAGGAGGTTGGGAGGTAACATGCTGGAGAGCACCGTGGCATGAATGCATTACTTGCATCTGCTGGGTAGGAGATAGCGTTTCCATGCGCTCCACAACAGACCTGAAAAAGGTGTGGTTTGGCGAAGATCTTGCTTCTGAATGCATGGTTTGCAGAAGTGTCTTCACCTCCAGAATGCTGGAGTTGATCTGCTGAAAGCCTGCGGAGATTTGCTCTGACAAGACTTTTAGACAGTTCTGGAAAGATGCATTCAGATGCAAGAACTCTGGCACATAAGTCTTTTCCTGACCCCTCTGCCACTGCCGCCCAGTACCCGCAGGTGTACTAGAGGTGGCAGGGGCAGAAGGGTGGGGTAAAGGGAAAGCGATCTCCTCACCAGCAGCTTCATGTAATGTAGGCGGCCACGATGCTCCTGTGCTGGTGGATGGGACAGAGGGGTCGAATGTGTGGGAAGGCTGTGAAGGTGCAGATGTACCGGGGCGGTCGAAGTGTCCCTCGGTGCCGGTCTCCTCAGGGATCACCTCAGAAGGGTCCAACCGTGCAGGCTCCCGAGTGCTGCTCACCGTGCTGTGGAATAAAGAGAAAAAAAAACAATTAAAATAGTGACATGGTATGGCCCTGGCTGAAAAAAAAAAGTTACATCTAAACATTTTTTTTCACATGTGGTGTGTAATATTTACCTTCTGGTGACCATTGTTTCCCGGAGGAACGACAGGGCTTGTGCTTACTTGTACTTGCTCCTGCGTCCTCCAGATCCACTCGGGGCCCGCATCTCTTTATTGAACTCCTTCTTGAAACGATCCCTCACAGACCGCCACCGCTTCACAATTCTGTCCCCTGAAACGAGAAAGGAGTGGTTAGTATACAACATCAGTGTTTCCCAAACTCCAGTCCTCATGGTCCCCAGGGGTCATGTTTTCAGGATTTCCATAGTAAATGGAAATCCTGAACACATGATCCGTGGGGACCACGAGGACTGGAGTTCGGGAAACACTGGTTTACATCAAGCAACCGGTACTGTATATACTTACGCTCTTTAATCTGGGCCCGAGCATCGAGGTCCTCCCAGCGGTCCACAAGGAGAGAACAGATTTCCTCCCAGAGTCGTCGGGTAACGATCAGGTCAGCGTGGCGGCGGTCAGCCATATTCCAGAGCGGCTCCCTTTCTCTGACGAGGTCGATGAGGTGGTCCACATCGATTCCTCCATCCTCACCGTCAGAGTCGGGAGCACGCTGTGAAGGCTGTTAAAGAAAAAGACAAAAATAACATAATTAGGCTCCACAAAAGAAATGAAATAAAAAGTGCAAAAAAACAAAGCAAAAATATTTATACTTACACGCTGGTGACCGCCGCGTTGCTGTCGCCGACGACCCTGGGAGTCACTGCGAGGACCTCTTGGCCGAGCACCAGATTGGGAAGACTAGAGAAGAAAACAAAAAATGTTATGTCTTTGGATGTAGGCATTTGTTTGCTGTGTGTGGTCTGCAGAACATTGTTTTCTATGTGTTGTGTGTAGTGTGATGTTGTGTTTCTGCGTTTGATGCCAAAAACTTATCAATTGTGAGCCCACTCCAGGTGTCTGTCCACCCCTTCCTTCTTCTTCTGGGAGTTCCTCTTCATCTTGTGATTCCTGTTTTGAATTAAAAGGCAATGAATAGACATATATTACAGAGATGATGGATTTTGGAAATAAAAACTTACCGTCAAACGCTGATGATGCGAGGGAGGGCTCCCAGAAGAAGATGTGCTGTCCTGTTGATGGCCAGACTCCATGGCTGTGGGTATTGCTGCTGCTGTTGCTGCTGCCAGTGATGCCATTTCTGCTGCTGCTGCATCTCTTGGGCGGCTGTTGAATAAAGAGAAACAAAGGGCCAATGAATATATTGATATTCCATGGCCCTAGTTTGGAGGAATGGGGGATTTGATAATTACCGTCTCTCATCTGCTGCTGGACTCCCCTCCTGTTGTTCAGCATGCTGCTCCATTTGGGGTGGTGGTGGTGCTGATGGTGCTGCTGCAGTGGTCTCCTGCCTTCTCCTGCGCCTGGTTGCTGTCTTGGGTGGCATGTTGGGTGTGGCTGAGGGTCCCACTGTCTTGCTTTTATATATGTGTCTTGTGGGCAGAGCTACTGAGCATGCTCAGACCAAAAAAACCGGATCCGGCCACCGGATCCGGCTTTCGCCGGATCAGGCACATTGCGGCGCTCATAGGCTTTCATTGGGTGAAAAAGCCGGACGCGCCGGATCCGGCGTGTCCGGCTTTTTCGCCGGAGACAAAAAACGTTACAGTAGCCGTTTTTTCCAGACGCCGGATTGAGACACATTGCCGGATCCGGCGAAAACCGGATGAAACGCATGGCCATCCGGCGCGATCCGGCGCAAATGCAAGTCAATGGGGGGGAAACCGGATCCGGCATTGCATTTCGCCGGATCCGATTTTTGTCAAAAGCGCCGGATCGCGCCTAACGGCGAAAACCTGATGTGTGAAAGAGGCCTAAGCCAGGCTTGCCAGGGTACCTTTGATGTAACTGCTCAATCAGTCGGGAGGCGTTAATATTATCCACGGGTTCCCAGGAATTCTCCTCTGAGGTATAGCCTTGCCATTTAATCAAATACTGCAGTCGATTTCTGTGGATTCTTGAATCCAGAATCCTCTCAACGATGAACTGCTCTTGACCATCCACAAGAACGGGATCGGGAGGAGGAGATGAACGTCCTGGAAAAGGATTTGGTACTACAGTTTTAAGTAGGGAAGTATGAAAGACAGGATGTATCTTCAGTAGAGTTGAGCGAAATGGGTCGAAAAATTTCAAAAGTCGCCGACTTTTAGCAAAGTCGGGTTTCATGAAACAAAACCCGAACCTAGGATGAGGTCGGCCACGAGGTCGGTGACTTAAGCGCCAAAGTCGCGTTTCAAAAGTTTGTTTTGTGCTCTTTTTCAGCCAATCAGGATCCACGGACACTGTGGGCAACGTGATGACATAGGCAGGGGTCACCACCATCTTTCAGAAGGGCATGCAAGTGATTGGCTTGCTTTGGTGGGCGTCACAGGGGGTATAAAAGGGCGTGCACGCTGACCGCCATGTTACTCATGCTGATCTCAGAATAGGGAGAGCTGCTGCTGATGATGATTTTGTAGGAAGAGCGTTAGGCAGGGAAGAAGACACCAAAAACTGCTTCTGCTGCTAGCGATTTTGCCTGTACAACACACCAGTCACTGTGCGTGCAGTGCAAGTGGAGGCTATATTTTGCTGGATCAGCGGTGTTGGTTGTTAGGCTGCCTTCTAAGGCTTCCTGACGGCTGCATTGCTGTTTACCACTGCTCTGCAAACTGCTTTTTTAAAAGCAATCCCAATTTTTTTTTTGTCCTGGTGAGGTACTGAGCGTGCATTTTTTCACACCATACAGCGGTGCACACTCCTCACACAGTACCGTGTAACGGCTATTATCACAGCCACAGTGAAGCTATCTGTGTGTCACTCTATAAGGATAAGTCGAGGACATGTTCCGTTCTTACAGAACTGCACCTTCTAGTTTTGTCTAGCTTTCAAACAGTTAGATATATTTGCTGTTTGATCACATTCAAAATTATAGAGAGACAGCGTGTGTCAGTCCGTATACTTAAAAAACACGGAGCTTGACAATTTTACGTACACCGGACAGCCGTGTACGTGCACGCTCCTCTCTCAGTACCGTGTAACGGCTGTTATCACGGCCACAGTGAAGCTATCTATGTGTAGCTCTGTCAGGATAAGTCGAGGACATGTTCCGTTCTTACACACCTGCACCTTCTAGTTTTGTCTAGTTTTCAAACAGTTAAATATATTTGCTGTTTGATCACATTCAAAACTATAGAGAGACAGCGTGTATCAGTCCGTATACTTAAAAAACATGGAGCTTGACAATTTTACATACACCGGACAGCCGTGTACGTGCACGCTCCTCTCTCAGTACCATGTAACGGCTGTTATCACGGCCACAGTGAAGCTATCTGTGTGTCGCTCTGTAAGGATAAGTCGAGGACTTGTTCCGTTCTTACAGACCTACACTCTAGGGAGATTCCTATTCTGCCCAATTCTATATACACCTTGTAGCTTGTCATACACTAGCCAATTTCTGCCTGTGACATAGCGCTGTGATATTCACTGGGCCTCACACAATCCAAAAGTGTCTAGTGTCCACAAGTGTGTGCTGAAATTCAAAATCTCCGATAACCTCTAGTGACATTTTTCACACCTGCGACATCGAGCCTGTGACATAGCGGTGATATTCAGTGGG
Organism: Dendrobates tinctorius; assembly: GCF_039654945.1. Taxonomy (NCBI): domain Eukaryota; kingdom Metazoa; phylum Chordata; class Amphibia; order Anura; family Dendrobatidae; genus Dendrobates; species Dendrobates tinctorius. The sequence goes on from NW_027361797.1 coordinate 8,129,124, forward strand.
CCACACACAATCCAAAAGTGTCCAGTGTCCACAAGTGTGTGCAGAAATTCAAAATCTCCGTTATCCTCTAGTGACATTTTTCACACCTGCGTCATCGAGCCTGTGACATAGCGCTGTGATATTCAGTGGGCCTCAAACAATCCAAAAGTGTCCAGTGTCCACAAGTGTGTGCAGAAATTCAAAATCTCCATTATCCTCTATTGACATTTTTCACACCTGCGACATCGAGCCTGTGACATAGCGCTGTGATATTCAGTGGGCCTCACACAATCCAAAAGTGTCCAGTGTCCACAAGTGTGTGCAGAAATTCAAAATCTCTGTTATCCTCTAGTGACATTTTTCACACCTGCGACATCGAGCCTGTGACATAGCGCTGTGATATTCAGTGGGCCTCACACAATCCAAAAGTGTCCAGTGTCCACAAGTGTGTGCAGAAATTCAAAATCTCTGTTATCCTCTAGTGACATTTTTCACACCTGCGACATCGAGCCTGTGACATAGCGCTGTGATATTCAGTGGGCCTCTCACAATCCAAAAGTGTCCAGTGTCCACAAGTGTGTGCAGAAAATCAAAATCTCCGTTATCCTCTAGTGACATTTTTCACACCTGCGACATCGAGCCTGTGACATAGCGCTGTGATATTCAGTGGGCCTCGCACAATCCAAAAGTGTCCAGTGTCCACAAGTGTGTGCAGAAATTCAAAATCTCTGTTATCCTCTAGTGACATTTTTCACACCTGCGACATCGAGCCTGTGACATAGCGCTGTGATATTCAGTGGGCCTCACACAATCCAACTGTGTCCAGTGTCCACAATTGTGTGCAGAAATTCAAAATCTCCCCTGTCCTATAGACACCTTGTACCTTGTTTTACATTACTATATAGTTTGTTGGATTTTGTCTACATTTCTACCAAAAATGAGGAAGGCTGGTGGAAGAGGCCGTGGAATTGGGCGGGGGTTGGCAGCTGGTAATGATGGTGTTGGTGGTGGATCTGATGGTAGTGGCAAAAGCAAAATAGGACCGAATGCAGGAGGTGTTGAGCCTGCGTCATCGTCTGGCTCCACAAGGCCTAGAAGGCTTAGTTTTCTAGGAGTTGGCAAACCGCTTTTAAAGCCAGAGCTTCAGGAAAAAGTTTTGTCTTACATTGCTGACTCAGCCTCCAGCTCTATCGCCTCCGCTTCTGAAGTTGTAAAAAATAAAAGCACTGAGTCGTCATTGGAGGCTCATGTTCATGAACCACACCTTTCCTTGTGTCCTTCACCCCAACCAAGATTGAAGGATGACGCAGGCCATACTACTGATTACTCTATGGAGCTGTTTTCACATACCATGCCAGGATTATCAAGTGAAATGGTGAATTACCCAGGCCAAGATGAATCTGACATGTAGTGCACTGATGCACAGCCACTGATAGATGATTCTGCTGGTACATTCACTCAGAGCACTACATTGTCCTCGCAGTGTAATGAGCCAGATTCTGACCCTGATGAGACTCAGGTGTCCCTTCCCGCACACTATACCACCATACACGGTGACACAGAGGAAGGTGCACATGACATTGAAGAGGATGTGATGGATGACCCAGCTGTTGACCCAGATTGGCATCCATTGGGGAAGAGGGTGCTGCTTCCAATAGCTCAGATGAGGAGGAGGAGCATCCACAGCAGACATCGATATCGCAACAGCTGTTATCTGGCAGGCCCAGAGCACTCCAAAGACAGGTTCCAAAAATCAAAAGAGTTGCTGGACAGCTTGTCCAGAGGGTCAAAATATCACAGCGTGCTAGGCCGCAAAATGTCTGCCAAAGTCGGAAGAGTGCAGTGTGGCACTTTTTTGAACAAAATCCTCATGATCAGGCCAAGGTTACCTGTAAGAAGTGCGCAAAGACCTTTAGCCGAGGGAAAAATCTGAAAAATTTGAATACCAGTTGCATGCTTAGACATTTAACCAGCATGCACTTGCAAGCGTGGACACAACACCAAACCTCAAGTACCACATGTGCAACTGATCACAAAGAAGGTAGTCAGCAATGCTACATTGTTTACCCCACTGTAAGCCCACCGGTTAGCACAGCAGCAAATGTTGAGGTGTCGTTGCAAGGCCACAGCAGTCAGGGAATCCCACTGTTATATCAATGAAAGACTGAATCTAGGCCATCAGAAAGAACACCAACTCCATCACCATCATCAACCCTCTCTCAGTCCACCCTGTCCACTGCTACTTCCACCATATGCAGCTCTCAAGTCCAGCTCACCCTCCCAGACACTATGAGTAGGTCAAGAAAGTGCTCAGTCTCTCATCCGCGTACACTGGGTTTGAACGCCCACATTGCCAAACTAATCTCGTTAGAGATGATGCCCTATCGGTTGGTGGAAAGCGCAGCTTTCCGCAAACTCATGGCCTATGCAGTACCACGCTATGACCTATCCAGTCGCCACTTCTTCTCTCGCAAAGCCATCCCAGCCCTCCACCATCATGTGAAAGACCGCATTGTCCATGCACTCAAGCAGTCAGTGAGTGGAAAGGTGCACCTCACAACTGATGCATGGTCCAGTCGGCATGGCCAGGGCCGTTACGTGTCCATCACTGCGCACTGGGTTAATGTGGTGGATGCAGGGTCCACAGGGGACAGCGGTGGTGGGACAGTGCTGCCTATCCCACGGTATAGGAAACAGTTGGCTGTAGGCGTTCAACCCTCCTCCTCCTCCAGAAGCGAAAGCTCGTCCACAGAGCGCAGTCGTACGAGCACTCCATCTGCAGCTGCCACTGTTGCACACGAGGTGTCCCCCTATTGAGCAGCTAGTGGAAAGCGTCAGCAGGCTGTGTTGCAGATGATGTGTTTGGGCGACAGACACACCGCCAAGGTGCTGGCCGAGTACTTTCAGCGACAAACTGAGTCATGGCTGGGCAGTATACATCTTGAGGCAGGCAAGGTAGTTAGTGATAACGGCCGTAATTTTGTGGCAGCCATAGCCCTTTCAAAACTCAGCCACATACCTTACTTGGCTCACACCTTGAACCTGGTGGTGCAGTGCTTCCTCAATAATTATCCAGAGTTAACAGCCCTGCTCCAGAAGGTGCGAAGACTGTGCACACACATCCGCCAGTCGCCTGTACACTCTATTCCTATGCAGAAGCTGCAGCAATTGTTCCACCTTCCCAACTACTGCCTCATTATCGACATTGCAACTCGGTGGACCTCCACCCTGCACATGGTTGAGCGGCTGTGCGAGCAGAGGCAGGCCATAATGCATTTGTTGGAGGATACACAGCCAGGCACTTTGAGAGCAGACATGGAGTTGACAGGTGTGCAGTGGTCGAAGCTGAAAGACCTCTGTAAAGTCCTTCAGTGTTTTGAGGAATGCACACAGCTGGTAAGCACAGACGATGCCATCCTAAGCATGAGCATCCCACTTATGCGTCTGCTCATGCAAACTTTGACGCACCTTAAGCAGCAGGCGTCTGCAGCCAATGTTGACGAGGAGGAAGAGGTGGAGGGAATCCTTGATGACATTCAGCCATTGTCTGCTCAGGGACCTCTCCTGGATGAGGTGAATCATAGAATCATAGAATCATAGAAACGTAGAGTTGGAAGGGACCTCCTGGGCCATCTGGTCCAACCCCCTGCTCAAAGCAGGATTCGCTAAATCATCTCAGTCAGATGTCTGTCCAGCCTCTGTTTGAAGGTGGAGGAAGAAGAGGAGTAGGAGGATGATGATGGGGATGATTACTTAGGGGAGGAGGATGCATCTCGTGGGGCAAGTGAAAATGTTGGCGTGGCAAGGTCTGGTACATGGTTTGTGCGTGACTGGAGGGATGTGGATTTGCCAGAAAGTGCTCCTCCACCCAGCACTCGCAGTGCATCATTGACACCGGGAACATTGGCCCACATGTCAGATTATGCCTTGCAGATCCTAAAAAGGGACCTACGCATTGCCAAAATGATGAACGATGGCGACTACTGGTTGGCCAGCATCCTGGATCCACGCTATAAAGGCAAATTACAAAACATCATGCCACAGGAGAATCTTGACCTAATATTGGCTACTAAACAAGCAACTCTGGTTAACCGGTTGGTTGAGGCATTCCCAGCACACAGCAGAGGTGATGGTTCTCACACGAGCCGTACGGGCCGGGGGCAGCTTGGCAGAGGTGTCTGTGGTGCAAACAGCAGAACTGGCATTGGAGACAGGGGTTTCATGACAATGTTGTGGACTGATTTTTCACGGACCGCTCACACAACTGGTAAAACTGCATCGATGGAAAGTGACAAGAGACAGCAGTTTTCAACTATGGTTAACAACTACTTTTCCTCCCATATCGATGTTCTCCCACACAGGTCATTCCCCTTTGACTATTGGGCCACTAAGCTGGACACCTGGCCTGAATTGGCACAATATGCCTTACAGGAGCTCGCTTGCCCAGCTGCAAGTGTGCTATCGGAAAGAGTCTTCAGTGCAGCTGGATCAATCCTGACAGAAAAAAGGACCCGTCTGTCAACCCAAAATGTGGATGATCTAACCTTCATTAAAACGAACCATGCATGGGTTTCCAAGGATTTTGTCCCACCTTCCCTTGATGACACATAGGTTGCCAGAAAAATGGCTTGCTTTGGTCCTTCTCCTATTCCGCGAACTTGACCTATTTCGCCTTTTGCAGCAGCTGAATGACCCACATCTACATATGCCACTTTGTAAACCTCCCTAAGTGGGCGGTCCCCCCATGGCCAGGGTCACCACCTAGCGCACAAAACCGTGCGAGTGTCGTTGCCCTGGACAGGTGGGTAGGCCGACTCTTGGGCATGGGCACTGGCATAGGGTCCCTCATAGTGCAATCAAGTGTCTCTGACAGTGGTGGTGCACACCCTCCGTCAGACACACCGCAGTACTATGAGGGGCCCAGTGCCAGTACCGACGCCCACGAGTGTGCCCCCCTTGCTTGGGCAGGGCCCCAGCATTTGCAATGTTTACCTCTCCCTGCTCCTCCACTGTGTAGTCTGGGCTGTCTAATCCTTCACTGGGACTGCCACTACGAATTGATTGAACTGAAAGATGATGGTTAAGATGTAGCTATGCCCTGTCCTGCTGGCCGGGCTCTAGCTCCAGATGATCAGTGGCTTCCATTTCTTATGGACGTCGACTCACAATTACATGCAGTGGTAGTTTATCATCAGCTTTCACAGTTTTCCTACTCACAAACGTGTGACATTCCGGCGCACATTTCAAAATGTGCCCTCTCATGCCAATCAAATAGAATTGCCTACGGCCTGTGGCTTCTGTCTTTTGCATGCCAAAGTTACGTGACAGATCATGATAGCCAGTGAGCATCATGTATACATCGCTCCCTGTTATAAAAATTGGATTGAGATGAGTAACAGTAATGGAATCAACGGAAGTGCGATACAGCAAGACTTTATTCACAAAAAAATGTTTTCACTGTCTCAACACACAAATTAATTGAGGGTCAGCATCGCCTATGGGAATTGTGATGGAAGTTTTTCCCGTGAATAATAATTCCTAGATTTCTGCAATCAATAACCTTTATGTCACTAATTGTATGCATCTCATTTCCTATTGCGGAGAGGCTGGACTGTATTACTGAGACAGAAATATATATGAAGATTTAAAAATAACACCAAAAGTATATAGTTGTGTACGCCTCAAATGCATTTCCTTTTTTCCACTTTTTAGATTGCTGTGTAATCCATACTGAGAACACGGAGATTTTACATGTTTAAACTATGCTATATATACCTGCTATCCAGTGATAAAGTACCCTTTCTCAACTTTGTACAATCTGGTCAAATCCATACTGGGCCTGAGAACATCTGAGTCTGCCTCCTGATCTATAGACATATATTTTTAATGTGTAAACTAGGCTACATATATACGTGTTATCCGGTGAAACTGTACCCTTTATCAACTTTCTACAATGTTGTTGAATCCATACTGGGCCTGAGAACGGCTGCCGAGCTGTTAAGCAAGCTACAGCACCTGTGGTTTGGACACGTAATTTTTTCAGGAATGATGGTTAGGCCTAACTCCGGAATTGCGGTTGACCTGAACTTACTGGGAAATTATCGCTCGAGGGGAAAAATCTGAATCCCAGATGCCCATCACTAACGGAGTTCAGCAGGTTATCTGCACCTGTAAGCGACAAAAGCTGGTCCTTTCAGTGTAGCGTGCATGCAGCCCCGGACATGTACTGGAATGCTAGACCTGTTATTGCTCGATCTCACGTGCCACAGCCTCGCGTTTCCCTCTAGTAAGCTTGACGCGTACCGCGGGGCCATGCCGGAGTCTCGGTCGTTAACGGAATAAAGCTGAGAAATCGCTAGCACAACTACAAATGGACATACCACACCACACACAGAATCGACAAAGCTTGCAATCTGTCCATCTTTTCTGTAGCTTGTATGGTAGTGGTTTCCCGGGTGCAGTCCAATTAAGCCACAGGCTCCACTCCTGGTGGTGCCCTTTTGGACATTCCTTTAAGGTTCAGATTTGCAGTCATACTGCCCCCGGAAACCAAAAACTTTGCCTTCAGGGACGCTGTTTGGAGGTTCGTGGGAATAACGCCGCCCGATCAGCAGTCGGCATATGGGTCGACCTCCCAGGGCTGTGGGGTTCTCGGTACCGGGCCGGTGTCAGTAGGATATGTCACAGCAGCGGTGACCCGGACGGTGGCCCTGGGCGCCCATGTAAATGGCGTGGTATAATGGTAAAGAGTTTATATAGATAGTTTGACGCCACCTGTGGTGTTCGGCAACATAGATGTTAGGCCGACGCTGCATGCAGATCCTCTGGGACTGATGGTGTTGTGCAGCAAAGATGGTGAAGCTCCCCACAGGTGGAGCTGGAGTCCCAGGGAAGTGTAGATGTAGTGATGGGGGAAAGGCACAGGCGGTGTAGGTGCTGGTACCCAGATGTAGCGGTGCTGGAATAACTGTAGGACACCAGAGCGTGCAGTTCCAAAGCTTTACTCACAGTCTGCAGGTTACACAGATGCCTGCCTCGGTGCTGTGTCCTCCGGGTCAGGACCTCTGCCAACCTCCGGGACCAGAATGGAAAGCTCCCTTCCAACACTCCGCCAACATGTACCTTCCTGAACGTCTCCTTTCTAGCGCTTGTGGGGGAAGCACTCACAGGACCATGGTTCACTGAAACGCCTCCTGTCTAACAGATGTTCCTCAGACTTTACTTGTATGGCAGACAGCTGTAGCCTTTTCCTTCTGGCTCCCACACGTCGATGCTGGGGCCTCCGAGCCTTAGTTGGGTACAGAGCATTTATAGCTGCTACTTCCCCCGGTTTCTGCTGCAGGAACGTCAGTGTCACTACAAACTCGGAGACCGGAATCCGGACCATGCGCTCCAGCTAGGAGTGAGCCTTAACTCTGCTCATCCTCCAGCTCCCCTTCTCACGTCCACACACTTCCCCTTCCCTGCACAGAGTGCCCTAACTTACCTCCTCCCGACCACAGAGAGCAGCTCCTCAGCAGTCAGGTTCAGAGGTCTCCCTGCTGGCCTGTAGTGGGAAATGTGTTGTGTGTTGGTTTCACTGCTAGAGAGATTCTTCATTGCCTCCAAGCTTGACAACACACTCCCTAGGAGGAAGGCAATGCCACAGTGGCGACCGTACTCTTCGGGATGCCACAAGTGCACTGAGGCCCAGCCACTGCTGGATGATGATGCTGGTACATTGACCCAGACCACTACATTCCCCTCGCACTCTACACAGCCAGAATCTGACCCAGAGGAAACTCAGGTTCCCCTTCCCGCATACTATACCACCTTACACGGTGACAAAGAGGAAGGTGCAGATGAAAGTGCAGGTTCTTTGAGCAGGTGGGGGTGGGATACTCATGGGCGATGGCACTGGCACAGGGCACCGCATAGTACGCAAAAGTCTCTCTGCCAGTGGGAGGCCTAAACAGCCAAGTGCAGTGAGATGGAAGATGGGGACGACAAGGAGTTCAGAGTAGTGCAGGGATTCCCTAGCAAGGAGACTTATGTAATTGTTTTCAACGTTGGGACAGCAATTTTTGGGGAGCACTATACTCTGGTGAATGATATATGGGGCCCACCATACACTGGAGCATTCCAAAGGTGGACATCAGACACTGGAGCAGCATTTACAGGGCCCATTATACACTAGAGCAGTAGAAATGGGGCCCATTATATATGGAGCATTATTTGGGCCCATAAGACAGTGGAGCTTCATCCATTGGGACCAACATATACTGTAGCATTATGTGGAGCTCATCATTTACGGTTTGAAATTGAAACATTATATGGGAATAATGATTCCGTATGGAGAAATATATGGGCCTCATTACTCTGTATAGCGCACTAATCGCTGGCCATAATACTGTATGGAGTTATATACTGTCCATTTTTGGAGGTATTGGAGAATTTAAAATGGATATCAGTCATGAGATGTAAGAAGTGAAGTATTTTTCATTGTACTATACTGCTATTTCTCTGCCGTATCGGAGCATCATGAGTTGTGGTATGTGTTAAAGGGGCGCTCTTTGGCCCTGGGCCCACGAAAACCTGGGCCCAGCCCTCCCCCCCACAACTGTAGCCAAATAACCCCCATTTTTCAGTGCGTAACTAGTATTATGAAGTTAATTAAGGTTGACAAGCTTCAGTAACAAGAATTTATGCTTTTGGCATTCAAATGGGCACTGTTGGTGTGTTTCCTGTCCTCCTCTCACTGCCGACTTTAATTCTCCATTGACTTACATTGGGTTTCGTGTTTCGGGACAACCCCGACTTTTCCCTATAGTCGGCTGATTTTGCTCGACCCAACTTTTGGAAAAGTCAGGTTTCATGAAACGAAACTCGACCCTAAAAAACCAAAAGTCGCTCAACACTAATCTTCAGCGTTCTTGGGAGTTTTAAGCGACATGCAACCTAACCTACCTGACCACTGATCCTATAAGGACAAATGTACTTCTGTCCCAACTTAGGGGAAGGGATCTTCATCTTTAAATTCTTCGTAGATAACCAGACTAAATCTCCTACCTTAAATGTTGGTGTTGGTTTGCGAAATCTGTCAGCTGCATTCTTGTACCTCTCTTGTGCGGAACCCAAAGTCTCTTTCAGAAGTTCAAGGTTCTGTTGAAGTGAAGAGATCCTGTCAGCAACTGCTGGTAAAGATGTATCTACCGGTAATCTGGGAAGAATGCTAGGGTGATATCCCAGGTTAGCGTAGAATGGAGACTGCTTGGTGGAGGCACTCTGGGAGTTGTTATAATAGAATTCAGCCAAGGGGAGTAGCCTTACCCAATCATCTTGCAAGTGGCAAATGTAGCAGCAAAGGTATTGCTCTAGTGTTTGGTTGGTACGTTCTGTCTGCCCGTTGGACTGTGGGTGGAAAGCAGAAGATAAGTTAACTTCTATGCCTAATGCTGAACAAAAGCTTTGCCAAAACTTTGAAGTAAATTGAACTCCACGGTCAGAAACAACTTCATCCGGAACCCCATGCAGGCGAAAGATGTTCTGGATAATTAGGTCAGCAGTGTCCTTCGCAGAGGGTAAACCGGAACAAGGGATGAAATGGGCCGCCTTGGTCAAGCGATCTACCACCACCAAAATCGTACTCTTTCCCTCGGAAAGGGGCAGTTCTACAATAAAGTCCATAGAAATGGATCCCCACGGGCGAGACGGCACCGGCAAAGGCTGTAACAGACCAGTAGGGGAGGCACGTGGAACCTTGAATTTGGCACATACCTCACAAGATGAAACGTACTTCTGGACATCCTTCCGAAAACCTGGCCACCAGAAGAAGCGAGATAAGAATTCTTGAGTCTTCTGAATTCCTCTGGGCCCTGCAACCTTAGAATCATGAACCAATCTCAACACTCTTAACCTCATGGCTTCAGGAATGTAGAGGCGCCGTTCCCGGGTCCAAACTCCATTCCTAAAAAGAAGGCTTACCTCATCAGATGGCTGAGACAGGAAAAGATCATCTTTGATGACCTGCAGCAAATCTTGATTATGAATGACTCCTACAAAATTGCAATCAGAAAGTATGGTCTTAGGTGGAGCATCTGGAACAGCGTCAGTGGAGAACATCCGGGATAGAGCATCTGCTTTTCCATTGCGAGAACCTGGTCTATAAGAGATTGTAAAATTGAATTGATTAAGAAAAAGACTCCAGCGGGCCTGCCGTGGGGTCAGGCATCTTGCTGACCTGATGAACTCAAGGTTGCGGTGATCCGTGAGGACCACGATTGGCTGTGAGGCTCCTTGCAGAAGATGTCTCCACTCCTTGAAGGCGGCGATGATAGGCAGTAATTTTTTATTTCCTACATCGTAGTTCCTTTCGTCAGGAGACAGTCACTTGGAAAGAAAAGCACAAGGATGAAGTAAATTCTTCTCACCTGTTCTTTGGGACAGTATAGCCCCGGTGGCACAGTTTGAGGCATCCACTTCAATAATGAAGGTGAGTTCTGGGTCAGGGTGGATCAGTACTGGTGCTGACGTGAACTCGGTCTTGAGCTATGAGAATGCTTCTTGGGTTTGAAGGGACCAAATAAATGCTGTCTTCTTCTGTGTCAACCGGGTGATGGGAGAGATGATGTCAGAGAAGTTCTTGATGAAATGTCTGTAGAAGTTAGCAAACCCGATGAAACGTTGGACCTGTTTGACGTTCTTGGGGATTGGCCACTCCTGAATCGCCTTGATCTTGCTGTTATCCATACTCAGACCCTGTGGAGAAATTACATAACCTAAGAATTGGATCTCCGATTTGTGAAATTCGCATTTCCCCAGCTTGATGTACAGATGGTGTTCCCTCAACCGCTGCAAGACAGTCTTGACATGTTGCTGATGTTCCTAGATGGAGCTAGAAAAAATCATAATGTCATCCAAATAGATTACGACAAAAATATCAAGAATGTCTCTGAAAATATCATTTACTAGATGTTGGAACGTTGCTGGGGCATTGCAAAGTCCAAATGGCATGACCAAATTCTCAAAGTGTCCATATCGAGACCTACCGTATTTTTCGGACTATAAGACGCACCGGACCATAAGACGCACCCCAATTTTCAGAAGGAAAATAGGGAAAAAAATAATAATGTGTCAAATGGGGGTCCGTCTTACAGTCCGAATTCAGCTTACCTGGGAAGGGATCCGGCACAGGTGGAGAAGTAGTCACAGGGGTCATTCAGTGGTCCAGGCTCATGCAGTGGCGGCGGCTCTGTGCTGGGGCAGCGGCGCTGGGGCTGGTGGGCTGTGCTGGGGCAGCTGCACTGGGGCTGGGGCGGGTGGGCTGTGCTGGGGCAGCTGTGCTGGGGCAGGGGCAGCTGCGCTGGGACAGGGGCAGGTGGGCTGGGGCAGCTGGGCTGGGGCAGGGGCAGCTGTGCTGGGGCAGGGGCAGCTGTGCTGGGGCTGGTGGGCTGGGGCAGGGGCAGCTGTGCTGGGGCAGCTGTGCTGGGGCAGGTGGGCTGGGGCAGGGGCAGCTGTGCTGGGGCAGGTGGGCTCGGCGGTGGTGGCAGCGGGCGTCGCTCTGTGGTGCGGTGGTGGCAGCGGGCTGTGCTCCGGTGCAGGGGCGGCGGCTCCGCCGGCATTTCTTCGCAGCCCGGAGGCCCCCGCACACCCCTTGCTGGGCGCCGCCATGTTGCGGTGGCCTCCAGGAGCATGGATGCCGGCAAGATGGCCGCCGGTCCGGGGACGGCGCATGCGCAGCTTCAGATCTCGTGCCGAGATCTCGGGGGACGAGATTCAAATCTCGGCAACGAGATCTCGTCCCCCGAGATCTCAGGACGAGATCTGAAGCTGCGCATGCGCCGTCCCTGGACCGGTGGCCATCTTGCCGGCGTCTATGCTCCCGGAGGCCACCTCAACATGGCGGCGCCCAGCAAGGGGTGTGCGGGGGCCTCCGGGCTGAGAAGAAACGCTGGCGGAGCCGCCGCCCCTGCATCGGAGCACAGCCCGCTGCCACCACCGCATCGCAGAGCGACGCCCGCTGCCACCACCGCACCGCAGAGCCTCGCCCGCTGCCACCACCGCACCAGGTACCATGCATTGCGACCATAAGACGCACCCCCCACTTTCCCCAAAAATTTTTGGGGAAAAAAGTGCGTCTTATGGTCCGAAAAATACGGTAAATGCTGTTTTCCATTCGTCTCCAGGTCTTATACGGACTAGATTGTATGCCCCGCGTAGGTCCAATTTTGAAAAGACCTTGGACTGACGAACTCTCTCAAGAAGCTCCGGAATTAATGGCAGGGGGTAGCGGTTCTTGATGGTTACCTTGTTAATTTCCTGGTAATCAACACAGGGTCTGAGGGATCCATCCTTCTTTTTAACGAAAAAGATGGGTGCACCGGCTGGAGAGGATGAGGGGCGTATAAACCCCTTAGACAGGTTCTCGTTGATATATTCTTTGAGAGTCTTGAGCTCAGGACCGGACAATGGATAAATATTACCAAAAGGAATGGTAGCAGCAGGCAGAAGCTCGATTGGGCAGTCATAAGAGCGGTGTGGTGGTAATTTATCTGCATTCTTTTTATCGCACACATCCGAAAATTCTTTATAAACTGCCGGTAACTTTAGGTCCGATGATGGGTTGGCCGGAGATGGATCAATCGATTTCTCAGAGGTTACCTCTTTAGCTGGGAAGCGTAATCTCTTAGTCTCCCAGTCAATAATGAGATTTTGAGCCTGCAACCAGGGTAAACCCAAGATAATAGGGAAATGTGGAGAGGAAATCAGAAGGAAGGGCAATTTCTCCTGGTGATCATCTCCCATGAGGACCTTCAGTGGTTCAGTCTGCTGGTCTACGGGCCCCGAGGTCAAAGGGGACCCATCTACAGTCTCCATCAAAATTGAAGACACTCTTCTCTGTGATCGGATTCCATATTCCTTAGCAAAAGAAGTGTCCATGAAGTTACCGCTAGCCCCAGAATCTATCATGGCGGAACTGTTCACCCAACGGGAGTCATTCCAGATCTTGATAGGAAGGTAACAATGTGAATCTTTTTTCTTATTGCAAGGGTATGAAACGGCAGAAGATAGAATAACAGCATTAATGGGTAGTATCGTTTCGGATGTAACAGAGTTCATATCTGAAAAGTCATAATCAGGAGCGGTTGCTGCAATTTCAGGTGGCCCGGATTCGGAAGTTATGGAGTATGATTCAGAGAAGTCGCGTTCTACCATGGCTGCGGTTGTTCTGCGAGAACGATTGGGGCAGTTGATAATAAAATGTCCTGACTTCCCACAGTAAAAACATGAATTCTCCTTTAAGCGAAATTCCTTCCGTTCGTCACTTACTCGACTTCGTAGGGAATTTACCTGCATCGGCTCAGGTGTGGACTCCTGAGGACTTGGCCATAATATTAACCAATACCTTACATATATTGATATATTTTTGTGTACTTTTTATCTTTTCAGGGTGCAGTTGGGCCCAAATGGTTCTGTAAACTGTGGCCTCTGTTCACACGGGATGCATTATAGTTAGCACTGGGCAGCCTCCCTATATGGTGTTACTAAGAGGCTGTGAACCATATGCTCTGCATTCCCTGTGTGAACATTGCCACATACGGATTATTATTTTTTTGCACTGGTGTGCCACACGGCCAATACCTGATTGTAGGCTGACTGTTCCATTAGGTATTTTTGCACCTGTGCAGTTGCCATTTTACTTGGGTCCGCTGCACCCTGATAGTGCATTTGTATTGAGGCCTGTCTATACAGGTAAGCATCTCTGCCTGTTTTTGTTTTTTCTTAAATATTGGAGGATTTTTTCCTCTGTTCTGTGGTTTTCATGTTAGAGTAGGACTGGCAAGTGTAAGCAACTTTGACGGTAGTTTGCCAGCATACGTATTATGGCCATAATATTAACCAATACCTTACATATATTGATATATTTTTGTGCACTTTTTATCTTTTCAGGTGCAGTTGGGCATAAATGGTTCTGTAAACTGTGGCCTCTTTTCACACGGGATGCATTATAGTTAGCACTGGGCAGCCCCCCTATATGGTGTTACTAAGAGGCTGTGAACCATATGCTCTGCATTCCCTGTGTGAACATTGCCACATACGGATTATTTTTTTGCACTTGTGTGCCACACGGCCAATCCCTGATTGTAGGCTGGCTGTTTCATTAGGTATTTTTGCACCTGTGCAGTTGCCATTTTACTTGGGTCCGCTGCACCCTGATAGTGCATTTGTATTGAGGCCTGTCTATACAGGTAAGCATCTCTGCTTGTTTTTGGTTGTTTTTAAATACTGGAGGATTTTTTCCTCTGTTCTGTGGTTTTCATGCTAGAGTAGGACTGGCATGTGTAAGGAACCATAAGACACTGGAGCATCATCCATGAGGCCCATCATATACTGGAGCATTCCAAATGGGCGACATCAGACACTGGAGCAGCAATAACGGGGCCCATTTAAACACTGGAGCATTAGAAATGGGGTTCATTATATATGGAGCATTATTTGGGCCCGTAAGACACTGAAGCATCACCCATGGGGCCAATCATATACTGGAGCATTCTAAATGGGGCAGATCAGACACTGGAGCAGGATCTATGGGGCCCATTATTCACTGGAGCATAAGAAATGGGGCCCATTATATGTTGAGCATTATTTGGGCCCATAACACACTGGAGCATCATCCATGGAGCTCATCATATACTGTACTGTATGGAACATTATTTGGAGCCAATTATTCTGTATGGAGAAATATATGGGGCTCATTATTCTGTATGGCGTACCATGTGGTGGCCATGATACTGTATGGAGTAATATACTATAGAACCCGTCCGTTACACCATAATCAATAAAGAGGTGAACAGAAAGAGCACCATTACAAAAACAATAAGATAAACTAGTTTTTATTACATACAAGTTTAAAAAACACCTAATAGAAAAAATAGCAACCTCTATTGTGGGACACAAAAGGCTAATCACCCCTTTAAACATGTTAATATGAGAAAAAGGTAGCGATAAATGAAAAATTTCAGCAGACAATAATTATTATTCACAACACAGGGCAGAATTCCCCCTAACAAATGCGCTCGAACAAAGCTGCAATCATTAAAGCCCAGCATTGGCCATAGCTTGTAAAAGCACTTCGAACTAAGCTAAATTCATTAAATCCTGGCTATCAGCCATAGATAAATTGCCCAAATACTAGAAACTATCTGGCAGAAATAGTACCATTACTATGTGCAACAAAGATGCTGTGAAAATATCTCACTGAGCTCACTGCCACGTGTGGAATGAAAGCTGCGTCCCTCACCTTGACGCGCGTTTCGTCATCTTCTTCAGGGGGTGAAGTAGGTCCATAATGCCCTATATAGAACACTCTACCATGCATATTTTGCCCATTGTATTTCTTCACTAATTTATTCTTGCCATAAATCATCAGGGGCTGGCAGTTTAGCTGTGAGATATACCTAGATGTACAGTTCATGATAAATGTGTGATAACATATGGGCGTAATTGCTGGCCCATTGTTTTGGCAGATCAGATAAAATTCCAATAAAACACATTCACGTTTGTGGGTGCAATGTGAATAAGTGCGAAAAAGTTAATGTGGTATGTATACTTTTGCAAGGCATTGTAACTCCTAGGTATAATTTACAAGCTACTTTCTCTACAGCCCCACTTCACTTATGCAGTCTCAGGGTGACTCACTAATCCAGTTTTATCTTCTTTGTGATTCTGGCAATACAGCTCAACTCTCCATTTTTCTCTAATCCACTTCAACCCACAAGGTCCAGAATGTTCCATTCTTCTGCCACTTAATCCAGTTCCAAAATCTTGCTATGTCTCTTATGCTTCTTCCTTTCATGCACTCTCCCCTATGGCTACAGATTTTGCCTCTTCCATGTTCTCACACTTAATACCCTTTTTCAGAACAACTACCAAAGTTCCTAGCTAACAAGTCCTGCCATAAATGTGGCTGGCTAGTTGAAAAACCTTTGTTTTCTATCTGTCTAAACTACCACAGCATAAAATGATGCTTAACAATTGTTGTTCTGTCTCCGACACAATCAATGACTCTTAAGTGTTCATTTCCATAACATAAATTCAGTATAATGCTCAGTTTACCGCATGTTTTAATGTTTATTGTTTCCAGCTCCATCTAGTGGCCAAAAGTTATAACTGCATGATGTTATGCATTGTATTTCCTGTATTATTTCCCTCCAATTCCTAATGTATTCTGGGTAACTTTGCAAGGTACCATGGTCTATCCCAGCCTCCTTTCTCTCTTCAGTCGGCCATTTCTTTCAAGTCTGCATATTGGAAGCACCTCATCGCTTTATTCCCCTTGTGTCAGCATCGGTGGTATGTAATCACCCTCTCTGTATATGATTTCTGTCTTATATTAGCTAGCTTAGTTACACCCCCCCGCTCAGCTAGTAGTCCAGATTGTATGTTATATATATTGTATATTTCCATGAACCCAATACTGATCCTATGTATCTGTTTCTGTTTGTAGCTTTACCACATATCTATATACCTACGTTCAATAAACCACAGATTCAACTAGTCTCCCCATAAGGGTCGAAACGTTGCATTGTGGCAGAATAAAGATGTTATGAAACAATTTTTTTCACCCAGATGGAATGCTGTACGTTTACTTTCATGATGGTTTGCTTTCCAATCGTGTCATTGGACTTTTGAACCTACATTCTAATGGTGAAGTGCTGCTGGCTGATTTTTTTTGTATTTGGTCTTCATGAAGAATGTCAGATAAAGTCTCATTCCTTTTCGAACCACAGGAAGAAAAAACAAAATAACATTTGGATTCTTTTTATAGCACCGAGTTCTTCTATAGAAGCACAATCTCTTATAGATTTAAATTCTTTTAGCACAAAACTTTGTCCATGATACAGCTTGCTCAATGAAACTAAGCATCCTGTAAAGCACTTTAACATTTCCTCTTTTATTACCAGTGGATATGCACATGCTTATTTGTAGAAAGCTTTATTCATTATGTTGAAATTACTAAATACACCTAAATACTCTACTATTATATGCAATGTTTTTCAGTTATTTATTTTAAAAATTGCAAAAAAAATATTCTCCATAGACTTCAAAATGACAAATATATTTCTGCCATTGGTAACACAGTTTGTCATGCAACATCATCTTACTTCATAGAATAGTTGCAGAGTTCACAGAATTTCTAAATAAAATAGGTAGCGAAAAGGTAACAGCTGAAATCTCTGAATATTTTTGGCATTGCTTTAATGTGAAATCTTTTTATCTAAATGCATCTTTAGAAGTCAGATTTCACTGGAATTACTTTCACTTTTTGTGCTACCATTTCTGCTCTAATTATCGATTTCTTTTAGGAAAAAAAAGACAATATTGTTAACGTAGCGGTTCTATGTGAATTTTACTCACTCCCATTTTATAACATTCATGCTTTTTCGGTTTCTGGCAATCTCCATATGCTAGACTTTAATATTTAATCAGTCTAACTTTAAAGGGAAAACTACTGGCCCCATTAGATAATTAATGCATTCTTGAATTTTATTTGCTTCGGTTTATAAATATGCAACCGGTAATTAGAAAAGGAGTTTATTAGGTACACTGTATTTGTTTATTCAGGAAACAGTTTCTCCTTTGATTGAAGCCTCTGGGACTGGCATAGTTAGACATTCTGTCTTCTCATTCAGTAGGGTTCCATTGTTTATCCTTCATGCTACGGTTTTGCAACACTGCACATCCTAGCTGTTCCAAGAACAGTTGGTGGTTTAGGTATTACTTCTGTAATTGGGCAAGTAAGAATAGCAAAACAACATAATGTTTCTGTAGGAAAGCAGACGGCAAAATATTTATGTTCGCTCACCTCAAAAAAGATCTAATTTGCGAAAAATATATAAATGAAAATATGCTGAACAAAGACCAATATGGAAATATTATGAACTTCTAAATATTTTGTGGACTCCAAAAATATGGTGTTTTTATCCTATTATTTACAAACTTAACAGATACAGAACATATGTGTCTACATATATTTATGCTTTACTATTGCTACAGCCTGTTGATGTAGTTGATGGAAGTGTCGTAGGCAGAGCAATCCTTAGGTTGGATGATAACCAGTGGAGCACTTTCTCTTAAAGTGTTAGGGTCTTTTCAAAAAAGGTTGCCATGTGAATACACAAAAAATAATACAGTACGTGAATCCTACATTATTTAGTTGTTTTCCCTTTTGCAGGCACTAAACACCTGAAGAGACGACACCTTCTGTTTCTTCTCTGAATCTCTCCTCTCTCTATTTCCTGTAGAATTCAGAATAAAAAATGGATTTTGCCAGTTTTTGATAGAGAATAATTTGGAGATTTGAAGGAAGTAAATAATAACTGGAATGGGAGGCATTATTTCATTTTTTTCAACTCTGCATTTATGAAAATTTAAGTGTAGTTGATCTTTACACCTTCGCTCAGAATGTAAATATAATGTTCAAATGATACAATTAAACAGTGCAGAATGAATTATATCATGCAATTTCTAAAACGGCACTTCACAATTGGAAACTATGTACCGTATTTTTCAGACTATAAGATGCACTTTTTTCCTAAAAAAATTTGGGGGAAAATGGTTGTGTGTCTTATGGTTGCAATATACTTACAAATCCTGTGGCGGTGGTGGTGGTCCCAGTGGGGGTATGGCTGTGGTGCGGCGGTGGCTGTGCTCTGTGGTGCGGTGTTGTCGGGGCTCTGTGGTGTTGCGGCAGTGGGGCTCTGTGCTGTGTTGGGGGCTCCTCCAGTATTTCATCAAAACCCGGAAGCCCCCACAGCTCCGTTTCTGCAATGCGGGGACCTCCGTAAATATGGCTAGTGGGGGCAGCACATGCTCAGATTCAGATCTCCGCAATGAGATCTTATCCTGAGATCTCATCTCCCAAAATCTTGGGACAAGATCTCGTTGCAGAGATCTGAATCTGAGCATGCGACGCCCCCGGCAGCCATCTTTCTGGAGGCCTCCGTGTCACAGCAATGGAGCTACGGGGGCTTATGGGATTTGATGAAATGCTGGCAGAGCCCCCCACGAAGCACAGAGAGCCGGTGCTTCCCCAGGACAGAGTACTACCACCCCAGGACAGTGCACTGCCACCCCACAGAGCCCAATCCACCCCACAGAGCCCAATCTACCCCACAGAGCCCAGCCACCCCTCAGAGCCCAATCCACCCCACAGAGCCCAATCTACCCCACAGAGCCCAATCCACCCCACAGAGCCCAATCCACCCCACAGAGCCCAATCTACCCCACAGAGCCCAGCCACCCCACAGAGCCCAATCTACCCCACAGAGCCCAGCCACCCCACAGACCCCAAGCCACCCCACAG
Organism: Dendrobates tinctorius; assembly: GCF_039654945.1. Lineage (NCBI taxonomy): Eukaryota > Metazoa > Chordata > Amphibia > Anura > Dendrobatidae > Dendrobates > Dendrobates tinctorius. Next base: position 8,148,448 of record NW_027361797.1, read on the forward strand.
ATCCCCAGCCCCCCACAGAGCCCCATCACCCCACAGAGCACAGCCACCTCACAGAGCACTGCCACTGCACAGAGCACCACCACAATGCAGAGCACCACATTTGCCCCAGTCTGGGATGGGATTTCCCAGAGGCCACCGCACGTGTCTGGACCACCGATTTACCCCTGTGACCACTCCTCCAGCTGTGCCAATCCCTTCCCTGGTAAGCTGAATTCGGACTGTAAGATGGACCCCCATTTGACACATTATTTTTTTCCCCAATTTTCCTTTGGAAAATTTGGGGTGCGTCTTATGGTCCCATGTGTCTTATAATCCGAAAAATATGGTACTTGCTAATTGTACCCAAAAAAGGAGATTTCCCATGAACAAAATACATTTTAATCAAAATATTTTGAAATAATATGTTTCACACATAGTTGTGTTCAAAAAATATTTCTTTTTTGAGATAATCTTATGAATGTGCCCACGCTATGTACTGTGTTATTTTCTTTGTCTGACCATGCAGAGCTGCTCCATTTCATGGTCAGCACATAGCACAGCTCCTGGCCAAGAATGGAAGCATAAGTTACTGGTCTCAAAATTTTGTTTGGAATTCCTCTTTCTCTGAAGGGCCATGGCAAACTATTTGTCTGTACTATGAAATCCCTAATCTCCTGAAGCAGAGTTATTGGGCCTTCAGTATCCCTTTTTTAGGCCATATGGATGGGCATTTGCCTACTAGTTGAGGCTGTTTGTAGCAGAACTTTAAAAAAAAAACAGTCTAGATTCCTTTGTTAGATTAATTTTAAATGCCTACATATTGTTTGAAATCCTCTGCACTTCCAATCCATAGAATAAATATGTTGTCAATGTACCTAAGTCAAATGACAATTTTATTGTGTCATAGGCTCAGGTCATCAGTAAAAATTAAATTGACCCCGCCACCAGCCCAGGAAAAAAAGGCATATGAAAGGGAACAAGGGTCATCAAGAAGAAAAAAATTAAATTCAATTTCAATAATTGCAAGACAAATTTGTTATATTTATATAACTAAATTTGCCTTGCACTAAATCATCTGTTATTGCTCTCAGGCCAAGATCATATCTAATAGATCTATACAGAACCTTACATCTACTGAAGCAAAGATCATATTCTTCACCAGGTAACGCCTTTGAGTTTCAATGACAAGTTGGATATGTCCCTAAAATAAGAGGTTAATGAGGACAGAAAAGGACTTAGAATTTCACAAATGTATCGCCACATTTTGTGTGATGCTATTGATTGAATTCTGAGACACATCTGTGGTGCCAATATGGTCACTGCACCCCTAGTTGAATTAATTGAGAGGTGTACTTTGGAAAAGTGGGGTCACTTATGGGGCTCTCCCAGTGGGTCATGGAACCCTCAAACCATACCTGTAAAATCTGCATAATAATATGGTGTTCCATCCCTTCTAGGCCTTGCACTGTGCCTCAAAAGTAGTTCCTGATTATATACAGGGTATTGTTGCACTCAGGAAAAATTTCAAGTAGTTTTCCACCACATATGGGTTATTGACACAGGAGAAATAGCACAACAAATGATGGGGTCTATTTTCTCCTGTTATTCTTATGAAAAAATGTGGCGAAAAGAACATTTTTGTAGAAGAAATGTTTTTCTTTTTTAGTTTCATTGCTCTATTTTATAAACTTCTGTAAAGCATCTGGGGGCTCAAGATGCTCACCACACATCTAGATAAGTTCCCTGATAGACTAGTTTTCAAAATGGTGTCGCTTGTGGAGTTATTCCACTGTTTAGGCACATCAGGATCTGTCCAAATGCGACATTGCGTCTGTTCTCGATTCCAGACAATTTTGCATTCAAAAAGTCAAATGATGCTCCTTCCTTTCCAAGCCCTGCCATGCACTCAAACAGTGGTTTTCACTCACACATGGGGCATCGGTGTACTCAGGATAAATTCCACAACAATTTTTGGGGTCCACTTTCTCCTGTTACCATTGCTAAAATAAAAAAAAATTGGGGCTAAAAATTATTTTTGTGGAAAAAATGTGATTTTTTTTTTTATTTTCATGGCTCTACGTTATAAATGTATGTGAAGCACATGGGGGTTCAAGGTCTTCACCACACATCTAGATAAATTCTTTAGGTGGGATTTCCACTCTTCAGGCACATCAGGGGTTTTCCAAACGTGATATGGCGTCCACTTTCAATTCCAGCCAATTTTGCTGTCAAAAAGTCAAATGGAGCTCCTTCCCTTCAGAGCCCTGCTGTGCACCCAAACAGTGGTTTTCCCCCACATATGGGGTATTGATGTACTCAGGAGAAAATGCACAACAAATATTTCAGTCCGTTTTCTTCTAATGCCTTTGTATAAGTAAAAAATGGGACTCAAGAAATTTTTTTGTGAAAAAAGTTAAATGTTTTTTCCTACCACATTGCTTCAGTTCCTGTCAAGCACCTGCACCTTCTTGAATGTCGTTTTGAGCACCTTGCATGCTGCAGTTTTTAGAATGGTGTCACTTGTGGATATTTTCTGCCATAAAGACCCCTACCTCAAAGTCTTCTTTAATGTGACATGGTCCCTAAAAAATGATGTTGTAAATTTTATTAGAAAAATGAGAAATCATTATAACTTCCTAACAAAAAAAGTTTCAAAAATTGTGCTGATGTGAAGCAGACATGTGGGAAATGTTATTAATTATTTTGTGTGACATAACTATCTGATTTATGCGCATAAAATTTGAAATTTGTGAAATTGTCAACATTTTTGCCAAATTTCTGATTTTTTCACAAATAAATACAAAGCATAATGAAGCAATTTTACCACTATCATAAAGAACATTATGTCCAAAAAAATCTCATAATCATCTGGATGAGCTGGATCTGTTGAAGCATTCCAGAGTTATTAGCTCATAAAATGACAGTGGTCAGATTTAAAAAATGAGACCCGCAACCTACAAAGTGGCTTGGTCATTAAGGGGTTAAGTTCATTACAAAAATTGAAAAAATAACAGCTGCCTGAGCACTAGGACTGCGATTCTGGCCATAGAGGGGCTGAATATACAGGTGTTTCTCACAAACTTAGAATATCATCAAAAAGTTAATTTATTTCAGCTCTTCGATACAAAAAGTGAAACTCATATTACATAGAGTCATTACAAACAAAGTGATCTATTTCAAGTGTTTATTTCTGTTAATGTTGATGATTATGGCTTAGAGCCAATGAAAACCCAAAAGTCATTATCTCTGTATATTACAATAATTAACAAAAAACACATGCAAAGGCTTTAAAAAAAGGTGTTTAAAAAGGTCCCTTAGTGTATTTCAATAGGCTCCACAATCATGTGGAAGACTGCTGACTTGACAGATATCCAGAAGACAGTCATTGACACACTCCACAAGGAAAGTATATTTTGCATTTAATTTGGAAATCAAGGTCCCAAGGTCTGGACAAAGAGTAGAGAGGCCACAATCCAAGCTGCTTGATGTCTAGTATTAAGTTTCCACAATCAGTGCTGGTGTTGGTAGCCATGTCATCTGTTGGTGTAGGTCCACTGTGTTGTTTCAAGACAAAAGTCAACGCAGTCATCTACCATTAAATTTTACAGCACTTCATGCTTCCCTCTGCCGACAAGCTTTTTGGAGATTTGAAATTTCATTCTCCATCAGGACGTGGCACCTGTCCACACTGCCAAAAGTACCAATACCTGATTTAAAAACAACAGTACAACAGTATCACTGTGCTTTATTGGCCACCAAACTCACCCAACCTTAACTCCATAGTGAATCCATGGGGTATTATGAAGAGGAAGATGAGATATACCAAACCTATCAATGCAGACGAGCTGTAGGCTGCTATAAAAGCAACCTGGGCTCCCATAACACCTCAGTAGTGCCACAGGCAGATCGCCTCCATGCCACTCGACAATGATGTAGTAATTGATGGAGCCCGACCAAGTACTGAGTGCATTTACTGAACATACATTTCAGTAGGCCAACATTTCAGATGTTAAAATAATTTCTCTGGTGTTATAAAGTATTCTAATTTACTGAGATAATGACTTTTGGGTTTTCATTGGCTGTAAGCCGTAATCATCAACATTAACATAAATAAACACTTGAAATAGATCACTCTGTTTGTAATGACTCTATATATTAGTTTCACTTTTTGCATTTAACTAAATTAACTTTTTGATGATATTCTAATTTTTTTAGAAACACCTGTATATAGTATTATCCATGAAAAGTGTATAGCTGTCCCAAAGTAGTTTGCATTGATTGTAAATCTGCCTATAACATTGTACTAAGTAGCAAAAATGACTACACTGCCGAGCAGTTGTTATTGAAAATTCTATGCATAATTTACAACTGGGTATTGGATAAGTTGTAGTATATATCAGTACTAACGCTGAAAATACCAATGAACACCACAGTCTCCTTTTGTTGGATAATTACACCGAAAACATATCTCTTGCACTAATTTTGGGCATAGCTTTAAAAAGTAGTTAAAAAATAGCAGGAACATTTATGATTAGCAGATTTTTAATTGTGAAAGCAGTATAAAAGGGGTAAAAGTGGTGCAAGTGGTTTGTTTTAATTTACGTTTTGTTGATAATACACTTAATTGAAGTTATAAGATGGGATACAATTTAGGCTGTGTGCCCACGGTGCGATTTTTAAGCGTTTTTGCCGCGATTTTTGGCGTGAAAACGCTGCGAAAATGTTTAAAAGTCTTGTACATTACGCACCCCATGCATTCCTATGGCATTACGCACATGCTGTGCTAATGCTGCGCTTTTTTCCGCGGCGGAATCACATCGCGGAAAAAATCGTAGCATGATCATTCTTTTGTGCAGAATCACAAAGAACTGCCACGATTCTGCACCCATAGGAATGCATGAGAATCGCTTACTTCCTGCATGTGGCTATGCCCACCATGCGGGAAGTTAAGCGTCTCATGTGCGGTTGGTACCCATGGTGTGGAGGAGAGGAGACTGTCCTCCAGGCCCTGGGTACCATACCCCTGTAAAAAAAGAATAAAAAATAAAAAATTGGGGTATATTTACCTTCCGACGTCCCGCGCTGCATTCCCGGGCCTCAGCGTTCCCAGTAATGCCTTGCGGCAAGGTCCTGTGATGACGAAGTCTTGCGTGACTCTAGCAGTCTCGCGAGATCGCTATAGTAACGCGACACCAACGTCATCACAGGTCTCGCAAGGCATCGCTAGGAACGCTGAGGCCCGGGGTGGCAGCGCTGGACGTCGAAAGGTAAATATACCCCGATTTTTTATTTTTTTTATCATTTTTAACATTTTATCTTTTACTATTGATGCCGCATAGGCGGCCTCAATAGTAAAAAGTTGGTCACACTTGTCAAACACTATGTTTGACGAGTGTGACCAACCTGTCAATCACTTTCCAAGCAATGCTTCAAATCGCTTGAGAAGTGCTTGAGAAAATCGCGGCAAAATCGCGAACAGAATCGCGGTAAAATCGTGGTGAAATCGCGTGGAAAAAAACGCATGATTTCTGGGAAGGAGTCCGGTTTTCATTGTGCATTTTAAAACGCTACGTGGGCCCATAGCCTAACTTACATTTTCTCTTGCATGTAACAGACCCTCTTCTATAGTTTACATACTAAAAAAGCATTTTGAAAAAAGTTGGCATTGGGAAGAAAATGTTTAGACTCAGGATTCACTCACTTGCATATAAATAATCGGTCTCATTCTCATCCAAGAGATTGGGACAATTTTTTCTCACTTGTTGTTCGTGTGCTGTTTGTCCGTAGTCTGTACACAATCCATTTTTTTCTCAGTAGCTATTAATCTTCAACAGGACCATTTACAGTTTCCTCTCCTACAGAATTGTAATGTATCAATAAAAATTGGACACCATAGTGATGTCTGTATGACATGCAAATTTTTTCTCACACCCATTCCAATTTCAGAGTGAAATCGCAGCATGATGTTTTAGAGCAGGGTCACACTTGGAAGTCTGATGTGAGAAACTCACTCGAGCCTCTCGCATCAATATCGGGCACTGCCGCCAGCACTCAGACCGGAATGTGTGGCTACATGTGTTTCTATGCAGCTGAGCGCTCCGGTCCCGAGTGCCTGTAGCAGTGCCGGGTGTAGTGAAACCTCCACCAGGTGGAGCTGCTGAGGAAAGAGAGGTTACACACTAAGAGCAGCAACCCTGAGCAACAGCACAGGTGCCACAGGTAACGAGAGAGAATAGTCAGACGAACCGAGTCAGAAACTAGCAGGAGCAGACGTACCAGAAGGAGCAGCAATACACATAGTCAAAATACCAAGCTGAGAGTCAGAAAGCCAGAACATGAGCACGGGGTCCAAAAAGTGAGACGAAATACGTGGTCGGGGTACAAGCCAGGGGGTCAGATGCCAGAGAGGGAACGTAACAGCAGAGACGAATACCAAGAGACGGGGTCAGAGATCAGTCCGGGTCATACACGTGAATATCAGTCAAAGGCAGGAGGATCACCAAGGTACAAGGGTCCGAGGCTCTAAACTGGAAGCTTGAGCTATCACTAACACTGGTCAGCAGGCTGCGAGAGACTGAAATAGCCCAGCTAGCTCCAGAACGAGGCTGAGGAGATTAACCCCGCATGACCAGTCCGGAGTGAAGACAGCAGAAGATAAACTCCGGACTGGACCATGACAGTACCCCCTCTCAATGGGGGGCCACTGGACCCCCTGGCTTCCCTGGATGACGAGCATGAAAGGCCCGGACCAACCAATCCTCATGGACCGAACGCACCGGCACCCATGACCGATCCTCAGGACCGAATCCTTTCCAATGGACCAACTACTGAAGTGAACGACGGAGCATGCAAGAATCCACCACCTGTTCCACCTCGTACTCGGTCAGACCATCTACCATAACAGGCGGCGGGTGCGAGGGAGACTCATCAGAGGAAGGCACCGACGGCTTCAGAAGCGCCTTATGGAACACATTAGGAATCCGTAATGACAGAGGCAAACGCAGAGGTGATTAATCACCTCTAAAATCTCATACGGACCAATAAACTTGGGACCGAACTTAGCAGAGGGAATTCTCAGCCTTATGATTTTGGTGGATAACCATACCTTATCCCCCACCTAATAAGTCGGCCCCACTGAGCGTCATTTATCCACAAAAAATTTATATTTGCCCTGAGCCTCCCCAATGTTTCTCTGAACCTCCCTCCAACCTCCTCCAACCGCAAAAAGGCTGAATCAGCCCCTGAACACTTTGAATCTAGTCTGGAGAATTCACCAAAATGAGGGTGAAACCCTTAGCTGCAGAAGAAAGGAGAAGTACCAGTAGACTGATTGACACGATTATTGAAGGCGAATTCCGCTATAGGTATCATAGAGCATCAATCATCCTGTCTGGATATGACAAGACACCACAGGATCTGCTCCAAAGACTGATTGGTCCTTTCAGTCTGACCATTGGTCTCGGGATGGTAGGCCGATGAAAAAGTCAGACTGATGCCCAGCCTTTTTCAAAAAGCTCTCCAGAATTTTGCCACGAATTGCACCCCTCTATCAGACACAACACTGACAGGCACACTATGCAACCGAATCACATGCTCAATGAATAGCTTAGATAGAGTCTCAGCATTAGGAAGGCCCGTTAAGGGTACAAAATATGCTTGTTTACTGAACCTATCCAAAACTACCATTAGAGGATGGGAGATCGGTGATGAAATCCATGGACAGGTGAGTCCACGGTCTATCCGGAATTGGCAGTGGCACCAATTCCCCGGCCGGCCGGTTGTGGGAGGCTTTAGTGCTGGCACAAATTTCACAGGAGGACACAAAACCAGTGACATCAGAAGTCAACGAGGGCCACTAAAACAGCCTAGTGATGGCTTTACGAGTGGCCGAGATTCCAGGATGCCCACTCAGAACTGAGTCGTGGAACTCCCGAAGTACCCTTAACTGATACTGGACAGGCACAAAGAGCTTATTTTCAGGTATGGATGGAGGAGCAAGAGATTGGGCCTCACGAATCTCCTGCTCCAATCTCAGGGACACCACAGCCACCATCACCCCGCGCTGAAGAATGGAGGAAGGAGGCGATACCGGATCTAGGCTGAGAGACAAGGCATCCGCCTTCACATTCTTGGAATCTGGTCTGAAAGCGATGGAAAACTGAAATCGGGAAAAAAAAAGTGACCACCTTACCTGTCTCGGAGTCAGACGTTTGGTGGATTCGATGTAAGACAGGTTCTTGTGATCTGTAATGACAGTGATACGATGGACAGCCCCCTCCAAAAAATGCCTCCATTCTTCAAAAGCCAATTTAATGGCCAACAACTCTCGGTTACCCACATCATAATTTCTTTCAGCAGAGGAAAATTTTTTAGAAAAGAAGGCACAGTCTTAAGTTAGTTAATGTAGTGGCCCCCTGGGACAACACAGCCCCCACTCCCACCTCAGAGGCATCCACTTCTATGATGAATGGTTTAGACAAGTCAGGTTGAACCAGTAGCGGAGCAGTCATGAAACGTTCTTTTAACAAAGAAAACGCTGCCACAGCTGGAGCTGACCAGTTTTTGAGATCTGCTCCCTTTTGGGTGAGATCAGTGAGGAGTTTGACCACTTGAGAGAACCCCTTGATGAATTTTCTATAATAATTGGCAAAACCCAGAAATCGCTGAAGACCCTTGAGATCTCTGGGTTGCACCCAATCCACAATGGCCTGTACCTTCCTAGGGTCCATACGAAACCCATCAGTGGACAGGATGACCCCAAGAAAGGACAATTCTTGAGTAAAAAATGAACATTTCTCCAATTTGGCAAAGAGTGAGTTCTCCCTGAGCCTCTGGAGAACCGCATGAAGATGACCCTTATGACTTTGTCTATCAGAAGAATATATGAGTATGTCATCAAGATAAACAACTACAAAGCGTCCAATAAAATCAGAAAAAACATGGTTAATGAAATTCTGGAATACCGCTGGTGCGTTAGTCAAACCGAAGGGCATAACCAAATTTTCAAACAGACCCTCAGAGATGAGAAACGCTCCCCTGAGGTCCAACTTAGAGAACCACCTGGCCCCCGACAATTGATTGTACAAATCAGGTATCAGTGGGAGAGGATGTGTTTCTTATGGTTATTCTATTCAGTTCTCGAAAATCGAGGCATGGGCGTAAACCACCATCCTTTTTTTTTTACAAAAAAGAACCCCGCTGCCACAGAAGAGACACATGGCCGTTTATGCCCTTTACGGAGGCTCTCAGAGATATACTCCTTCATAGCAGACCGCTCAGGGCCGGAGAGATTGTACAGCCGGGCTTTGGGCAATTGGGCACCAGGAACAAGATCCATGGCACAATCGAATGGGCGGTGTGGTGGTAGAACCTCAGTCTCCTTTTCGGAGAACACATCCTCAAAATCCTTCAGGTACTCAGGAATACCCTCCAGACTGACGGATGACATAGACACAGTAGCAAGACAATTTTCAGAACAGCCAGGTCCCCATTTAACAATATCCCGGGACCCCCAGTCAATAATCGGGTTATGCCGTTGCAACCAGGGAAACCCTAACACCAGGCCAGCAGGGAGGTTATCCAAAACAAAGCATGACATGTGCTCCTGGTGTAGGGCCTCCACCCTAAGGGTGAATTCTTTAGAAATGAAATGGAGACCATCCTTAGTGAGAGGTGTAGAGTCAATAGCCACAATTTTTAAGGGAGTCCCCAACCTAACTGTCCCTAATCTACAGCGAGCCACCAGCTTAGAGTCAATCAGGTTCAGGGATGACCCACAGTCTACAAAAGCCGACGTATGGAAAAAGCCATTCTCAACACCAAGTTCCACCTTTAGCAGTATCTTTGAAAATGAAGAAAAAGGTACCTGAGAGTCTGGGTGACCTCCACGATTATCACCCAGACTCAGCAGCTTGTTAGTCAGAGGACGGGAGGGGCAGTCTTTTTTCCAATGTCAGGGATCTCCGCAGTAAAACCACAACTTTCCATCACGTCACCGTTTCCTCTCCTTCTCCTGGGGGTTGGTGGCTCCCACCTCCATAGGTTCAGATGGAAGCAAAACATCAGGGTTAGCAGGGAAAATCGGAAACCCTCGCTGAGTAACACCTCTCTCCCGCAGTCTCCGATCCATACAGATAGCCTGAGTCATAGCCTCCTCCATTGAGCTGGGAGGTGGATGGAGAGCCAAAGCGTCCTTCAAGCAAACCGACAGTCCCTTCCTGAATAGACATCTAAGTGCGGAGTCGTCCCAGGACACCTCAGTTGACCATCGACAGAATTCGGAGCTGTACCATTCGGCTGAGTGCTTCCCTTGCCCCAGACCCATAATAGTGCCCTCTGCCACCCCAACACGGTCCGGTTCATCATAGATAAGTCCTAGGGCCTCAAAGCACCTGTCTACTGACAACCGTTCAGGGGCAGTAGGGGGCAACAAGAAAGCCCAGGATTGGGGGGACCCTCCCTAAGTAAGGAAATAACAATCCCCACTCGCTGGGTCTCATCCCCAGACGATCGGGGTCTAAGAGAAAACCATAATTTACAACTCTCCTTGAATATGTGAAATTTATCCTTTTCGCCAGAAAATGTGTCAGGAAGTTTAACTGAGGGTTCAGGAGAGTGCAAAATAACATCTACAGAGTCACCTGGTGGACAAACAATATGAGAGGTGTTTCCCTGCATGGTCTTAATAGTCTCAGTCAGTTCTTTCTGTAAGTGGGTATGAGACATGACAAGGGACTGATGATTCACAGAAAAGTCCTGTGCCATCTGTGTCAAACTGGACACTTGATCTGCCAAGTTATGCAGCAGATCCATGACCAAAGAAAAAAAAAAGTGCAAAATCCCATTTAAATGTATAGGTTAGTGATAATGTAGTGAAACCTCCACCAGGGGAACTGGTTAGTGAAGAGAGGTTACACACTAAGAGCAGCAACCCTGAGCAACAGCACAGGTGCCACAGGTAACGAGAGAGAATAGTCAGACGAACCGAGTCAGAAACTAGCAGGAGCAGACGTACCAGAAGGAGCAGCAATACACATAGTCAAAATACCAAGCCGAGAGTCAGAAAGCTAGAACATGAGCACGGGGTCCAAAAAGTGAGACGAAATACGTGGTCGGGTTACAAGCCGGGGGCCAGATGCCAGAGAGGGAACGTAACAGCAGAGACGAATACCAAGAGACGGGGTCAGAGATCAGTCCGGGTCATACACGTGAATATCAGTCAAAGGCAGGAGGATCACCAAGGTACAAGGTTCCGAGGCTCTAAACTGGAAGCTTGAGCTATCACTAACACTGGTCAGCAGGCTGTGAGAGACTGAAATAGCCCAGCTAGCTCCAGAACGAGGCTGAGGAGATTAACCCCCGTATGACCAGTCCGGAGTGAAGACAGCAGAAGATAAACTCCAGACTGGACCATGACACCGGGTATTGATGCAAGAGACACGTGTGAGTTTCTTGCATCACACTTGCAAGTGTGACCCCAGCCTTATTCTCATGCCACACAAAGCTGAGTAAGCATACTCAGATCTGCACTGCCTCACTGAGCAATAAGCAATACTGACCTGAGTGCAATCCTATTGCATTGCACTTGTCCGATTTACACTCTAATGTGAGCGAGTCCTACTAGTACTTATAGCAGTAAAAAATAGCAAATTCATCCTTTCTTTTACTTTATTTTTTTATTACACTCTTAATTACATACCCTCAATTTGTTTTACTATAAATATGGAGACAAGAAATGTAATTGTAAAACTATATTTAATAAGTAAAAGTATGTTAATGTTCGCAAGTGTCTGCAAGTTTATTCTCTGAGGGGCAAAAGTGAATAATTTTGCAATAATGTTTCTCTTGCTTTAGAACATTATTATTAGGAGTGGAAACATTCCAGTAGTACCTGTAATTTAGCTATTTACATGTCGTGTAAAAGCTACATATTTTCTCTTGGACAAAAATACCTGCTGCAAACTACAGTAGTATGCAGAAAACTCGTTAACAATTTTCCCTATTTGCTACATATCAAACATTAAACATCTCAGATCCACTGAAATGTCGACCTTTGCTTAACTCTTTTTGCTGTAAAAAGACAGCCTTTGAAGGTATGTTCCCACGGTCAGTAAACGCTGTCGTTGGACACTGCGTACATCCACAGCGTCAAACCTGCACAGGACAGATGTAACAGAATAAGAAGTATTCGTAAAATTATCATACCCTGCAACTGATATTGTGATGACTCCAGACTCTGGCATTCCTTAGTCAGATCCTGAATCATCTGCATCACATGCGCCAATTGGTCGCTAAGCATGTAAACAGGATTCCTGCTGGAGAAAAAGTAAAACATATAGGACAGGTGTAATGTGATGCTGATTCTCTTCTCACAGATAAGCAGTGAGTTTGGACAGTCAAGGAGTCTGATTTCAAAAGCCAGGAGGGTACATCATAAACAAAGGGAAGAGACAAAAGCGTAGTCAGTTAACGGTCTGAGGTCAAAATACAAGGAAGATAGCAGATCAGAACACAGGGGATAAACGGCGGATGGTCAGAACGAGGTCCAAAGTCAGGCAACACAAAATTATCAATGAAAACACTAGTCAGAGAGAAAAACAACCACACTTACCTGAAGCTAAATCTGTCTAGGGACTTACAGCCCAGCTATGCAGCCAGGATAGCATCTATGGCAATGAACACCTGTAGACAGGCAGCACCTCCCAGTCTCAGGTTGGATAACCTAGCTATCAATCAAAACACTCTTAGCTTGGCATGCCCCTGCACCAGATTGGATACTTAGCTTTTAATAAAAGCACTGACAGCATCAGCACTCCCCTGTACCAAATTTGATGGCTAAGCCATCACTAACTGCATTTCAGATGAACTGAGGGGTGGAATTATTACAAGAAGGACCTAAAGTTGATTGTGATGCTATACTACATCACTGAAGAACAGAGAAAATGAGAGTAGAATTGTCGTTCAAAGATTCAATTCATAGTGAGGTGTAGAGTCTGTGTGACTATGAATTGATTGATCCATCAAACATTGCAGTATAGCACCTTAATAACACCATATAAATTTATTATTGATGCACTGCAAACAAGGGGGGCAGTTTAGTTGTTTAATTCTGACTGTTTTATGTTAAAAGTCAAGAAAAATACAGAAACAAAGTTTTGTTTGTCATAGAAAGTGAGCTTTCTGGTATGTGAGATGGAGAAATTATAAGCTATAACTTTTTGCATTTCTTTTGTCTTTTTTTAAAGACAAAAGAATCATCTCTGCATTGCAGAGCTATAAATGGAAGTGTCCACCTTAAAACATGTGCATGTTTTATAGAATGCAAACTTTTTTTGCACATTTGTTATACAGGTTTTTCTGTCAGTCCGGCCACATACTCAGTTAGTATCTATCACTGACATCAACACGATTATAGTAAATGATGACATGCACTCATTATTATTTTTTTTCTCAGAAACGTGTGTTCACTATCCGCTCTCATGTGCAGGAGAAAGTAGGAGACTCTTTCTTCTTGTATTGAAATGCCAAAGTGCACTGTACCATGGACACGAGATGGAGCAACTTTGGAGAGAGACAAAATGTAAGTTTCATGGTCCACTGGGTGAATATTTTGAGCAGCATAGATGTACCATTGCAACAGGGACATGTGTTGATGAAACCTCCATGACTTGGGGATTATGTCTGTTTCCACCGCAAGGTGATGGTTAACTGTCTTTTGTTTTATACATCCTACAGATCCCGCACAACAGACATGACCCAAACTTAATAGCCACAGAGAACAGTGTAAATTCCACACAAAACCGTCATACTTTCCTTTATGTAAGATAAAGTGCTACCAACCAACTATACAACTTGAAGGCGTGAGGACAAAGTTACACAGCGTACAATTTGCTGCTGTGTATCAAGCAGCAAATCTTATGGTTACTGGTTACTGTTATCATTAAGCAAAGGGATGACTAATGAATAGTCATGTTTTTGGATTCTTATCATGAAAGTCAGTTAATTTTTCTAGTTTTTGAAAGGGATATTACTAGGAGTAGCTGTGTTATCTGCTTTTTGAAGCTTTCACTAAGCAGATGGCTGCTGACCACCCAACTGACTAGGAGATCCCTCTCAGCTTCCATCAGACCCCAAAACTCCCCCACTCGTGCCATTTTTATCCCCTTAATGACCACCAATATGTCTTTTTACTGACCTGAGATATAAGAGAATAGCATCCCCATACATGTGACAATCCAGCAGCTGTCGGCTGTACACTATAGCTGACAACTTGCTGCATTAGTCACGATTAGCGTTGTCACCATCCATATCTGTTTAACCCATTAGATGCTGCTGTCAAAATGACTACATCATATAAATGGAGTGGGGGGCTCCACTTTTATCCCCTTTGGCACCCACAGATCATGATCGTGTGGTCCTGATGTTTGCCATGGCAATTCACAGCCAAGTAGTGACCTTAGAGTCTCCCGGCTACAGCAGCTTGTTTAGAAGTTAGCGACATTTAGGTGGTAAAAATACAATTTTTCATTTCTGTCATGCCACTTTACATTAATTCCTGAAAATAACTTGAAGGGTTAATAAACTATCTGACAGCAGTTTTCAATAGGTCAGGGGGGTGCTGTTCTTAAAATGGTATAACTTTTGGAGTCTTCCAATATATAGGACCCCTGAAGTCACTTCAAACCTGGACAGGTCCCTAAAAAAAATAAATTTTGTACATTTCCTGGAAAAAATGAAAAATTACTGCTACATTTTTAAACCTCCTAAAATGCAAACAAAATAAAATAACATTTTACAACTGGTGCTGATATAAAGCAGGCATGAGGGAAATGTTATTTATTAAAGTTTTTCTGTGGGATAATTTATCTAAATTAAAGGGAAAATCATTCAAAGGTTGAAAATTGCACTTTTTTACATTTTTGTCAAATTGTTTATATTTTTTATAAATAAACACAAAACATATCGACCTAAGTTTACCATTATCATAAAGTATAATGTGCCTCGAAAAAACTTTCTCAAAATCTCTCGGATATGTTTTAGCGTTCCAAAGTTATTTCCACATAAAATGACACTGGTCAGATTTCCAAAATTTGGATATGTCACTAATGGGTTAAGGCAACACCAAGTAGCAGAGGCAGCATGAGTAACAGTTATAGTATATTTTACTGGCCCAGACGTCACTTCTCTACTCTCCAGAATCCCAGAGTGTCTATCAGCCATATCCTCCTTCTTCTCCTCTTGCTTCCTCAAACTCAATGTGGACAAATCTGAACTAATCATCTTTCCCCAATCTCACAGATCTTCCTTACCCGACCTTTCTATAACAACTGATGACATCACGCTTTCCCCCGTACCGGAGGTCCGCTGCCTCGGAGTAACCATTGACTCTGCCCTATCCTTCAAACCGCACATCCAAGCTCTCTCCACCTCCTGTTGCCTCCAGCTCAAAAATATTTCCAGAATCCGTCCCTTCCTCAACCCTCAATCTACTAAACTACTTGTGCATGCCCTCAACATCTCCTGCCTCGACTATTGCAACATCCTTTTCTGTGACCTCCCTGCTAACACCATTGCACCTCTCCAGTCCATCCTCAACTCTGCCGCCAGACTAATTCATCTCTCTCCTTGCTACTCCTCCGCTTCTCCCCTCTGCAAATCTCTTCACTGGCTCCCATTCCCTCAGCGTATCCAATTCAAAATGCTAATACTGACCTACAAGGCCATCTACAACTTGTCTTCTCCATACATCTCTGAACTAATCTCCCGATACCTTCCCTCACGTAATCTCCGGTCCTCCCTAGACCTCCATCTCTCCTCCACACTTATTTGCTCCTCACCCAACCGCCTCCAAGACTTCTCTCAAATAGCCCCCATCCTCTGGAATTCCCTGCCCCAACACGTCCGGCTATCAACCACACTCAGATCCTTCAGACAGAACCTAAAAACCCACCTCTTCAGGAAAGCCTACAGCCTGCAATGATCCCTGCTGCCTCCTCACCACTATTGGAGCTTCCGCCTCACCAAAACTGGAGCTGCTGAAACCCCCCAACCTACTGTCTCCTTCCCCACCATCCTGTAGCATGTAAGCCCGAAAGGGCAGGGTCCTCTCTCCCCTCTATATCAGTCTGTGATTGTTAGTTTGTTTGCTGTCAGTGATATCTGTAATTTGTATGTAACCCCCTTCTCATGTACAGCACCATGGAACCAATGGTGCTTTATAAATAAATAATAATTTACATGATAGAACAGTTGTGTTATCTGCCTTGTGTTATCTGTCATTGCACCAATCTGACACAATTCCGCAAAGAGAGATGTACTGGAGAATCACTATTGTCAATTTGATCTAAACTGCTTCCCAAAAAGATACCTTAAGCACTGGTCCCATTGAAATTTTTTATATGTAGACTAGAATATTCAACCAGTGGCAGACTGGTCCAGTTTGCTGCCAGAGTAGTGTCATGGCCAGTCCCAAGTGTACTGTAAGAGAGTTAGTCAAGCACAACAGAGGGCTTTGTCACAACCAAGTGGACCAGCTAATCCATCACAATTGTGAAAGGCCTAACATTTGTAAAAAAAAATCAGTCATGGATGAATTCTGACTCTCATTTATCTTTACAAACAAGAAAATGAAAAAAATCTAAACACATTTAGTGCTGTTACATACAGTAAGAGCAATTGTGCAGTAGATCAAGTTCCCAGACTATGGAGAAAGAGTAGAGAGGCACACAATCCAAGCTGCTTGAGGTCTAGTGTGAAGTATCCACAGTCAGTGATGGTTTGGGGAGCCATGGCATCTGTTGATGTAGGTCCACTGTGTTTTATCAAGACTAAAGTCAGCGCAGCGATCTACCAAGAAATTTCAGAGCAGTTCATGCTTCCCTCTGGTGTAAAGATTTTTTAAGATGGAAATGAAATTCTACAGCAGGATTTGGCACTTGTCCGCACTGCTAAAAGTACCAGTATCTGGTTTAAAAATACCAGTATCACTAAGCTGGATTGGCCAGCAAACTCACCTGACAATCTATGGGGTATTGTCAAAAGGAAGATGAGAGACACCAGACCCAACAATGCAGAAGAGCTGAAGGCTGCTATCAAAGCAACCTGGGCTTCCATAACACCTCAGCAGTGCCACAGGCTGATCGCCCCCATGCCACGCCACATTGATGCAGTAATTGATGCAAAAGGAGCCCCGACCAAGTATTGAGCGCATATACTGAACATACATTTCAGTAGGCCAACATTTCGGATATTAAAATCATAATTCAAGCTGCTGTTATAAAGTATTATAATTTACTGAGATATTGACTTTTGTGTTTTTATTATGACTCTATAAAATATGAGTTTCACATTTTGTATTTAAGAACTGAAATAAATTAATTTTTTGATGTTATTCTAATTTTGTGAGAAGCACCTGTATATCCTGCCTGCCACCCGTTTTTATACGACTTTAATGTACTGCTGCAACCTAAGCTGCCATTGCTTTCCCTAGACATTCAGACATCTTCCCTGAAACGTCATATATTTATACCTTGTGGCATCTGTCATTGCTATTGACACTGCACAGCCAAATCAGACAAATATTTCTTGGGTGCTCTCTAAATGCTTTACTATACTGCAGAATCCAGACTGCTATTGCTGGTCCTACACTTCCAATCATCTTCTTACCTGACCAATTGTTTTTTTCTCTACCGTGCAGCTTCTGCCACTGTCACTGCACAGCCACACCAGAAGCCCATCTTCTGGCTATGCTTTGTGTTTTACAATGCTTTATTGTACTGCTGCTGCTGGGGCTACTGTTGCTGGCCGTAGAAGCCTGACTTATCATATTTTTAGATTGGCTTTTAAAAGTGCTACTGTCACTTGAAGCCCCACACATTTCTGCACTAGTTTAGAGTCATGTAAAGCTATATTGTACTGCTGCCGGGAAAAATACTGTCTTGAGAATACACAAACATGAAAAAGACCCCAAATCAGGAATAATTTTTCCACAGCTTGTTAAAAAGCCTTTAATACTTCACTTAGCAACAGCTAGATTGCTCCTGCGCACCTAAAAAAGGGATAATTTTTGGACTGCCTATTAAAAAACCATTGTCGTTGTTTAGACCTTTCAAGAATAGCAAACCTGCTGCAAATCTCAAATAGGGATATTTTTGTCATTTCTAGTTGAGAAGCCATTACTGTTTTATTATCAAGATAGTACTTTTGTTTTGCTCTGTAAATAAAGAAATAAGTATGGTAGGACTAGTGAAAAAGCTATCTTACCTTCAATTAGCAAAGAAAAAGCTATTAAAACACCGTAAACAGATATCATTTTTGCACAACCTCTTATGAAAAAAAACATAGATTCTTTAATTTGCACCACTTGTGGAAACACACCAGCAAAGAAAAAAAAGGAATAATAAGTGGACCTTTTTCACAATTTAAAGTAGCCCAAAAAGACGGTTAGTGCACTGTGCTGGAAATAAGCATTAGGTTATTACAAGTTACAATCCATTTAGTCAATTTGGTTGAAATCAATTGAACATTATTTATTTTTGAAAAAGGGTTATAATCCTAGGAGACTATAGCGTATTATACAACTATTTTGGGGGCAATTAGAAGCTTAGTAGCATTTAGATTCTTGACCAATTTATTCACTGCTGATTACATTTTTAGAGAAATTCAGTGAACCTTGCAAATTTGAATTATAAAATTTAAACTTTATAAAATGCATATTATGGCTATATACATTAGGAATTTTTTTTGTACTCATATGAGGAAAATAATAAGTATGCATGGACTACTGTTCAGTATGTGTAATAATGTGAGACATAATTTATCTGAGTATAAGTATATTTACCTGGAACTTATAACCACAGCTATCTTGTTTGTCTAAACTAATAAGGCAATCAATACTATGATTTTTACTTCTTTTAAAACCATTTGAAAATGCTGACAACCCAAAAAAATCTTGCTGACATATACTGGCATGCAAAGCTTGATCTATTCTAATATATGATTTTAATGTTTCTCATTTTCAAACCGCGCCAACTCACATCTATCATGCTCTGTCACATCTAAGTTTCCTAATTTACCGCTTTTAACTTTTTGTCATATTCAGCAAATAGATGTATTCTAAAAGTCAGTTTTCTTGTTATTGTGTTTCAGTGTGAACAGTATTTCAGAGAAGTATTTTTTTCTTGTTGAAATACAAATATGTTAACATTTGCCTATATATCATCCTGATGTGAGCAGTTTAACAGCTGCATGCATGTTAATGTGACCATACAGTCAATAAGCTTAAAGGCAAACTGTCAGATGAAAAATTTGCCTAAAAATACATAATAAATCTGCATGTAAAACACACTTAAATCATGTTAGGCTGGTTAACTAGAAAATCAGATTTAGAGAGAAAAATAAATTTTGCTCTTCCTGCAGCTGTGAGTTGGGTAAATAATCAGAGAAATTTCCGGACAAATACTATTATGTTACCCGAAAAAAATGAAGAGATCCAGAAAAATATATTAAAATGACATATTTATTAATTACAAATAAAAATTAGATATTTAGAATTTAGGGGTGGAGGAGGCTGCAGCGCCCACCGCTACTTGTGCTTACAGCATTTAGGTAATGTCATTTA
Organism: Dendrobates tinctorius; assembly: GCF_039654945.1. Taxonomy (NCBI): domain Eukaryota; kingdom Metazoa; phylum Chordata; class Amphibia; order Anura; family Dendrobatidae; genus Dendrobates; species Dendrobates tinctorius. Next base: position 8,168,045 of record NW_027361797.1, read on the forward strand.
TGGCTTATTTATCCTCATTTGGCTCACTGGGTTATTAGTTGTTCTCTTATATTGGTATAAGGACTTAGACTTAGATGTCATGTTTCCGCTGTACCTTATTAATTAATCTTTATTGTACACTTTCATTGGTACAGGGACTTAGACTTAGTTGTCATGTTGCCGCTGTACCTTATTCATTAAACATATTGGCCTTTTTTACCTTTTATTTTGTCAGGGTTTATGGAGTTAATTATGGCTCTTTAAATGCTTTTCATATCTGACTTTTATTACCTATACATGCCTTATTATTATTATTATTATTATTATTATTATTATTAGGGCATATGAGCGCCTCCTACTGGGCATTTTTTCTAAATTTCTAATTTTTAAGTGTAATTAATAAATATGTCATTTTAATATATTTTTCTGGATCTCTTCATTTTTTTCAGCAAATACTATTATGTAAGTCGGGAAATTTCTCTGATTATATGTATCTTGGAAGTGCCAGATCCTAATTATTTATTGGACAATTGTAGTGTAATTAGCTGTGAGTTGGGGCAGGGAGTGGAAACAATAATGGCTCACAAATAATGGCTATAAAGTCAGTACACTGATTACTCTCTCTGCACCTTGACTGACAGCCTGCTCTGCATACATGCTGCAGAGCAGGCTGTCAGTCAGTTTGCAGTGAGAGTGATTACAATGCGCTGATTGCATAGTGAGCTGTGTCTTACAGTCCAATGACCGCCTTGATGACTGAAAACAACAGGCTGCAGGGAGAAAAAAGTCATAATCTCACTATCATCACTCTATCTCAAGGTGATTGGCATTTTCATAGGTGACATATTCCCTTTATAAAGATGCAGTAAGTATAAAGAAGAATATTGAACAACTTTCAAACAAACTTTTGTGAATTTGATTACTTTTTTTACTCCACTTTTCTAGTAGAAAAAAGGCAAAAATTTTTGAGCACACCAATGTTGAGAAAAAAGTTATATATTTTTTCTCCGTTGTGCCATTTTTCAAGTAGTGGACACAATGTAATAAAGAGGGAAAGGTTAAATGCAGCCCCCAAAAATTGTGATAAGTTATGCCACCTCAACGTCTAAGCAACAGTGCTTTATCTGTAGTCAAGCTAAAGCTGTGTTAACACTGTGAGATTATAATGAACCAGCGGTTTTAAGAATTCTCATTTAACAATGATCTTTGAATGCAAACTGGCTGCCAATCACCTGATGCACGAGCCAAAAATATCATTCATTAGATGAAATTATCTTTTTTGCAGCATAAAATATCGTTGTTCCTAGTGGTGCATCGTCCTATGTGAAGAAGACTCCCATTGTCGAGAACTTTGGCAGTCTACACGCACTGAATTACCTGTTACAGAATAATTTCAGTAATAACTAGATGTGTATTTCCTGAAGGAAGTACAGATAGTGGTTTGAAATGGTGCCTGGGCTGCCCCTTTAAGAGAGACTTGGCTGCTGCCCCTGCAAGACTTTCAACTCAGGATCCGTTTTAAATGTGGGTGCCTCTCAGGGGCCACTTTGGCCTCAGGGTCTGATTTGGTGGGTGGGGCCCCTCAGGATCTGATTTGGTGGCCTGGGCTCCTCAGGATTTGAATTAGTGGCCGGGATTCCTCAGGGTCCAATTTTGTGGGTGGGGCCCCTCAGGGTCTGATTTTGTGGGTGTGGCCTCTCAGGGTCCGATTTTGTGGGTGTGGCCCCTCAGGGTCCGATTTTGTGGGTGGGTCCCCTCAGGGTCCGATTTTATGGGTGGGGCCCCTCAGGGTACGATTTTGTGGCCGGGGCCCCTCAGGGTGCGATTTTATGGCCGGGGCCCCTCAGGGTCTGATTTTATGGCCGGGGCCCCTCAGGGTCTGATTTTGTGGGTGGGGCCCCTCAGGGTCCGATTTTGTGGCCGGGACCCCTCAGGGTCCGATTTTGTGGCCGGGGCCCCTCAGGGCCTGATTTTGTGGCTGGGGCTCCTTAGGGTCCAATTTTGTTGGTTGGGCCCCTCAGGGTCCGATTTTGAGGGTGGGGCCCCTCAGGGTCCGATTTTGTGGGCAGGGCCCCTCAGAGTCCGATTTGGTTGGAGGGGCCCCTCAGGGTCCGATTTGGTTGGAGGGGCCCCTCAGGGTCCGATTTGGTGGGCGGGGCCCCTCAGGGTCTGATTTTGAGGGCGGGGCCCCTCAGGGTCCGATTTTGTTGGTGGGGACCCTCAGGGTTCGATTTTGTGGCTGGGGCCCCTCAGGGTCCGATTTTGTTGGTTGGGCCCCTCAGGATCCGATTTTGAGGGTGGGGCCCCTCAGGGTCCGATTTTGTGGCCGGGCCCCTCAGGGTCCGATTTTGTGGTTGGGGCCCCTCAGGGTCTGATTTTGTGGCCGGGTCTACTCAGGGTCCGATTTTTGAGGGCGGGGCCCCTTAGGGTCCTATTTTGTGGTTGGGGGCCCTCAGGGTCTGATTTTGTGGGTGGGGCCAATCAGAGTCCGATTTGGCTGGCGGGGCCCCTCAGGGTCCGATTTGGTGGGCGGGGCCTCTCAGGGTCTGATTTTGTGGGCGGGGCCCCTCAGGGTCCAATTTTGTGGGTGGGGCCCCTCTGGGTTTGATTTTGTGGCCGGGGTCTCTCAGGGTCCGATTTTGTGGACGGGGCCCCTCAGGGCCCGGTTTTGTGGCTGGGACCCCTCAGGGTCCGATTTTGTTGGTTGGGCCCCTCAGTGTCCGATTTTGAGGGTGGGGCCCCTCAGGGTCCAATTTTGTGGGTGGGGCCGCTCAGAGTCTGATTTGGTTGGCGGGGCCCCTCAGCGTCCGATTTGGTGGGCGTGGCCCCTCAGGGTCCGATTTGGTGGGCGGGGCCTCCAGGGTCCAATTTTGTGGGTGGGGCCCCTCTGGGTTCGATTTTGTGGCCGGGGTCTCTCAGGGTCCGATTTTGTGGCCGGGGCCCCTCAGGGTCCGATTTTGTTGGTTGGGCCCCTCAGGGTCCGATTTTGAGGGTGGGGCCCCTCAGGGTCCGATTTTGTGGGTGGGGCCGCTCAGAGTCTGATTTGGTTGGCGGGGCCCCTCAGGGTCTGATTTGGTGGGCGGGGCCCCTCAGGGTCTGATTTTGAGAGCGGGGCCCCTCAGGGTCCGATTTTGTGGGCGGGCCCCTGAGGGTCCGATTTGGTGGGCGGGGCCCCTCAGGGTCCGATTTTGTGGGTGGGGCCGCTCAGAGTCTGATTTGGTTGGCGGGGCCCCTCAGGGTCTGATTTGGTGGGCGGGGCCCCTCAGGGTCCAATTTTGTGGGTGGGGCCCCTCTGGGTTCGATTTTGTGGCCGGGGTCTCTCAGGGTCCGATTTTGTGGCCGGGGCACCTCAGGTTCCGATTTTGTGGCCGGGGCCCCTCAGGGTCCGACTTTGTGAGTGGGGACCCTCAGGGTGCGATTTTGTGGCTGGGGCCCCTCAGGGCCCGATTTTGTTGGTTGGGCCCCTCAGGATCCGATATTGAGGGTGAGGCCCCTCAGGGTCCGATTTTGTGGCCGGGGCCCCTCAGGGTCCGATTTTGTGGTTGGGGCCCCTCAGGGTCTGATTTTGTGGCTGGGTCTACTCAGGGTCCGATTTTGAGGGCAGGGCCCCTTAGGGTCCTATTTTGTGGTTGGGGGCCCTCAGGGTCCGATTTTGTGGGTGGGGCCCCTCAGAGTCCGATTTGGTTGGCGGGGCAACTCAGGGTCCGATTTGGTGGGTGGGGCCTCTCAGGGTCCGATTTTTAGGGCGGGGCCCCTCAGGGTCTGATTTGGTGGGCGGGGACCCTCTGGGTTCGATTTTGTGGCCGGGGTCTCTCTGGGTCCGATTTTGTGGCCGGGGCCCCGTAGGGTCCGATTTTGTGGCTGGGGGCCCTCAGGGTCCGATTTTGTGGGTGGGGCCCGTCAGAGTCCGATTTGGTTGGTGGGGCCCCTCAGGGTCCGATTTGGTGGGCGGGGCCTCTCAGGGTCTGATTTTGAGGGCGGGGCCCCTCAGGGTCCGATTTTGTGGCCGGGGCCCCTCAGGGTCCGATTTTGTGGCCGGGGCCCCTCAGGGTCCGATTTTGTGGGTGGGGCCCCTCAGGGTCTGATTTTGTGGCTGGGGCCCCTCAGGGTCCGATTTGGTTGGTTGGGCCCCTCAGGATCCGATTTTGAGGGTGGGCCGCTCAGGGTCCGATTTTGTGGCCGAGGCCCCTCAGGGTCCGATTTTGTGGTTGGGCCGCTCAGGGTCCAATTTTGTGGCCGGGGCCCCTCAGGGTCTGATTTTGTGGGCGGGGCCCCTCAGGGTCCGATTGGGTGGGCGGGGTCCCCATGGTCCAATTTTGTGGGTGGGGCCCCTCTGGATTTGATTTTGTGATTGGGGGCCTTCAGGGTCCGATTTTGTGGGTGGGGCCCCTCAGTGTATGATTTTGTGGCCGGGGTCACTCAGGGTCCGATTTTGTGGCCTGGGTCCCTCAGGGTCCGATTTTGAGGGTGGGGCCTCTCAGGGTCCGATTTTGTGGCTGGGGGCCCTCAGGGTCCGATTTTGTGGGTGGGGCCCCTCAGAGTCCGATTTGGTGGGTGGGGCCCCTCAGGGTCTGATTTTGTGGCTGGGGCCCCTCAGGGTCCGATTTTGTTGGTTGGGCCCCTCAGGATCCGATTTTGAGGGTGGGCCGCTCAGGGTCCGATTTTGTGGCCGAGGCCCCTCAGGGTCCGATTTTGTGGTTGGGCCGCTCAGGGTCCAATTTTGTGGCTGGGGCCCCTCAGGGTCTGATTTTGTGGGCGGGGCCCCTCAGGGTCCGATTGGGTGGGCGGGGTCCCCATGGTCCAATTTTGTGGGTGGGGCCCCTCTGGGTTTGATTTTGTGATTGGGGGCCTTCAGGGTCCGATTTTGTGGGTGGGGCCCCTCAGTGTCTGATTTTGTGGCCGGGGTCACTCAGGGTCCGATTTTGTGGCCTGGGCCTCTCAGGGTCCGATTTTGTGGCCGGGGTCACTCAGGGTCCGATTTTGTGGCCGGGGTCCCTCAGGGTCCGATTTTGAGGGTGGGGCCTCTCAGGGTCCAATTTGGTGGGCGGGGCCCCTTAGGATCCGATTTTGTGGGTGGGGCCCCTCAGGGTCCGATTTTGTGGCTGGGGCCCCTCAGGGTCCGATTTTGTGGCTGGGGTCCCTCAGGGTCTGATTTTGTGGGTGGGGCCCCTCAGGGTCCGATTTTGTGACCGGGGCCCCTCAGGGTCTGATTTTGTGGTTGGGGTCCCTCAAGGTCTGATTTTGTGGGTGGGGCCCCTCAGGGTCCGATTTTGTGGCCGGGGCCCCTCAGGGTCCGATTTTGTGGCCGGGGCCCCTCAGTGTCCGATTTTGTGGCCGGGGTCCCTCAGGGTCCGATTTTGTGGCCGAGGTCCCTCAGGGTCCGATTTTGAGGGTGGGGCCTCTCAGGGTCCAATTTGGTGGGCGGGGCCCCTCAGGGTCCGATTTTGTGGCTGGGGCCCCTCTGGGTCCGATTTTGTGGCTGGGGTCCCTCAGGGTCTGATTTTGTGGGTGGGGCCCCTCAGGGTCCGATTTTTTGGCTGGGGTTCCTCAGGGTCTGATTTTGTGGGTGGGGCCCCTCAGGGTCTGATTTTGTGACCGGGGCCCCTTAGGGTCTGATTTTGTGACTGGGGCCCCTCAGGGTCTGATTTTGTGGGTGGGGCCCCTCAGTGTCCGATTTTGTGACCGGGGCACCTCAGGGTCTGATTTTGTGGGTGGGGCCCCTCAGGGTCCGATTTTGTGACCGGGGACCATCAGGGTCTGATTTTGTGGTTGGGGCCCCTCAGGGTCTGATTTTGTGGCCGGGGTCTCTCAGGGTTCGATTTTGTGACCGGGCTCCTCAGGGTCTGGATTTGTGGGTGGGTCCCCTCAGGGTCCGATTTTGTGGGTGGGGCCCCTCAGGGTCCGATTTTGTGGCTGGGGTCCCCCAGGGTCTGATTTTGTGGGTGGGGCCCCTCAGGGTCCGATTTTGTGACCGGGGCACCTCAGGGTCTGATTTTTTGGTTGGGGCCCCTCAGGGTCCGATTTTGTGGCTGGGGCCCCTCAGGGTCTGATTTTGTGGGTAGGGACCCTCAGGGTCTGAGTTTGTGGTTGGGGCACCTCAGGGTCTGATTTTGTGACCGGGGCCCCTTAGGGTCTGATTTTGTGACTGGGGCCCCTCAGGGTCTGATTTTGTGGGTGGGGCCCCTCAGGGTCCGATTTTGTGACCGGGGCGCCTCAGGGTCTGATTTTGTGGGTGGGGCCCCTCAGGGTCCGATTTTGTGACCGGTGACCATCAGGGTCTGATTTTGTGACTGGGGCCCCTCAGGGTCTGATTTTGTGGGTGGGGCCCCTCAGGGTCCGATTTTGTGACCGGGGCACCTCAGGGTCTGATTTTGTGGGTGGGGCCCCTCAGGGTCCGATTTTGTGACCGGGGACCATCAGGGTCTGATTTTGTGGTTGGGGCCCCTCAGGGTCCGATTTTGTGGCCGGGGTCTCTCAGGGTTCGATTTTGTGGCCGGGCCCCTCAGGGTCTGGATTTGTGGGTGGGTCCCCTCAGGGTCCGATTTTGTGGGTGGGGCACCTCAGGGTCCGATTTTGTGGCTGGGGTCCCCCAGGGTCTGATTTTGTGGGTGGGACCCCTCAGGGTCCGATTTTGTGACCGGGGCAACTCAGGGTCTGATTTTTTGGTTGGGGCCCCTCAGGGTCCGATTTTGTGGCTGGGGCCCCTCAGGGTCTGATTTTGTGGGTGGGGACCCTCAGGGTCTGAGTTTGAGGTTGGGGCACCTCAGGGTCCGATTTTGTGGCCGGGGTCTCTCAGGGTCCGATTTTGTGGCCGGGGCCCCTCAGGGTCTGGATTTGTGGGTGGGTCCCCTCAGGGTCCGATTTTGTGGGTGGGGCCCCTCAGGGTCCGATTTTGTGGCTGGGGTCCCTCAGGGTCTGATTTTGTGGGTGGGGCCCCTCAGGGTTCGATTTTGTGACTGGGGCCCCTCTGGGTTCGATTTTGTGGCCGGGGTCTCTCAGGGTCCGATTTTGTGGGTGGGGCCCCTCAGGGTCTGATTTTGTGGCTGGGGCCCCTCAGGGTCTGATTTTGTGGGTGGGGCCCCACAGGGTCTGATTTTGTGGGTGGGGCCCCTCAGGGTCTGATTTTGTGGGTGAGGCCCCTCAGGGTCCGATTTTGTGACCGGGGCACCTCAGGGTCTGATTTTGTGGTTGGGGCCCCTCAGGGTCCTATTTTGTGACTGGGGCCCCTCTAGGTTCGATTTTGTGGCCGGGGTCTCTCAGGGTCCGATTTTGTGGTTGGGGCCCCTCAGGGTCTGATTTTGTTGGCACGCCCACTCAGGGTCCGATTTTGTGGCCGGGCCCCTCAGGGTCTGATTTTGTGGCCGGGCCCACTCAGGGTCCGATTTTGTGGGTGGGGCCCCTTAGGGTCTGATTTTGTGGGTGGAGCCCCCTGGGTCCATTTTGGTGGGCGGGGCCACTCTGGGTCTGATTTAGTGGGCGGTGCCCCTCATGGTCCGATTTGGTGGGCGGGGCCCTTCAGGGTCCAATTTGGTGGGCGGGTCACTCTGCGGCCTATTTGGTGGGCGGAGCTCCTCAGGGTCCGATTTGGTGGGCGGGGCTCCTCAGGGTCCGATTTGGTGGACGGGGCCCTTCAGGGTCCGATTTGGTGGGCGGGGCAACTCGGAGTCTGATTTGGTGGGCGGGGCCCCTCAGGATCCAATTTGGTGGGCTGTGCCACTCTGGGTCCGATTTTTTGAGCGGGGCCACACTGGGTCCGATTTGGAGGCCAGGGTGGCTCAGCCTCCAATTTGGAGGCTGGGGTGGTTCAGCCTCCGATTTGGAGGCCGGGGTGGCTCAGCCTCCGATTTGGAGGCCGGGGTCACTCAGCTTTCGATTTGGCGCGCCGGCCCTTTAAGACTCATTTCGGTGCGCCGGCCATTTAAGAATCACTTTGGCACGTCGGCCCTTTAAGAGCGAGGGTGGCTCACTGGGCTTCTAAATCCACTTTGGCGCACATTCTCTCTCAGGGGCATGCGTCATGTGATGAAGCTAGATTTGCATTTGTGCTGTGGGTTTCGCTTTAAGAGCTGATATTATGTAGCAGAAGCACTGTCCTTGGGGCGTCATGTGACGTTCGTAGGTGTTGGCATAGTAACTGGGTCTGCCTGCGCATATCAATGAGCTTAACTGCCATTTGAATCGCCTCAGGGCACGTTTTGCCATTTCCCTTTGAAATGCATTGGAGACAGTGCATTCCAATGACGGGAAAAAAAATTTTCAAACGCAAATTGCGCAAAAACTACAAATCCGATCGACACGAAAAATACTTAGCACACCTCTCATGGACGCTGGCTTCGAAACGACACCTCAACAGAGTATGTGCGTGTAGCGGTTCGGGCCACATTAATTGCGGAAATCAACTTAATAATAATAATAAGAAGAACTAGATGTGTATTTCCTGAAGGAAGTACAGATAGTGGTTTGAAATGCTGCCCAGGCTGCCCCTTTAAGAGAGACTTGCCTGCTGCCCCTGCAAGACTTTCAACTCAGGATCTGTTTTAACTGTGGGTGCCTCTCAGGGGCCACTTTGGCCTCAGGGTCCGATTTTGTGGGTGGGGCCCTCAGGGCCCGATTTTGTGGGTGGGGCACCTCAGGGTCCGATTTGGTGGGTGGGGCCCCTCAGGGTCCGATTTGGTGGCCGGGTCCCCTCAGGGGCTCATTTGGTGGGTGGGGACCCTAAGGGTCTGATTTTGTGGCCGGGGCCCCTCAGGGTCTGATTTGGTGGTTGGGGCCCCTCAGGGTCCAATCTCGTGGCCGGGGCCCCTCAGGTTCCGATTTTGTGGGTGGGGCCCCTCAGGGTCCAATTTTGTGGCCGGGGCCCCTCAGGGTCCAATTTGGTGGGTGGGACCCCTCAGGGTCCGATTCGGTGAGCGGGGCCCCTCAGGGTCCGATTTGGTGAGCGGGGCCCCTCAGGGTCTGATTTGGTGGGCGGGATCTATCAGAGTCCGATTTGGTGGGCGGGGCCCCTCAGGGTCCAATTTGGTGGGCGGGGTCCCTCGGGGTCCGATTTGGTGGGCGGGATCCCTCGGGGTCCGATTTGGTGGGCGGGGCCCCTCGGGGTCCGATTTGGTGGGCGGGAACCCTCGGGGTCCGATTTGGTGGGTGGGGCCCCTCGGGGTCCGATTTGGTGAGTGGGGCCACTCTAGGTCTGATTTGGTAGGCCGGCCACTCTGGGTCCGATTTGGTGGGCGGGGCCCCTCAGAGTTCAATTTGGTCAGCAGGGCCCCTCAGGGTCCGATTTTGTGGTTGGGGCCTTTCAGAATCCCATTTAGTGGGCGGGGCCCCTCAGGGTCCAATTTGGTGGGCGGGGCCCCTCAGGGTCCGATTTTGTGGCCGGGTCCCCTCAGGGTCTGGATTTGTGGGTGGGGCCCCTCAGGGTCCGATTTTGTGGGTGGGGCCCCTCAGAGTCCGATTTTGTGGCTGGGGCCCCTCAGGGTCTGATTTTGTGGCTGGGGCCCCTCAGGGTCCGATTTTGAGGGTGGGGCCCCTCAGGGTCTAATTTGGTGGGCGGGGCCCCTCAGGGTCTGATTTTGTGGGTTGGGCCCCTCAGGGTCCGATTTTGTGGCCGGGGCCCCTCAGGGTCCGATTTTGTGTCCGGGGCCCCTCAGGGTCCGATTTTGTGGCCGGTGCCTCTCAGGGTCCGATTTTGTGGTTGGGGCCCCTCAGGGTCCGATTTTGCGGCCGGAGCCTCTCAGGGTCCGATTTTGTGGTTGGGGCCCCTCAGGATCTGATTTTGTGGCCGGGGTCCCTCAGGGTCCGATTTTGTGGCCGGGGCCTCTCAGGGTCCAATTTTGTGGTTGGGGCCCCTCAGGGTCCGATTTTGTGGCCGGGGTCTCTCAGGGTTCGATTTTGTGGCCGGGCCCCTCAGGGTCTGGATTTGTGGGTGGGTCCCCTCAGGGTCCGATTTTGTGGGTGGGGCCCCTCAGGGTCCGATTTTGTGGCTGGGGTTCCCCAGGGTCTGATTTTGTGGGTGGGGCCCCTCAGGGTCCGATTTTGTGACCGGGGCACCTCAGGGTATGATTTTTTGGTTGTGGCCCCTCAGGGTCCGATTTTGTGGCTGGGGCCCCTCAGGGTCTGATTTTGTGGGTGGGGACCCTCAGGGTCTGAGTTTGAGGTTGGGGCACCTCAGGGTCCGATTTTGTGGCCGGGGTCTCTCAGGGTCCGATTTTGTGGCCGGGGCCCCTCAGGGTCTGGATTTGTGGGTGGGTCCCCTTAGGGTCCGATTTTGTGGGTGGGGCCCCTCAGGGTCCAATTTTGTGGCTGGGGTCCCTCAGGGTCTGATTTTGTGGGTGGGGCCCCTCAGGGTTCGATTTTGTGACTGGGGCCCCTCTGGGTTCGATTTTGTGGCCGGGGTCTCTCAGGGTCCGATTTTGTGGGTGGGGCCCCTCAGGGTCTGATTTTGTGGCTGGGGCCCCTCAGGGTCTGATTTTGTGGGTGGGGCCCCACAGGGTCTGATTTTGTGGGTGGGGCCCCTCAGGGTCTGATTTTGTGACCGGGGCACCTCAGGGTCTGATTTTGTGGTTGGGGCCCCTCAGGGTCCTATTTTGTGACTGGGGCCCCTCTAGGTTCGATTTTGTGGCCGGGGTCTCTCAGGGTCCGATTTTGTGGTTGGGGCCCCTCAGGGTCTGATTTTGTTGGCACGCCCACTCAGGGTCCGATTTTGTGGCCGGGCCCCTCAGGGTCTGATTTTGTGGCCGGGCCCACTCAGGGTCCGATTTTGTGGGTGGGGCCCCTTAGGGTCTGATTTTGTGGGTGGAGCCCCCTGCGTCCATTTTGGTGGGCGGGGCCACTCTGGGTCCGATTTAGTGGGCGGTGCCCCTCATGGTCCGATTTGGTGGGCGGGGCCCTTCAGGGTCCAATTTGGTGGGCGGGTCACTCTGCGGCCTATTTGGTGGGCGGAGCTCCTCAGGGTCCGATTTGGTGGACGGGGCCCTTCAGGGTCCGATTTGGTGGGCGGGGCAACTCGGAGTCTGATTTGGTGGGCGGGGCCCCTCAGGATCCAATTTGGTGGGCTGTGCCACTCTGGGTCCGATTTTTTGAGTGGGGCCACACTGGGTCCGATTTGGAGGCCAGGGTGGCTCAGCCTCCGATTTGGAGGCTGGGGTGGTTCAGCCTCCGATTTGGAGGCCGGGGTGGCTCAGCCTCCGATTTGGAGGCCGGGGTCACTCAGCTTTCGATTTGGCGCGCCGGCCCTTTAAGACTCATTTCGGTGCGCCGGCCATTTAAGAATCACTTTGGCACGTCGGCCCTTTAAGAGCGAGGGTGGCTCACTGGGCTTCTAAATCCACTTTGGCGCACATTCTCTCTCAGGGGCATGCGTCATGTGATGAAGCTAGATTTGCATTTGTGCTGTGGGTTTCGCTTTAAGAGCTGATATTATGTAGCAGAAGCACTGTCCTTGGGGCGTCATGTGACGTTCGTAGGTGTTGGCATAGTAACTGGGTCTGCCTGCGCATATCAATGAGCTTAACTGCCATTTGAATCGCCTCAGGGCACGTTTTGCCATTTCCCTTTGAAATGCATTGGAGACAGTGCATTCCAATGACGGGAAAAAAAATTTTCAAACGCAAATTGCGCAAAAACTACAAATCCGATCGACACGAAAAATACTTAGCACACCTCTCATGGACGCTGGCTTCGAAACGACACCTCAACAGAGTCTGTGCGTGTAGCGGTTCGGGCCACATTAACTGCAGAAATCAACTTAATAATAATAATAAGAAGAACTAGATGTGTATTTCCTGAAGGAAGTACAGATAGTGGTTTGAAATGCTGCCCAGGCTGCCCCTTTAAGAGAGACTTGCCTGCTGCCCCTGCAAGACTTTCAACTCAGGATCCGTTTTAACTGTGGGTGCCTCTCAGGGGCCACTTTGGCCTCAGGGTCCAATTTTGTGGGTGGGGCCCTCAGGGCCCGATTTTGTGGGTGGGGCACCTCAGGGTCCGATTTGGTGGGTGGGGCCCCTCAGGGTCCGATTTGGTGGCCAGGTCCCCTCAGGGGCTCATTTGGTGGGTGGGGACCCTAAGGGTCCGATTTTGTGGCCGGGGCCCCTCAGGGTCTGATTTGGTGGTTGGGGCCCCTCAGGGTCCAATCTCGTGGCCGGGGCCCCTCAGGTTCCGATTTTGTGGGTGGGGCCCCTCAGGGTCCAATTTTGTGGCCGGGGCCCCTCAGGGTCCAATTTGGTGGGTGGTGCCCCTCAGGGTCCGATTCAGGGAGCGGGGCCCCTCAGGGTCCGATTTGGTGAGCGGGGCCCCTCAGGGTCTGATTTGGTGGGCGGGATCTATCAGAGTCCGATTTGGTGGGCGGGGCCCCTCAGGGTCCAATTTGGTGGGCGGGGTCCCTCGGGGTCCGATTTGGTGGGCGGGATCCCTCGGGGTCCGATTTGGTGGGTGGGGCCCCTCGGGGTCCGATTTGGTGGGCGGGAACCCTCGGGGTCCGATTTGGTGGGTGGGGCCCCTCGGGGTCCGATTTGGTGAGTGGGGCCACTCTAGGTCTGATTTGGTAGGCGGGCCACTCTGGGTCCGATTTGGTGGGTGGGGCCCCTCAGAGTTCAATTTGGTCAGCAGGGCCCCTCAGGGTCCGATTTTGTGGTTGGGGCCTTTCAGAATCCCATTTAGTGGGCGGGGCCCCTCAGGGTCCGATTTGGTGGGCGGGGCCCCTCAGGGTCCGATTTTGTGGCCGGGTCCCCTCAGGGTCTGGATTTGTGGGTGGGGCCCCTCAGGGTCCGATTTTGTGGGTGGGGCCCCTCAGAGTCCGATTTTGTGGCTGGGGCCCCTCAGGGTCTGATTTTGTGGCTGGGGCCCCTCAGGGTCCGATTTTGAGGGTGGGGCCCCTCAGGGTCTAATTTGGTGGGCGGGGCCCCTCAGGGTCTGATTTTGTGGGTTGGGCCCCTCAGGGTCCGATTTTGTGGCCGGGGCCCCTCAGGGTCCGATTTTGTGTCCGGGGCCCCTCAGGGTCCGATTTTGTGGCCGGTGCCTCTCAGGGTCCGATTTTGTGGTTGGGGCCCCTCAGGGTCCGATTTTGCGGCCGGAGCCTCTCAGGGTCCGATTTTGTGGTTGGGGCCCCTCAGGATCTGATTTTGTGGCCGGGGGCCCTCAGGGTCCGATTTTGTGGCCGGGGCCTCTCAGGGTCCAATTTTGTGGTTGGGGCCCCTCAGGGTCCGATTTTGTGGCCGGGGTCTCTCAGGGTTCGATTTTGTGGCCGGGCCCCTCAGGGTCTGGATTTGTGGGTGGGTCCCCTCAGGGTCCGATTTTGTGGGTGGGGCCCCTCAGGGTCCGATTTTGTGGCTGGGGTCCCCCAGGGTCTGATTTTGTGGGTGGGGCCCCTCAGGGTCCGATTTTGTGACCGGGGCACCTCAGGGTCTGATTTTTTGGTTGGGGCCCCTCAGGGTCCGATTTTGTGGCTGGGGCCCCTCAGGGTCTGATTTTGTGGGTGGGGACCCTCAGGGTCTGAGTTTGAGGTTGGGGCCCCTCAGGGTCCGATTTTGTGGCCGGGGTCTCTCAGGGTTCGATTTTGTGGCCGGGCCCCTCAGGGTCTGGATTTGTGGGTGGGTCCCCTTAGGGTCCGATTTTGTGGGTGGGGCCCCTCAGGGTCCGATTTTGTGGCTGGGGTCCCTCAGGGTCTGATTTTGTGGGTGGGGCCCCTCAGGGTTCGATTTTGTGACTGGGGCCCCTCTGGGTTCGATTTTGTGGCCGGGGTCTCTCAGGGTCCGATTTTGTGGGTGGGGCCCCTCAGGGTCTGATTTTGTGGCTGGGGCCCCTCAGGGTCTGATTTTGTGGGTGGGGCCCCACAGGGTCTGATTTTGTGGGTGGGGCCCCTCAGGGTCTGATTTTGTGGGTGAGGCCCCTCAGGGTCCGATTTTGTGACCGGGGCACCTCAGGGTCTGATTTTGTGGTTGGGGCCCCTCAGGGTCCTATTTTGTGACTGGGGCCCCTCTAGGTTCGATTTTGTGGCCGGGGTCTCTCAGGGTCCGATTTTGTGGTTGGGGCCCCTCAGGGTCTGATTTTGTTGGCACGCCCACTCAGGGTCCGATTTTGTGGCCGGGCCCCTCAGGGTCTGATTTTGTGGCCGGGCCCACTCAGGGTCCGATTTTGTGGGTGGGGCCCCTTAGGGTCTGATTTTGTGGGTGGAGCCCCCTGCGTCCATTTTGGTGGGCGGGGCCACTCTGGGTCCGATTTAGTGGGCGGTGCCCCTCATGGTCCGATTTGGTGGGCGGGGCCCTTCAGGGTCCAATTTGGTGGGCGGGTCACTCTGCGGCCTATTTGGTGGGCGGAGCTCCTCAGGGTCCGATTTGGTGGACGGGGCCCTTCAGGGTCCGATTTGGTGGGCGGGGCAACTCGGAGTCTGATTTGGTGGGCGGGGCCCCTCAGGATCCAATTTGGTGGGCTGTGCCACTCTGGGTCCGATTTTTTGAGCGGGGCCACACTGGGTCCGATTTGGAGGCCAGGGTGGCTCAGCCTCCGATTTGGAGGCTGGGGTGGTTCAGCCTCCGATTTGGAGGCCGGGGTGGCTCAGCCTCCGATTTGGAGGCCGGGGTCACTCAGCTTTCGATTTGGCGCGCCGGCCCTTTAAGACTCATTTCGGTGCGCCGGCCATTTAAGAATCACTTTGGCACGTCGGCCCTTTAAGAGCGAGGGTGGCTCACTGGGCTTCTAAATCCACTTTGGCGCACATTCTCTCTCAGGGGCATGCGTCATGTGATGAAGCTAGATTTGCATTTGTGCTGTGGGTTTCGCTTTAAGAGCTGATATTATGTAGCAGAAGCACTGTCCTTGGGGCGTCATGTGACGTTCGTAGGTGTTGGCATAGTAACTGGGTCTGCCTGCGCATATCAATGAGCTTAACTGCCATTTGAATCGCCTCAGGGCACGTTTTGCCATTTCCCTTTGAAATGCATTGGAGACAGTGCATTCCAATGACGGGAAAAAAAATTTTCAAACGCAAATTGCGCGAAAACTACAAATCCGATCGACACGAAAAATACTTAGCACACCTCTCATGGACGCTGGCTTCGAAACGACACCTCAACAGAGTCTGTGCGTGTAGCGGTTCGGGCCACATTAATTGCGGAAATCAACTTAATAATAATAATAAGAAGAACTAGATGTGTATTTCCTGAAGGAAGTACAGATAGTGGTTTGAAATGCTGCCCAGGCTGCCCCTTTAAGAGAGACTTGCCTGCTGCCCCTGCAAGACTTTCAACTCAGGATCCGTTTTAACTGTGGGTGCCTCTCAGGGGCCACTTTGGCCTCAGGGTCCGATTTTGTGGGTGGGGCCCTCAGGGCCCGATTTTGTGGGTGGGGCACCTCAGGGTCCGATTTGGTGGGTGGGGCCCCTCAGGGTCCGATTTTGTGGCCGGTGCCTCTCAGGGTCCGATTTTGTGGTTGGGGCCCCTCAGGGTCCGATTTTGCGGCCGGAGCCTCTCAAGGTCCGATTTTGTGGTTGGGGCCCCTCAGGATCTGATTTTGTGGCCGGGGTCCCTCAGGGTCCGATTTTGTGGCCGGGGCCTCTCAGGGTCCAATTTTGTGGTTGGGGCCCCTCAGGGTCCGATTTTGTGGCCGGGGTCTCTCAGGGTTCGATTTTGTGGCCGGGCCCCTCAGGGTCTGGATTTGTGGGTGGGTCCCCTCAGGGTCCGATTTTGTGGGTGGGGCCCCTCAGGGTCCGATTTTGTGGCTGGGGTCCCCCAGGGTCTGATTTTGTGGGTGGGGCCCCTCAGGGTCCGATTTTGTGACCGGGGCACCTCAGGGTCTGATTTTTTGGTTGGGGCCCCTCAGGGTCCGATTTTGTGGCTGGGGCCCCTCAGGGTCTGATTTTGTGGGTGGGGACCCTCAGGGTCTGAGTTTGAGGTTGGGGCACCTCAGGGTCCGATTTTGTGGCCGGGGTCTCTCAGGGTCCGATTTTGTGGCCGGGGCCCCTCAGGGTCTGGATTTGTGGGTGGGTCCCCTTAGGGTCCGATTTTGTGGGTGGGGCCCCTCAGGGTCCGATTTTGTGGCTGGGGTCCCTCAGGGTCTGATTTTGTGGGTGGGGCCCCTCAGGGTTCGATTTTGTGACTGGGGCCCCTCTGGGTTCGATTTTGTGGCCGGGGTCTCTCAGGGTCCGATTTTGTGGGTGGGGCCCCTCAGGGTCTGATTTTGTGGCTGGGGCCCCTCAGGGTCTGATTTTGTGGGTGGGGCCCCACAGGGTCTGATTTTGTGGGTGGGGCCCCTCAGGGTCTGATTTTGTGGGTGAGGCCCCTCAGGGTCCGATTTTGTGACCGGGGCACCTCAGGGTCTGATTTTGTGGTTGGGGCCCCTCAGGGTCCTATTTTGTGACTGGGGCCCCTCTAGGTTCGATTTTGTGGCCGGGGTCTCTCAGGGTCCGATTTTGTGGTTGGGGCCCCTCAGGGTCTGATTTTGTTGGCACGCCCACTCAGGGTCCGATTTTGTGGCCGGGCCCCTCAGGGTCTGATTTTGTGGCCGGGCCCACTCAGGGTCCGATTTTGTGGGTGGGGCCCCTTAGGGTCTGATTTTGTGGGTGGAGCCCCCTGGGTCCATTTTGGTGGGCGGGGCCACTCTGGGTCCGATTTAGTGGGCGGTGCCCCTCATGGTCCGATTTGGTGGGCGGGGCCCTTCAGGGTCCAATTTGGTGGGCGGGTCACTCTGCGGCCTATTTGGTGGGCGGAGCTCCTCAGGGTCCGATTTGGTGGACGGGGCCCTTCAGGGTCCAATTTGGTGGGCGGGGCAACTCGGAGTCTGATTTGGTGGGCGGGGCCCCTCAGGATCCAATTTGGTGGGCTGTGCCACTCTGGGTCCGATTTTTTGAGCGGGGCCACACTGGGTCCGATTTGGAGGCCAGGGTGGCTCAGCCTCCGATTTGGAGGCTGGGGTGGTTCAGCCTCCGATTTGGAGGCCGGGGTGGCTCAGCCTCCGATTTGGAGGCCGGGGTCACTCAGCTTTTGATTTGGCGCGCCGGCCCTTTAAGACTCATTTCGGTGCGCCGGCCATTTAAGAATCACTTTGGCACGTCGGCCCTTTAAGAGCGAGGGTGGCTCACTGGGCTTCTAAATCCACTTTGGCGCACATTCTCTCTCAGGGGCATGCGTCATGTGATGAAGCTAGATTTGCATTTGTTCTGTGGGTTTCGCTTTAAGAGCTGATATTATGTAGCAGAAGCACTGTCCTTGGGGCGTCATGTGACGTTCGTAGGTGTTGGCATAGTAACTGGGTCTGCCTGCGCATATCAATGAGCTTAACTGCCATTTGAATCGCCTCAGGGCACGTTTTGCCATTTCCCTTTGAAATGCATTGGAGACAGTGCATTCCAATGACGGGAAAAAAAATTTTCAAACGCAAATTGCGCAAAAACTACAAATCCGATCGACATGAAAAATACTTAGCACACCTCTCATGGACGCTGGCTTCGAAACGACACCTCAACAGAGTCTGTGCGTGTAGCGGTTCGGGCCACATTAATTGCGGAAATCAACTTAATAATAATAATAAGAAGAACTAGATGTGTATTTCCTGAAGGAAGTACAGATAGTGGTTTGAAATGCTGCCCAGGCTGCCCCTTTAAGAGAGACTTGCCTGCTGCCCCTGCAAGACTTTCAACTCAGGATCCGTTTTAACTGTGGGTGCCTCTCAGGGGCCACTTTGGCCTCAGGGTCCAATTTTGTGGGTGGGGCCCTCAGGGCCCGATTTTGTGGGTGGGGCACCTCAGGGTCCGATTTGGTGGGTGGGGCCCCTCAGAGTTCAATTTGGTCAGCAGGGCCCCTCAGGGTCCGATTTTGTGGTTGGGGCCTTTCAGAATCCCATTTAGTGGGCGGGGCCCCTCAGGGTCCAATTTGGTGGGCAGGGCCCCTCAGGGTCCGATTTTGTGGCCGGGTCCCCTCAGGGTCTGGATTTGTGGGTGGGGCCCCTCAGGGTCCGATTTTGTGGGTGGGGCCCCTCAGAGTCCGATTTTGTGGCTGGGGCCCCTCAGGGTCTGATTTTGTGGCTGGGGCCCCTCAGGGTCCTATTTTGAGGGTGGGGCCCCTCAGGGTCTAATTTGGTGGGCGGGGCCCCTCAGGGTCTGATTTTGTGGGTTGGGGCCCCTCAGGGTCCGATTTTGTGGCCGGGTCCCCTCAGGGTCCGATTTTGTGTCCGGGGCCCCTCAGGGTCCGATTTTGTGGCCGGTGCCTCTCAGGGTCCGATTTTGTGGTTGGGGCCCCTCAGGGTCCGATTTTGCGGCCGGAGCCTCTCAGGGTCCGATTTTGTGGTTGGAGCCCCTCAGGATCTGATTTTGTGGCCGGGGTCCCTCAGGGTCCGATTTTGTGGCCGGGGCCTCTCAGGGTCCGATTTTGTGGTTGGGGCCCCTCAGGGTCCGATTTTGCGGCCGGAGCCTCTCAGGGTCGGATTTTGTGGTTGGGGCCCCTCAGAATCTGATTTTGTGGCCAGGGTCCCTCAGGGTCCGATTTTGTGGGTGGGGCCCCTCAGGGTCTGATTTTGTGGGTGGGGCCCCTCAGGATCCGATTTTGTGGTTGGGGCCCCTCAGGGTTCAATTTTGTAGGTGGGGTCCCTCAGGGTTCGATTTTGTGGCCAGGGCCCCTCAGGGTCCGATTTTGTGGCCAGGGCCTGTCAGGGTCCGATTTTGTGGCCGGGGCCCGTCAGGGTCCGATTTTGTGGCCGGGGCCCGTCAGGGTCCGATTTTGTGGGTAGGGCCCCTCAGGGTCCGATTTTGTGAGTGGGGCCACTCAGGGTCAGATGTTGTGGCTGGATCCCCTCAGGGTCCGATTTTGTGGGTGGGGCCCCTCAGGGTCCAATTTTGTGGCCGGGGCCCCTCAGGGTCCAATTTTGTGGGTGGGGCCCCTTAGGGTCCGATTTTGTGGGTGGGGCCCCTCAGGGTACAATTTGGTGGGCGGGGCCACTCTGGGTCTGATTTGGTGGGCGGGGCCTCTCTAGGTCCGATTTGGTGGGCTGGGCCCCTCAGGGTCTGATTTGGCGGGCGGGATCTATCAGAGTCCGATTTGGTGGGCGGAGCCCCTCAGGGTCCAATTTGGTTGGCGGGGACCCTCGGGGTCCGATTTGGTTGGCGGGATCCCTCGGGGTCCGATTTGGTGGGCGGGGCCCCTCAGAGTCCGATTTGGTGGGCGGGGCCCCTCGGGGTCCGATTTGGTGGGTGGGGCCCCTCGGGGTCCGATTTGGTGAGCGGGGCCACTCTAGGTCTTGTTTGGTGGGCGGGCCACTCTGGGTCCGATTTGGTGGGCGGGGCCCCTCAGAGTTCAATTTGGTCAGCGGGACCCTCAGGGTCCGATTTTGTGGGTGGGGCCCCTCAGGGTCCGATTTTGTGGGTGGGGCCCCTCGGTGTCCGATTTGGTGGGTGGGGCCCCTCGGGGTCCGATTTGGTGAGCGGGGCCACTCTAGGTCTGATTTGGTGGGCGGGCCACTCTGGGTCCGATTTGGTGGGAGGGGCCCCTCAGAGTTCAATTTGGTCAGCGGGACCCTCAGGGTCCGATTTTGTGGGTGGGGCCCCTCAGGGTCCAATTTTGTGGTTGGGGCCTTTCAGAATCCGATTTAGTGGGCGGGGCCCCTCAGGGTCCGATTTGGTGTGCAGGGCCCCTCAGGGTCCGATTTGGTGGGCGGGGCCCCTCAGGGTCCAATTTGGTGGGCGGGGCCCCTCAAGGTCCCATTTGGTGGGCGGGGCCCCTAAGGGTCCGATTTGGTGGGCGGGGCCACTCTGGGTCTGATTTGGTGGGCGGGGCCACTTTGGGTCCGATTTGGTGGACGGGGCCCTTCAGGGTTCAATTTGGTGGGCGGGGACACTGAGTCTGATTTTGTGGGCTGGGCCCCTCAGGGTCCGATTTTGTGTCCGGTGCCCCTCAGGGTCCGATTTTGTAGCCGGTGTCTCTCAAGGTCCGATTTTGTGGTTGGAGCCCCTCAGGTTCCGATTTTTGGGACCGGGGCCCCTCAGGGTCCAATTTTGCGGGTGGGTCCCCTCAGGGTCCGATCTTGCGGGTGGGGCCCCTTAGGGTCCGATTTTGCGGGTGGGGCCCCTCAGGGTCCGATTTTGTGGCCGGGGCCCCTTAGGGTCCGATTTTGCGGGTGGGGCCCCTCAGGGTCCGATTTTGTGGCCGGGGCCCCTCAGGGTCCGATTTTGTGGCCTGGGCCCCTCAGGGACCGATTTTGAGGGTGGGGCCCCTCAGGGTCTAATTTGGTGGGCAGGGCCCCTCAGGGTCCGATTTTGTGGGTGGGGCCCCTCAGCGTCCGATTTTGTGGGTGGGGCCCCTCAGGGTCCGATTTTGTGGCTGGGGCCCCTCATGGTTTGATTTAGTGTCTGGGGTCCCTCAGGGTCTGATGTTGTGGGTGGGGCCCCTCAGGGTCCGATTTTGTGACCGGGGCCCCTCAGGGTCTGATTTTGTGGTTGGGGCTCCTCAGGGTCCGATTTTGTGGCCGAGGTCTCTCAGGGTCCGATTTTGTGGGTGGGGCCCCTCAGGGTCTTATTTTGTGACCGGGGACCCTCAGGGTCTGATTTTGTTGGTGGGGCCCCATAGGATCCGATTTTGTGGCTGGGGTCCCTCAGGGTCTGATTTTGTGGGTGGGGCCCCTCAGCGACCGATTTTGAGGGTGGGGCCCCTCAGGGTCTAATTTGGTGGGCGGGGACCCTCAGTGTCCGATTTTGTGGGTGGGGTCCCTCATGGTCTGATTTTGTGGGTGGGGCCCCTCAGGTTCTGATTTTGTGTTTGGGGCCCCTCAGGTTCTGATTTTGTGGCTGGGGTCCCTCAGGGTCTGATTTTGTGGGTGGGGCCCCTCAGTGTCCGATTTTGTGACTGGGGCCCCTAAGGGTCTGATTTTGTGGTTGGGGCCCCTCAGGGTCCGATTTTGTGGCCGGGGTCTCTCAGGGTCCGATTTTGTGGCCGGGTCCCCTCAGAGTCTGGATTTGTGGGTGGGGCCCCTCAGGGTCCGATTTTGTTTGTGGGGCCCCTCAGAGTCCGATTTTGTGGCTGGGGCCCCTCAGGGTCTGATTTTGTGGCTGGGGCCCCTCAGGGTCTGATTTTGAGGGTGGGGCCCCTCAGGGTCTAATTTGGTGGGCAGGGCCCCTTAGGGTCTGATTTTGTGGGTGGGGCCCCTCAGGGTCCGATTTCGTGACCTGGGCCCCTTAAAGTCTGATTTTGTGACTGGGGCCCCTCTGGGTTCGATTTTGTGGCCGAGGTCTCTCAGGGTCCGATTTTGTGGGTGGGGCCCCTCAGGGTCTTATTTTGCGGCTGGGGCCCCTCAGGGTCTGGTTTTGAGGGTGGGTCCCCTCAGGGTCCTATTTTTGTGGATGGGGCCCCTCAGGGTCCGATTTTGTGACCGGGGCACCTCAGGGTCTGATTTTGTGGTTGGGGCCCCTGAGGGTCCTATTTTGTGACTGGGGCCCCTCTAGGTTCGATTTTGTAGCCGGGGTCTCTCAGTGTCCGATTTTGTGGTTGGGGCCCCTCAGGGTCTGATTTTGTGGCCGGGCCCACTCAGGGTCCGATTTTGTGGGTGGGGCCCCTTAGGGTCTGATTTTGTGGGTGGAGCCCCCTGGGTCCATTTTGGTGGGCGGGGCCACTCTGGGTCCGATTTAGTGGGCGGTGCCCCTCATGGTCCGATTTGGTGGGCGGGTCCCCCCATGGTCCGATTTGGTGGGCGGGGCCCCCTGGGTCCGATTTGGTGGGCGGGGCCCCTCTGGGTCCGATTTGGTGGGTGGGGCCCTTCAGGGTCCGATTTGGTGGGCGGGGCACCTCTGGGTCCGATTTGGTGTGCGGGGCCCTTCAGGGTCCGATTTGGTGTGCGGGGTCAATCTGGGTCCGATTTGGTGGGCGGGGCTCCTCGGGGTCCGATTTGGTGGGCGGGGTCAATCTGGGTCCGATTTGGTGGGCAGGGCCACTCTGGGTCCGATTTGATGAGCGGGGCCCTTCAGGGTCCGATTTGGTGGGCGGGGTCACTCCGGGTCCGATTTGGTGGGCGGGGCTCCTCAGGGTCTGATTTGGTGGGCGGGGCTCCTCAGGGTCCGATTTGGTGGACGGGGCCCTTCAGGGTCCGATTTGGTGGGCGGGGCCCCTCGGGATCCGATTTGGTGGGTGGGGCCCCTCGGGGTCCGATTTGGTGAGCGGGGCCACTCTAGGTCTGATTTGGTGGGCGGGCCACTCTGGGTCCGATTTGGTGGGCGGGGCCCCTCAGAGTTCAATTTGGTCAGCGGGACCCTCAGGGTCCGATTTTGTGGGTGGGGCCCCTCAGGGTCCGATTTTGTGGGTGGGGCCCCTCGGGGTCCGATTTGGTGGGTGGAGCCCCTCGGGGTCCGATTTGGTGAGCGGGCCACTCTAGGTCTGATTTGGTGGGCAGGCCACTCTGGGTCCGATTTGGTGGGCGGGGCCCCTCAGAGTTCAATTTGGTCAGCGGGACCCTCAGGGGCCGACTTTGTGGGTGGGGCCCCTCAGGGTCCAATTTTGTGGTTGGGGCCTTTCAGAATCCGATTTAGTGGGCGGGGCCCCTCAGGGTCCGATTTGGTGGGCAGGGCCCCTCAGGGTCCGATTTGGTGGGCGGGGCCCCTCAGGGTCCAATTTGGTGGGCGGGGCCCCTCAGGGTCCCATTTGGTGGGCGGGGACCCTCAGGGTCCCATTTGGTGGGCGGGGACCCTCAGGGTCCCATTTGGTGGGCGGGGCCACTCTGGGTCTGATTTGGTGGGCGGGGCCACTTTGGGTCCGATTTGGTGGACGGGGCCCTTCAGGGTTCAATTTGGTGGGCGGGGACACTGAGTCTGATTTTGTGGGTTGGGCCCCTCAGGGTCCGATTTTGTGTCCGGGGCCCCTCAGGGTCCGATTTTGTAGCCGCTGCCTCTCAGGGTCCGATTTTGTGGTTGGAGCCCCTCAGGGTCCGATTTTTGGGGCCGGGGCCCCTCAGGGTCCGATTTTGCAGGTGGGGCCCCTCAGGGTCCGATTTTGTGGGTGGGGCCCCTCAGGGTCCGATCTTGCGGGTGGGGCCCCTTAGGGTCCGATTTTGCGGGTGGGGCCCCTCAGGGTCCGATTTTGTGGCCGGGCCCCTCAGGGTACGATTTTGTGGCCTGGGCCCCTCAGGGACCGATTTTGAGGGTGGGGCCCCTCAGGGTTTAATTTGGTGGGTGGGGCCCCGCAGCGTCCGTTTTTGTGGGTGGTGCCCCTCAGGGTCCGATTTTGTGGCTGGGGCCCCTCAGGGTCCGATTTTGTGACCGGGGCCCCTCAGGGTCTGATTTTGTGGTTGGGGCTCCTCAGGGTCCGATTTTGTGGCCGGGGTCTCCCAGGGTCCGATTTTGTGGCCGGGTCCCCTCAGAGTCTGGATTTGTGGGTGGGGCCCCTCAGGGTCCGATTTTGTTTGTGGGGTCCCTCAGAGTCCGATTTTGTGGCTGGGGCCCCTCAGGGTCTGATTTTGTGGCTGGGGCCCCTCAGGGTCTGATTTTGAGGGTGGGGCCCCTCAGGGTCTAATTTGGTGGGCAGGGCCCCTTAGGGTCTGATTTTGTGGGTGGGGCCCCTCAGGGTCCGATTTCGTGACCTGGGCCCCTTAGAGTCTGATTTTGTGACTGGGGCCCCTCTGGGTTCGATTTTGTGGCCGACGTCTCTCAGGGTCCGATTTTGTGGGTGGGGCCCCTCAGGGTCTTATTTTGCGGCTGGGGCCCCTCAGGGTCTGGTTTTGAGGGTGGGTCCCCTCAGGGTCTGATTTTGTGGATGGGGCCCCTCAGGGTCCGATTTTGTGGGTGGGGCCCCTTAGGGTCTGATTTTGTGGGTGGAGCCCCCTGGGTCCAATTTGGTGGGTGGGGCCACTCTGGGTCCGATTTAGTGGGCGGTGCCCCTCATGGTCCGATTTGGTGGGCGGGTCCCCTCATGGTCCGATTTGGTGGGCGGGGCCCCCTGGGTCCGATTTGGTGGGCGGGGCCCCTCTGGGTCCGATTTGGTGGGCGGGGCCCTTCAGGGTCCGATTTGGTGGGCGGGGCACCTCTGGGTCCGATTTTGTGTGCGGGGCCCTTCAGCGACCGATTTGGTGTGCGGGGTCAATCTGGGTCCGATTTGGTGGGCGGGGCTCCTCGGGGTCCGATTTGGTGGGCGGGGTCAATCTTGGTCCGATTTGGTGGGCAGGGCCACTCTGGGTCCGATTTGATGGGCGGGGCTACTCAGGGTCTGATTTGGTGGGCGTGGCTCCTCCGGGTCCGATTTGGTGGGCGGGGCCCTTCAGGGTCCGATTTGGTGGGCGGGGTCACTCCGGGTCCGATTTGGTGGGCGGGGCTTCTCAGGGTCTGATTTGGTGGGCGTGGCTCCTCCGGGTCCGATTTGGTGGACGGGGCCCTTCAGGGTCCGATTTGGTGGGCGGGGCAACTCGGAGTCTGATTTGGTGGGCGGGGCCCCTCAGGATCCGATTTGGTGGGCTGTGCTACTCTGGGTCTGATTTTTTGAGCGGGGCCACACTGGGTCCGATTTGGAGGCCAGGGTGGCTCAGCCTCCGATTTGGAGGCCGGGGTGGTTCAGCCTCCGATTTGGAGGCCGGGGTGGCTCAGCCTCTGATTTGGAGGCCGGGGTCACTCAGCTTTCGATTTGGCGCGCCGGCCCTTTAAGACTCATTTCGGTGCGCTGGCCCTTTAAGAATCACTGTGGCACGTCGGCCCTTTAAGAGCCAGGGTGGCTCACTGGGCTTCTAAATCCACTTTGTCGCACATTCTCTCTCAG
Source organism: Dendrobates tinctorius (assembly GCF_039654945.1). Classification (NCBI taxonomy): domain Eukaryota; kingdom Metazoa; phylum Chordata; class Amphibia; order Anura; family Dendrobatidae; genus Dendrobates; species Dendrobates tinctorius. The sequence goes on from NW_027361797.1 coordinate 8,192,728, forward strand.
GGGCATGTGTCATGTGATGAAGCTAGATTTGCATTTGTGCTGTGGGTTTCACTTTAAGAGCTGATATTATGTGGCAGAAGCTCTGTCCTTGGGATGTCATGTGACGTTCGTAGGCGTTGGCATAGTAACTGGGTGTGCCTGCGCATATCAATGAGCTCAACTGCCATTTCAATCGCCTCAGGGCACGTTTTGCCATTACCCATTGAAAAGCATTGGAGACAGTGCATTCCAATGACGGGAAAAAAAAATTTCAAACGCAAATTGCGCAAAAACTACAAATCCGATCGACACGAAAAATACTTAGCACACCTCTCGTGGACGCTGGCTTCGAAACAACACCTCAACGGCGTCTGTGCGTGTAGCGGTTCGGGCTGTATTAATTGCGGAAATCAATTTAATAATAATAATAACTAGATGTGTATTTCCTGAAGGAAGTACAGATAGTGGTTGGAAATGGTGCCCGGGCTGCCCCTTTAAGAGAGACTTGCCTGCTGCCCCTGCAAGACTTTCAACTCAGGATCCGTTTTAACTGTGAGTGCCTCTCAGAGGCCACTTTGGGTTTTTGTGGGTGGGGCCCCTCAGGTTCCGATTTTGTGAGTGGGGCCCCTCAGGGTCCGATTTTGTGGCTGGGGCCCATCAGGGTCTGATTTTGTGGCCGGGGCCTCTCAGGGTCCGATTATGTGGGTTGGGCCCCTCAGGGTCCGATTATGTGGGTTGGGCCCCTCAGGGTCCGATTTTGTGGCCGGGGCCCCTCAGGGTCCGATTTTGTGGCCGGGGCCCCTCAGGGTCTGATTTTGTGGTTGGGACCAATCAGGGTCCGATTTTGTGGTTGGGGCCCCTCAGGGTCAGATTTGGTGGGTTGGGCCCCTTAGGGTCTGATTTTGTGGGTGGAGACCCTCTGGGTCCGATTTGGTGGGCGGGGCCACTCTGGGTCCGATTTGGTTGGCGGGAACACTCTGGGTCCGATTTAGTGGGCGGGGCCCCACATGGTATGATTTGGTGGGCGGGGCCCCTCAGGGTCCGGTTTGGTGGGCAGGGTCTATCTGGGTCCGATTTGGTGGGCGGGGCCACTCTGGGTAAGATTTGGAGGCCGGGGTCGATGAGCTTCCGATTTGGAAGCCGGGGTGGCTCTGCCTCCGATTTGGAGGCCGGGGTGGCTCAGCCTCCGATTTGGAGGCCGGGGTCGATCAGCCTCCGATTTGGAGGCCGGGGTCGATCAGCCTCCGATTTGGAGGCCGGGGTCGATCAGCCTCCGATTTGGAGGCCGGGGTGGCTCAGCCTCTGATTTGGAGGCCGGGGTGGCTCAGCCTCCGATTTGGAGGCCGGGGTCGATCAGCCTCCGATTTGGAGGCCGGGGTCGATCAGCCTCCGATTTGGAGGCCGGGGTCGATCAGAATCCGATTTGGAGGCCGGGGTCGATCAGCCACCGATTTGGAGGCCGGGGTGGCTCAGCCTCCGATTTGGAGGCCGGGGTGGCTCAGCCTCCGATTTGGAGGCCGGGGTAGATCAGCCTCCGATTTGGAGGCCGGGGTGGCTCAGCCTCTGATTTGGAGGCCGGGGTCGATCAGCCTCCGATTTGGAGGCCGGGGTGGCTCAGCCTCCCATTTGGAGGCCGGGGTGGCTCAGCCTCCCATTTGGAGGCCGGGGTGGCTCAGCCTCCCATTTGGAGGCTGGGGTGGCTCAGCCTCCCATTTGGAGGCCGGGGTCGATCAGCCTCCCATTTGGAGGCCGGGGTCGATCAGCCTCCGATTTGGAGGCAGGGGTGGCTCAGCCTCCGATTTGAAGGCCGGGGTCAATCAGCCTCCGATTTGAAGGCCGGGGTGGCTCAGCCTCCAATTTGGAGGCCGGGGTCTCTCAGGCTCAGATCTGGAGCCCGGGGTGGCTCAGCCTCCGATTTGGAGGCCGGGGTGGCTCAGCCTCCGATTTGGAGTCCGGAGTGGCTCAGCCTCCTATCTGGAGTCCGGGGTGGCTCAACCTCCAATTTGGAGGCCGGGGTGGCTCAGCCTCCGATTTGGAGGCCGGGGGGTCGATCAGCCTCCCATTTGGAGCCTGTGGTCACTCAGCTTTCGATTTGGCGTGTTGGCCCTTTAAGACTCATTTCGGTGCGCCGGCCCTTTAAAAGTCACTTTTGCACTTCGGCCCTTTAAGAGCCAGTTTGGCTCACTGGGCTTCTAAATACACTTTGGCGCACATTCTCTCTCAGGGGCATGTGTCATGTGATGAAGCTAGATTTGCATTTGTGCTGTGGGTTTCACTTTAAGAGCTGATATTATGTGGCAGAAGCTCTGTCCTTGGGATGTCATGTGACGTTCGTAGGCGTTGGCATAGTAACTGGGTGTGCCTGCGCATATCAATGAGCTCAACTGCCATTTCAATCGCCTCAGGGCACGTTTTGCCATTACCCATTGAAAAGCATTGGAGACAGTGCATTCCAATGACGGGAAAAAAAAATTTCAAACGCAAATTGCGCAAAAACTACAAATCCGATCGACACGAAAAATACTTAGCACACCTCTCGTGGACGCTGGCTTCGAAACAACACCTCAACGGCGTCTGTGCGTGTAGCGGTTCGGGCTGTATTAATTGCGGAAATCAACTTAATAAGACCGGTTTCACACTAGCGCTTTTTCAGCGCGCGCACGGCCGGGGGTAGCTCCGCCCCCGAGCCGGCTCTCTGCCCGGCGTGCCCGCCCCTTCCTTGTAGCGCCGCCTCCTAGTGGACAGCGGCGCCTGCGATCGGCGCACCCTATCTTTAGCATAGGGTGCGCCGATCGTGCGCAGGTCGTGCGCTAGTTGCGCTTTGACCTGCGCTGCGCACTTATGACGGTGCGCCGTGCGCGCCAAAATCCGAAAAGTTCGATTTTGGCGTGCACGGCGCACCGTCATAAGTGCGCAGCGCAGGTCAAAGCGCAACTAGCGCACGACCTGCGCACGATCGGCGCACCCTATGCTAAAGATAGGGTGCGCCGATCGCAGGCGCCGCTGTCCGCTAGGAGGCGGCGCTACAAGGAAGGGGCGGGCACGCCGGGCAGAGAGCCGGCTCGGGGGCGGAGCTACCCCCGGCCGTTTGCACGCATAAAATGCGCTAATGTGAAACCAGCCTAATAATAATAACTAGATGTGTATTTCCTGAAGGAAGTACAGATAGTGGTTGGAAATGGTGCCCGGGCTGCCCCTTTAAGAGAGACTTGCCTGCTGCCCCTGCAAGACTTTCAACTCAGGATCCGTTTTAACTGTGAGTGCCTCTCAGAGGCCACTTTGGGTTTTTGTGGGTGGGGCCCCTCAGGTTCCGATTTTGTGAGTGGGGCCCCTCAGGGTCCGATTTTGTGGCTGGGGCCCATCAGGGTCTGATTTTGTGGCCGGGGCCCCTCAGGGTCCGATTATGTGGGTTGGGCCCCTCAGGGTCCGATTATGTGGGTTGGGCCCCTCAGGGTCCGATTTTGTGGCCGGGGCCCCTCAGGGTCCGATTTTGTGGCCGGGGCCCCTCAGGGTCTGATTTTGTGGTTGGGACCAATCAGGGTCCGATTTTGTGGTTGGGGCCCCTCAGGGTCAGATTTGGTGGGTTGGGCCCCTTAGGGTCTGATTTTGTGGGCGGAGACCCTCTGGGTCCGATTTGGTGGGCGGGGCCACTCTGGGTCCGATTTGGTTGGCGGGACCACTCTGGGTCCGATTTAGTGGGCGGGGCCCCACATGGTATGATTTGGTGGGCGGGGCCCCTCAGGGTCCGGTTTGGTGGGCAGGGCCTCTCTGGGTCCAATTTGGTGGGCGGGGCCACTCTGGGTAAGATTTGGAGGCCGGGGTCGATGAGCTTCCGATTTGGAGGCCGGGGTGGCTCAGCCTCCGATTTGGAGGCCGGGGTGGCTCAGCCTCCGATTTGGAGGCCGGGGTCGATCAGCCTCCGATTTGGAGGCAGGGGTCAATCAGCCTCCGATTTGGAGGCCGGGGTCGATCAGCCTCCGATTTGGAGGCCGGGGTCGATCAGCCTCCGATTTGGAGGCCGGGGTGGCTCAGCCTCCGATTTGGAGGCCGGGGTGGCTCAGCCTCCGATTTGGAGGCCGGGGTGGCTCAGCCTCCGATTTGGAGGCCGGGGTAGATCAGCCTCTGATTTGGAGGCCGGGGTGGCTCAGCCTCCGATTTGGAGGCCGGGGTCGATCAGCCTCCGATTTGGAGGTCGGGGTGGCTCAGCCTCCCATTTGGAGGCCGGGGTGGCTCAGCCTCCCATTTGGAGGCCAGGGTGGCTCAGCCTCCGATTTGGAGGCTGGGGTGGCTCAGCCTCCGATTTGGAGGCCGGTGTCAACCAGCCTCCGATTTGAAGGCCGGGGTCAATCAGCCTCCGATTTGGAGGCCGGGGTGGCTCAGCCTCCAATTTGGAGGCCGGGGTCTCTCAGGCTCAGATCTGGAGCCCGGGGTGGCTCAGCCTCCGATTTGGAGGCCGGGGTGGCTCAGCCTCCGATTTGGAGTCCGGGGTGGCTCAGCCTCCTATCTGGAGTCCGGGGTGGCTCAACCTCCAATTTGGAGGCCGGGGTGGCTCAGCCTCCGATTTGGAGGCTGGGGGGTCGATCAGCCTCTCATTTGGAGCCTGTGGTCACTCAGCTTTCGATTTGGCGTGTTGGCCCTTTAAGACTCATTTCGGTGCGCCGGCCCTTTAACCCCTTCACCCCCAAGGGTGGTTTGCACGTTCATGACCGGGCCAATTTTTACAATTCTGACCACTGTACCTTTATGAGGTCATAACTCTCGAACGCTTCCATGGATCCCGGTGATTCTGACATTGTTTTCTCGTGACATATTGTACTTCATGTTAGTGGTAAAATTTCATTCAAATAACTTGCGTTTATTTGTGAGAAAAACGGAAATTTGGCGAAAATTTTGAAAATTTCGCAATTTTCCAACTTTGAATTTTTATGCCCTTAAATCACAGAGATAAGGCACACAAAAAACTTGATAACTAACATTTCCCACATGTTTACTTTACATCAGCACAATTTTGGAACCAAAATTTTTTTTTGTTAGGAAGTTATAAGGGTTAAAAGTTGACCAGCGATTTCTCATTTTTACAACACCATTTTATTTTTAGGACCACATCACATCTGAAGCCACTTTGAGGGGTCTATATGATAGAAAATACACAAAAGTGACACCATTCTAAAAACTGCACCCCTTAAGGTGCTCAAAACCACATTCAAGAAGTTTATTAACCCTTTAGGTGCGTCACAGGAATTTTTTTGAATATTTAAAAAAAAATGAACATCTAACTTTTTTTCATAAAAAAAATACTTCAGGTTCAATTTTTTTTATTTTACCAAGGGTAACAGGAGAAATTGAACTGCAAAAGTTATTGTGCAATTTGTCCTGAGTACGCAGATACCTGATATGTGGGGGGGAACGACTGTTTCGGCGCATGGCAGAGCTCAGAATGGAAGGAGCGCCGTTTGACTTTTTCAATGCAAAATTGGCTGGAATTCAGATTGGACGCCATGTCACGTTTGGAGAGTCCCTGATGTACCTAAACAGTGGAAACCCCCTACAAGTGACCCCATTTTGGAAACTAGACCCCCCAAGGAACTTATCTAGATATGTGGTGAGAACTTTGAACCCACAAGGGCTTTACAGAAGTTTATAACGTACAGCGGTACAATTAAAAAATCATATTTTTTCCACAAAAATGATCTTTTCACCCCAATTTTTATTTTCCCAAGGGTAACAGGACCCTAAAAGTTATTGTGCAATTTGTCCTGAGTACGCTGATACCCCACATGTGGGGGTAAACCACTATTTGGGCGCATGGCAGAGCTCGGAAGGGAAGCAGCGCCATTTGACGTTTTTGGCTGGAATTGAGATCGGACACCATGTCGCGTTTGGAAAACCCCTGATGTACCAAAACAGTGGAAACCCCCCACAAATGACACCATTTTGGAAACTAGACCCCCTAAGGAACTTATCTAGATGTGTGGTGAGAACTTTGAACCCCCATGGGCTTCACAGAAGTTTATAACATAAAGCCATACAATTAAAAAATCATATTTTTTAAACAAAAATGATCTTTTCACCCTCAATTCTTATTTTTCCAAGGGTAACAGGACCCTAAAAGTTATTGTGCAATTTGTCCTGAGTACGCTGATACCCCACATGTGGGGGTAAACCACTATTTGGGGGCATGGCAGAGCTCGGAAGGGAAGCAGCGCCATTTGACGTTTTTGGCTGGAATTGAGATCGGACACCATGTCGCGTTTGGAAAACCCCTGATGTACCAAAACAGTGGAAACCCCCACAAATGACACCATTTTGGAAACTAGACACCCTAAGGAACTTATCTAGATGTGTGGTGAGAACTTTGAACCCCCATGGGCTTCACAGAAGTTTATAACATAAAGCCATACAATTAAAAAATCATATTTTTTCCACAAAAATGATCTTTTCACCCTCAATTCTTATTTTTCCAAGGGTAACAGGACCCTAAAAGTTATTGTGCAATTTGTCCTGAGTACGCTGATACCCCACATGTGGGGGTAAACCACTATTTGGGGGCATGGCAGAGCTCGGAAGGGAAGCAGCGCCATTTGACGTTTTTGGCTGGAATTGAGATCGGACACCATGTCGCGTTTGGAAAACTCCTGATGTACCAAAACAGTGGAACCCCCCACAAATGACACCATTTTGGAAACTAGACCCCCCATGGAACTTATCTAGATGTGTGGTGAGCACTTTGACCCCCCCAGTGCTTCACAGAAGTTTACAACGCCCGGGCGTGAAAATAAAAAATTCGTATTTTTTCCACAAACATGATCTTTTAGTCACCATTTTTTTATTTTCCCAAGGGTACCAGGAGAAATTGGACCCCAAAAGTTGTTGTCCAATTTGTCCTGAGTATGCTGATACCCCATATGTGGGAGAAAACTACTGTATGGGCACACGTCGGGGCTCGGAAGGGAAGTAGTGACGTTTTGGAATGCAGACTTTGATGGAATGGTCTGCGGGTGTGATATTGCCTTTGGAGAGCCCCTAATGTACCTAAACAGTGGAAACCCCCCACAAATGACACCATTTTGTAAACTAGACCCCCCAAGGAACTTATCTAGATGTGTGGTGAGCACTTTGACCCCCCCAGTGCTTCACAGAAGTTTACAACGCCCGGGCGTGAAAATAAAAAATTCGTATTTTTTCCACAAACATGATCTTTTAGTCACCATTTTTTTATTTTCCCAAGGGTACCAGGAGAAATTGGACCCCAAAAGTTGTTTTCCAATTTGTCCTGAGTACGCTGCTACCCCATATGTGGGAGAAAACTACTGTATGGGCACACGTCAGGGCTCGGAAGGGAAGTAGTGACGTTTTGGAATGCAGACTTTGATGGAATGGTCTGCGGGTGTCATGTTGCCTTTGGAGAGCCCCTAATGTACCTAAACAGTGGAAACCCCCCACAAATGACACCATTTTGTAAACTAGACCCCCCAAGGAACTTATCTAGATGTGTGGTGAGCACTTTGACCCCCCCAGTGCTTCACAGAAGTTTACAACGCCCGGGCGTGAAAATAAAAAATTCGTATTTTTTCCACAAACATGATCTTTTAGTCACCATTTTTTTTATTTTCCCAAGGGTACCAGGAGAAATTGGACCCCAAAAGTTGTTTTCCAATTTGTCCTGAGTACGCTGCTACCCCATATGTGGGAGAAAATTACTGTATGGGCACACGTCAGGGCTCGGAAGGGAAGTAGTGACGTTTTGGAATGCAGACTTTGATGGAATGGTCTGCGGGTGTCATGTTGCCTTTGGAGAGCCCCTAATGTACCTAAACAGTGGAAACCCCCCACAAATGACACCATTTTGTAAACTAGACCCCCCAAGGAACTTATCTAGATGTGTGGTGAGCACTTTGACCCCCCCAGTGCTTCACAGAAGTTTACAACGCCCGGGCGTGAAAATAAAAAATTCGTATTTTTTCCACAAACATGATCTTTTAGTCACCATTTTTTTTATTTTCCCAAGGGTACCAGGAGAAATTGGACCCCAAAAGTTGTTGTCCAATTTGTCCTGAGTACGCTGACACCCCATATGTGGGAGAAAACTACTGTATGGACACACGTCGGGGCTCGGAAGGGAAGCAGTGACGTTTTGGAACGCAGACTTTGATGGAATGGTCTGCGGTTGTCATGTGCGTTTGGAGAGCCCCTGATGTACCTAAACTATTGAAACTCCCCACAAGTGACCCCATTTTGGACACTAGACCCCCCACGGAACTTATCTAGATGTGTGGTGAGCACTTTGAACCCCCAAGTGCTTCACAGAAGTTTATAACACTCGGACGTGAAAATAAAAAAATCATTTTTTTTCCACAAAAATGATATTTTTGCCCCCAATTTTTTATTTTCCTAAGGGTAACAGGAGAAATTGGACCCCAAAAATTGTTTTGCAATTTGTCCTGAGTAGGCTGATACCCTACATGAGGGGGTAAAACACTGTTTGGGCGCATAGCAGAGCTTGGAAGGGAAGGAGCACCATTTGACTTTTTCAACTCAGAATTGGCTGGAATTGAGATCAGACGCCATGTTGCATTTGGAGAGCCCCTGATGTGCCCAAACAGTGGAAACCCCCAATTCTAACTCCAACCCGAACCCCAACACGCCCCTAACCCTAGCCCTAACCCTAGCCCTAACCCTAGCCCTAGCCCTAACCCTAGCCCTAGCCCTAGCCCTAACCCTAACCCTAGCCCTAACCCTACCCCAACACACCCCTAGCCCTAACCCTAGCCCTAACCCTAATGGAAAAATGGAAATAAATACATTTTTTTTATTTTATTATTTTTCCCTAACTAAAGGGGTGATAACGGGGGGTTTGATTTACTATTTATGGCGGTTTTTATGTTTGGCGGCTGTCGCACGCTAAAAGACGCTTTTTATTGTAAAAATAGTTTTTGCATCACCACATATTGAGAGCTATAATTTTTCCGTATTTTGACCCACCGAGTCATGTGAGGTCTTATTTTTTGCGGGACGAGTTGACGTTTTTATTGGTACCATTTTCGGGCACGTGAAATTTTTTGATCGCTTTTTATTCCGATTTTTGGGACGCAGAATGAACAAAAACCAGCGTTTCATGAATTTCTTTTGGGGGGGGTGCGTTTACACCGTTCCGCGTGCGGTAAAATTGATAAAGCGCTTTTATTCTTCGGGTCAGTACGGTTACAGCGATACCTCATTTAGGTCATTTTTTTATGTTTTTGTCGGTTTTATGCAATGAAAACTATTTTATATAAAAAATAATTATTTTTGCATCGCTTTATTCTGCGAGTTATAACTTTTTTATTTTTTTGCTGATGATGCTGTGTGGCGGCTTGTTTTTTGCGGGACAAGATGACGTTTTCAGCGGTACCATGGATATTTATATGCGTCTTTTTGATCTCGCGTTATTGCACTTTTTGTTTGGCGGTATGATAATAAATCATTATTTTTTGCTTCGTTTTTTATTTTTATTTTTTAAGGGGTTCGCTAAAGGGGTTAACTAATGGGACAGTTTTATAGGGCAGGTCGTTACGGACGCGGCGATACCTAATATGTGTACTTTTATTGTTTTTTTTTTTTTATTATTTTAAAAAAATGAATTTATTGGGGAATATTTTTTTTTTTTTTTACTAATTTATTTGGCGATTTTTTTTAATTTATTTTTACACTTTTTTTTAAATTTTTTTTTACTTTATTACATAGTCCCAGGTGGGACATCACTGTCCTGTGACAGATCGCTGATCTGTCACATCACAGATCACTGTGACAGATCAGCAATCTGTCACAGGCAGTGCACAAGGCTTCCTCATGCCTGCGCTTTGCAGGCACTGAGGAAGCCAGCTTCCCCAGGCCCCCGAAGGCCCCCGTCGCCATCTTGGATTCGGGGGCCTGGAGGATAGGAGTCCCCCGCAGCAGCGCTGCACATTGCGCTGCCGTGGGGGGCTCAGGGAAGCACGGAGGGAGCCCCCTCCCTGCCGATGCTTCCCTTTAACTCCCGGTACACCGCGATCGCGTTTGATCGCGGTGTGCAAGGGGTTAATGTGTCGGGGGCGGTCCGTGACCGCCCCTGACACATAGTGCCGGGTGTCAGCTGTGATAATCAGCTGACACCCGGCCGCGATCAGCGGCGCTCACCACGTGGGCGCCGCTGATCGCGGTAGACGTACTATCCCGTCCCCGGTCATACGGGCCCGGGTACCGTGGACGGGATAGTACGTCTCATGTCAGGAAGGGGTTAAAAGTCACTTTTGCACTTCGGCCCTTTAAGAGCCAGTTTGGCTCACTGGGCTTCTAAATGCACTTTGGCGCACATTCTCTCTCAGGGGCATGTGTCATGTGATGAAGCTAGATTTGCATTTGTGCTGTGGGTTTCACTTTAAGAGCTGATATTATGTGGCAGAAGCTCTGTCCTTGGGATGTCATGTGACGTTCGTAGGCGTTGGCATAGTAACTGGGTGTGCCTGCGCATATCAATGAGCTCAACTGCCATTTCAATCGCCTCAGGGCACGTTTTGCCATTACCCATTGAAAAGCATTGGAGACAGTGCATTCCAATGACGGGAAAAAAAAATTTCAAATGCAAATTGCGCAAAAACTACAAATCTGATCGACACGAAAAATACTTAGCACACCTCTCGTGGACGCTGGCTTCGAAACAACACCTCAACGGCGTCTGTGTGTGTAGCGGTTCGGGCTGTATTAATTGCGGAAATCAACTTAATAATAATAATAACTAGATGTGTATTTCCTGAAGGAAGTACAGATAGTGGTTGGAAATGGTGCCCGGGCTGCCCCTTTAAGAGAGACTTGCCTGCTGCCCCTGCAAGACTTTCAACTCAGGATCCGTTTTAACTGTGAGTGCCTCTCAGAGGCCACTTTGGGTTTTTGTGGGTGGGGCCCCTCAGGTTCCGATTTTGTGAGTGGGGCCCCTCAGGGTCCGATTATGTGGGTTGGGCCCCTCAGGGTCCGATTTTGTGGCCGGGGCCCCTCAGGGTCCGATTTTGTGGCCGGGGCCCCTCAGGGTCTGATTTTGTGGTTGGGACCAATCAGGGTCCGATTTTGTGGTTGGGGCCCCTCAGGGTCAGATTTGGTGGGTTGGGCCCCTCAGGGTCCGATCATGTGGGTTGGGCCCCTCAGGGTCCGATTTTGTGGCCGGGGCCCCTCAGGGTCCGATTTTGTGGCCGGGGCCCCTCAGGGTCTGATTTTGTGGTTGGGACCAATCAGGGTCCGATTTTGTGGTTGGGGCCCCTCAGGGTCAGATTTGGTGGGTTGGGCCCCTTAGGGTCTGATTTTGTGGGCGGAGACCCTCTGGGTCCGATTTGGTGGGCGGGACCACTCTGGGTCCGATTTAGTGGGCGGGGCCCCACATGGTATGATTTGGTGGGCGGGGCCCCTCAGGGTCCGGTTTGGTGGGCAGGGCCTCTCTGGGTCCAATTTGGTGGGCGGGGCCACTCTGGGTAAGATTTGGAGGCCGGGGTCGATGAGCTTCCGATTTGGAGGCCGGGGTGGCTCAGCCTCCGATTTGGAGGCCGGGGTGGCTCAGCCTCTGATTTGGAGGCCGGGGTCGATCAGCCTCCGATTTGGAGGCAGGGGTCAATCAGCCTCCGATTTGGAGGCCGGGGTCGATCAGCCTCCGATTTGGAGGCCGGGGTCGATCAGCCTCCGATTTGGAGGCCGGGGTGGCTCAGCCACCGATTTGGAGGCCGGGGTGGCTCAGCCTCCGATTTGGAGGCCGGGGTGGCTCAGCCTCCGATTTGGAGGCCGGGGTAGATCAGCCTCCGATTTGGAGGCCGGGGTGGCTCAGCCTCCGATTTGGAGGCCGGGGTGGCTCAGCCTCCGTTTTGGAGGCCGGGGTCGATCAGCCTCCGATTTGGAGGCCGGGGTGGCTCAGCCTCCCATTTGGAGGCCGGGGTGGCTCAGCCTCCCATTTGGAGGCTGGGGTGGCTCAGCCTCCCATTTGGAGGCCGGGGTCGATCAGCCTCCCATTTGGAGGCCGGGGTCGATCAGCCTCCGATTTGGAGGCCGGGGTGGCTCAGCCTCCGATTTGGAGGCCGGGGTGGCTCAGCCTCCGATTTGGAGGCCGGGGTGGCTCAGCCTCCGATTTGGAGGCCGGGGTAGATCAGCCTCCGATTTGGAGGCCGGGGTGGCTCAGCCTCCGATTTGGAGGCCGGGGTCGATCAGCCTCCGATTTGGAGGTCGGGGTGGCTCAGCCTCCCATTTGGAGGCCGGGGTGGCTCAGCCTCCCATTTGGAGGCCAGGGTGGCTCAGCCTCCGATTTGGAGGCTGGGGTGGCTCAGCCTCCGATTTGGAGGCCGGTGTCAACCAGCCTCCGATTTGAAGGCCGGGGTCAATCAGCCTCCGATTTGGAGGCCGGGGTGGCTCAGCCTCCAATTTGGAGGCCGGGGTCTCTCAGGCTCAGATCTGGAGCCCGGGGTGGCTCAGCCTCCGATTTGGAGGCCGGGGTGGCTCAGCCTCCGATTTGGAGTCCGGGGTGGCTCAGCCTCCTATCTGGAGTCCGGGGTGGCTCAACCTCCAATTTGGAGGCCGGGGTGGCTCAGCCTCCGATTTGGAGGCTGGGGGGTCGATCAGCCTCTCATTTGGAGCCTGTGGTCACTCAGCTTTCGATTTGGCGTGTTGGCCCTTTAAGACTCATTTCGGTGCGCCGGCCCTTTAAAAGTCACTTTTGCACTTCGGCCCTTTAAGAGCCAGTTTGGCTCACTGGGCTTCTAAATGCACTTTGGCGCACATTCTCTCTCAGGGGCATGTGTCATGTGATGAAGCTAGATTTGCATTTGTGCTGTGGGTTTCACTTTAAGAGCTGATATTATGTGGCAGAAGCTCTGTCCTTGGGATGTCATGTGACGTTCGTAAGCGTTGGCATAGTAACTGGGTGTGCCTGCGCATATCAATGAGCTCAACTGCCATTTCAATCGCCTCAGGGCACGTTTTGCCATTACCCATTGAAAAGCATTGGAGACAGTGCATTCCAATGACGGGAAAAAAAAATTTCAAATGCAAATTGCGCAAAAACTACAAATCTGATCGACACGAAAAATACTTAGCACACCTCTCGTGGACGCTGGCTTCGAAACAACACCTCAACGGCGTCTTTGTGTGTAGCGGTTCGGGCTGTATTAATTGCGGAAATCAACTTAATAATAATAATAACTAGATGTGTATTTCCTGAAGGAAGTACAGATAGTGGTTGGAAATGGTGCCCGGGCTGCCCCTTTAAGAGAGACTTGCCTGCTGCCCCTGCAAGACTTTCAACTCAGGATCCGTTTTAACTGTGAGTGCCTCTCAGAGGCCACTTTGGGTTTTTGTGGGTGGGGCCCCTCAGGTTCCGATTTTGTGAGTGGGGCCCCTCAGGGTCCGATTTTGTGGCTGGGGCCCATCAGGGTCTGATTTTGTGGCCGGGGCCCCTCAGGGTCCGATTATGTGGGTTGGGCCCCTCAGGGTCCGATTATGTGGGTTGGGCCCCTCAGGGTCCGATTTTGTGGCCGGGGCCCCTCAGGGTCCGATTTTGTGGCCGGGGCCCCTCAGGGTCTGATTTTGTGGTTGGGACCAATCAGGGTCCGATTTTGTGGTTGGGGCCCCTCAGGGTCAGATTTGGTGGGTTGGGCCCCTTAGGGTCTGATTTTGTGGGCGGAGACCCTCTGGGTCCGATTTGGTGGGCGGGGCCACTCTGGGTCCGATTTGGTTGGCGGGACCACTCTGGGTCCGATTTAGTGGGCGGGGCCCCACATGGTATGATTTGGTGGGCGGGGCCCCTCAGGGTCCGGTTTGGTGGGCAGGGCCTCTCTGGGTCCAATTTGGTGGGCGGGGCCACTCTGGGTAAGATTTGGAGGCCGGGGTCGATGAGCTTCCGATTTGGAGGCCGGGGTGGCTCAGCCTCCGATTTGGAGGCCGGGGTGGCTCAGCCTCTGATTTGGAGGCCGGGGTCGATCAGCCTCCGATTTGGAGGCAGGGGTCAATCAGCCTCCGATTTGGAGGCCGGGGTCGATCAGCCTCCGATTTGGAGGCCGGGGTCGATCAGCCTCCGATTTGGAGGCCGGGGTGGCTCAGCCTCCGATTTGGAGGCCGGGGTGGCTCAGCCTCCGATTTGGAGGCCGGGGTGGCTCAGCCTCCGATTTGGAGGCCGGGGTAGATCAGCCTCCGATTTGGAGGCCGGGGTGGCTCAGCCTCCGATTTGGAGGCCGGGGTGGCTCAGCCTCCGTTTTGGAGGCCGGGGTCGATCAGCCTCCGATTTGGAGGCCGGGGTGGCTCAGCCTCCCATTTGGAGGCCGGGGTGGCTCAGCCTCCCATTTGGAGGCTGGGGTGGCTCAGCCTCCCATTTGGAGGCCGGGGTCGATCAGCCTCCCATTTGGAGGCCGGGGTCGATCAGCCTCCGATTTGGAGGCAGGGGTGGCTCAGCCTCCGATTTGGAGGCCGGGGTAGCTCAGCCTCTGATTTGGAGGCCGGGGTGGCTCAGCCTCCGATTTGGAGGCCGGGGTGGCTCAGCCTCCGGTTTGGAGGCCGAGGTGGCTCAGCCTCCGATTTGGAGGCCAGGGTGGATCAGCCTCCGATTTGGAGGCCGGGGTGGCTCAGCCTCCGATTTGGAGGCCGGGGTGGCTCAGCCTCCGATTTGGAGGCCGGGGTGGCTCAGCCTCCGATTTGAAGGCCGGGGTGGCTCAGCCTCCGATTTGGAGGCCGGGGTGGCTCAGCCTCCGATTTGGAGGCCGGGGTGGCTCAGCCTCCGATTTGGAGGCTGGGGTGGCTCAGCCTCCGATTTGGAGGCCGGTGTCAACCAGCCTCCGATTTGAAGGCCGGGGTCAATCAGCCTCCGATTTGGAGGCCGGGGTGGCTCAGCCTCCAATTTGGAGGCCGGGGTCTCTCAGGCTCAGATCTGGAGCCCGGGGTGGCTCAGCCTCCGATTTGGAGGCCGGGGTGGCTCAGTCTCCGATTTGGAGTCCGGGGTGGCTCAGCCTCCTATCTGGAGTCCGGGGTGGCTCAACCTCCAATTTGGAGGCCGGGTTGGCTCAGCCTCCGATTTGGAGGCCGGGGGTCGATCAGCCTCCCATTTGGAGCCTGTGGTCACTCAGCTTTCGATTTGGCGTGTTGGCCCTTTAAGACTCATTTCGGTGCGCCGGCCCTTTAAAAGTCACTTTTGCACTTCGGCCCTTTAAGAGCCAGTTTGGCTCACTGGGCTTCTAAATACACTTTGGCGCACATTCTCTCTCAGGGGCATGTGTCATGTGATGAAGCTAGATTTGCATTTGTGCTGTGGGTTTCACTTTAAGAGCTGATATTATGTGGCAGAAGCTCTGTCCTTGGGATGTCATGTGACGTTCGTAGGCGTTGGCATAGTAACTGCGTGTGCCTGCGCATATCAATGAGCTCAACTGCCATTTCAATCGCCTCAGGGCACGTTTTGCCATTACCCATTGAAAAGCATTGGAGACAGTGCATTCCAATGACGGGAAAAAAAAATTTCAAACGCAAATTGCGCAAAAACTACAAATCCGATCGACACGAAAAATACTTAGCACACCTCTCGTGGACGCTGGCTTCGAAACAACACCTCAACGGCGTCTGTGCGTGTAGCGGTTCGGGCTGTATTAATTGCGGAAATCAACTTAATAATAATAATAACTAGATGTGTATTTCCTGAAGGAAGTACAGATAGTGGTTGGAAATGGTGCCCGGGCTGCCCCTTTAAGAGAGACTTGCCTGCTGCCCCTGCAAGACTTTCAACTCAGGATCCGTTTTAACTGTGAGTGCCTCTCAGAGGCCACTTTGGGTTTTTGTGGGTAGGGCCCCTCAGGTTCCGATTTTGTGAGTGGGGCCCCTCAGGGTCCGATTTTGTGGCTGGGGCCCATCAGGGTCTGATTTTGTGGCCGGGGCCCCTCAGGGTCCGATTATGTGGGTTGGGCCCCTCAGGGTCCGATTATGTGGGTTGGGCCCCTCAGCGTCCGATTTTGTGGCCGGGGCCCCTCAGGGTCCGATTTTGTGGCCGGGGCCCCTCAGGGTCTGATTTTGTGGTTGGGACCAATCAGGGTCCGATTTTGTGGTTGGGGCCCCTCAGGGTCAGATTTGGTGGGTTGGGCCCCTTAGGGTCTGATTTTGTGGGCGGAGACCCTCTGTGTCCGATTTGGTGGGCGGGGCCACTCTGGGTCCGATTTGGTTGGCGGGACCACTCTGGGTCCGATTTAGTGGGCGGGGCCCCACATGGTATGATTTGGTGGGCGGGGCCCCTCAGGGTCCGGTTTGGTGGGCAGGGCCTCTCTGGGTCCGATTTGGTGGGCGGGGCCACTCTGGGTAAGATTTGGAGGCCGGGGTCGATGAGCTTCCGATTTGGAGGCCGGGGTGGCTCAGCCTCCGATTTGGAGGCCGGGGTGGCTCAGCTTCCGATTTGGAGGCCGGGGTCGATCAGCCTCCGATTTGGAGTCCGGGGTCGATCAGCCTCCGATTTGGAGGCCGGGGTCGATCAGCCTCCGATTTGGAGGCCGGGGTCGATCAGCCTCCGATTTGGAGGCCGGGGTGGCTCAGCCTCCGATTTGGAGGCCGGGGTGGCTCAGCCTCCGATTTGGAGGCCGGGGTGGCTCAGCCTCCGATTTGGAGGCCGGGGTAGATCAGCCTCCGATTTGGAGGCCGGGGTGGCTCAGCCTCCGATTTGGAGGCCGGGGTCGATCAGCCTCCGATTTGGAGGCCGGGGTGGCTCAGCCTCCCATTTGGAGGCCGGGGTGGCTCAGCCTCCCATTTGGAGGCTGGGGTGGCTCAGCCTCCCATTTGGAGGCCGGGGTCGATCAGCCTCCCATTTGGAGGCCGGGGTCGATCAGCCTCCGATTTGGAGGCAGGGGTGGCTCAGCCTCCGATTTGGAGGCCGGGGTAGCTCAGCCTCTGATTTGGAGGCCGGGGTGGCTCAGCCTCCGGTTTGGAGGCCGAGGTGGCTCAGCCTCTGATTTGGAGGCCGGGGTGGCTCAGCCTCCGGTTTGGAGGCCGAGGTGGCTCAGCCTCCGATTTGGAGGCCAGGGTGGATCAGCCTCCGATTTGGAGGCCGGGGTGGCTCAGCCTCCGATTTGGAGGCCGGGGTGGCTCAGCCTCCGATTTGGAGGCCGGGGTGGCAAAGCCTCCGATTTGAAGGCCGGGGTGGCTCAGCCTCCCATTTGGAGGCCGGGGTGGCTCAGCCTCCCATTTGGAGGCCGGGGTGGCTCAGCCTCCGATTTGGAGGCTGGGGTGGCTCAGCCTCCGATTTGGAGGCCGGTGTCAACCAGCCTCCGATTTGAAGGCCGGGGTCAATCAGCCTCCGATTTGGAGGCCGGGGTGGCTCAGCCTCCAATTTGGAGGCCGGGGTCTCTCAGGCTCAGATCTGGAGCCCGGGGTGGCTCAGCCTCCGATTTGGAGGCCGGGGTGGCTCAGCCTCCGATTTGGAGTCCGGGGTGGCTCAGCCTCCTATCTGGAGTCCGGGGTGGCTCAACCTCCAATTTGGAGGCCGGGGTGGCTCAGCCTCCGATTTGGAGGCCGGGGGGTCGATCAGCCTCCCATTTGGAGCCTGTGGTCACTCAGCTTTCGATTTGGCGTGTTGGCCCTTTAAGACTCATTTCGGTGCGCCGGCCCTTTAAAAGTCACTTTTGCACTTCGGCCCTTTAAGAGCCAGTTTGGCTCACTGGGCTTCTAAATACACTTTGGCGCACATTCTCTCTCAGGGGCATGTGTCATGTGATGAAGCTAGATTTGCATTTGTGCTGTGGGTTTCGCTTTAAGAGCTGATATTATGTGGCAGAAGCTCTGTTCTGGAGATGTCATGTGACGTTCGTAGACGTTGGCATAGTAACGGGTTCTGCCTGCGCATATCAATGAGCTCAACTGCCATTTCAATCGCCTCAGGGCATGTTTTGCCATTTCCCCATTCAAATGCATTGGAGACAGTGCATTCCAATGACGGGAAAAAAAATTTTCTAACGCAAATTGCGCAAAAAGTACAAATCTGATCGACACGAAAAATACTTAGCACACCTCTCATGGGCGCTGGCTTCGAAACGACACCTCAACGGAGTCTGTGCGTGTAGCAGTTCGGGCTGTATTAATTGCGGAAATCAACTTAATAATAAGAAGAAGAATAAGTTAGCAGCGTTCGGATTACAATATAGTGGTTTTTTCAAACCACTATAATAATAATTTTAATTTCTATAGTGCCAACATAGTCTGCAGGACTTTACAGTTCAGAGGGAGAATGTTAAGACAATATCAGGCTTTATAGAATAACACATATTCAACAGCCACCAAGAGGAGTGAGGGCCCGGGTCTCAAGTTGACAGTCTTTGAGATTGCTTAGTGCACTTTGTATGCTGCATTTTGCCCATGTAAACAGGCTACTAAATACGGTTTACCAATTGGAGGTAATTCATCGCAGCCAGTAGATCTGTGTAAAAGGATCCTAAAAGAACAAAATGTGGTGGTATTATTCAAGTAGAATTTAACTTCTTTTAGTTAAATGGCAAGATATGGAAAAAAAATGGATTTCCTAAATCTTTCAGGCTCAGAAAAATATAGAAACGCGTTAAGGCTATATTATTGAGAAAAAATGGCAAGCTTGTAGGAAATATATCTATTTTGTCAGCAGAGATTTCACTTCTGTGAATAAGTAACAGTTAATCATCATATATGGTTATTTAACAGAAATGAAGTCAAACTGTGTTTGACTATTTGATCAAGGATTTTCAAAGGTGTTTCATGAAAAGGTTGGTTGTTTTGATCAAGCATCTGTACAACATCTCATCTATTAAGACTGAAAATCTATACATAGAGTAATAAAGACCGGAATATGTTTCTTGATAATGTGCTGTCTCCGATTTGGAGGCCGGGGTGGCTCAGCCTCCGATTTGGAGGCTGGGGTGGCTCAGCCTCCGATTTGGAGGCCGGTGTCAACCAGCCTCCGATTTGAAGGCCGGGGTCAATCAGCCTCCGATTTGGAGGCCGGGGTGGCTCAGCCTCCAATTTGGAGGCCGGGGTCTCTCAGGCTCAGATCTGGAGCCCGGGGTGGCTCAGCCTCCGATTTGGAGGCCGGGGTGGCTCAGTCTCCGATTTGGAGGCCGGGGTGGCTCAGCCTCCGATTTGGAGGCCGGGGTCGATCAGCCTCCGATTTGGAGGCCGGGGTGGCTCAGCCTCCCATTTGGAGGCCGGGGTGGCTCAGCCTCCCATTTGGAGGCTGGGGTGGCTCAGCCTCCCATTTGGAGGCCGGGGTCGATCAGCCTCCCATTTGGAGGCCGGGGTCGATCAGCCTCCGATTTGGAGGCAGGGGTGGCTCAGCCTCCGATTTGGAGGCCGGGGTAGCTCAGCCTCTGATTTGGAGGCCGGGGTGGCTCAGCCTCCGGTTTGGAGGCCGAGGTGGCTCAGCCTCTGATTTGGAGGCCGGGGTGGCTCAGCCTCCGGTTTGGAGGCCGAGGTGGCTCAGCCTCCGATTTGGAGGCCAGGGTGGATCAGCCTCCGATTTGGAGGCCGGGGTGGCTCAGCCTCCGATTTGGAGGCCGGGGTGGCTCAGCCTCCGATTTGGAGGCCGGGGTGGCAAAGCCTCCGATTTGAAGGCCGGGGTGGCTCAGCCTCCCATTTGGAGGCCGGGGTGGCTCAGCCTCCCATTTGGAGGCCGGGGTGGCTCAGCCTCCGATTTGGAGGCTGGGGTGGCTCAGCCTCCGATTTGGAGGCCGGTGTCAACCAGCCTCCGATTTGAAGGCCGGGGTCAATCAGCCTCCGATTTGGAGGCCGGGGTGGCTCAGCCTCCAATTTGGAGGCCGGGGTCTCTCAGGCTCAGATCTGGAGCCCGGGGTGGCTCAGCCTCCGATTTGGAGGCCGGGGTGGCTCAGCCTCCGATTTGGAGTCCGGGGTGGCTCAGCCTCCTATCTGGAGTCCGGGGTGGCTCAACCTCCAATTTGGAGGCCGGGGTGGCTCAGCCTCCGATTTGGAGGCCGGGGGGTCGATCAGCCTCCCATTTGGAGCCTGTGGTCACTCAGCTTTCGATTTGGCGTGTTGGCCCTTTAAGACTCATTTCGGTGCGCCGGCCCTTTAAAAGTCACTTTTGCACTTCGGCCCTTTAAGAGCCAGTTTGGCTCACTGGGCTTCTAAATACACTTTGGCGCACATTCTCTCTCAGGGGCATGTGTCATGTGATGAAGCTAGATTTGCATTTGTGCTGTGGGTTTCGCTTTAAGAGCTGATATTATGTGGCAGAAGCTCTGTTCTGGAGATGTCATGTGACGTTCGTAGACGTTGGCATAGTAACGGGTTCTGCCTGCGCATATCAATGAGCTCAACTGCCATTTCAATCGCCTCAGGGCATGTTTTGCCATTTCCCCATTCAAATGCATTGGAGACAGTGCATTCCAATGACGGGAAAAAAAATTTTCTAACGCAAATTGCGCAAAAAGTACAAATCTGATCGACACGAAAAATACTTAGCACACCTCTCATGGGCGCTGGCTTCGAAACGACACCTCAACGGAGTCTGTGCGTGTAGCAGTTCGGGCTGTATTAATTGCGGAAATCAACTTAATAATAAGAAGAAGAATAAGTTAGCAGCGTTCGGATTACAATATAGTGGTTTTTTCAAACCACTATAATAATAATTTTAATTTCTATAGTGCCAACATAGTCTGCAGGACTTTACAGTTCAGAGGGAGAATGTTAAGACAATATCAGGCTTTATAGAATAACACATATTCAACAGCCACCAAGAGGAGTGAGGGCCCGGGTCTCAAGTTGACAGTCTTTGAGATTGCTTAGTGCACTTTGTATGCTGCATTTTGCCCATGTAAACAGGCTACTAAATACGGTTTACCAATTGGAGGTAATTCATCGCAGCCAGTAGATCTGTGTAAAAGGATCCTAAAAGAACAAAATGTGGTGGTATTATTCAAGTAGAATTTAACTTCTTTTAGTTAAATGGCAAGATATGGAAAAAAAATGGATTTCCTAAATCTTTCAGGCTCAGAAAAATATAGAAACGCGTTAAGGCTATATTATTGAGAAAAAATGGCAAGCTTGTAGGAAATATATCTATTTTGTCAGCAGAGATTTCACTTCTGTGAATAAGTAACAGTTAATCATCATATATGGTTATTTAACAGAAATGAAGTCAAACTGTGTTTGACTATTTGATCAAGGATTTTCAAAGGTGTTTCATGAAAAGGTTGGTTGTTTTGATCAAGCATCTGTACAACATCTCATCTATTAAGACTGAAAATCTATACATAGAGTAATAAAGACCGGAATATGTTTCTTGATAATGTGCTGTCTACAAAATATCAAGCAATGGTTAAATCGTAATTAATTGAGAGCACCCATAAAACACATCCAGCATTCTTTCTTCATTACTATATTTACTATATAGAAAATTTAGGCCACAGCCATAAAAATGGCCCTTGAAGTAAGATTTTAAAATATGATTTAGATAATAAAAAGTTCCTCACATTGTGATAATGAAATCTAAGTCTAAGTATTCAACCATTTTTCTTTCCTACAAAAAAATTAATCAGTTGAAACTTAAAATTGTGCAAATTCTGCCTATTAGTATCTTTATTATGTTTTCTATTTATTTTCTGCAATTTGAAAAAAACAGCATTTTATTGTGTGCTACCATGAAAATAGATAAGAACTTTACTATTTTTCAATAAAAGTCCATGCCCTAATTCACATTGTTCATCTGGAGAATTGATATTCTTATGGAACTCCGTTCAGCTCACTCAGTCCAGTGCAGTCCTCACTAGTGTCACCGAGTGTTACCTCTGTGAGTATCTACAGTTCCTCCTAGGACTATTGTTCCTGTTTTCAATCTGCTTAGTTTGTAACTCTTTTGACTGTTTTTGTTATTGTAATTTCCAATTTTTTTGAATTTCCAAACATGTGTTTCTAAAATTTTAAAGGTATACAAATGAGCTGCACATCAGTGTGAACATTAGTATGAAGAAACAGCATCTCTATAATGCCATCTGTTCGTCTTATAGAGACTATAAGAAAATGTAAAACTATTGAACATCGCATCAATTAACAACATTAACCAAAACCAGATCTATGCCAGAAGTCTCCCATTAGCAGCCAACTATTTTACTGTTCTTGCTCATGGTCAGTGTAAAGCAGTGAATTGGTTGACCTGATGACATGCCTTTGACTGTTGACTTAGGGAGTACTGTTTCTTATTGACAGCGAGTCATGTCCAGAAGGAGAATCTGTGTTGACCCTTTTACTAAAAGACACCAGTGCATGTTCTGGGACATTTGTGCATGAGTTTTGGCCATAAACAGGCCCAAAACTGCAGTGGCATGTAAACGTCTGGGCACCCATGGGCAAAATTACTGTTATTGCGAAGAGATAAGCAATTGGAAGATGAAATGATCTCTAATAGGCCTAAAGTTAAAGATGTGATATTTCCTTTGTAGCTTAGGCAACAAGAATATATAGTGACATTTTTACCTTTTAAAAATCACAAAAAAGAAGATGGGCTGATGAAAATGTTTGATCATGCTTTGAGATTTGTGTGCTCAGATAACTTTGACCAAGGTTTCAGAACTTAATTTGCCTGTTAGGGTTATGGCTTGTTCACTATCATCACTAGGAGAGACCAGGTGATGCAAATTTTCCAGCTATCTAAAATACCCAGCCTCCTCTGACCTTGTGCCAAAAAAACAGCAGCCATGGGTTCTTCTAAGCAGCTGCATAGCACGCTGAAAATGAAAATGGTGGAGACACCCAAAGCAGAAGGCTATAAAAATATAACTGTCATGACTCTGACAGGATGGTTCCGCCTCCATCCTGGTCAGGTCAAGGTTAATTTTAGTCTGCCTCTCTTTGGATTTGGGACGGCTATTTAATATTGGCAGTTCCTGGATTTGGTGTCGATAATACTTCCACATACTCGGTTTGTGGTTGCTGACACAGGTTACTCATCCGTAAACGTTGTATCTCGGTGCTTATGTGCTTGGCTGTGTATGACCCAGTTTGTCCCCTGACTTTTGCCTCTGCATCCTGCTTTGTACTTCCCTGTCCCTCCTGATTATCTGACCCCTTAGCTTGTCTCCGTTTACTCTTTGTCTTGTCCCTAGGTATTACGCTCCTCTGGCTTTTGACTCTCGACTCTCCTTGACCATGTTTACTGTCTGTGCCCTGCTCTCTGCACTCTGAGTTTCCTCCCCTGTACTTACGCGTGATGACTCCACCCCCTGGTCATGTGACTGCTTAGTGCCAGGTCCTATGCTCACTGCATTAGTCTCAGGTCCTTGCTCACTGCATGCCTTATTCCTGCAATCCCTGTGCTCATTCACAGGCACCCTGATAGAGCCCCCTAGGCAGTGCCATTGACACCATAGGTGTCATCACAATAACAAAGCATTTTCCAGTCACTCTTTCTTCAGTTCAGTTCTTCAGCTCAAAATGTAATTAAGAAATGGCAGTTAAAAGGCTTAGTGGATGTCAAGATAAGGACTGGAAGACTAAGCAAAATTTCAATGAGAGCTGCTCATAGGATTGCTAGAGAGACAAATTAGAACCCCCTCTTGACTGCAAAAGACCATACTTCTGCATCAGAAGTATGCAAGAGAACTTCTAAACAAGCCAGATGTATTCTGGAAACAAGTCTTTTTGTCCAGTGAGGTTGAAATAGAACTATTTGGCAGCAATGATCAAAGGTATGTTTGGAAAAAAGGGCACAGAATTTCAAGAAAGAACATCTCACTAACCATTAGCATGGGGGTGGCTCAATCATGCTTTGGGTTTATGTTGCAGCTAGTGATAAGCAAAAGTGATCAGATAACATCTTATCCCAGCATGCTCAGGGATTATCAGAGTATCTTCAGCGTGCTCATATATTATGTTTTGTCCCTGTGGCTGCATGATTTGCAGCTGTTAGACAGCCTGAACACATGCAGGGATTTCCTGTTTGTTTGGGAATCCCCAAATGTGTTCAGGCTGTCGAGCAGCTATAATTCATGCAGCCACAGGGATGCAAACATAATATATAAGCAAGTCCAAGATGCTTGAATATATCCAAGCATGTTTGGATAAGATGTTATCCAAGCACGTTTGCCCATCACTAGTTGCAGCCAATGTCACGGGAACATGTCATGGGTAGAGGGAAGAATTGATTCAATAAAATTTCAACAAATTCTTGATACAAACATAATATCATCTGTAAAAATTCTGCTGTTGAAAAGAGGATGGCTTCGAAAAATGGAAAATGATCCTAAACACTAGTCAAAATCTATAACAGACTACCTTAACATGCTGAAGGTTTTAAAATGGCCCTCACAGTCCCCTGATCTGAACGTCATTCAAAATTTAGATAGATCTCTGAATAGCAGTGCATGCAAGATGACCCAGGAAACTCACAGAGTTGGAAGAATTTTACAAAGAAAAAAAGAATGAAAATTCCTCAAACAAGAATTTAAGGACTTTTTGCTGGCTAGAAAAAGCATTTACAAGCTGTGATACTCTCAAAAAGGGGTGCTACAGGGTGCCCAAACTTTTGCATCAGACGATTTTCCTTTTCGTATTTTTTAAAATGAAAAAGAGGGGAAAAAATTATATATACAGTTGTGGCCAAAAGTATTGACACCCCTGCAATTTTGTCAGATAATGCTCAGTTTCTTCCTGAAAATGATTGCAAACACAAATTCCTTGGTATTATTATCTTCATTTAATTTGTCTTAAATGAAAAAACACAAAAAGAATTGTCCTAAAGCCAAACTGGATATAATTCCACACCAAACATAAAAAAGAGGGTGGACAAAAGTATTGGCACTGATCGAAAAATCATGTGATGCTTCTCTAATGTGTGTAATTAACAGCACCTGTAACTTACCTGTGGCACCTAACAGGTGTTGGCAATAACTAAATCACACTTGCAGCCAGTTGATATGGATTAAAGTTGACTCAACCTCTGTCCTGTGTCCTTGTGTGTACCACATTGAGCATGGAGAAAAGAAAGAAGACCAAAGAACTGTCTGAGGACTTGAGAAACCAAGTTGTGAGGAAGCATGAGCAATCTCAAGGCTACAAGTCCATCTCCAAAGACCTGAATGTTCCTGTGTCTACCGTGCGCAGTGTAATCAAGAAGTTTAAAGCCCATGGCACTGTGGCTCACCTCCCTAGATGTGAACGGAAAAGAAAAATTGACAAGAGATTTCAACGCAAGATTGTGCGGATGTTGGATAAAGAACCTCGACTAACATCCAAACAAGTTCAAGCTGCCCTGCAGTCCGAGGGTGTCAACCCGTACTATCCGTCGGCATCTGAATGAAAAAGGACTGTATGGTAGGAGACCAAGGAAGACCCCACTTCTTACCCAGAGACATAAAAAAGCCAGGCTGGAGTTTGCCAAAACTTACCTAAAAAAGCCTAAAACGTTTTGGAAGGATGTTCTCTGGTCAGATGAGACAAAAGTAGAGCTTTTTGGGCAAAGGCATCAACATAGAGTTTACAGGAGAAAAAAAAGGCATTCAAAGAAAAAAACACGATCCCTACAGTCAAACATGGCCGAGGTTCCCTGATGTTTTGAGGTTGCTTTGCTGCCTCTGGCACTGGACTGCTTGACCGTGTGCATGGCATTATGAAGTCTGAAGACTACCAACAAATTTTGCAGCATAATGTAGGGCCCAGTGTGAGAAAGCTGGGTCTCCCTCAGAGGTCATGGGTCTTCCAGCAGGACAAAAAACACACTTCAAAAAGCACTAGAAAATGGTTTGAGAGAAATCACTGGAGACTTCTAAGGTGGCCAGCAATGAGTCCAGACCTGAATCCCATAGAACACCTGTGGAGAGATCTAAAACTGGCAGTTTGGAGAAGGCACCCTTCTAATATCAGGGACCTGGAGCAGTTTGCCAAAGAAGAATGGTCTAAAATTCCAGCAGAGCATTGTAAGAAACTCATTGATGGTTACCGGAAGCGGTTGGTCGCAGTTATTTTGGCTAAAGGTTGTGCAACCAAGTATTAGACTGAGGGTGCCAATACTTTTGTCCGGCCCATTTTTGGAGTTTTGTGTAAAATGATCAATGTTTTGCTTTTTGCTTCATTTTCTTTTGTCTTTTTTCATTTAAGACAAATTAAATGAAGATAATAATACCAAAGAATTTGTGTTTGCAATCATTTTCAGGAAGAAACTGAGTATTATCTGACAGAATTGCAGGGGTGTCAATACTTTTGGCCACAACTGTGTAAATATATATATATATATATATATATATATATATGCTTAAAGTGCAAAGAAATGTGTCTTCTTTTACTGTAGGCCTTTTAGAGATCATTAAATCTTCAACTTGCTTAATTGTTCACTATAACAATAATTTTGAGTAGGGGTGCCCAAACTTTGGCACATCACAGTAAGTAAAAGGTAATTTAGTTTGATGGTCCAGACAACTTGTTTGAAAATAGCCTTTTTGGAATCTCTTGTAAAATAAATTTAAAATACCACACTCTATGTACTAAAATAAGGGTTGAAATGTAGAGCACGGCCTATAAACAATACCAGTTTAGTTATTTTATTATTGGATTATGCTAAGGGAGGCCTAAATAAACTCTGTATTACAAACATTGAGAGAAAATTCATTTTGTGTTTTCTTTTTCTTCAACATTTACTTTTGATAAAATGGTGTTTTCTCGTAATTACCTTGCTTTCATATTAAGTTACATAGAATTATATTACTATACAATTTGATATTCTTATTACATTTGCTTTCGCAAAAAGGCTCGTAAAAATGATTATCTTTACAGAATTAATAACAAGAGTAAATATATTAGTATTTGACCATGGTTTCTGCTAGATGCAATAAGCTGCAACACCATAATCTAAGGAAACAAAATCCCTCTCCAGTTTTTTTGGCTACATTGCAAAAATGTATTATTATTACTGTTAATTTTATAAACTTTTTAATTAACATAACCCTTATCACTAAAGTTTAAAACTTTTAACCTTAGTAACAACATGTTTTCCAATCCCGTATGAAGAGATTATAGTGTGAAAGAACACCATATTTAATAGCATCGCAAGACATCATAATGTACCACAGAGCAATATAAAAGAATGAGAGGGCAATATAACTTCAATCATCATACTACAGACAGCATGGGACTGTTCACCTAAGACTGATGGAAATCTTCTAGCTATAAAACTGCCCGAATTTTGTGGGGGGGGGTTTTCTCCTAAAAACCTATATTTTATCCTATACGAGGAAATGTTGCAGAGAAATACAATGGACCAAAAATTAAATGCCTTTTATGTTCTGTTTGTTCTTAAAATCTAACACCTTAAGAGAAACATTAATACAGAGTTAAATTCCATTGATTATTTTTTTCACATTGCTGTATAGTTATCAAACTATGATGAAGCCGCATTTATCTATAGACATAGTTAATTGCCAATCAACTATGGCAGAACTCATGCTTTACATGCAATTTTACTTTATTCTGCTTTCTTAGACATAATGTTTATGCCCATAGTATGGCTTAAAATGACGTAAGAGTTGCATTTTCTCCTCTTCGTTGAAGGTAAATCAATTTCCATTTACAAATAATGCACAAGGTGCCACTCCCGTATGAGCAGAAAGTGAGCACTTGATTATTTCCTTCTCTTGCTATAGACGCACCTAACCGGCAGTAAATAATTTAGAATAAAAAGTGATATGCCGCTTAATTCTTTATAACTATATTGACTATGACCGGATAGACTGCAGGTTACAGAGTCTATCTAAATGCTGGTCTCTACGTTGAAATAGTCATCAATCTCATAAGGTTGAGATATAATGTGCTACCTTTTTCAAGATGTCTTCAATCATGTCTTTCAGTCTATCTGCAGTGTAAGAGACATCACTTGGATTAATTCTACAAAGGTTAAGGGACTTTTGCTTTTACAGTGCTTAGGTAGCAATTTTTTTTGCTGCCTGGAGCAAGAGGTGCACCAATGATTTTTTTATTTCTCATGTGATTGGATGGTATCATAAATAATAAGAACGCCTCAGGTGTGCTATGGAAAGTTATTCGTGGAATCTGTTCTATCAGCCTGAGAACCTACTATGAAAACATTTTTGCAGAGGGGGCAACATCAGCATACAGTACTGTATAAAAAGTTTTAGGGAGGTGTGGAAAAAACTCTACAAAATAAGAATGCTTTGAAAAATAAAAGTGCCAATAGTTTATTTTTTATTGATTTGATAATGCTCAAAGGAAATGAGAAGAAAAAAAATCTAATTCAAATTAAAATATTTTTGACCACCCTTTGCCTTCAAACAGCTAAACACAGATCAAATCTTCTAGTTGCCCCTGTCCACGGTTTTCAAAGCAACTTGTCAGAGAGGCTGTTCTAAAACATAGCAGACACTCATTATTGTACTGCTCCCCAGTAATTTGGCAAACTACACTCTGTTACAGCCAAATAATTCAAATTTTGACAGTCCATAGAAGCTTTTGCAATTTTTCCACTATAGTTTCAAAGTTGTCATAAATAGTTTAACCTTGTCACAGTTCAGGCCTTTTGGCCACAAATCTTTCATGAAGTCCACTTCTGGCCAGACTTCTCAGAACAGTAGGTGGATATAACTTGGTCACACAATCAAGTTTGGATATCTGATGGTGCAATGGAAAAGAAAGAGGAGGATTATGATGAGATGATAATGTTAAAGAAACCGACCAGATACTTCTTAAGATTACAGACTAGCAATGCACAGGACAAGTATGATGGAAATGTTAGGTCAGTTGTCAGCTTGAGCTTTGTGTATATTGATGACAAGCTTGATTTTCTCACATCTGGTGATGCAGCTTCATTTGCTGATTAAAAGCAATATTTTACTGGATGTTCGAGGCAGGACATTCATGGTTTATTTTAATTCAGCACCAAATACAGAGCTTTCTGATGCTGATGAACCTCTTTCACCAATAGAAGTCACATGTTCTCGAGAAAGTAGCAGATCTGTCCCTGGAAGATGATTTGGCAGGATGTTGTTCACTACCAGTGCCCATACTAGCATAGCTTAGAATGCCAGGAGCACAGATAGATGTTTGAATCATGTCCTCCATCTTCTCTGACCCCTTCTATTCAAGAGCACACAGTCACCATTTGTCTTATCCTAAACATCAATTGGAAGTTGTTGTAAAATATGTTAGTTGGCCTCTTGAATGCATTCCAATTAAGTTTGTTCCAAAGCAGAGTATTCTATTTCTGCAATGGCTGGGGGTAGTACTTTTTCACATAAGAACTGTTGCATTCCACAGACACTCTCCTGTCCCTGGATACCAACTTTTACAAATAGAGTTATAACCCAGAGGAGCATTGCATGGCGAATAAGCCTCCTTACCTTGACAAGCCAGAGCTGGTATGTCACTCTCCACAAGGAGAAACCTTACCCCTTAGACATCAATTCTTTAAAAAAAAAGTTGTGGAATCAAATTTAAGACATATGGCATGCAGAGACCTTGAGTTACTTTGTCCAAAAATAGTGCAGCCACAATCTTTAGAAAGTGATGCTTACTGCAATTCCCTGAAGAAATTTAGGAGAAACTATCCAGAGTGAGATTTGCTGCTTGATACACCGAGGTAAATATTCCGCTGTAAGGCTTTTGTCAACTATTCTCATAAACTTTAAAACAGCTTATCAGGGTTTAAGTTTACAAGAATGAAGAGACTGAGTTTGGGGAGTGGATGCAATGTACTTCCCTGTTGCTTTGGTTCAGTGAACTAACCAACAGAAAAGACAGATGTAATTGACAGAATTGATGTAATCTAATATTCTGCATTGTGTATAGTAGCTACGGGATTTTTTTCTGATTCATACAAAGTTAATATCAAACAATTTGTATTTGCTGGGTCCATTTAATTCCCCCAAATTTGCATCAAATCCTCTTGTCTATCTCTAGTTCTAAAAAATACAAATGTTTGGCATTTTTCAATGATTTATTTCTCTACATAACCAAATCACTATAGATGAGCGGACCTTTAGACATTCAAATTTGCCGACATTGATACATTTTCCTCAAAAAAATTGATTTCTGGCAAATAAATGCAAACTAATTCCAATATTACAAAGTTTGCAATTGCTCGGAAAATACACATTTGGGAGAGGAGAGAGAACATTATTGTTAAGAGCTTACACTGCACAGTAGAGCGATAGAGAGGATACCACTGACAATAGGAGCTTACACTGGTACAGTAGAGAGAGAGGACCAGGCTGACCATAAGAACTTACACTCTAGAGGAGAAAGAGAAAGAACTATGCTCATCAAAAAAGCTTACACTCCACTCCACTGAAGAGAAATAGGACCATGCTGACCAGAAAATCTTTTACTCTACAGTCACTTAGGCCTGCTTCACATTTGTAGATGGGTGAGCTGCGGACATCTGCGGATTTCCTCCATGAAACTTTGTTCACTTCCGCACCTCCTCCAGTTAGCTCTGCCTACGTCCGCATACTTCTGCATGCGGCCTGCATACCCTTATCTTTAACATTGGGTACGCAAGTTATGTGAATGTATGTGGATGCCTCCGCATGCGTCATTTTGACGATGCAGTGACCTGCGTCAAACTCATCATGTTGGAGTTTTTTGCGGCCGTGGGCGAAGCTTCACAGAGGAAGTCTGCAGACATCCACAGCTCCTCCATATGCAAATGTGAACCTAGCCTTACACAGTGACTTTGGAAATGGAAATTGTCTTACAAATTTTGCTCCATCGGGAACTTCTGATCTGTGATGGCCCAGGTACTGACCACAACTGCACAAAGTTTGATTATCCATAAAATGTCATAGCTGTTGGGCACAGTGGAGAAACCTGCACTGCAATGTAAAATTACATTACAGCAGTGTGTGAAATGGGGCCTGGTACGTTTCTTCTTTGTGAACTGAAATCAAATCTGAAAAGTTTTGAATTTGTGTGAATCGACAAATTCCAAGAAATTCAACTTAAACTCCATTTGCTCATGTTTACAAAACACATAATCTTAGTCCCTTTATGATGGAGAATAATCTTTCTTTTTTCTTGGTCAACATTTAAAGTTAACACACACAAATCAGAGGCTATCAGCATGAATTTTCATCAGTTTCAAATTACCTCAGTAATGAAAGTGAATTCATTTTCATGGCCTCCCAATGGTAATAAGTATTTTGGGATAAAAGTTCAACCATATCGTTTAGCCATGTTATCATTATCAAATTGACTTTTCTGAACACACTTTACTTTTATTATTCTAAGCACACACCCTTATTCTGGACCTTCTGACTTGACTAGGGAAGGAGTATTTTTAGATTATCTAGTTGAATGTCTTGATTGTATTATACTTTAAATGTATGTGTACACGTTGCTGATTTTGATGCGTTTCCGCAGCGTTTTTAGACGCGCGGAATTACCTCAAATCCACAGTGCAGAGTGCACACAATGTTAATGAAAGGGAAACGCAAAAACGCTGTGCACATGCTGCGGAAAATTCCAAGCGGAATCGCAGCATTCTATTTCCTGCAGCATGTCAATTCTTCTTGCGGATCCGCAGCTGCGGTTTCCATTCTGGCACATAGAAATCTCTCTCCTCCAGAAGCACAAGGGGGAAAGTTCACAAACCAAAAATGCACTAAACTCCGCAAGGAATCTGCATCAATTCCGCTGGAAAACCGCAAGCATTTTACCATGCGTTTTCTGCCAAGAGGTGCGAATTCTCCACAGAAAATTCCCCAGGCTAATCCACACATACCCTTAATCTTTTAAAATGTATTTTATTTGATCACTTTATGTCCACGTTTTCACTCTGTAATGAAGGATGTGATTCCCATATTGTCACTTAAATGGAGAGGAAAGAGTGTGGCCATTAGGTTCCTTACTCGTCTCCCCAGCAGCCCTTTCGAGAGGACAGTTAAGAGACTGAGCTCTCATCTTTTTATCCAGTACTATGCAAATTTGTGAGGCAGGTGTGGAAAAACCACTGCAAAGTAAGAATACTTTAAAGATAGAAGTTTTAATAGTTTATTTTTAGCAATTAATAAAATGAAAAGTGAACGAATCAACGAGAAATCAAAATCAAATCCATATTTTTGGTAGCCACTTTGCCTTAAAAACTCCATAAATTCTTCTTGGTATATTTGCACAAAATCAGAGATTTAGCAGGATTAAAGTCAAATATTTGATTAACCAATTATACCAAACAGGTGATAATAATAATTTCCATGTACAGTAAGTAAAAGCACATTCATTAGCTGAAACAAAAACAATTGTGAAGGAGGATTACAATCAACTGAGGCATAGTCAAATTCTGTTGCAAAGGTGATGTTGTGAGACTGTTTGATGTCACAGGTCATCGAGCTCAGACAAAGAATGCCTGTGAGCATTTGAAATGCATTGCATTGATCACATGTATATTTATTGTTTTACAATTATGGAACAAACTTTGGAGTTTTAGGAGCTGTAATTCCTCCTTTTTACTTTTTATAAGTGAAAAGCCAAGATTGTTTTCCAATTGATAAACTTGAATGAAGGGTAAAGCCACAACATAACCTGTAATTGTTGCCATTTTTTTTCTTTAATTCTCTTTGTTAAAATAAAAGAAGATAATGGTTAAAAAAAAACATTCTTGTTAACACCAAGAGACTGATTAATTATCTGCATTTTTTTGTTATAATTTCTTGAAATAATTTTCTTTTTATTTCTTGTGGTATATGATGACGCTTTTGTCCAAAATTCTTTAAAATCGCGTATGCTGTTCATGGCTTTGTGCCCAATCAAAAATATCTATTTTTTTCCTTTCTTTGAACTATTTTGCAATTGTTTAAAACAAAAAAATCAAATTTTTTGCTAAATGGAGCAAATTTGAGATAAAAAATATCGGGCATATAAATAATCCCCCAGGGAAAGAACCAAAGTATATTTGCAACAAATCTGGCATCTTTTAAAAAGTAGCAATTGATAAATCGGCTAAAAACATGTAAAATACAAAAACTCTGCCCATAGTCATGAACATCTATATAAAATGAGCATAAAATAATAAAAAGTTAGACACAAATGAAAAACAAGCAAAAACACCAAAAAGTAAACAAAAAAACAACCACATTGCAAAAATTAATCAGACCCCTAAGTTTTAAAATTTTCTGTCCCTGTTTATCCATTCATTTACCTTTAGAAGAAGAAAATTAATGTCACTATAAGAGTATCTACACATGTGACAGAATTTTTTTGTAACAGAAAAATCTACTTAATGTATCTGAAGTAGTTGTTTCTATAGCATTTGCATTGATTTCTAAAATAATTTTTCAGATAAATAGATTTTCACATATATTTTTTGTGAAGAAAAATCACAGCATTTTACAGTAAAATAAAAATTAGTGAGATTTCTAATATCACACATATGGAGTATTTTCCACTTGCACTTTTTTAACTGTTGTGTATTTTTTAAAAAAGGCGTAATATCAATTGTTCAAGCAATTTCACTGCAATTTTTCTCTATTAAGATTGCAATGGCTTACCACTAGTGATGGGCGAACCCCAACACTTCAAAAAAATTTGGTTAGGGTATCTTAACTTTACCTGAACTCAGACCTTTTTTACTTTACCAGAACATCCTGTGTTTGCCACACTGTCATGTACATGTCAGTGTGGCAAACGCTGTCTCTGATAGGTGATAAAATCATTATGTGTAATCAGAAAGCCAAATGACAGTGTGAGCCCACAACTGTGATTGGAAAAAGTTTATCTCCAGTCACTTGCGTCAGATAATGGGACTTCTACTCCCATCAGCCCATGCTTGTTGCCATTAATAACACTGAGAGCGGGCGACGGCTGTTGGGAGTATTCATAAGCCGGCGCCTGTGCTCTAAATAATTTTTAGAAAAACAGCATGAGTTCTCCTGCATTTTTGATAACCAGCCAGGGAAAAATGACAGCTACGGGCTGCAGCCCAGCCCTCAGCTGCTAGCTTTAGCAAGCTTAGTTATCAAAAATATAGGGATGCCCACATTGTTTTTTTATTACATAAATAAATAATTAAAAAAAAATAGCATGGATCCCTCCCATTTTTGACAACCAGCTTAGCTAAAGCAGACAGCTGGGGGCTGGTATTATCAGGCTGCTAATAGGCCATGGATTTTGGCCCCACAGTCTATAACTAGCAGCCAACAGCTGCCCAGAAAAGCCAAATCTGGTGCTTTGCCCAGCTATTCCCACTTACCTTGTGGTCATGGCAAGTAGGATTCATATTTGTGGGGTTGATGTCATCTTTGGATTGTCCGATGACATTAAGCCCACTGCTTAGTAATGGAGAGGCATCTATAAGATGCCTATCCATTAGTAATCCTATAGTTGTATTGTAAATAAGCACAGAATAAAAATTTTTATTTGAAATAAAAAAACACACTTTTACTTTTTTATTTAAAAATATACTCACCTTACGTCCATTCCTCTGACGCCATTGTCTCTTGTACAAAATAAAAAACAACCATATATTTCAGCTGTCCATCTTTCTATCCCACGCCATAATCCACACCTGGAATAAACAGTTTTCAACCTGGATGGTACCAAGATGCGATCACCAAGGCTGAGAACCACTGAGGAATGAGCTGCTGTGAGGGCAGCAATAGTGACTAGTGGTGACATCATCGAGGTTACTGAAGGTCACTGAGGCTGTGTTACTAGTCGGGCGCCTAAACTATGGTGATCTTGGGAAGATAACAGCCAGCCCAGTGAGAAAAAGTGTAGTGTGAGTTCACCGCTGTTCACTGGGACAAATACCTCACATCACCGCTAGTCACTGAGGATGAGCTCACATATTGACACCATGCAGGTTGAAAATGGTTTATCCCATACATGGATTTTAGCATGGGACAGAACAATGAACAGGTGATGGATAGATATGGTTGTTTATTATTTTTTTTTACATGAGACCATGGCTTCAGTGGAGTGGGTGTTAGGTGAGTATAACTGTTTGCTATTTTTTAATTAAAATGTAAAAGTGCTTATTATTTCAATTAAAAGACTTTATTCTGGTTGTGTGTCTATTTATAATACAACTATAGTATTAGTAATGGATAGGCATCTTATAGACACAACTTCAATACTAAGCCATGGGCTTGATGTCACCAGACAATATAAAGGTGACATCAACCCCACAAATATGAACCCCACTTGCCACCACCATAGTACAAGTGGAAAGATCCAAAATTGGCGCACCTAAAATATGTACCTTTTCTAGATTGCTGTGGGCTGTTTTTAGGCAAATATCCATGGCCCCTTACCACCCTGAGAATACAAGCCCCTAGCTGTTTGCTTTAGCTTGGCTGATTGTCAATATGGGGGAGACCTCTAATTATTTATTTAGATAACTAAAAAAACAGTGTGGGGACCCCTCTATTCTTGATACCCAACTTTGCTAAAGCTGACAGCTGAGAGTTGCAGCCTGCAGCTGTCAGTTTTGCCTGGCTGGTTATCAAAAATACAGGGGAACACACGTCTTTTTTAGATTTATTTATTTAGAGCACAGGCGCCAGCTGTTGAATTCTCCCATCAGCTGCCACCTGCTCTCGCTGTTATTAGGAGACGGAGGCTGATGAAAGTAGCAATCCCATCAGTTGACGCAAGTGACCGGAGCTAAACTTTTCATTTCCAATCACCAGTGCGGGCTCACACTGTCATTTGAGAGTGTGGGAACAGCAGCTTTCCGCCCATCGGTAATGACGGTATTAGAAACACCCAGTGTTCAGGGTGTTGAACCCGAACAGTAACACAAACTTCCTGGTGAAGTCCGTGTTTGGGGTCTGTGCCTAAACAGTAGATGTTAGGTACGGACCCCAAATTTTACTGCTTGGGTTCACCAATGTCTACTTAGGACTAAAAACCTTAAACATGCATAATTTCCTCTGTGATTTTCTAGCCATAGGCTGCATGTTTACTGCAAAAAAAATCATCAAAAAAGCTATGTCTGAACATAAACTCTATTAAAGGTGAATAATAGCTCAACGTAGTGCTTATTAATACCAACATACTTTGTACGTCTCTTGATATATTTCTTTTGAAAGGCAAGAGAAGTTAAATTATTTTTCTGCATTCAGTTGTTGTTTTTTTTAATAAAAAAAGTGCTGGAGAATACAAATGTTTAAGTATGCACTAATATAAAAGTTTGTATATATGAATTAATATTGAGTATATTCCAGTATAAGAAAGATATTTCACTATGATGCTGGATGGACGCATAGACTTTAATGAAAACATTCTGAATATAATTATTTCAAGCAGAATTTAAAAAAAAAAAGTTGCATAGAGGAAATATTGTCAATGGCAGTTTCTTGCAAGTTTACTATGTGTTATCATCTGTGTTGCCAACTGCTGTAGCATTAGATATTCCTGAAGTAGTGTTTTAAATCTTGTTCTCATTTTTCTTTTGAACATATAATGAATTTATAAGTCTTAACACAGAAAAAAAAACTATCAATTGTATTCAATGCTTTGGAAGCTTTTATTTGCGCAAGATGCTATTGTATAATAATTGATTTTATGTAATGCATAAGGAGTATTTCACAAATATTTTAATCCAGTTCAGCAGCCTACCCACTCCCACCCCAATTGAAAATAGTATTGAAAATAGTAGAAAAAAAATAAATAAAAATAATATAATAAATGATAAACTAAATAAAGGAAAGGAACACATTTTCAACTTTTCTAAGATTATTATTATTAATATTATTATTATTATTATTATTATCATCATCATCCTTATCATCATCATCATCATCATCCTTATCATGTCTTTTGTTTAATCTAGGTTTACAATATTTTTATTTAAATTCACACAGCTTATAATTTGAACTTAATGCTAAATTGTTTAAAACACTAAATAAGCATTAACCTCACATTTCCATTCAATCCGATTTAGTTTGTCTTTTGAAATGTAATATGTCAAAAATTCACTCCTAGTAATATACAGTATACCAGTTTACACTCACGATTGTTTTTTTCCTACTGTACTTTATTTAGCCATCTCTACCCAAAAACAACAGATCCAAGGTGAGGCAGTTAAATGAATACTATGTACAAAATTTACGATCTTAATAATCTCTGTACAGTATAATATAGTGCAAATACATGTGGATTCAAACTACCACAGTGTCTTTACACTTGGGAAAGGTGTTCGTGGAGAGAAAATATATATGTTTTAAAAAAAACGTCAGACTCCAATACAAGCTATGGGATATAAAGTATCATTTGATCTTTTGTGAAATAATGTGTTGAATTTAAAGTGTAGATATTATTTCATAAATGAAACTATACACTTTGAAATAAGTGTACATGTTTCAGAATACACAATGTTTTTTTAGGATGGGCTACAAATAGAGAAAACTGTATTAACCCCTCAACGAAGCCAAGTTATTGATAAGAACTTAAGAAATGTTTTGATTTGTGGTGGCACACTCAGAGACCTAAGTGTTTTTTGGATTTATGGTATTTTAATTCAAGAAGGCCTTGTGTTTTACAAGATGATTTGTATTTTTCAATGACACTTACTGGGATGAATAAAAACATATTATTAATTGACATATAACTTATTGTTTAATCCTTTTATAACCTTTGACCTATCCATACGTCAAATTCTGCTGACACTTATCGACCTTGGATGTATGGATACATCATGGTGATTTTGCACACACAGAAGCGCATTCTGATAGTTGGCAATCGGCACTCAGTGCAGGAGCAGTGCCCACACCACTTCAGGAACTTTAACATCCTTGATACTGCAATCGATATCGATTGCAGTATTTTGCAGGCAAGCTGAGGGCACCCTTTGTTCTGTGATAGGCTCCCCCGCGATGTCATTGTGAAGGGCCGATCATTGCCATGGTGACAAGATGTTTTCCTGATGGCATCTGGGTCACCAGAGTTAGCAAACTTGCTACATCATGCTCAGAGCATAGTGAAGCAAATTTGTCTGTCAGTGCAGCACTGACATTAAAGCATGGCAGAGCTCCTGCTTTGCTGTGCTTTACAAGCAATCAGACTGCAAAAAGTGAAAGTCCCATAGTCGTACAAAGTAAAAAAAGTGAAAAAAATTCTAAAAAATGTTTTTTTTAAAAAATCACAAAATATAAAATAAAGTTTTATACCCAGACCTTAAATAACTAATTTAATGATAAGAACAATAAACAAAAGAGTACACATGTTTGGTATTGCGGCATCTGGAAGGACCCGACTTATAAAGCTGTCCCACTAGATAACCCCTTTAGTGAACACCTCCAAAAAAATTTCTAAAAAATGAGTCAAAAAATTATGTTTTAAGCTGTACAAAAAGTGGAATAAAACATGATAAAAAAGATGAATGTAAATAAAAATGTTATCGCTAAAAGTCACTTGATGGGGAATTCTGCTCTTAAAGCACTTAGGGGCGCTGTATTTGGGATTCACAAACTATTGTAGGAAAATCTGTGCTTCTGGAGGCATATAGCACTCGGTGCTTCTCGAATCTCTCCTTGTGGTTAAGCAGTACTGTTCAGCCTCATATGGAGTATTTTCACATTCAGCAGAAATTGTGGGACAAATTTTGGTGCTAATTTTACTCTTTTCCCAGTGTGAAAATGTGAAATTTTGGGCTAAAACAAAATCTTGGTAGAAAAAATGTAATTATTTTTTTCTTCACTGCCCAGCGGTATAAACATTTTGTAACCCACCTGTGGTGTCCTTATGATCACTGCACCCCGAGAAGAATTCATTGAGAGGTTTACTTTATAAAATCATGTCTATTATGGGGGAATCTACTGTTTTAGTGCCTCAGGGGCTCTGCCAATTTGACATGACACCCTCAAACCTGTCAAGCAAAATCTCAATTCCAATATAGTGCTTCTTCCCCTCTGAGCAATGCACGGTGCCTCAAAATTAGTTTTCGAACACATACAGTATTAGGTATCGGTGTACTCAGGAGAAAATGCAACAAATTTTGGGTTCCATTTTTACCTGTAAGCCTTGCAAAAAATTGTGGGCTAAAATAACATTTTTTGTGTTATAAATAAGATTTTTTTTATTTTCACAGCTTTAAGTTCTAAACTTCTGTGAAGCACATGGGGGTTCAAGATGCTCACCACTTACCTAGATGCATTCCTGGAGGGTCTAGTTTTCAAATTTGGGTCACTATTGAGGGGTTTCGACTGGTTAGGCACTTCAAGAACTCTTCAAACATGACATGACACTTGCAAACTATTTCATGAAAATCTGCAGTTTAAAATGTCACTTTCTGACCCCTGTTGTGTGCCAAAACAGAAGTTTTTCACCAAAATGGGGAACATGCATACTCAGGAGAAATGTTGTGGTTAATTTTCTCCTGTTACCTTGTGAAAATAAAAAAATGGGACTAAAAGAAAATTTTTGTGCGAAAAAGGTGATTTTTTATTTTCATGGCTCTACACTATAATGTTCAGTGAAGCACCTGGGGGTTCAAGTTGCTCAGCACACATCTAGATAAGTACCCTGAGGTATCTTATTTCCAAAATGGTGTCACTTGTGAGGGGTTTCCACTATTTAGGCACATCAGGGGCACTCCAAATGTGACATGGCATCCACTAATTATTCCAGCAAATTCTGCATTTAAAAGGTCAAATAGTGCTCCTTGATGTCACTAATCAAAATTGTAAAATTTGGCCTGGTCATGAAGGTGTAAACAGCTTTGGGGGATAAAGGGGTTAAAGTGTTCTAGTGATTTGGATGACAATTTAAATGTGCATTCCCATCTCCAAGATTCTATTGAAACATAGTAGGTTGAATAATAATAATAGCAAATACTTCCAATAATAAATTTAGTATAGTTTTTCTGATACAGTATGTCTCTTTCTTCATGTGCAGGCACTGCAGGAACTTTGGTATTCATGGCTACTATCATTGATATAGTGACAGTTAGTTATCTAGTTGGTAGTTGTCTTAACCATGGAAAACTAAGGTCCTGAAATGCCTGCACATAAGAAAAGAGACAAAGTGAATCAGAAAATCATACTACATTTACAGGTATTTACTATTATTACTACACCTACTACATATTGGGATAGGAGCTTGCAGATTGGAATACCCCTATAATATACAGTGGGGAAAAAAAGTATTTAGTCAGTCAGCAATAGTGCAAGTTCCACCACTTAAAAAGATGAGAGGCGTCTGTAATTTACATCATAGGTAGACCTCAACTATGGGAGACAAACTGAGAAAAAAAAATCCAGAAAATCACATTGTCTGTTTTGTTTTCATTTTATTTGCATATTATGGTGGAAAATAAGTATTTGGTCAGAAACAAAATTTCATCTCAATACTTTGTGATATATCCTTTGTTGGCAATGACAGAGGTCAAACGTTTTCTGTAAGTCTTCACAAGGTTGCCACACACTGTTGTTGGTATGTTGGCCCATTCCTCCATGCAGATCTCCTCTAGAGCAGTGATGTTTTTGGCTTTTCGCTTGGCAACACGGACTTTCAACTTCCTCCAAAGGTTTTCTATAGGGTTGAGATCTGGAGACTGGCTAGGCCACTCCAGGACCTTGAAATGCTTCTTACGAAGCCACTCCTTCGTTGCCCTGGCGGTGTGCTTTGGATCATTGTCATGTTGAAAGACCCAGCCACGTTTCATCTTCAATGCCCTGGCTGATGGAAGGAGGTTTGCACTCAAAATCTCACGATACATGGCCCTATTCATTCCTTCATGTACCCGGATCAGTCGTCCTGGCCCCTTTGCAGAGAAACAGCCCCAAAGCATGATGTTTCCACCACCATGCTTTACAGTAGGTATGGTGTTTGATGGATGCAACTCAGTATTCTTTTTCCTCCAAACACAACAAGTTGTGTTTCTACCAAACAGTTCCAGTTTGGTTTCATCAGACCATAGGACATTCTCCCAAAACTCCTCTGGATCATCCAAATGCTCTCTAGCAAACTTCAGACGGGCCCGGACATGTACAGGCTTAAGCAGTGGGACACGTCTGGCACTGCAGGATCTGAGTCCATGGTGGCGTAGTGTGTTACTTATGGTAGGCCTTGTTACATTGGTCCCAGCTCTCTGCAGTTCATTCACTAGGTCCCCCCGCGTGGTTCTGGGATTTTTGCTCACCGTTCTTGTGATCAGTCTGACCCCACGGGGTGGGATTTTGCGTGGAGCACCAGATCGAGGGAGATTATCAGTAGTCTTGTATGTCTTCCATTTTCTAATTATTGCTCCCACAGATGATTTCTTCACTCCAAGCTGGTTGGCTATTGCAGATTCAGTCTTCCCAGCCTGGTGCAGGGCTACAATTTTGTTTCTGGTGTCCTTTGACAGCTCTTTGGTCTTCACCATAGTGGAGTTTGGAGTCAGACTGTTTGAGGGTGTGCACAGGTGTCTTTTTATACTGATAACAAGTTTAAACAGGTGCCATTACTACAGGTAATGAGTGGAGGAAAGAGGAGACTCTTAAAGAAGAAGTTACAGGTCTGTGAGAGCCAGAAATCTTGATTGCTTGTTTCTGACCAAATACTTATTTTCCACCATAATATGCAAATAAAATGAAAACAAAACAGACAATGTGATTTTCTGGATTTTTTTTTCTCAGTTTGTCTCCCATAGTTGAGGTCTACCTATGATGTAAATTACAGACGCCTCTCATCTTTTTAAGTGGTGGAACTTGCACTATTGCTGACTGACTAAATACTTTTTTTCCCCACTGTAAATACACAATATATCACTATAACTTTATATTTCCCCCAGTTGTTCTACACCATGGAAAGGGTTTTTATTTGTGTCTATGAAGAACAGGGGACATGTACTGAGCTTACTTGCCTTAAACACATCAGGCAAATTTCAAATTTAGTTTGCAGTAGGACCATGACCCCAAACATAACATACAGGCAATGTCGTTAAGAACTGTCTTCAACATAAAAAGAACAAGGAGTCCTGGAAGTGATGATATGACCCCGCACAGAGCCTCGATTTCAGCATCATCAAGTTTGTGTTAGATTAAATGGAGATACCTAAGAATTTACACAAGTGATCTGTTGTTTTTAGCTCTCAAAGATGTTTTCATTAAATGCAATCACCCTATTAGGTTCCTTCAAAAAACTGTGTGCAAGTGTACCTGAAAGAATTGATGCTTTGATGTTGCTTTGAAGATATATAGTTTACACACTAAATATTGATTTGATTTAGATTCTTGATAGATGATAGTAAAGGTAAACAAAAATTTGAGCGAGATCAAAATAAATACAATCTACACATATCAATTTATGTGTATAATACCAAAAATATAGAAGAATATTCATTATATTATGACTACTACTAGTAGTAGCTGAAAATGGGTTGGTTGGTCTCCTTCCTAATAGAGACTAGAGTCTTTTCAATTTTCCATTCAGAGTTTTCAGTGGAATATTGTTCCATCTCCAAATGTATGGCATGAGAGAGTACTCCAGACGATAGCTTAATCCGCTCCCTTCCGTCAATAGTGCAGACAGTTCAAGTTATGTTACTGTTCACTCCATTATGAGATAATTTTTGGAAATGCCATTTTGATTCATCAGGGAGTAGTGAAAATGAACAGATATGACGTCCTTATATGCTGACCTGTAGTAACAAAATAAAATTTATTGGAGCTGTTGCATCATATCAGACAGTAAGTGAGATAGCAACAACCACTGGTCATCCAATTTTCTTATATTCTGGGCATACCTATCAAAGGAAGTGTCTTGTCAAGATAGTATATTTTAAAATAACATCATGACTCCGGCATTTCCGAAACACATGGTTGGCTTTGTGGACTATGGGGACACTCTATAGTTTGCAGTGATTTCACTTGAACTGTCTGGACTATTGGTGGCAGTGAAAGAGTCACGCTAATGGCTAAAGTGCTTCCTTTTGCCACATGTTTGTAGCTTGAATAATATTCTACTGAATCGAACATTAAACACTTTTAAGAAGGAGACCCACCAATAGTTGAGCTAGTATGTCTGGAAATGGTTGCCGAATCTGAATTTGCCATAATCGTGCCATATTGGTACCGTATTTGTGCGAATTTATGTTTGACGATCAATTCCGAACATATTCGGACATTTCTACTCTCATTGACTACAATGACGTTCAGCTGTGTTTGGCAAATGGTGCAAATACAATATTCCCCCATTGTAATAGGAACCAAATTTTGAAAAATTCTACCCACCAACCTAATTTTCAGGTACTACTGGCTCTTGTCCCAATATCATTAGTACTCTTCTTTCTTCTTTGTTTTCAGAATTTTACACATTTGTTCTGACCTCATTTATTGTCATCTAGTTACAGACTTGTGTTTACATTTACTAGTATTTAACTATTAGCAAACATAACTATTCTCAGACAGGTTTGCCCTCTGAGCTCTAAAGCTGCTTTTTAGTGTTTTTGTTTGGGTTATTATCTAGCAAACAAGCAAATTGATGAACGTTGCTTTTGAACTTTAGGACTGTTTTGATACTATGACTTGTGACACTTGTGTGATGCTCTTTTTTCAGATTTAGATTTCTCTTTTAACCATTCACTTTGCATTTTATAAATTGATAAAAGTAAACTATTATCAATTCCATTTTTGATAGCATTCAACCCCTGCAGTATTTTTTAAAAAAGCTGCATAACATTTTTCCACAATACTCTAGGTCTCTAAGTTACTATCTATTTTCTGAACCAGGCAGATTTACAATGGTATTCAATAGGACCCGGACACAGAGGAAAAATGCTGACCTGCTCTGCTCACTGGGTTTCTATGCTAGACTGTCATGCTGACAGTTTACAGCA
This sequence comes from Dendrobates tinctorius, assembly GCF_039654945.1. Lineage (NCBI taxonomy): Eukaryota > Metazoa > Chordata > Amphibia > Anura > Dendrobatidae > Dendrobates > Dendrobates tinctorius. Next base: position 8,236,451 of record NW_027361797.1, read on the forward strand.
GAGCACAGAGACTCAGCAGAAAGTTTTTGTTTCCCCTCCTGCTCTGTATCCATTGTGAAGCAGATTGAGATTTGGCTCTTGCACAAAATTATAAGACAGCCCAGTCTATGAGCTCAACGAAGACTGAAGAGGCATGCATACTGCTTTGTGGAAAGTTTTGGGCTCTTAGAAAGGAATATAAAGGATGGTTGTAGGGACTAAAAATGGATTTAAAATAAGGCATCTATCACAAATGCCACATAATTATGGCCACTTTATCAATTTTGTTTTTATTTTTCTTGGGGTTTTGTGCACATTTTTCAAATTTACTTCTGTGTATCAACTTACATTTTTTGATGTTATGTGTTGCATTAAAAGAACCAAAGAAGAAATATCATGAATAGTGATGAGAGAACGTACTCGCCACTACTCGGTACTTGCCCGAGTATCACTGTACTCGGCGAGCACTGAGCATTTCCGAGATTACATGGCAGGAACTTGGGTCTCCACCCAGCATTTTTGGCGGACTTTAGAGATCCAATCACGATGCAGGGATTGTCTGCCAGGCCATGAAACACCGCAGCTATCTTTGTTGTGGTCATGCAGTGATTGGCTGGTCGCACAGCATCATCAGGGGTATAAGAGACCAGATGCCACCCTGCTCGGCACATTCAGCTCCGGATTGAGAGAGTGTAGGGAGAGCGGCTGCCTTGATCGGGTCAGAACTGGGGATTTCTTAGTTAGTGTGGGGTCTAGCATCCTAAATACTCACATCCAGCTAAACCAACAGTCATTCTAAGGACTAATTCTGGAGTGTTAGGCAGGCAGGGTAGTGTACGTTGCTGTTTACATATCAGTGCAAGGCCTGCAGGCACTGTATGTGTGTATATAGATCATTGCATATATCAAGAGGGTCCATTCCCTTCCTGTGTTCTAGTGCTGCTGCTGCTGCTACCTGTGGGATATATTAGCCATATATAGCTAGCCCCAGGTGTAATTGGAATACAGGCCACACATTTCTTGGTGTGGTATCTCTGTGCCAGCTCATATCTGTGCATGCTCAAAGTTTGACCAGTTTACTGCTTTTATCTCTTTTTGGCCTGGCAGTCAGTTTTGGTTAAATACAGCAGTATTTAGGCAAAAAAAATACAGGCCACACATTTTTTGGTGTGGTATCTCCATTTCTGCTCATATCTGTGCGTGCTCATATCTGTGTGTGCTCAAAGTTTGGTCAGTTTACGGCATTTTTCTCTTTTTTTGTCCTGGCTGTCAGTTTTGGCTAAATACAGCTGTATTCAGGCAAAAAAAACATACAGGCCACACATTTTTTGGTGTGTTATCTCCATTTCAGCTCATATCTGTGTGTACTCAAAGTTTTGCCAGTTTACGTCAGTTTCCTTTTTTTGGTCTGGCTGTCACAGTCATTATATCCAGCAGTCTTTTGTATCCACAAAACTAAAAAAAAAAAAATGGTACAGTCTGTTTTCTCAGGCTGAGTCCTGGTTTTTCTGTGGTGTAAAAATCTTTGCTTTGCAGGCATACGTTGCATAGTTCTGTCTGCTAGCCTCGTTCTACTCATGATTTTGTGTTTTCCAAAAATAACACAAAACCCCCCCAAAAATTATTACAGTCTGTTATCTATGGCTGAGGCCTGGTTTATCTGTGGTGGAAAATTCTTCGCTTTGCAGGCATACGTATCACATCTACCGTATATGCTCGTGTATAAGCCGACCTGTGTATAAGCCGGCCCCCCTAATTTTATCACAAAAACTGGTAAAACTTATTGACTCGCGTATAAGCCAAGGGTGCACAGTGAGTGGCCCCAGATAATGCTGCTAGTGAGTGGCCCCAGATAATGCTGCACAGTGAGTGGCCCCAGATAATGCTGCACAGTGAGTGGCCCCAGTTATGCTGCACAGTGTGTGGCCCCAGCTTTGTTGCACAGTGAGTGGCCCCAGTTATCTGCACAGTGTGTGGCCCCATCATATTGCTGCTGCTGCTGCCTCTGTTACCAAAAAAAACAAAAAACTGTATACTCACCTCCATCGCTGCCCCCTGCTCATCAGCGTTGCCGGCTCTGCAGTGACTGTGCAGGCAGAGGGCACGATCGTGCCTTCTGACCTGAATGTCACTGCAGAGGACGCAAGACAGCAGAGCGCAGGGACAGGTGAATATGCCTCCCCCTGTTCATACTCACCCGGTCCCGGAGCTTGATTCTGCAGCGCAGCCCCTGCTTGTTCCATGTTGTCGGCGCTGCTCTTCCTTCCTGCCTCAGTGGTCACATGGTACCGCTCATTAAATATGTGCATATTTAATGAGCGGTTACACTTGACAGCTGAAGCAGGAAGGAAAAGCAGCGCCGACAACATGGAACAAGCAGGGGGGCTGCAGAGGGTGAGTATGATCTCTGACACCCCCGCTCCCCCTCCCCGCCGATCGCCCTGGTATATGACTCATGTATAAGCCGAGAGGGGGACTTTCAGCCCAAAAAAAGGTCTGAAAATCTCAGCTTATACACGAGTATATATGGTAATTTTTCTCCAAATAAATCCATTTGTATTGAGCTTTTCAAATATTTCAGTAGTCCATTTAAAATGGGCAAGGCAAGGGGCAAGGGATGGGAAAGTGGACGTGATGCTGATGGTGCATGCAGAGGACGAGGCTGTGGCCAAACTGAAAGTGGGCAACAGCAAAGACCCACATCTTCGCGCTCAACCTTCCTGTCCCTGTTTCTAGGGGACAGCACCACACCACTATTGAAGCCAGAGCAGTGTGAAACGTTTGTTGGTTGGATAGCAGATAATGTTTCCAGTCACTTAAACACCACCACCACCAACATGTCTTCCACACGGTCAAGTCTGAGTAGCCATGAGTGTGGATCAGATATTACTCACCCTGATCCTCCTTCCTCCCACCATGCCGAGTGCCCTGAGACAATTGATACCACACTGAGACACTCTGAAGAGCTGTTCAGTTTCCCATTTGGAGATTCGTGCCTCTCACCCACTCCACTTGAAGCAGGGCAAGATGATATTTCATGTAGGGATGCACAAATCTTTAAGCAGCCACAGTCTCAAGAGGTGGACGATGATGAGACACAATTGCCGGAAAGTCAGGAAGAAAATCAGGGTTCGGATGTGGAATATGAGGTGGTGGGTGACACCAACCTGGCAGGAGAATATGCAGAGCAAGTACAGCAGCACACATGAGGAAGGAGGCATATCACCCAAACAGGCAGGAAGAAACAGTGTGGTGGCCACAGATAGAAGGCGTGAATCCATTTCCGGTAACACCAACAGGACGGAAGTTGCCATTCCAACTGTAAGATCTTCCAGAGTCTTGTTATTTTTAAAAAATTCTGACAATAACCCCAAACAGTCCATTTGCAGCACTTGCCATGCCCGCATCAGCAGGGGTAGCAAAACTACCAGCTTGATCACCACCAGCATGATAAGGTAAATGGCAGCAAAGCACCTGACTTTGTGGGCCGAACCCCAGACTCGAGGAACACTGTCTGCAGGTGATAACACTGTTTCTTCCACTGTTTTGCGTCCAAGCCAATCCTCAGTTGACCGTGCCTATGAAGATGCCTCGGTCCTGCACCTGTTGCTGCCCACAGTCAACCAGCACCATCATCAAACCCGTCCACATCCTTGTCCCAGCCCAGCCGTCAGTTGTCTATACCCGTCATTGGAATGCAAGCGGAAATATGCAGCCAATGCCCCACAGGCCACAGTACTTAATTTGCACATTTCTCATCTGCTTGAGCTCAAAATGAGGCCTTTAAGTCTTGTTGAGATGCAAGCTTTCCACAATCTGATGGCGGCTGTCACAAAGTACTCGGTCCCCAGTCGACACTATTTCTCCCATTGTGCCGTGCCGGCATTACACCAGCATGTGTCCCACCACATTACCCGTGCCCTCAACAATGCTGTTACTAGGAAAGTCCACCTAACCACAGACACGTGGACAAGTGCCTGTGGGCAGGGACGGTACATCTCACTGACGACACACTGGGTTAATATAGTGGAAGCTGGGACCCTGTCAGACGTTGGGATGGAACACATCCTCCCCGCGCTGAGGATTGCGAGCCCTACATCAATCAGGGTTGCCCCCACTGTGTACAGTTACTGCACCTCCTCTTCCTCTTCAGCCTCCATGTCCGAAAGGAGCACATCAGTCACAAGCTCTGCAGCACTGCCAAAGCAAAGCGGCAACAGGCAGTGCTGAAGCTAATTTGCTTAGGAGACAAACCACACAATGCTGAAGAGTTGTTGACAGCTCTGAAAGAGCAGACAGATGTGTGGCTGACAAAGCTGAATCTCCAGCCAGGCATGGTTGTGTGTGACAATGGCAGGAACCTGGTAGCGGCTCTGAGGTTAGGTGAACTGACACACATACCATGCCTGGCCCCTGTGCTGAACCTCGTTGTTCAAAGTTTTCTAAAAACCTATCTGGAGCTGCCAGTTCTGCTTGTTAAAGTATGCCGTCTATGTGCACATTTTAGAAAGTCAGCTCCAGCTTCAGCCACACTTGCCTTGCTTCAGCAGCGATTGCAGATTCCGGCTCACCGACTGGTGTGTGATGTCCCCACACGTTGGAACTCTACACTCCATATGTTGGAAAGTATTTGTGAGCAGAAGCAGACAGTTGTTGAATACCAGCATCAACAAGGCCATCATGTTTCAGGTTTGACACCACACATAAGACCTCAGGAGTGGACATGGCTGTTAGACATATGTAGCATCCTCCAAAACTTTGAGGAGTCCACCAAGATGGTCAGCAGCGATGATGCATAATTAGCGTCACTATCCTGCTCATCTGCATTCTGAAAAGCTCTCTGCTCACAATGTAAGAGGATGCATTGCAGTCAGAGCACAAGGACATGGATCAAGGAACCATACATGGTAACTACACACAGCCCAGCTTCAGGTCATCCCAATGTGGGTTGGTTGAGAATGAGGAAGAGGAAGAGGAGAAACAGGAGCTACTTTCATGCTCTATAGACGGGACTACAACCACAACTGTCATACTGTCTGTTCAGTGTGGATGGCCTGAGGACAGAGAAGAAAAGGAGGAGGAGGAGAAGGAGTACACCTTGATCAGTCGTCCTGTTGGTTAGGACACTAAAGGCTTGCCTGTTCCCAGTCTGGTATGCATGGCTGACTATGTGGCGCTGCCTTTCCTGTGACCCTCTTATTGTCAAAATATTGGGTAACAGTCATTACTGGCTAGTGACACTTTTAGACCCACGCTACAAGGATAACTTTCAATCTCTTGTTCCAGAGGCAGACAGGTGTACCAAAATGGTGCAGTACCATAGGGCGATTGTTGCAGAGTTATTAAAAAAATTCCCTTCTCAAAACGCAGGCGGCAGAGATAACATTTCATTGTCCAACCAAGCAGGACAGTCGACCCAGACACAAGTCCTCTCCAGCAGAGGCAGGGAAACTTTGGCAAAGTTCTGGGACAGTTTTCTAAGACCCTCCCATCGCCTATGCACTGAGGCGCGGGGTAATCTCACAAGGAATGCAATCCTTTCTAAGATGCTGATGGAGTTCCTTGCTGACCGTGCCAATGTCCTCCGTGATTCCTCTGTGCCTTTTTATTTAGTGAGTATCCAAGCTAGACACGTTGCATGAGCTGACTCTCTATGCCTTGGAGGTCCTGGCCTGCCCTGCCGCTAGCATTTTGTCCAAGTGGGTTTTTAGTGCTGCTGGTGGCATTATCACAGATAAGCGCATTCGCCTTTCTGCGGAAAATGCAGACAGGCTGACTCTTATAAAAATGAACAAGGGATGGATTGGGCCTGACTTCCCAACTCCACTAAATGATGACAGCGCAGCATAAACTCCAATGTAGTGTTTTTTTGTGAGGTGTATTCACATGCACCTCTTCACAACAAAACATGGATATACGCTTTGTGCTTTTTGCTACTTGGTGTCCTCCTCCTCCTTCTCATCCTCACCGTCCACCACCACTTGAACACCAGGGTAAATGTATGCAATCATGCTCCGGCCACTCTATGTTTTGGCAAGGGTGTTATGATGGCCATAACCAAAATGTAAAAAATATTTACACCCCCAAGGGGAAATGTTTGCCAGCCAATACACTAAGTGTATAGGTATTCCAAGTCTAGGAGACCCGCTCCTAGAAATTGGGCATATTAGTGAATCAGGCCTTCCTGCAAGTTTCATCATCCACCGCCGCTAGATCAAAAGGGTTAATGTTTTCCGTGCAGCTACAGCCAGTGTCGAATTTGTAACAAGGGTGAGTGGTTAGGCTGTGCGTCAAAGACTTGTTCTGCCAAAGGTTGAGGTGTACCCCACAGGGGAAAATGTTTGACAGCCAACACACTTAGTGTATGGGGATTCCAAGTGTAGGAGATCCGCTCCTTTAAATTGGGCATAGTTTTTAATCAGGCTTTCCTCCACGTCTCATCATACACCGCCACTAGATGACCAGCGTTAACGTGTTCCATGCTGCTACAGCCAGGGTAAACTTCAGAACAAGGGTGGGTGTATTTGCTGGGCGTAAATTGCCTATTGTGAAAATGGCTGAGGTGTATCCCACATGGGAAAATATTCGACAGCCAACACATTTAGTGTATGGGCATTTCAAGTCTAGGAGTCCTTTTGTCTGCCCTTGATTACACATTGAGGTCAACTTTGACACAAGGCAAGGTTTTTAATATTAGACAGTGTAGGACTATCCCGAACAGAGTTACTGTGTCGTGGTGGGATGGCTTTCATGCTATTTTTGATCAAAAACAGTATTGCTAAAAACTCTGTATTATTTAGATGCACTTTTGCTTTTACTTATTTAGTTATAGCAGGGTTTTTTGCTCATTTTGTCTTTTGTAGGTTTTATGTTTTATGACCAATGTCAACATGCATTTATGTGCTGCATGTGTATCAACTCAAACCAAGCTCAATTTTTGTGTTTTTACTTTTAGCATTTGGTCTTGTGGGTTGATGGCTGGGAACTCTCTTCTTTGTTCCAAGGCCTGAGGTACTGACAGCTGAATGCTGTGCTGGAATAAGGATTTGGAAGTGCCTGATGATGGTGCCTCAGAATGTAGAAGGACAGGTGCAGGTCGGGAGGCATCTCCAGCAGTGTCATGGAAAGGGGATTGACAAGCTCCTAGCACAGGAAAAGAAGCAGTGGTGTCACCTGCTGGTACCAATTGTGGACCGAGGTGTTCGACCTACAGAGTTGGGTGTTTAGATGACATGTGACTGATGTTGCTAATGTTGGTTAGGTTCTTAGTGGTCAGGCCCCTGCTGAGCTTGACATGGCACAGGTTGCAAATGACCTTTTATTTGTCTCAGAATTCTCTTTAATAAATTCCCAGACTCGAGAACGCCTAACTCTTTGAAAGAGAAATTCACGAGTGTCGGTTCTCTGCTAAAAAGCAGCTCACCTTCTCCTTCTGGTCACTCCACTGCATCTTCCAGACTGTTTTGTAGCTGCTGATACCTCCCCCTCAGTGCTGCTCACCTTGCTTTGCAAGCCAGCTTCCCAGAATGGGTCAGTGACTTCGTCATCCATCATCTCGTCTTCCACCGCTACACCTTGGTCCTCCTGACTTGGTGACTTAGCAACTACCTGACTTATTGGAAATTGTGTCTCATCATCTTCTACCTCCTTAGAATTTTCCATTCCCCACTGTCATCTTCTTTTGACCTTGGCTGCTCTAAGTTTTGTTCATCACCAAACAGCATGCCCTACTGTCCCTCTTGGAACATGCAAGGTGATAGGCCACAATCAAGAAATGATGATGTAAAGAGCTCCTTGAAGTGTCCTAGTGTGGGATCACTGGTCTCCTGGGACTCAAAATGGTATGAGGAAGGAGGATCAGGATTAGAATTAAATGATCCAGACTCTTGGGAGGTGAAACTGAACCATGTGGAAGACTAAGTGGTGCTGGCATGCATGCTGGAAGCATTATCTGCTATCCAACCAACCACCTGCTTTCCCTAGAGTGGCTTCAAAAGTGATGTTGTGTGCCTCCCTGCAAAATAGAACAAAAAGCTTTGTGTCATGGATGGGAATGTCATGTGTGCTCCAACAAGCACAGTCGCTCCTACCAGATGTCCTTGCTGTCTGTGTACACCATCATCAGCACTTCCACTTCCCCGTCCCTTATTGCATGCCTTACACATTTTGTAATTGCTAAAGGGGGCATCACACATAGCGATATCGTTAGCAATATCGCTAAAGCGTCACCGATTTTGTGATGCAGCAGCGATATTGCTAGCGATATCGCTATGTGTGACACTTGCCTCCGACCGGCTCTCCCGCTGGCTATCGCTGATCACGTGAGAATGTCCTGGGCCGTTTCTCATCGGCGGCTTCCTGCTGGTGCCGACGAGCGATGTGTGGACGCGGGCGGGAGGACGTCTTCATCGCCGTGTCTGACAGGTAAGTAACGACCGCCATTCGCTGCTATGTCGCTGGTGAGATCTGCCAGTTTGGCAGCTCACTAGCGACCATTTAGTGATGCACCAGCGATCCTGACCGGGTGGTATCATTGTCAGGATCGCTGGTGCATCGCTAAATGTGACGGGACCCTAAGTCTTTGGAAACTGAGTTTCCTTGTTTAATTGAAGCTAATTTTTTTAATGACAAAAAGATGTTGACATCTGTAGCAGGCCAAGCGTTTTATAAAAATTTCAAACTATTGTAATTTCAAATAAAGCACGTCAAACTGTATGAATGACAATAGTCAATTTTTGTATTGAAAAATTTGGTCACCTGCAGCAGGCCAAATGGTTTTTTCAAAATTCAAACCACTGTAATTTCACACAAAGCCTGTTAAACAATGTGAATGACAGTCAATTTTTGGAACAAAAAATGTTGTGCACTGTAGCAGGAGACTTACTCTTATTTCTCTAATGGAAATACAAGATCAGTCAGTGTACATGTATAAAGGGATTGATAGGAAATACTGCTGACTAAACATCTTTTGAAAGTGTTTGGACTGTGAAAGATCACAAAAATATGCAACTTTGTATTATTTATTATCTTATCAGAGATTTGATAAAGACTGGAGGTAGGAGGAGATCTGTGTCTAGCTCTTCCGCCACGTCACCACCTCCGCTCTACACAGAATCTTATCAACACCAACTGTCTTCTACTTTCTCAGTAATGTAACAGTCTGTCTTTACTAAATACAGATTTTATCCATGAATTGAGAATTTTTCAAAATGAAAGATCAGTTCTCGCTGAGAAAGAAGCAGATTTCTCTGATAAGATATATGAAAAAGTTTCTAATTTTAACGTGTACTATTGATTTATGAAATAAACATTAAACCGACGTTTACACTTTTAACTTTTTTATGTAGCGATAATGGCAATAACGAAAGGATTCACAAAAGACTTAGGTTGCAAATGTACGGCATAGAAACAATATGAAAAAAATATCTGTCAGTATTTCATTGTCTCTCTCTTGTTAAAGTTAAATTTGTATATAAAAATGATTACACTCAAATGAAGATGTTATTAGAAACTAAAGTCATGTTTGATCATTTTACTGCAGTATTAATGGTACCTTTTAGCAAATTCCCCAGACAAAGGAAAACAATTCTGAGAATTCTGCCATAATAAAAATCAAAGTGTAGGAGTTATATGAGAGATTTATGGCTAAAGGGTATATTCCACATACTTTGGATAGGGCCATTAATCACATAAATCTGTAGTGAGCTAAAATGTTTTCAATTAGGCCTGAATCAAAACTAACATGGGACATTAGATTTGTCTTGAAATCTACAGAGAGATTCCTGAAAATCTTTTAAAGCAACCTTTATTTGTTAACCACTTTTTCCTATAGAGTTTATACACAGCCATTTTCATCTTTTAGCATTAAGGGTGATATTGTTCTTATTAAGCTACGGTACAGTAAATCCAATGCAAAGCACAGTAACTTGCCTTGTTTCATACAATAAATAAAAAGGAGAGTTGATTTAAACTTTTTACATTCAAATTGGAGAGCATTAAAAATTTTCTAAAGAACATTTTATTTACAGCAAATCAAATCACTGCGAATGTCAAGTGTTGCTAAGCCTATAGTTGAAAATTCACTAAAAAAGGGATTAATTACATATAAATACCTAATCTTTATTACTATGTAAAAAGTAAAAAACACAAGATTGCATATAGCGCATACACATTTAATTATGTAATGTAATTTTGGGCTCAGTGTTACCATTGTTGCTTTATAGTCCTGGGTTCAAATACACCAAGGACAACATCTGCAAAGAGTTTGTATGTTCTCCCCGTGTTTCTATTAGTTTCCTCCCATGTTCCAAAGACATTCTGAAGATAGATGATGGCACTGTATAGGTAAGCATAATCCATAAATAATTCATATTGATTTTTAGAGCATCATCCATGCTGCCGTACATGTCAAAAGGGTTTAAAAGTAAAACTCAAATATAAACTACAATGAAGAATCTAACAGTGACAGATTGGAAAGAGAGAGAAGAGGTCTCTGCCCTCACAGACTAAAGGCCCTTTTACATTTAGCGATGCACCAGCGATCCAACCAGCGATCCGACCCGGTCAGGATCGCTGGTGCATCGCTAAATGATCTCTAGTGAGCTTTCATACAGAAAGATCTCACAGCGATGCAGCAGCGACGCAGCGCACGATACTTACCATTCACACACAGCGATCCTGCGTCCTCCGGCCCGCCTCCACGCGTCGCTGGACGTCACAGCAGGAAGTCTCAGCAGGAAGCGCCCGACGAGAAATGGAGCCGGACATTCTCGCGCGATCAGCGATGGACAGCGGGGGAGCCGGTCGGAGGTAAGTATCACACATAGCGATATCGCTAGCAATATCGCTATAACGTCACAAAACCGGTGACGTTTTAGCGATATTGCTAGCGATATTGCTTAGTGTAAAACCCCCTTTACAGCATACAGAGTAATGGGGAAGGAAGATACATTAGGTTGTGTGTTGCAGCAGCTATGGTGGTAGAGAGGTGACAGCAGGGTGATTGCAAGCTGTAAGATTTCTAGAAAATTCTTAAGTTCTGAATGTTTTGAATATTGGAAACATTTGAATGCGGTGGGGCACTGAATACCAGAGGACTGGGGATGCTCGGTAGAAGTCTTGGTGATTGAATGAGGAACGTACAAGATTGGAAAAAGAGAAAAAGGTCTTGTGAGAACTCGAGATTATGTGTGAAAAGCTACTGGAAGGTTAGTTTGGAGGTACATGGATAAGACAGGTTACTGATGGCCTTGTAGTTCATTTCAGTGTTAGCAGTTGGAAGAATGTCTCAAGTGGGGCACCACTGGGCTCTGTCCTGAGCCCTGTGTTGTTTAACATATGTAGCATTGATTTAGATGTAGGAATTGAGGGTAAACTGATTAAATTTGGTGATGACACAAAGCTAGGAGGGATAGCTAATACTAGAGAGAGAGAGAGAGGATTCAAAAAGATATAAACAAACTGGAACTGTGGGCAGCAACTAACAAAATTGTTTTTAACAGGGAGAAATTAAAAGTCCTACATATGGGCAAGAAAAATTAAAAAATCATATCCAGAATGGAAAGAATAGGGCTAAGCAACAGCACATGTGAAAAATACTGAACATGAGTCAACAGTGTGATGCAGCAGCAAAAAAGGCAAACAATTTCTGGGTTGCATTAACAGAAGCATACCGTCTAGATCACATTAATTAATTATTCCTCTCTACTCCTCTTTAGTCAGACCATCATCTGGAATACTGTGTCCACTTCTGAGTACCACATTTTAAAAAGATATGAACACATTGGAACAAATTCAGTGAAGAGTCACCAGAATGGTGACCGGTCTGCAAACATTATTTGAGAATGTTTAGCTTGCCCTTGCAAAAGAATGAGAGGAAACTTAATAGCTGTTTACAAATATCTCAAGGGCTGTCACACTGTAGAGAGGTCAGCTTTATTCTTATTTGTACACGGAAAGACTAAAAGCAAGGAGGTAAAACTGAATTGGAGGAAGCACAAATTAAAAATTAGAAAAAACTTTTTGACAGCGAGGGTGAGAAACGAGTGGAACAGGCTGCCATGAGAGGTATTGAATTCTCCTTCCATGGAAGTCTTCAAACAGAGGCTGGACAGACGTCTGTCTGGGATGATTTAGTGAATCCTGCCTTGAGTAGGGGGTTGGACCAGATGACCCAGGAGGTCCCTTCCAACTCTACATTCTATGATTTTATGATTCTCTGATTCTAGTTTAAATTGAACCTGTCAACACATTTGACCTATCTAAGGCTACTTTCACACTTGCGTTTTTTTGCTGCACGTTTTTTTGCGCACACAAACACATGAAAAAAAACCATCATGCGTTTGTGTGCATTTTTTGCGGGTTTTGGTGCGTTTTTTTAAAAAACGCATGCTTTTTTGCGCATACGTGCACATTACAATGCGCACGTATGCTCACCCATAGACTATAATGGGTGTTTTGCTGTAAAAAAAACGCATTGCGTGCGCAGCCATTTTTGGGGGGCAAGTCGGACGCACAAAAAATGCAACAGGATGCATTTTGTGCGCCTGAGCGCACACTGCAAAAAAAAACCGCATGCGCATACAAACGCATGTGTATGCGCACCTATGCGCATCCATGTTAAAGTATGGGGAAAAAAACGCATGCTTTTTTTGCGCTAAAAAACAGTGCAAAGTGTGAAACCAGCCTAACTTATTGATATATGCATGCAGATTGTTAACTGTTGAAAACAGATCTCCATGTGTTGTTGTCATGATCCAGGACGGGATTTCGCTTTGACACGTCCTGGTTAGACTATGGGTTAATTGTGCTGCCTCTCTCTGGCAGCAGGAGGCTATTTAGTGCTCACTGGACCTGGGTCCGGTGTCAGTTATACTCCTGCCCTCGGCTGAGTTAAGTGACCTCTTGTATACGTGTGCCTTGTGCCTGGTATCTTGCTTGCTTGTTCGGTTGTGATCTGGTTCTGTCCCTGTTATGAGTTCTGCCTGACCCTCTTGTACTGCGCTACCTCTCGTGTATGACTCTCTGCTTGTGACCCGACTCCTCTCTGCTTGTCCCCTTGGTACCACGTCGCCCTCTTGTGTATGACCTTTGGCTCTGTCTGACTACCCGTCTGTTTGTCCCTCCTGTACCTCGTTTGCCCGTACTGCTGTGACCTCTGTTTTGCCTGACTCTGAGTTGTTGTATGGTGTCCTGTCCTATCTGAATATAGGACGCTAAGCCCCGCCCCCTTGCAGTCACATGACCATAGGTCCCGTGCAGATTATTCAGTTTCAGTGTCCGCAGGTCCCGTGCCACTTTACTTTCCAGCGCTGACTGGACCCTAACACTATTAGCCTGAAGCACGCATGGTCACCTCTGCTGCCCTGCTCCACAGGTATCTTTTAGCACTGCTTCTGTACTCAGGACACGCGCACTGGCTCTATGAGCAAGTGCAGTGCGGTGTCTCTGACAGTTGTCTCATATCAGCTGTGTTGTTGCTGAGAAATGATCTTTTATCTCTTCATATACTGCAAAGCCCCCGTTACACACTGCGATATCGCTAGCAATATCGCTGTAAACTCACCGATTTTGTGACGTTACAGAAATATTACTGGCGATATCGCTGCATGTGATACTTACCTCCGACCGGCTCCCCCACTGGTTATCGCTGATCGCGCGAGAAGCTCTTGGATCATTCCTCGTCATCCACTTCCTGCGGCGCTTCCTGCTGTGATGACGAGCGACGCGTGGAGCCGGGTGGGAGGGCGTAAGGATCGCCGCGTCTGACAGGTAAGTAGCGATCCCCGTCCCCAGCGATGTCGCTGGTGAGATCTGCCTGAGTGGCAGCTCCCTAGCGACCACCCAGCGATTCACCAGCGATCCTGACCGCGTCATATCGCTGGTCGGGATCGCTGGTGAGTCGCTAGGTGTAACGGTACCCTAAGTGACCTCTTCTAGGCTCCAGGGCAGATGGTACCGGGAGACAACTCTTCTCCCAGAGCTTATTTTACATGAAGGAGTCATTTCCAGTGTGAGACAAGTAAACAACACAGTATAGGAGAAATGAAATTTGTTTTCTTGCAAACTGTCATGTCCGCCATGTCCGTTATGCTGCAAGTTGCCTGGAGCAGTGTGCACGCGCGCCTTACCTCATGGCTGCACGCTGTTGCTGAGTAACCATCTGTCTCTGTCTGACTCTGCAATCCGCTGTATTCCTGGAAACCCCTGATCATGTGACCTTTCCTATGTTCCAGCTCTGCTCTGGTTCTGCAATCCGCTGTATTCCTGGAAACCCCTGATCATGTGACCTTTCCTATGTTCCAGCCCTGCTCTGGTTCTGCAATCCGCTGTATTCCTTGAACCCCTGATCATGTGACATTCTCTATGGTTCTACCCAGGCTGCTCTAGCGATGCTCTCTATGTTCCTGGAGGATCTGAACCGGAAGTCCTTCCATGATCCTGACCCGGAACTACAGGTGCTATGGTGCTATATCAGACCGCCCCTCCCTATTATCAGGGCCTGATTACCATGTTGCCTCCCTGCATGGCTGCTTGGTCTGCTCGGTCACTCCCTAAATTCTATACCCCTGCACTCTGCCCTGTTTTGCGTCTCTGCACATGCTCTGTGCTTGTACTCTGCCTCTTGTCTCGTACCATGTGTTGTGTTGTCTCTCGTGCCATGTTTGTCCTTGCCTTGCTTTGCATTGTAGTGCTTCCGCTGTTCTCTGCCTTAGCCTGTTTTGCTATGTCTCGCCTTAGCTATTCTTTGACTTGTAGTCCTTCCTCTGTTCTCTGCCTTGCCTGTTTTGCCATAGTACTTCCACGTTCTTTGTCCCTGCCTGGTTTTCCATACTCTGTCCTCTGGTGCTCTCTAGCACACTCCTGACTAGTCCCAAGGCTCTTCCTTTGCCCAGCTCTGGGCTTCGGCCTACGCTCCGCTGCTAGCTCTGTTCTCTCTCTGACATGACTCTGTGTTTCTGCCTATGTTCCTCTCCAGGTTCCGCTCCTTGCTTTGTCTTTTCCTTGCCCTGTTGGTTTTCCTTCCCCCTGTCTTGTTGTTTCAGTACTGACCTGTTGGTCGCATCACACAGGGCAGTGTCACTAGTCAGTCCTGTTGTTTTAGTACCGGCCTTTGAGTCGTGTCACACAGGACAGGCGTACGTGACAAATTGCCCTTGCCCGCCTCCTGTACCTTAGTCGTGCTGTGTGCTTGTGTCTCAGCCTTGGGCGCTGGCCAGTGAGGCGTGGCCCCTGTCTTCAACCCTGGCGTGGCTCCTAGCACGCACCCTGCCTTGAACCCTGGTGTGGCTCCTAGCGCGCACCCTGCCGTGAACCCTGGCGTGGCTCCTAGCACGCATCCTGCTGTCAACCCTGGCGTGGCTCCTAGCACGCACCCTGCCTCAAACCTGGTGTGGCTCCTAGCATGCACCCTGCCTTGGACCCTGGCATGACTCCTAGCACGCACCCTGCCTTGAAACCTAGTGTGGCTCCTAGCACGCACCCTGCCTTGAACCCTGGCGTGGCTCCTAGCACGCATACTGCCTTGAACCCTGGCGTGGCTCCTAGCATGCACCCTGCCGTGAACTCTGGCGTGGCTCCTAGCACGCACCCTGCCTCGAACCTGGCGTGGCTCCTAGCACACGCCCTGCCTTGAACCCTGACCCTGGCGTGCCCCTCTGCATGCGCAGGACCCTGTCTTGCTGTCTTGTATGTTGAACCTGACCCTGTCTTGTATATTGAACTTGACCCGGGCATGCCCCTTGGCATGCACAGGACTCTGCCTTGTACCTTGTTCCTCGGCATGTCTCTATGCATGCACCCTGTCTTGTTTGTTGAACTTTGTGCCTAGGTGTGTCTCTACACACGCTCCCTGTCTTGTTTGTTGCTTTGAACCCTGGCGTGTCCCCTACACATGCACCTTGCCTTGCAATTTGCTTTGAACCCTGGCGTGTCCCCTACACACGCACCCTGCCTTGCACCTTGTCTTGGACCCTGGGGTACCACTAGCTCGCACCCTGCCTGGAATCCTGCCTTGGACCTTAACGTGTTCCCTAACAAACACCATGCCTGGATATCTGTCGTGCCTCCTTGCCTGAACCCTGGTTTGCCTGCCGGATGCCCGGAACCTGCCGATCACTACCAGAGATTGTAAGCCTGATGACTGCGGCCTGATGTCCGGAGCTGATGTCTGCAGCCTGATGCCCTGATCATGTCGATCGTTGCCAGCTGTCTGGAGTCCGATGCCATTGTGCCTTTGCCTGTACCCAGGTGTGCTACCTGGCACGTGCTATGCTATGGACCTTGGCGTGCCCACAAACGCACCTTGCCGTGTTTGCTTGTTCTCACGTTTTTGCACTGAATGTTCCTGCAGTTGTCTAAATGAAGATACCTTGAACTTATGTCTTGTCTTGTCTTGTCGTGTTTCCTGCTTGTTCCTGGTCTTCAGACACTCACATAGTGTCCCCCTGAGCCGGCCGTCTGGTCCCAGCAGTCGTGGTGGCTCACCCCCTTGGTCTTGCCCCTGACACTCCCTGTATAGGGGGTGGTTCCTCACAAGGTCAGCTTGCCCTCGGTGGGTGGGTGCCACGACCCAGAAGGTCCACTCAAAAAATGGGCTCAGTAGAAGCTGAGTCCGTCACACAAACACATTATTTGCGTCTCTCTCAGCTTTGCTGTGTTGCAACAATATTACACCCTGTCTGTCTGTCTGTGAGCTGGAAGTTGAAGCAGAGGGGAACCTGCAGATGTTTCAGTTATCAGGAGAGCAGAGAGCGGCAATTACGCATCACTGATAACAGTGGTACCCATGTCACATCACACTGGCAACGTCCACCCCGGAGCCCGGAAGAAGTCACTTAAATAGAGTGCAAGGAAAGAGAAGTACGGCTGATTAGGGCGCTCAGACCAAAACAGACACTTGTTTTGGATGGAAAAGAAACTTCTTTACTTGGTCATTATGTCCTCACAAAGCTTTTCGGCGGTGAATCCGCCTTCATCAGGTGATGACTAGAGTTGAGCGAAACGGGTCGGTCAAATTCATAAGTCACCGACTTTCGCTAAAGTCGGGTTTCATGAAACGAAACCGACCATAATGTGAGGTCGGCCACGAGGTCGGCGACCAGAGCGCCAAAGTCACGTTTCAAATGATGCTTCCAGCGCCCTTTTTCAGCCAATGATGGAAGACGCACATTGTGGGCAACGCGATGGCATGGGCATCGGTCACCACCGTCTTTGAGAAGGGCATGCAAGTGATTGGCTTGGTTTGTGTGGCGTCACAGGGGCTATAAAAGGGCGTGCATGCCGACCGCCTTCTTACTTCTGCTGATCTTAGCATAGGGAGAGGTTGCTGCTGATGATTCTGAATAAGGGAGAGCGCTAGGCAGGGAAGAAGACCAAAAAACTGCTTCTGCTGTTAGCGATATCCACTGCACCACACAACAGTTTGTGTGCAGTGACAGGGGAGGCAATATTTTTTGTGCATCAGCTCTGTTGGTTATTAGGCTGCCTTATAAGGCTCCCTGATAGCTGCATTGCTGTTTGCACACTGCTGTGCAAACTGCTTTTTTAAAAGCAAAAATAATTTTCTTCCTCTTTTCTGCACAGTTACCAAACATTCATTTTTACACACTTTTGTGTGCAGCAGTCCTGCCTATTAGGAAGCCTGCTGCCATACTTGGACTGAGAGCATCATTGTCAGCCTCCTAAAAATCTCTAGGGAGCTTCCAATTCTCCCCAATACTATATACACGCCTTGTATTTTGTCATACACCAGCCAATTTCAGCCTGTTAAATTGAGGTGTAATCTACAGTGGGCCTGAGATAATAGTTAAGCCTCCTAAAATCTCTAGGGAGCTTCCAATTTTCTTCACAGTCTTTTACTAGGCATTGCTCCTACCAGCCAGTTTCCTACTTCACACTGATGAGGGGCAATACCCCGAAACAGCTGTCTTTGGATGGATACCATGTTTTGGCATAGGTGGTTTCCTTCATTGGAGACTGCCCTTCCCGTGGTTGTTCCTTCCCGGGGAAAGACCTGGCTGGTCATTGCTTGCGTTGAGAAACATGTGATGGTGTCTCCGCGGCTTCTGTTTTGCATGTTTTGCATATTTCCCATAAGGGATGGGAGCAGTGCTCTAGAATCACTGCGTTGAGAAACACGTGATGGTGTCTCCGCAGTGTTGGATGTTGATCTCCATGAGTCCCTGTACCTCTTGCAGAATATCAGTCTGTCCATGATGTTTTTCCTGGAGAGAAGTGGCTTCTTTGCTGCCCTCCTTGAGACCAGGCCTTGCTCCAAGAGTCTCCGCCTCACAGTGCGTGCAGATGCACTCACACCTGCATGCTGCCATTCCTGAGCAAGCTCTGCACTGCTGGTAGCCCGATCCCGCAGCTGAAACACTTTTAAGAGACGGTCCTGGCGCTTGCTGGTCTTTCTTGGGTGCCCTGGAGCCTTTTTGGCAACAAGGGAACCTCTCTCCTTGAAGTTCTTGATGATGCGATAGATTGGTGACTGAGGTGCAATCTTTCTAGCTGCGATACTCTTCCCTGTTAGGCCATTTTTGTGCAGTGCAATGATGACTGCACGTGTTTCTTTAGAGATAACCATGGTTAACAGAAGAGAAACAATGATGCCAAGCACCAGCCTCCTTTTAAAGTGTCCAGTGGTGTCATTCTTACTTAATCATGACAGATTGATCTCCAGCCCTGTCCTCATCAACACCCACACCTGTGTTAATGGAGCAATCACTGAAACAATGTTAGCTGGTCCTTTTAAGGCAGGGCTGCAATGATGTTGAAATGTGTTTTGGGGGATAAAGTTAATTTTCTAGGCAAATATTGACTTTGCAAGTAATTGCTGTTAAGCTGATCACTCTTTATAACATTCTGGAGTATATGCAAATTGCCATTAGAAAAAATGAAGCAGTAGACTTTGTAAAAATTAATATTTGTGTCATTCTCAAAACTTTTGGCCATGACTGTACATTGTCCTCGCAGTGTACTGAGCCAGTATCTGACCCTGATGAAACTCAGGTGCCCCTTCCCGCATACTATACACGGTGACACAGAGGAAGGTGCACATGAAATTGAAGAGGAGGTAATGGATGACCCAGTTGTTGACCCAGATAGGCATCCATTGGGGGAAGAGGGTGCCACTACCAATAGCTCAGAAGAGGAGGAGGAGGATCCACAGCAGGCATCGACATTGCAGCAGCTGTTATCTGACAGGCCCGCAGCAGTCCAAAAATGGTTTACAAAAACCCAAAGAGTTGCAGGACAGCTTGGCCAGACGGTCAAATTATCACAGCGTGCAAGGCCTCAAAATGTCTTCCATAGTAGGAATCATAAGTTGAGGATCCAAGAAAAGCACTTCTGAGCATCCGCGCTGCTTTAGTGATAAGAATTCTTCAGAAATCCATATAAATCTTTCAAGTTCTTTATTATAAGTACTACAGAAACTACGCGTTTCGAGGTGACAAACCGCACCTCTTCTTCAGGTTACAGTACAGAGTAGAGTACATATAATAAAGAACTTGAAAGATTTATATGGATTTCTGAAGAATTCTTATCACTAAAGCAGCGCGGATGCTCAGAAGTGCTTTTCTTGGATCCTCAACTTATGATACCTAGTGGACGCTGTCCACCTGCACGAGCTCTGCAGCAGCTATATGACTGCAACAAACGTTGAGAGTGGTTGTGTCTGAACACAACCCATAAAGGGTGAGTACTCCAGAGTACTTTTATATTTTAATTGATTTATACCAGGTGAAGCCCTATGTCTGCGCCCCCGCCCTTGTTTTCTCTTCCATAGTAGGAAGAGTGCAGTGTGGCACTTTTTTGAACAAAATCCTAATGATCAGGCCAAGGTTATCTGTAAAAAGTGCGCAAAGACCTTTAGCTGAGGGAAAAATCTGAGAAATTTGAATACCAGTTGCATGCTTAGACATTTAACCACCATGCACTTGCAAGCGTGGACAGAATACCAAGCCTCACGTACCACATGTGCACCTGCTCCAAATGAAGGTAGTCAGCAACGCTACATCGTTTTTCCCACTGTAAGCCCACCCATTAACACACCACCAGCAGCAAATGTAGAAGTGTCGTCGCAAGGCCAAAGCAGTCAGGGAATCACAATGTTATTGCTATGAAAGACTGAATCTAGGCCATCAGCATGACCACCAACACCATCACCATCACCAACCCTCTCTCAGTCCACCATGTCCACCGCTAGTTCCACCATATGCAGCTCTCAAGTCCAGCTCACCCTACCAGAGACTCTCAGTAGGACAAGAAAGTATTCATCCTCTCATCCGCGTACACAGTGTTTGAATGCCCACATTGCCAAACTAATCTCGTTAGAGATGATGCCCTACCGGTTGTTTGAAAGCAAAGTTTTCCACGAGCTCATGGCCTATGTAGTACCACGCTATGACCTACCCAGTCGGCACTTCTTTTCTCGAAAAGCCATCCCAGCCCTCCACCTGCATGTGAAAGACCGCATTGTCCATGCACTCAAGCAATCAGTGAGTGGAAAGGTTCACCTCACAACAGATGCATGGTCCAGTAGGCATGGCCAGGGACATTACGTGTCCATCACTGCACACTGGGTTAATGTGGTGGATGCAGGGTCCACAGGGGACAGCGGCGGTGGGACAGTGCTGTCTAGCCCAAGGTATAGGAAACAGCTGGCTGTAGGTGTTCGACCCTCCTCCTCGTCCAGAAGCGAAAGCTCGGCCACAGAGCGCAGTCGCATGAGCACTTCATCCGCAGCTGCCAGTGTTGCACATGATGTGTCCCACTATCGAACAGCTAGTGGTAAGCGTCAGCAGGCTGTGTAGAAGATGATGTGTTTGGGCGACAACAGACACACCGCGGAGGTACTGACTGACTACTTGCAGCGACAAACAGAGTCATGGCTGGGCAGTCTACATCTTGAGGCAGGCAAGGTAGTTAGTGATAACCGCCGGAACTTTGTGGCAGCAATAGCCCTTTCAAAACTCAGACACATACCTTGCCTGGCTCACACCTTGAATCTGGTGGTGCAGTGCTTCCTCAATAAGTATCCAGAGTTAACAGCCCTGCTCCATAAGGTGCGAAGACTGTGCTCGCACATCCGCCGGTCGCCTGTACACTCCAGTTGTATGCAGAAGCTGCAGCAATTGCTCCACCTTCCCAAGCACTGCCTAATTATCGATGCTGCAACAAGGTGGAACTCCACCCTGCACATGGTTCAGAGGCTGTGCGAGCAGAGGCAGGCTGTAATGCATTTGTGGGAGGATACACGGGCAGGCAGTTTGAGGGCAGACATGGAGTTGTCTGGTGTGCAGTGGTTGAAGCTGAAAGACCTCTGTAAAGTCCTTCAGTGTTTTGAGGAAAGCGCACAGCTGGTAAGCGCAGACGACGCCATCATAAGCATGAGCATCCCACTTATGCGTCTGCTCATGCAAACTTTGACGCACATTAAGGAGCAGGCGTCTGCAGCCGAGGAGGAAGGAAGCCTTGATGACAGTCAGCCATTGTCTGCTCAGGGAACTCTCCTGGACCAGCTGGAGGAAGAAGAGGAAGAGGAGGAGAAGGAGGATGATGGGGATGAATATTTAGGGGAGGAGGATGCTTTTCAGGGGGCAAGAGAAAATGTTGGAGTGGCAAGGTCAGGTACAGGGTTTGTGCGTGACTGGAGGAATGTTGATTTGCCAGAAAGTGCTCCTCCACCCAATGCTCGCAGTGCATCATTGACACCTGGAACATTGGCCCACATGTCTGATTATGCCTTGCAGATCCTAAAAAGGGACCCTTGCCAAAATAATGAACGATGACTACTACTGTTTGGCCAGCATCCAGGATCCACGCTATAAAGGCAAATTCCAAAACATCATGCCACAGGAGAACCTAGAGCTAATATTGGCTAACAAACAAGCAACTCTGGTAAACCGTTTGTTTGAGGCATTCCCAGCACACAGCGGCAGTGATGGTTCTCCCACCAACCTTAGGGGGCAACATGGAAGAGGTGCTCGTGATGCACTCAGCCGAAGTGGCGTTGGACACAGGGGTTTCATGACCATGTTGTGGACTGATTTTTCAAGTCCCGCTCACACGACTGGTAATACTGCATCGATCGAAAGTGACAGGAGACAGCAGTTGTCAACTATGGTTACAAACTACTTCTCCCATATCGAAGTTCTCCCTCACAGGTCATTCCCCTTTGACTATTGGACCTGTAAACTGGACACCAGGCCTGAATTGGCACAATATGCCTTACAGGAGCTCGCTTGCCCTGCTGCTAGTGTGCTATCCGAAAGAGTCTTCAGTGCTGCTGGATCAATCCTGACAGAAAAAAGGACCCGTCTGTCGACCCAAAATGTTGATGATCTAACCTTCATTAAAATGAAACATGCACGGGTTTCAAAGGATTTTGTCCCACTTTCCCCTGCTGACACGTAGGTTGCCCGAAAAATGGATCGCTTTTGTGCTCCTCTTCCTCTGACTTTTCCAATTCCTCCATTTTCAGCTGCTGAATGTCCAACATCAACATATGCCATTTTTTCAACCTCCCTAACTGGGCTGCCTCCCCCCCCAGGGTCGGGGTCACCACCTGGCACATGCCGTTACCCTGGACAGGTGGGTGGGCCCACTCTTGGGCGATGGCAATGGCACAGGGTCCCTCATAGTACAATTAAGTGTCTCTGATGGTGGGGGTGCACAACCGCCGTCAGACACACCGCCGTACTATGAGGGCCCTGTGCCAGTGCTGTCACCAATGAGTGGGCGCCCCCTGCTTGCTCAGGATCACAGCACTTGCAAAGTTGAAATACTTACCTCTCCCTGCTCCACCGCCGTGACGTCTTCCGCATTTCCAGACAGTGACATTCTGGTCAGAGAGTGCGATGACATCACGTTTGTACGCCCTCTGCCTAAACAGTCCAAGTGCAGAGAGATGGAAGATGGGGACGACGAGGAGTCCAGACTAGTACAGGGATTCCCTAGTGAGGAAACTTATTTAATTGTTTTAAAGATTGGGAGCAATTTTTGGGGAGCACTATACTCTGGAGAATGATATATGGTGCCCACCATACACTGGAGCATTACAAAGGTGGACATCACACACTGGAGCACATTTACAGGGCCCATTATACACTGGAGCATTAGAAATGGGGCCCATTATATATGGAGCATTATTTGGGCCCATAAGACAGTGGAGCTTCATCGATGGGGACAAACATATACTGTAGCATTATGTGGAGCTCATCATATACTGTATGGAACATTATATGGGACCAATGATTCTGTATGGAGAAATATATGGGCCTCATTACTCTGTATAGCGAACTATGCGGTGGCCATAATACTGTATGGAGTAATATACTTCCGTTTTTTGGAGCTATTGGAGAATTTAAAATGGATATCAGTCATGTGATGTAAGAAGTGAAGTATTTTTCATTGAACTATACCGCTATTTCTCTGCCGTATTAGAGGATCATGAATTGTGGCATGTGTTAAAAGAGCCCATTAGCACTCTTTGGCCCTGGGCCCACGAAAATCTGGAGCTAGCCCTACCCCCCCCACAACTTTAGCCAAATAACCCCCAGTTTTCAATGCCTAACTCTTATTATAAAGTAAATTAAGGTTGACAAGCTTAAGTAATAAGAATTGATGTTTTTGGCATTAAAACGGGCACTGTAGGTGTGTTACCTGTCCTCCACTCACTGCCGACTTTTCTTCCCCATTGACTTGCATTGGGTTTCGTGTTTCAGTCGGCCTTCGACTTTTCACGATAGTCGGCTGATTTCGTTCCACCCAACTTTTGCGAAAGTCGGGTTTCATGAAACCCGACTTGACCCGAAAAAAGGCAAAGTCGCTCATCTCTAGTGATGACCAGTGTAACAAACATGGGGTATTTAAAGGGAGCTAATCAATGATCTAATTTGGACATTTAACCCCTTCCCAGCTTGAAATCAAATGGGCTGATAACTGCATACAATAGCTGGCTGAGAAAAAAGAATGTTTCAATTCAGGATAATGGTGTATTAAATGTGTAGAAGTGTATTTATTACATCTAAGACACAATAAAAAACAATACAAATAAAAGGCGAATAAACGTTAAGAATTATAAAAAAATTAAAAAAATTTAGGGTTCTTTTTTTTTCTCCTCCTCTGAGATCTCAGGGAACCTAAATGAAAAAATTCTCTTTTCGCAACCAAGTTTTTAAGGAAGCGATTCTTTCTGTAGATAATGTTTGGTTTCCTTAAGAAAATCAGATTCCAGGCTACAATTTTTCCTGATGCGCCAGTACTGTCCGTATGGCACATTTAGGATCCAAATTGGCAAGTGACCGCTATTGAAGGTGAGGTAACTGTTCACGTCGACCATCTTGAAATAGGTCGAGGTGTGCACAATTCAACCCTCACCTCTTTTAATATAAAGATCTAAGAATTGTACAATTGTACAGATAATGCTTTAAATTCATTAAAGCATTATCTGAGACAAATGTCCGCTCACCGCAGGACATATTATTTTTTATAGGCGCTTTATTGACGATTTGTTTTTAATCAGGTCTGGGACTACTGAAGAGTTATCACTAGAGTTGAGCGATACCGTCCGATACTTCAAAGTATCGTATCGGATGGTATCGGCCGATCTTTAAAAAAAGTATCGGTATCACCGATTCCGATACCGGAAGTCCCATTCAAGTCTATGGGACTTCCGGTATCGGAATAAGAAAAACCCTTTCCTGCCCTTGTACAGCCTCTCTGGGGTCTGTACGGGCCTTTCGGGGGGCTGTGCCGGCCTGCCAGGGGGTCTGTGCAGGCTCCGGTGGTCTGTGCCGGCCTGCCGGGGGGCTGTGCCGGCCTGCCGGTGGTCTGTGCAGGCTCCGGTGGGCTGTGCCGGCCTGCCGGGGGGCTGTGCCGGCCTGCCGGGGGGCTGTGCCGGCCTGCCGGGGGGCTGTGCAGGCTCCGGGGGGCTGTGCCGGCCTGCCGGGGGGCTGTGCCGGCCTGCCGGGGGGCTGTGCAGGCTCCGGGGGGCTGTGCCGGCCTGCCGGGGGGCTGTGCCGGCCTGCCGGGGGGCTGTGCAGGCTTCGGGGGGCTGTGCAGGCATCGTCCGATGGGACTACAAGTCCCATCGGGCGATGCCTGCTACCATGACAGTGATTGACACATTAGCCAATGATGGGACAGTAGTAGTCCCATCATCCGGCTAATGTGTTAAATGTTAAAAAAAAAAAAAAAAATACTACATACATACTACATGCTACATACATACTACATGCTACATACATACTACATATATACTACATACATACTACATACATGCTACATACATACTACATGCATGCTACATGCATGCTACATACATGCTACATACATACCACATACATACTACATACATGCTACATACTACATACATACTACATACATACTACATACATACTACATGCATGCTACATACATACTACATACATACTACATGCATGCTACATACATACTACATGCATGCTACATACATACTACATGCTACATACATACCACATACATACTACATACATACTACATGCATGCTACATGCATGCTACATACATGCTACATACATACCACATACATACTACATACATGCTACATACTACATACATACTACATACATACTACATGCATGCTACATACATACTACATACATACTACATGCATGCTACATACATACTACATGCATGCTACATACATACTACATGCTACATACATACTACATACATGCTACATACATACTACATACATACTACATGCATGCTACATACATACTACATACATACTACATGCATGCTACATACATACCACATACATACTACATACATACTACATACATACTACATGCTACATACATACTACATATATACTACATGCATGCTACATACATACTACATGCTACATACATACCACATACATACTACATACATGCTACATACATACTACATATATACTACATGCATGCTACATACATACTACATATATACTACATGCATGCTACATACATACTACATATATACTACATGCATGCTACATACATACTGCATGCTACATGCATGCTACATACATACTACATACATACTACATGCTACATACATACCACATATATACTACATACATACAATACATTCATACAATACATACATAGACATACAGTACATATAACATAGAGTAACATACTTACCAATACTTGTCACATTGTTCCCCGAAGCCATTGTCTTTTCCGGAATAAATATTAACATAACAAACCACAAAAATACTCACCCACGATCCGAAGCAGTCCACGAGTGTGTCCCACGACGATCTTGGGTAGAGAACGGCAGCATCAGATGATGCTGCCATTCTCTACGGGCTGCAGGAATCCAATGACGGAAGGTAGGTATCCTTCCGCACTGTATTCCTCCGCCACTTAAAAAAAAAAAAAGTCCCTAGTCTCACTTTATGCCATTGCTGTGTGGGAATTTCCCATGCAGCAATGGCATAAAGTGAGACTAGGGACTTTTTTTTTTTTAAGTGGCGGAGGAATACAGTGCGGAAGGATACCTACCTTCCGTCATTGGATTCCTGCAGCCCGTAGAGAACGGCAGCATCATCTGATGCTGCAGTTCTCTACCCAAGATCGTCGTGGGACACACTCGTGGACTGCTTCGGATCGTGGGTGAGTATTTTTGTGGTTTGTTATGTTAATATTTATTCCGGAAAAGACAATGGCTTCGGGGAACAATGTGACAAGTATTGGTAAGTATGTTACTCTATGTTATATGTACTGTATGTCTATGTATGTATTGTATGAATGTATTGTATGTATGTAGTATATATGTGGTATGTATGTAGCATGTAGTATGTATGTAGTATGTATGTAGCATGCATGTAGCATGCAGTATGTATGTAGCATGCATGTAGTATATATGTAGTATGTATGTAGCATGCATGTAGTATATATGTAGTATGTATGTAGCATGTATGTAGTATGTATGTGGTATGTATGTAGCATGTAGTATGTATGTAGCATGCATGTAGTATATATGTAGTATGTATGTAGCATGTAGTATGTATGTAGTATGTATGTAGTATGTATGTGGTATGTATGTAGCATGCATGTAGTATGTATGTATTATGTATGTAGTATGTATGTAGCATGCATGTAGTATGTATGTAGTATGTATGTAGCATGTATGTAGTATGTATGTAGCATGTAGTATGTATGTAGCATGCATGTAGTATGTATGTAGCATGCATGTAGTATGTATGTAGTATGTATGTAGCATGCATGTAGTATGTATGTAGTATGTATGTAGTATGTATGTAGCATGTATGTAGTATGTATGTGGTATGTATGTAGCATGTAGTATGTATGTAGCATGCATGTAGTATGTATGTAGCATCCATGTAGTATGTATGTAGTATGTATGTAGCATGCATGTAGTATGTATGTAGTATGTATGTAGTATGTAGCATGTATGTAGTATGTATGTGGTATGTATGTAGAATGTAGTATGTATGTAGCATGCATGTAGTATATATGTAGTATGTATGTGGTATGTATGTAGCATGTAGTATGTATGTAGCATGCATGTAGCATTCATGTAGTATGTATGTAGCATGTATGTAGTATGTATGTAGTATATATGTAGTATGTATGTAGCATGTAGTATGTATGTAGCATGCATGTAGTATGTATGTAGTATTTTTTTTTTTTTTTTTTTAACATTTAACACATTAGCCGGATGATGGGACTACTACTGTCCCATCATTGGCTAATGTGTCAATCACTGTCATGGTAGCAGGCATCACCCGATGGGACTTGTAGTCCCATCGGACGATGCTTGCACAGACCCCCGGACATCAGCACAGCCCCCCGGCAGGCCGGCACAGCCCCCCGGCAGGCCGGCACAGCCCCCCGGCAGGCCGGTACAGACCCCCACAGGGTGCACAGCCCCCCGGTAGGCCGGCACAGCCCCCCGGCAGGCCGGTACAGACCCCCACAGGGTGCACAGACCACCGGCAGGCCGGCACAGCCCCCCGGCAGGCCGGTACAGACCCCGGGCAGTCCACACAGCCCCCCGGCAGGCCGGCACAGCCCCCCGGCAGGCCGGCAGAGACCCCCGGAAGGCCCGAAATGACGGCGCATCATGATGCGCACACACCGCGCATCATGATGACGTCAGTCTGTCAATCAACTTTGAACTTCCGATTCCGATGCCGAATTCCGATATTGAAAAAATATCGGAAGTCGGTATCGGAATTCCGATACAGCAAGTATCGGCCGATACCCGATACTTGCGGTATCGGAATGCTCAACACTAGTTATCACTTTTCATTGATAATTTGTTTTCAAATAATTTTATTGGTTTTTTGGAAATAAACAGGGTAGGGAAAGGAAGGTAGGAAGGGAGGGAAGGGAGTGGGGAATAAACAATCTTGTACAGGTACGGAAAAAAAATTTAAAAACTAGAGAACCCATAAACAGGCATAGAATAACATATATCGAATAACAACATAAAAGAAAAAAAAAAAAATCGACAATCCTTATTATGGGGTAACATTCTTGGAAGGAGATACAGCTCCCAGTACTAAAGCGCCCAGGTTTAAACTTCAAAATATAGTGCCTCTTGTTAAGTCTAGTTGATATGAAATTTGTTGTTCCAGGTCTTCCATTTTTTTGAGTATTTGTGAATGTGATTGTTGTTGATTGCAAATCTGCGTTCTAAATCGCTGTGTTGGCCTATCTTGTCAAGTATGTCTGAAAACTTGGGAACCTCTGCTTTCTTCCACCATTGTGCTAACATGGTCTTGGTCACTAAGAGGATGTGTATGATAATGTGTCTTACCGAATCATCAAATTGTTCCATGTCTAAAGAAAGAAGTGCTCTTTCGGGTGTAATTATGAAGTCCTTAGCAATGAGGTTAATGTGCTGTGTGACTTGAAGCCAGAGGTTTTTGATTTTTGAACAACCCCAGAAAATATGGTAGAGGTTCCCTTGGTGTCCACAATCTCTCCAGCACAAGGAAGATAGCTCTGTGTTAAAATGCGATAACCTCGTCGGGGTATAGTACCATCTATTTAACAATTTGAAATAACTCTCATGAAGACCCATTGACATGTTGGAATTGTAAGTGTTTTTGATGGCATCGTTCCAGTTCTCGAGACGGATATCAGCACCAAAATTGGACTCCCATCTCTTCATGTATATGTTTTTGTGGCTCGTTAGGTCTTTGACAACAGATCTATACAAATTACGCAGACTCCAGAGGTTTTTATTTTTAAGGTTGCACAGGAGTGAAGATAGCATTTCATAATTCAAAGTCTTCCCTTTTATGAATTTCCAAATTCTGTCTTTCAACATGGTGTAAAAGACTAGCTCAGATGACGGTAAATTATATTTAACCCTGATCTCACCGAATTTCAGGAACTCCACTCCAGTAAAAACATCCCCCACCCTTTTAATTCTAGATTTCCCCCAAACCTCCGGTATCGGGAGATCATCCATCAGTGCCAATGAAGATAGAGGCAACTTTAAGATTTGCTCTGCTTTTTTGATATTTTTAGTCGGTTTAATGAGATCCCTCCAGGCTGAGATTATCGGCCGGAATATAGGATGAGATGAGTTCGCACTGGGCTTTTGCAGAAGGAAGTGAAAGAAAAGTTTTTGAATGGAACCTCTATCACTAGCATCTCTCTCCAAGCCATACCAAGCTGGATGTGTCATGTTTTCAGTAAACCAGTGCCAGCTCTGTTTGATGAGCGAGGCCTGATAATAAGCGTATATGTTGGGCAGTCCTGCGCCCCCATGTTTTTTATTTTTGTACATCAAGTCTGCAGATATTCTTGCTTTTTTACCTTTCCAAATAAATAGTCGGATGAGCTCTTGAGCTCTATCAATGGTTTGGCGCGGAAAGCTAACTGGTAAAGTCCTAAATATGTATAAAATTTTGGGAAGGATAAAAGTTTTGACTGCCAGAATCTTCCCAAAGATGGAAGTCTCTAGCTGAGCCAAAAAGGATAGATCGCCTGTAATAGTCTTTATAATGTTGCCTAAATTGGCCCTAACTGTGGCTTGGATTGATCCTGCTAGAATAATAATCCCTAGATAGACAATCTCTTTCTCCTCCCAAATGAACTGGGTTTGGGCCTTTATTTCGCTAATTTCAGATTGTTTCATGTTTAGAGTTATAAATTTTGATTTGTTTGGGTTTATCTTAAAATAAGATGCTCTAGAGAATTTTTCTAGTTCAACTGAAAGGGCTTTAATGGAGTTTGCAGGATCCAGTAGCGTGAGGAATAGATCATCTGCGAATAATCCAATTTTAAAATTTCGTGATGGCAGTTCAAAGCCTTTAATATCATTGATTATTCTTATTTTTTCAGCTAGGGGCTCTATGGCAAGCACAAATAGAAGGGGGGACAGGGGGCACCCCTGTCTCGTGCCATTGGTAATGTCGAACGGGTCGGAGAGGAAATTGTTTGCATAAATCCTGGCACTCGGACCTGAGTACAAGGCGAAGACTGTTGTTAGAAACTTCTCATCAAAGCCAAATCTAGCGAGAGTTGCTTTTAAGTAAAGTCAGTTTAGTCTATCAAACGCCTTCTCGGCGTCCAGTGCCAGAAAAGCAGTTTGGGTTCTCAGGTTGGTCGCTAAATTTATCAGATTCAACACCCTTCTAGTTCCGTCTGAGGCCTGGCGGCCCTCTGTAAAGCCTATTTGATCATCCACCAACAGACGTGGAAGGATGTTTTTTAATCGGTTTGCAATGATCTTTGAGTAGATTTTAATATCGCTATTTATGAGCGATATTGGTCTATAGTTCTATATCCTATCGGGGTCCCCCCCCTCCTTTGGAATCATGATAATTGTTGCCTTTAACATCTCCTTTGGGAAGGAACCCCGAGAGGACGCCAGATCAAAGACGGAAGCCAGCTGTGGAGCCAGAACTTTTGAAAAGGATTTATAGTAGTCTCCAGAGAAGCCATCCGGCCCTGGTGATTTTTGGGACTGCAGTTTCTTGATTACGTCAGCAATTTCTCTCACTGTAAAGGGGCTATTGACATAACTCAAATCCAGCTCATCGACTCTTGGTAGATCAATACTCTGTAGAAAAGAATCTACAAAATTCGAGTTAACCACCGGTGTTTGGGGGTCATCTTTCAGGTTATAGAGATTTTTAAAGAATTCTGCAAACGAGTTGACAATGTCCCTAGGGTGAGTTTTGGGGTCACCCGAGGGAGATACTATCTTATTTATTCTCCTTTTAATTCTTTCTCTTTTTAATTTCCTCATCATAAACCTGGTAGGCTTGTTAAGAGACGCATACGATTTGTACCTAGATGCTTTGATGACTGCATCATATTCCTGGTAGATTTCAGATCTCAAACTCTGTCTAAGTCTTAAAATCTCAGCCTGGACGGTCTGGGAAGGAACTTTTAAGTTTGTTTGTTTTTTCTCTAGATCATTAATTTGGGCCTGTAGGTTTGAAATATTTTCCCTATTTCTCTTCTTATGTTTAGAAAGAATTTGCATAAGACACCCCCTCAGGACCGCTTTATGGGCGTTCCAGACCGTGAACTGATCTACTTCACCAGATACGTTTTCCTTGAAGTAGTTTAAGAGAGCGTTTTCTATCTCTTGTTTGTAATCTGGTATATATAGTAAAGCTGAGTTAAGCTTCCAGCGGAATGGTTTGTCAGGGGGAGGACCCACAAGGAAGTCAATGAGAACCGGGGTATGATCCGAGATGGACTTCTGCATGAAGCGAATGTCCTTAATTTTGGACAGAGTGACTATGTTAGTAAGTAGAAGATCTATCCTGGATGCTGTCTTATGTACATCTGAAAAGTGGGAATACTCACGTGACGATGTATTCAAGCAGCGGAAAGCATCATAAAGCTCATTTTGAATTAACCAGTCTTTTAAAGCTGGGACCTTGTGGCGAACTAAAGAGGATGAATCAATGCTGCTATCTGGGACAATATTAAAGTCGCCCAATAAGATGAGTTCACCTGTTTTAACTTTGTCAATTTTTTTGATAAGCTTGTTCAAGAAGCGAATGTGTCCCTTGTTGGGTGCGTATACATTCACTATTGTGCATGGCCTTTCATGGAGTAAACATATGGGTATATGAAACCTACCCAAGGAATCTGGTATCTCTTTGATGAGCTGAAAAGGAACGGTGCCACCTACCAATGTGATGACCCCAGCCTTTTTCTTTGTGGAAAGTGACTTGTACATGTGTGGGAAGTTCTTGTGCTGGAAGACCGGGTGTCGATCGGAGGCCAGTTTAACCTCCTGAAGGCATACCAATTCGGCCCGGGTTTGGTTGATCTCCTTCCATACCGCATACCTCTTATTCGGACTGTTGAGCCCCCTAACATTGTACGATAAAATTTTCATCGTTAGAATGCAATATCAAAACAGGAAAGGGAAACAAATAGAACAATGAAATACAGAAAAAAAAAAAAAAATTACGAACTTGAGAGTTCTCCTGGAGGACTCCAAACTGGTTGGTGTCTCACCTTTGATCGGGGGAAAAACGAGAAAAAAATTAAGTGGCAAGTTCCCACAGTGACAACGATAAACTGTAATTACGGGTACTAATATTCATGTTCAGGAAAAGGAAATAATAGTGACCCCCTAATAAATTCAAACATAAGACAAAGGTCAATCCTAATCCCTATCTCT
This sequence comes from Dendrobates tinctorius, assembly GCF_039654945.1. Taxonomy (NCBI): domain Eukaryota; kingdom Metazoa; phylum Chordata; class Amphibia; order Anura; family Dendrobatidae; genus Dendrobates; species Dendrobates tinctorius. Next base: position 8,269,099 of record NW_027361797.1, read on the forward strand.
AAAGGATGGCTCATCCATCAGGAATTTAAGAAACCTCTGACCCTCGTGAGGAGTATAGATGGGGTAGTGTTTATCTTTATACCAGACTAAAAGCTTGGTAGGGAAACCCCATCTATATGACACTCTAAGTTCCCTAAGTTTAGAGGTCAAATCTCTGAAGGAGCTTCTTGCGTCCATAGTCTCTTTGGAAAAGTCTTGGAAAATCTTAAGATCCTTATAAGGCTCAGGGGGTGAACCTCTCTCTCGCAAAGATTTTAATACCTTCTCCTTGGTTTCAAAGAAATGGACCCTGAGGATAGTGTCCCTGGGCTTTTCCTGTGGGACCCCTTTGGGACGTGGGAGGCGGTGTATACGATCGATATTGACTTCTAATTCTGTCAGTTTTGGCGATAATTTTTTAAACAAATTTTTGGTGTAATCAGAGAGATCTGCCTGGGAGACCGACTCAGGGATACCTCGTATCTTTAAGTTGTTTCTCCTGCTTCGGTCTTCCAGATCCGTCAATTTGTTTTTAAGGGAAATAACCTCCTTTTTGAGGAGTGAATTCTCCTTTGAGAGGTAAACTATATCCCTCTCCGCCTGTACTATCTTTACCTCATATTTCTCAACCTTTTGGCTAAGATTTCTGCAAGTTTCCTGTAGGGCCTTGGCCTGAGTCTCAAACTCTATTTTTAGGGCATCACTGAAGGACTGAAATGAATCCTTCAGTGGCTTGTTTGTTGGACCCCTTGTATTCCCCCAGGTTAATGGATGGAGGAGGAACCTCAAACGAAAGGAATGGACCTCCATTATCCCTCCTAGGCTTCTGCCTTTCAGGGCTTGTGTTTGGGGTATAGTCAGCTGAGACACTGTCGGAGTCCTCAGATGAGAGACTCCCAGTGTTTTCCTGATCGCTTGGTCCCTTCCTCTTGTTTGATTTGGAAGTGTCCATTTCCTCCGTAACAGTCTCAATTGGAGGGGGGGGTTTAATGTTGCCCCCTAAATTTTTATTTTTTTGAGGCGTTTCAGGTTGTGTTTTAGATAGGGTTTTGGTCAATGAGCTATTAGTACCTGATCCCCCTTTTGCAACTTTGACAGATGCAGGGTTCTGAGATTTTTTTAGATAAGACATTTTTGGCTCGTCTCCTTTCAGGGGTGACCTAGATTTTATTGGGCTTAACAAATTAGAGATATCGTTGTATGATTTAGAGTGTGCCCCAAAATTGTGCCTCGTGACCCTGTGTGGGCTATTGGAAGCTCTGCCCCTACCTGACTGCATCTTGGTTTGCCACAAACCCTTCCCAGACATCAGATCTATGACCCCTTTAAATTATTCAAACAAGTTAAGAAAAATGGTCAAAAAGCAAGTTTCCCAAAGGAGTTAACTGAGAGACCCTTAGTGAGCGCGAGTAAAGTCACACAATTCTGCAGTATCAATATCAGCAGCCCACTGTATCTCTGATCCTCAGTTGAAATAAAGGTAATCTTCTGTTATAATTCACCGGTCAGATGGATACCAGGCACCGGGACCACCAGCCATGAACTGCAGACTCTGTTATATTGTATGCCTGCACCGCTGATATGCTGAAAGCAGCCAGTGAACAATCCCTTGGGACACTATATGGGGATAAAGAGTGCCTCCCAGATGCTTGTGTCCTTTCCCCAGTACCCCTGTGGTTGTCTCTGCTGTGTTGTACAGTTCGTGGGAGTATCTGTGCCTGTCACAGGGGAGACCGCTGACTGAACGCTGCAGAGCCTGTGACGTCAGGTCTGCTCAGTGCTGACAGGCTGGAAGCTGGGAGCGGTCGGATCTACTTCCTATTGAAGTCTATTGTGGCTGTGAGCACTAACCAGCAGCCGAATCTAGTGGCCCAAACTCAGATGTGCCTCACCTCTGCTGTCTGCAGAGGCTCCTCCTGTGCTTGTCGCCCCCTGTCCGGTCCTCAATGTGGCTGTGGAACACTGTTCTTAGCCGTTCTGATGTCTGTTCAATGGGTCCAGTGGTATCCCTCCGCCTCTCTGCTCTGTGACAAGAAAGTAATCCCTGCTGGTGTCCTCTGCTTATATCCTCGGCGTGTCAGTCCAGAAAGGGTCCAGGTCAGCTCCTCTGCCCCTGCTCTCCTCACCCTGGCCGTGAAACTTCCTGATTTCGGTGGCACTCAGTCAGAAATCCAGAGGGGAGATTGTGCATAGTTCCGTATCCCTCCGCCGCAGCAGTGCCATTATCCTCTACACCCCACAGGCAAAAAACATTGCAGTCAGTTAGAATCAAGTTGTGCCTTACCGGGAGGATTCCAAATAAAGTCCTTATTGTCCTTATTATTGGCGATGAGCCTCCAGATCAGTCCTGGCTTATATACAGCCCACAGTAGCACTCCAGTCACTTCCAGGAAGGCAAATGGTGGGAGGGTGATGTCCCTCTGTTTCTCCTACACCACTACTGTCCCAAACTTTTAAAAGTTCATCTCTTCGGTCTCCTTTGGACCAGGGTACTAGTTTTAGGCTCAGAATGTGCACCAGAGTTTCAGGAATAGAATAGGGTCCAGTATGGGTTGTTTTTGTTAACCCTTTGCACGCTTTTTTGTTGCTTTAGTGTATGACTGTGGGAGCTTAGAGCTCTTGCCTCCTACATGCTCAGAGCCCAGGCCACGCCCCCTTCATTGATAATTTGAACCTGAACCTGTGGGGTCTCAGTTTTACCTTTACTATATCAGAGGTGGATGTAAAATTCTTAGATGTTTATATTAAAAGAGGTGAGGGTGGAACTGTGCACACCTCGACCTATTTCAAGACGGTCGACATGAACAGTTACCTCATCTTCAATAGCAGTCACTTGCCAAGTTGGATCCTAAATGTGCCATAAGGACAATACTGGCGCATCAGGAAAAATTGTATTCTGGATTCTGATTTTCTTAAGGAACCTAAAATCCTTAGAGAGAGGTTTAAAAATAAAGGATGCCCTAAGAAGCTTTTGGAGGATGCCTTTAATAGGGTTAAAAAGAAAACCCATGTGTCCTGCCTGGAAAAAATGGATGCCAATAAATCTGGAAGGATTGCCGACAACAGCAGAGCTGAGCTGAGTCTGATTACAACTTATAACCAATCAACCAGAACACTAACAAAACTGTTCAATAAATATTGGTTCATCCTTAAAAATGATCCAGTCCTAGCAAAACACCTCCCAGGGAAACCAAACATTATTTATAGAAAAAATCGCTCCCTTAAAAACTTGGTCGCGCCTAGCCTAACTTCCCTACAAACCAGACAAAGCACATCTACAGGCATGAGTTCCATTGGGTGCTTCAAATGTGGAGCACCTAAGTGCCTTTGTTGCTGTGCACTAGTCAACGGGGCTACAACTTTTTCCTGTAGGACAACAGAAGAAACATTCCAGATGAAATTCAGGAAGAATTGTCAGCCCACTTACGTTGTTTATGTTTTGGAATGCACATGCGGCCTTCAATATGTGGGCCGCACGATACAGGCCATGCATTCACGCCTCAATAAACACAGGCAAAATATAAAAAATGGGTTTATACAACACAGCGTTTCAAAACACTTTTTAACTGAATACCAGAAAGATCATAAACAACTTAAGGTGACAATCATTGACCACATATCTGACACTGTAAATGACAGGTACAGACAACTCATCAATAGGGAGAATTCATGGATTTTCAAGTTGGGGTGTTTACACCCTGAGGGCCTCAACCTTAATTTTGAAAATGTGGTTTTCTGAAATATGATTTTTCCATTGCTCCACGCTTTATATTCTATGTGTAAGGGAAAAGAGAATTTTTTCATTTAGGTTCCCTGAGATCTCTGAGGAGAGAAAAAAAACCCTAAAATTTTTTTAATTCTTTTATAATTCTTAACGTTCATTCGCCTTTTATTTGTATTATTTTTTATTGTGTCTTAGATGTAATAAATACACTTCTACACATTTAATACCCCATTATCCTGAATTGAAACATTCTCTTTTCTCAGCCAGCTATTGTATGCAGTTATCAGCCCATTTGATTTCAAGCTGGGAAGGGGTTAAATGTCCAAATTAGATCATTGATTAGCTCCCTTTAAATACCCCATGTTTTTTACACTGGTCATCACTAGAGATGAGCGACTTTGCCTTTTTTCAAGTTGTGTCGGGTTTCATGAAACCCGACTTTCGCAAAAGTCGAGTCGAACGAAATCAGCCAATTATCATGAAAAGTCGAAGGCCGACTGAAACACGAAACCCAATGCAAGTCAATGGGGAAGAAAAGTCGGCAGTGAGTGGAGGACAGGAAACACACCTACAGTGCCCATTTTAATGCCAAAAACATCAATTCTTATTACTTAAGCTTGTCAACCCATGTTTGTTACACTGGTCATCACCTGATGAAGGCGGATTCAACACCAAAAAAGCTTTGTGAAGACAAAATGACCAAGTAAAAAAATGTATTTTCCCTCCAAAACAAGTGTCTGTCTTGGTCTGAGCGCCCTAATCAGCCGTACGTCTCTTTCCTTGCATTTTACACCCTTCTGGGTGAGCGACTTGGTGCAGCACGGACTCAGCAGACTTCCAACCATCCTGCAAGACCTGAAAGACGGAGGACCTGTGGTGACATCAGCATCACGTGACGCCCCTTGGGACTGGCTAACCTCTGAACCTGTAAGTCAGGACGATGAATGGTGCTCGATAAGCACAGCAGCCTCTGCAAACATGGTTATGCCAGCAGCATAACCATGGCAGGTTAGTGTACTTTGTTCCTAACCTCTTCTAGTTGACCACCGGGTATCACACCAGGAGCGCCCCCTCCTCTCTCCTATTTTGTTTCTACTTAAATAAAGTGATACAAGATGATTTCTCAGCAACAACATAGGTGATATAAGATAATAATAATAATTTTTATTTATGTAGCGCCAACAAATTAGGCAGCACTTTACAATTAAGCAGGGACTTGTACAGACAATAAATTCAATACAAGTTAAGACAATTTAAACAGTGACATTAGGAGTGAGGTCCCTGCTCACAAGCTTACAATCTACAAGGAAATGGGGGGACACAGTAGGTGAAAAGTGCTTGTTATTTCAGGTCTGGCAATTATTATAAATAGGGATTTTAATATAAAGCTGCATGATCCGGTCGTCAGCCCGTGTGTTTAAGTGCAATAGTCAAGTATCAAGTGCGGTTATCGTGTGCAGACAGAGGGTGTGGAGGGTGTAAAGACAGATGAATAGTAGGGTGCAGATTCAGAATAATATTTGGAAGGAGGGAACAGGGCAAAGTTAGTTTAATGAGTAGTTGATGTGGTAGGCTTGTTTGAAGAGATGGGTTTTCATAGCGCGCTTGAATAGGTCGGGGCTAGGTATCAGTCCAATCGTCTGGGGAAGTGCATTCCAGAGAGCTGGCGTAGCACGAGAGAAGTCTTGGAGACGGAGGTGCGAGGTTCGGATTACGGGGGATGTTAGTCTTAGGTCATTTGTAGAACGGAGGGCACGTGTAGGGCGATAGACAGAAATGAGAGAGGAGATGTAAGGTGGTGCAGAACTGTGAAGAGCTTTGTGGGTGAGAGAAATGAGTTTATACTGGACCCTGTAGTGAATAAGTAGCCAGTGTAATGACAGGCACAAGATGGAGGCATCGGTAAAGCAGCTGCACAGAAATATGACCCTGGCTGCCGCATTCAAGATGGATTGGAGAGGAGAAAGTTTGGTAAGAGGGAGACAGATCAGAAGAGAGTTGCAGTAGTCCAGACGAGAATGAATAAGAGCTACAGTAAGAGTCTTAGCAGTTTCAAAGGTGAGAAAAGGTCAGATTCTGGAGATGTTTTTAAGATGCAGGTGACAAGAGCGAGTGAGTGATCGGATATAGGGAGCAAAGGAAAGTTTGTTGTCGAATATGACCCCAAGACAGCGGGCATGCTGCTTGGGAGTTATGGTTGAACCCTCCAGGGTTATTTCGATGTTAGGTAGAGTAAGGTTAGTAGGGGGATAAACACAAAAAGTTCAGTTTTGGAGAGATTTAGTTTCAGATAGAGGGAGGACATGATGTTAGAGACAGCAGACAGACAATTCTTGGTATTTTGAATTAGGGTAGGGGTGATATCAGGGGAAGAAGTGTATAATTGGGTGTCATCAGCATAGAGATGATACTGAAACCAAAATCTGTTGATTGTTTGTCCAATAGGGGCAGTGTATAGAGAGAATAGGAGGGGGCCTAGGACTGAGCCCTGTGGGACCCCAATAGTAAGGGGACGAGGAGAGGTAGAGGAGCCGGCAAAAAATACAGTGAAGGAGCGGTCAGAGAGGTAGGAGGAGAACCGGGAGAGGGCTGTGTCCTTGAGGCCTATAGAGCGGAGCATAGTGAGGAGGAGCTGGTGATCCACAGTGTCAAATGTGGCAGAGAGATCAAGGAGAATCAGCAGGGAGCAATGACCTTTCGATTTAGCTGTTATTAGATCATTAGAGACTTTGGTGAGGGCAGTTTCAGTGGAGTGTAAACAGCAGAAACCAGATTGTAAGGGGTCAAGAAGAGAGTTATCCGAGAGAAAGCGGATCAGACGGGAGTGGACCAAGCGTTCCAGGAGTTTAGAGATGAAGGAAAGGTTAGAGACAGGTCTGTATTAAGCAGTGCAGTTCTGGTCCAGGGATGGCTTTTTAAGTAAAGGGGTTATGATGGCATGTTTAAATGAGGAGGGAAATATACCTGAAGAAAGAGAGAGGCTAAATATTTTAGTCAGGTGAGTGGTGACAACTGGTGAGAGAGACTGCAGGAGATGTGAAGGAATGGGGTCACTGTTGCAGGTTGTAGAACAAACAGAAGCGAGGAGCTTGTAAACTTCTTTTTCTGAAACAGGCTCAAAGATGTCTAGTGAGCTTGAGGTGTGGCAGGGAAGGTGATCCAGGCACTGAGGAGATTGGTCTGAGCTATCCTGATGGATGTGGTTGATTTTTTTCTAGGAAATAAGTGGCCAGATCCTCACCGCTGAGGTTGGTGATGGGGCCTGTACGTTAGGTTTCAGGAGGGAGTTTAAGGTTTCAAAAAGTCGTTTTGGGTTGTTGGATAGTGAGGTGATGAGGGTGGTGAAGTACGATTGTTTGGCCAGATGAAGGGCAGAGTTATAGGCTTTGAGCATGAACTTATAGTGGATGAAGTCTTCTGCTAAGAGAGATTTTCTCCACTGCCGCTCTGCACACCTTGAGCAGCACTGAAGAAAGCGTGTTTACATTGTGTGCCAGGGCTGCCGCTGTCTGTGTCAGGTCTTTCTGCGTGTAGAAGGTGCTGCTTCATTGAGGGCATTCTTGAGTGTATTATTGAAGTGTGACAATGCTAAGTCTGGACAGGAGAGGGAGGAGATGGGGCTAAAGATGTGTGAAGATTGTCCATAAGCTGCTGGGTATTAATGGTGAGTAAGCCAGGTGGTGAAGTGGTCTAGAAACTGGCGGTAGGAGCCTGGAGGGCGATAAACAACTGCCACTCATAAGGAGAAGGGCTTAAAGAGTCTGACGGCATGGACTTCAAAGGAAGGAAATGTAAGTGAGGGAACCGGGGGATGACCTGGAAAGCACATTGTGATGAAAAGAGCAAACCAACACCTCCACCCTATCTGTTCTCAGGTCTGGCAGTATGTGAAAATTTCAGCCCACCAAACGAGAGAGCGGCAGCAGCGGTGGTGTCTGAATGCTGGATCCAGGATTCTGTAATAGCCAGAAGGTTAAGGGAATTAGAGAGGAAAAAATCGTGAATGTAAGTTAGTTTGTTACACACAGACTGTGCATTCCAGAGAGCACATTGGAAAGCGATAGGCGAAGGCATGCACGGAATGTTAATGAGATTAGCAGGGTTTCCATATGCAACTGGAGGAGAGTAATGTATGCTGGTGGAGGGAGGCCCAGGGTTCGGGGAGAAGTCACCTGCAACTAGTAAAAGGAGAAAAAACAGAAACAGCAGATGGTGGGATGATTTGTATGAACGTTTTGAGTGCTGCTTGGAGGTATTGGATGGTTTGGAGTGGGCAATAAATGTCAGTAGAGCCTCAGAGTTATACATGGGAGAGGGGAGAAGGGAGGGGTGGATATGGAGAGAGTGCACAGAATGTGTTAAAGGGCGGGCGAGTTGTGAGAAAGCAGAAGTAAAAACAAAAAAGCAGCAGATTGATCTGATCAAAGCATAATGTAGTATGACTGACCAAGAAGCATGTTTGTATTAAAAACTTATGCACCTTACCCGTCTCCTGCCCTGTCCAACTGCCATTGTCTAACTGCCAAGCACTTTATCCTGTTGCACTTAATATCTGTTGCACGCGTGACCCCGCACGCATGCTATCCCAGCCAGAGCTAAATATATATGAAATGAAATGTTTGCTAGCATCAGGCACCAAATGGTCACAATCAGTAATTAACCAATTAGCACAAAGCCAGAGCAGGCATTACTATGCAGGGTAAATAACCAATGCTGGACAAGGCCATAAAACAGTGAAAGAAAGTAAAAAAAATTGCTTTGAACACTTTAAAGCAGAAACCAAAAAAAAAAAAAAAGAAAGAACCACCACAGGAGTGATGGATTAAATACCATGAAAAAATATTGTTACATATGATTCAGTTCACACTTGTCAGACAGCACACACGGATGATGAAATAAATACCACGAAAAAATCTTGCTACATATGATTCAGTTCACACTTGTCAGACAGCACACACGGATGATGGAAAAAATACCTGTGTGAAGAAGAGAAGAGAGGAACATCAGCTTCAATGTCATTGTCTAACTGCCAAGCACTTTATCCTGTTGCACTTAATATCTGTTGCACGCATGACCCCACAGATAGGACTGTTTTCAGCAGTTTTTAACCTGTATACTCATATTAATAGTTTAGATAGGTCAAATGTGGTTACAGATTCCCTTTAAACAGTATTTGTTGCGAGTTTGTAAGCCGATGTAGACATTTGCAGGGCTAAGAAGCAGAAGAGCAACAAGGATGATGGGTACTGTTTTGTACATATTGTGTTTTAAGATGCGTGACGAAAAGGGAATATGGCAGATATGCACTTTGGGATTTAGGAAAATAGGTGACATCTGGACCAGCATGTAGTTGGTACTGGCATCCATCAGATTTTATGAGTTTTCCTAGGGCAAAGGTGTGGAATGAGAAGAGTAGGGGGTCACAGGACAGAGCCTTGAGGGCAACCAACAAAAAGAGGGCAGGTTGAGGAGGTAGTATGGGAATGGGAGACACTAAATGTGCAGATAGTGAGATATGAGGAGATTCAGGAAAGTGTTTCAAATCCACTTTTCCTTCTTAATAGGATGTAGCTATCCATCCCACTTTCCTAATATAAGTGTATAATTGCCCAGAAGTATAGTGTAACACACTGATATCTCCTAGCACTGTATTTAACCTCATTCTAGCTCTTTAATGCAAACACAGACTTAGAAATGTCAGTGATCTAAACATATATAGATATGTGTAAATGGTGGATTACCAGTGGTAACTGTTTACTCATAGATGTATGTGTTTAGGTCACTGACATTTCTAAGTCTGTTTTTGCAGTTAAGAGCTAGAATGTTGTTAAATACACTGCTAATATGCCTCAGGGTGTTACACATACAGTATATTCTGGGCAATAATAGGCTTATATTAGGAAATAGGTTTACAGTGATGAACAACAGCTTGCTTAATAAAGCACAGCACAGGAAGACTTTTTGTGCTTTTAAGATAAAAAAAATGTCTAAAAATTATTCCTCTTAGTTTTTTGGTGAGGCACACCATTGTATCATTGGTTTTATGTTTATTAGAATGGCTGGAATTTCCTTCATGGAGCCAACCTCAGAATTCACTTACTTAATCTTATGATCTATTTTAAACTTAATTAACTATGTTTTTCTTAACTGATGCACGCATGGTTCTATACTCACCCCTCACCTGTCCCACCACAAAGTCTTCCACCTGCTCCTTTGCTATTGCTTCTGTTTTCTCTTCAATTTTTACTGTTAAGCAACTCCTAATCAAAATTGTTTGGGCTAATATTGTGGTGCAGGCATCAGCCAAAATATCCTAATCAAAACTGTTTTGGCTAATATTGGAGTGCAGGCACCAGGCCTTTTTTCCTAATCAAATTTGTTTGTGCTAATATTGTTGTGCACGCACCAGGCCCCATTTCGTGATCAAATTTGTTTGGACTAATATTGTTGTGCATGCACCAGGCCCCATTTCCTAATCAAATTCATTTGTGCTAATATTGTTGTGCAGGCACCAGACTCCATTTCCTAATTAAAATCGTTTGGGCTAATATTTGGCTAATATTGTTGTGCAGGCACCAGGCCATATTTCCTATTCAAAATCATTTGGGCTAATATTGTTGTGGAGGCAGGAGGCCACATTCCCTAATCAAAAGTGTTTGGGCTAATTTTGTAGTGCAGGCACCCTATCTCAGCAAATAAATACTGATTGTTAATTTAGTTACAGGTCACTGACAGGTCTGGGTCTAGGGTTGTGAAACAGATGGTTAAAAGAGGGGAAGGGTACATCCAACATAAGTGAGAAAAAAAGAGGTCATAGTGGAAGGGGTAGGCTTGGTGTTTGATGTGTACGTGAGTTAGGTGTTAATGTTACTGAAAGCTCTAATGTACAAACACAGTCGCATCCTATCCATAGACAACTGACAACATCTGTTACTGAATGGGCTACTGAAATCCCTTTCTTTGGGACCTGAACAGTGGTATGCCTTGTAGATGAAGGCCAGAAAGAGCATGTGCTCCAGTGGATGGCAAGTGCCGCATCAAGTGGCCTCTCCTTCTCTTCCTCCATCTTTATATCACACAATAAGCTCTTCAGAGGTGGCACCCCAATTACCCTTGTTTCCCCCTGCATCACAAATCTACAACTGGCCAAATGACTGCTGGGAACCACTGATGGGCGAGTCTGCACACATTCCATTCCAAGGGCATCAAAGTCTGCTCCAAATATTCACAGAATCAAGAGGAGAAAGGCATCTGCACTGATGCCCAAAATGTTTTCCTGTTGGATCTGGGGACAGACAAAGTAGGGTATGAGCAGAATCCAGACTCTCTTCACCAGATGTTAGCCCTCGGGGGAGGACTGTACTGCACTGTCAGGGCAGGAAGAGGAGGAGGGTGAATTTCAGGGAGAGTGGAAGAACAGAGAAAATGATAATGAGGTTGTAAATCCCACTTGGTGTGAACCCAGAGGCACGCAGCTGAGTAGCTCACCAGAGGAGGAGGAGAAGGAAGACAAGATGGTTCAGTTACGGCTTGCCATGCAGACACTGAGTGATGCAACAATGACAAGCACTGTATCCTCAGCACAACTCTGGCTGTGGCCAGCAATGGTTGCGAGTCTGCAGTTCACAAGGGCAGCAAGGGTTGCTTAACCTGGGTCTTTTTTGAGACCGCAAAAGATGACCCAACTCATGTTATCAGCTAACTTTGCAAAAATCAACTCAAAAGAGGTGACAATTGCAATAATTTGACTACTAAATACATGAACCGGCACATGTGGGATCTTCATGTGGGATCATCATGCATTATTCTGGGAATCTCATTGCACAAAAATGAGAACTAGCGGACCTCAACAACCACCAGCCATCCCATTAACCACATCTGCTGCCTATTTCTCCTCTGTCACCTTAGCAAGTGTTGTCATACAGGTCTCCGGCCACAGAACATTACAGTTGGGCTCACTGAGAGCCCATCATCTTTTACAAAAGTGGAGATGCCCGTTTTTGTTTTATCGAGCACACCACATCTTTCTCAATCCACCATAACATCTCTGCCTGCACCCCACTCGCAGTCCAGCAGTTCGTAGTGTTCATCCTACTCTGCCCTCTCTCAGCATAGTAGCCAGCCCTCAGTCCTGCAGTTGTGGTCATATACAAGATTGTTTCCTCCTACAGATGCCAAAGCTAAGAGCTTGAGCTAAGTGCATGTCCAATCTGTTGCCTTTCAGCCCAGTGAATACAGATGATTTCCAAAAGTTGCCATTACTTCTTTAATGATCAGATTTTCCAGATTCTTGAAGTTCTTAATGAAACTAATACAATACAGAGACAATTAATCATAGTTACTAACCAACATACTATAGTACTAGATTACCTGACAGCAAAAGAAGGAGGAATGTGTCAGATAATTGGTCCCACCTGTTGTAATTATATCGACCCTGCTGGCAATCTCCAGATCAGGGCCAGCATAGACAAAATAGGTGAACTCAGAGACCAGTGGTTAAAGCAACACAGTGCAAACAAAGACTCCTGGTGGGGTAACACATTCTCTTTTTAAAATCCAGCAAATTGGTTTAATGGCATAGCAGGATGGATTTTTGGCATTGTACAGGCTTGTATGCAAATTTTGTTGTTTTTCTTATTGTTTTATGTAGCCGTAAAAGCGCTAATATATGTATTAATTAAGCTACTGAATAATGTATGTGCGAAAAAAGAATCTAAGGCTGAACCTTCTGTAGTGTAACATAGACCCCAGGTAGCCATTGCAGATGGGGAAAGTGAGTGTCCACACTGAGGGTGGATGAGCGAAGCAGGTAGGAAGCCCCCTTAAGGGTACTAGACCCATAAGACAGTAGCTCCTTTGTGGACATCAGCTGACCCTGTGGCAAAGGTTATACCATTTACAAAAGGGGGAAAAAGATATAGAACAGTTAACAGTTTGCCTTTATATCCATTTAATTGCCTTTAATTCTTGATTTGCCTTTTGCCTTTCATTTATTCTTATGACGCTGCAGTTTGCCTGTCTCCTCTTCAAGGGAAAAATGCTTCTTATCATACAGTGTATATATGTTCTCAATAGTCAGTAACAACATGCTCTGGGTACATTGTAAACAAGGTACGACCCTGAGGGGTGGAGGGCTACATGAGCTCCATAGAGTTTCATTTGTTGTAAATGGTATAAAATATTGCCTTGTATTTCATTACATCAGATAAAGTGATTTGACCACGGCCGTGTGTGTTGAGTCTTTGTCTCCAATTGCTTGTGAATTAAGGGCGAAAACTCCTAATCTGGACTCACTGGTGATCTGGCATACCTGACTCTTGGTCAGAACAAAAAGCAGCTACGACAAAGCTGTGCCTGTGCTATACCAGCATGTCACAGACAACATAATCCGTTCTTCGAAAAAATTTGTCTGCCAGGGTGCATTTCACCACTGACACCTGGACTAGCAAACATGGTCAGGTGAATTACATCTCGCTGACTGGTCACTGAGTGACCCTGTGGCTGTTGGTGTAGGGGGCAAGGGACTACTCCACAAGTGTTGGAATCCCCAAGCCTTGCGGGACAAACATCTGTATTTAACACTTCATCCACTGCGTCTGCCTCTTCCACCTCCTTTAGGGCCTCCACTTGCACCTTAAACCTCCCCTTAATGAGACACGCATTCCAACAATGCAGAGCGAATTGCCCCATCTCCTTACTGCGCAGCCAGGGCTCAAGGCAATCGGGCTGTGTTTAAATTATTATACCTTGGAGATTGTATTCATAAAGGTCAAGAGTTGTGAACAGCTTTGCAGGGCGAGTTTGAGCAATGGCTATCTCAACTGAACCTGGAGATAGGGAAGGCTGTGTGCGATAACTGTGCTTACCTGGTGGCAGCCCTATGCCGAGGCAACCTCATACACGTTACTTGCATGGCTCACGTCCTCAACCTGTTTGCTGCCTCGATGCGCTGCTGCAGAAAGCACAATTGCTGTGTGCTCACGTCCACCGATTGTATCCTGCAGGTCACTGACTTGAATCGCTACAGAGGTCTGTTGGCTTACCTGTTAACCTTATGATTTGTGATGTGCCAACGCAGTGGAATTCCACTCTATACATGTTGCAGCAATTGTGGCAACAGCGACGAACCCTGGTGCAGTATGTCCTTTTTCATAGCCTGGGCTAATGTAGTACGGAGGTGGGGCAAATCACACTTACGGAATGAGCACAGATGAAGGACCTCTGCTCCCTTCTGCAGTTTCAAAATGGCTACTAAGATGGTTAGCGCAGGTTATGCCATTATCAGCATTCCATTCATCTACATGCTGTAGCACACTTTGAAAAGTCTGCGGGAGGAGGTATTGGTCCCAGAAGAAGAGTTGGAATCATAGGAGGATGTGGAAGGAATATCAATATCTAGAAGTTACAGACTGTCATTGCACAGGCGGGTGCCATGGGAGGGTTGATTTCAACGATCAAGGGGGGCTCATAGTACAAAACAAAGTGTTAGTGAAGGTGCAGGAACTGAATGGAGGAGGAGGAGGAAGCGGTGAAGGGCTCGCAACAGTCAGGAGATGAAGAGCATAATGATCCCCTCTCTGTTGTCTGTGGTTTGCAGGAGGGGATGGAGGAAGCAACTTGAGTGTTACCACACCACCAACACACCATGGACTTGGACCTCATGGAAATGACAGTCACATGATTGCCTTCTTGTTGCACAATCTGCAGCATGATGCCCGTATTGTTAGGATTAGAAATAGTGCTGACTGCTGGGTTGCCACTCTGTTAGATCCACAGTACAAGAATAAAATTTGCCAGATGCGTCTGGTTCCAATCTTTGCACAAGAGGAATCTCGAGCCTTACCTTCTGCAGTCTCCCATTCACTCCCGACCACAGAGGAGGCTGTTCAGCAAAGATGTTGATCCCGGTGTCTTACCCAAGCTAGTGCTGTCAGTCTGGTTGCTGCTACCATCCCGGGGTCAGCTATAACAACTTGCACTAGCCAGCAACGAGCAGCTCCTGGGTCTAAGTCCTTCTTTCGGGCTACTGAGCATGCCCATGGGTCAACCTAACATTGGAGGTTAGGGGTCACATGCTCAGGTCCTATTGCTTCCCTATTGCTAACCCGCCTGTGTTCAGTTATTATATTGCCATATAGCATCCGCCATTACCGAGCAGCAGGTAACATCTCTGCACGGTGGACCCCAGGCTGCAAACGCATCTTGATACCATCTTTTATTACTTGGTGTGTACCACTAGCCCAAACAGCTTTCCACCCTGAAGGCTATGTGCCCACGCTAGCATTTTTAAACGCTCAGGAATCGCATCCCCTTTCCCAGAAAACGCGCATCTTTTTCCGCACGATTCTTGCACTGTTTTTGTCAAAAAGATGCGCGTTTTTGACGCGTTTTTTGACAAGGGTTTTCTGGGAACATTGGGGGAATGCTAAAAACGCTCAGCTATGCGGAAATTAATGAGCATGTTGCGTTTTTAGCCGCTAAGCGATTCCTGAGTGGTTAAAAACGCATGCATTGGCACAAAAAGCCAAAAATGCATGCAAATTAATTGTATGCATCTTGTAAGCGTTTCTGCAGCGTCTGATCCGGCACAAAAGCTGTGGAAACACTTACAAAAATGCAATGTGGGCAAACAGCCGAAAAGGGATGCACACATGCAGAAGCAAAGAAACACGCTTGTAGACAATCTTAAGAGAGGTTTTCCCCAAGACAGCCGTAAGGCACACAGTGTGCATTGCAGCTTTGGACTTCTAACCCCAGGAACCTCGAGTCATCAAGGCAAAAACATTAGCAACAGCAGTGTAAGTGGCATAAGCAAATTCTGTGAGTCATTGTGAGAAGTTGATGCCACTTTAGCTACGTGTGACAATAATTTTTGGAAATGTGAATACTCCAAGTTTGCTCTAGTGGGTTGCCTGTAGAGGAAGGGGTGCCAGAAGCCCATTATATTATTTCTACTCTGGGTAAATTTATGCCACTTTATTGGTGAGTGCCAATATTTTTTGGAAACATGGAGACTCCAAGTTGGGTCTCCATCTGATGTTTGCCTGTAGTGGAAGGGGTGTCAAAGAATCATTATATTAGTTCTACCTTTTTGAAATTGATGCAACTTTACTGGTGTGTGCCAATATTTTTTTAGAATGTGGAGACTCCAAGTTGGGTCTCCATCTGATGGGTTGCCTAAGGTGAAAGTGGTGTCAGAGCAGCATTATACTATCTCTACTAACGGGAAATTGATGCCACTTTACTGGTATGTGCCATTATATTTTTTGAAATGTGAAGACTCCAAGTTGGGTCTCCATCTGTTTGGTTCCCTGTAGTGGAAGGGGTGTCAGAGGCCCATAATACTATTTCTACTCTGGGGAAATTGATAGCACTTTACTGGTGTGTGCAAATATTTTTTGAAAATGTGAAAACTCCAAGTTGGGTCAACTTCTGATGAGTTGCCTGCAGTGGAAGGGGTCTCAGAGCATCATAGTACCATTAAAATATTTCAACTTTGAGGAAATTAATACTACTGTAGTGGTGTGTGACAATAATTTTTGGAAATGTGGAGACTCCAAGTTGAGTCTCCATATCTTAGGTTGCCCATGGTGCAAGGGGTTTAAGAGGTCCATTATACTTTTTCTACTCTGGGGAAATTGATGACACTTTATTGGTGTATGCTACTGATTTTTTTAAATGTTTGAACTCCAAGTTGGGTTTCTTTCATGTGTGTTGCCTGTAGCAGTAGGGCTCCCAGGCCAGCAGGCTTGCACTTACTTTTAGTCAACTATCTGTGTTACAATCCTTAAATGTTTCTAACAATAATAGTCTATGAATCTGATATTTGTGCCAACTGAGTGTGACTGAGCAGAAAAGCACTTTGAGCAGTTGCATGAGGTATCAGGACTTGCAGCAAAGCAGTCTTACGCCGGTCTCTTACCCATCTAACCTTAATTGAAACTTTAATTCAAAGCTCTATATGCTGGCCCAGACCGTGATACCTCATGCATAGCCCATGGCTGACTGCTGTTGTGATATTATCAAATTTCTACTGTGGGTGAATTGATCAGTCAACTACCTTTGTTGCTATCCTTAGATTTTTCTAAAATGTGTGGCCTGTGAGTCTACCAAGCTGATATTTGTGTCACATCAGTGTGGCTAAGCAGAAAAGCACATTGAGCTTTTGGATGAGGTATCTGGGCTCTCAGCAAAGCAGACTTACACCAGTCCCTCATACAACTTATCATAACTGAAAATTAACCTAGACCCGACCCGGCTGCTGCTGTGCCATTATCAAATTTCTACTGCAGGTCAATTGAGGCCGCTTTTCCTGTTGTCTGCTCCTAATTTTTGAAAATGTTTGGTCTCCAAGTTGGGTCTCTTTCATGTGTGTTGCTTGAATTTGGAAAGCCTCTCAGAACACCAGGCCTACATCTTTCACTCATCCACCTGTTACTGATCAATTTTTCCAAGCCCTGTCCCATGCACCATGCATAAAAAGTATACTATGTGTTCTCTGTTTCAAATAATGCCACCTTTCCTGGTGTCTGCCCTTAATTTGACCTGCTGGGAAGCTTGTTTGGCACCCCTTAAGGTGTCGTCTATGCATTTTGTTTTGCCTCCCATTGTATTCAATGGGGTTCGGGTATGTTCGACCAACTGTTAGACGAACATGTTCAACGAACTTTGGGACGTTCGCCGAACCGAACCTTGCAAGATTAGCTCATCTCATCTTAGCATGAGGCTGAGTTAGCTCTGAATAAACATGAAAGAAAAGAAGATAACCATACCTGAAGGAGATGGTGCTCAGCCAAGGCCCAGAGGTCAGCTGTCGTTGTTGGACCGTTGAGGGGTGAGGTGAACATAACATATCTTTTACCAGCAGCTGGGATACATTCAATATGCAAATATATTCAATGCTTTACTCTAGTCTTTAACACCTTAGCGATCTTTGACGTATAAATCCATCATGGGAACTTGTTAATTTATAATTCATGTAACAAACAGCTCAATAAACAAAGTCAAAGGAAAAAAGCCCACGTGAAAATTGATCACAGGAAGAATAAACATCATCATCATATATTCACACAATAAAAGTGCCCAAAAGGAATATCGCTATGTGTAAAAGGCACTTAACCTCAGAACTGACCATGCAGAGATATATCCTGACCCTATGGAGGAATTCACTCTGGTTCGACGCTCTCAAAGGATCAACAAAGGTCAGATACCAGCTACTGTAGATATCTGGACTAAAACTAGTAGAATGAACTTCACGTTTTTCCGTATAGAAAAAAGAAAAAGTAACCAGCTCACCAGTCTACCATGGGTGCACAGAGCTCTGCCAGGACAAGCGTGAATCACATGAAGAAAGGACAAAAGCGCTCCAGCTCCCATATCACAGCCAGATCTTATTGATCGAAACGCTCCGCTTGTTCCCTGAGCTGCCCCACATGAGCATGCCATTTGTCCAATGCTTTTAATGGAAGAATAAAAATCTACTATTTTATGGGCGCTGGAGCGCTTTTGTCCTTTCTTCACGTTTTCCCACTGTTTTCTCCTGGAAAAGACTACATTCTTACCCTGTTAAGCACAGAGACATTACTGTGACTTTTCCTTAGTTTGTTTTTGGTTACTTTTTGTTGGTTCTAACATGTTATGTCCCTTCTTATTGAAACACCGGGACTACTTTATGTTTAAAAAAAATAAATGGTGCAGCCACGTTGATGGACTGTGTGCACCGACCCTGCACCCGGGGACTTAAAACACTTACACATTTTACACATTACTTTAAGACTGTTACTTATGTCTATGAGCAGAAAGATTTGCTACAAGATAGTCTACCTCTGTAGAGACCCTAGTAGTTGTGCTATTTTTTTGAGCTATGAAGAAATGTTAAGTCTTCCCATTACATTGAAACCAAGGTTTGAGTTATAAAGTTTATTGTTGCACTAAAAGGCATGTTTATCGGATGCTACAATATTTTCATGATTATTTAGTGCCCCAAGTTTGTAAAGGGGGCAGGTAGAATAGTACTCTATTTCTGGTACCTCAACATATACCTCGGTACATATTTTTCAGTCATTCAGGTTTCCACCTAAATATTTTCAGGTCTGCCAATTTACCTTTTGACAGAACTCTATCTCGGAGTCCCGATGTGACCTATGGGGGGAAGTATTGTATGGACCCCATAGATTTGCTATAGTCATTGGGTTCTGCCCTTACTTAGCACCCCACTGCAACTCACATGTTGCTTAGTTACCAGTCTACACCCCATACTATGGAGGTGTAGACGCTGGTGTCACATCCCGCTGTTTGGGAATTGTGACTATAAAAGCACTTTGGTTTAAACTAGACGTTGACCTGTATTATTTTATAAAATATATATGGTGGCAAACGCCAGGGATTTCTCTATTTAAACCAGGGGAGTATATGTAGTGACCAGAAAAACCATTACTAATGTATGTTATTTGTCATATGGTAAGTGTGTTCTCTATCCCTTACATGATTGCATTTGTGACACCGGTTTGCCGTCTTGCCTTGGGAGGAGGTAAATTATTTAATATTATGCTGCACTCTCCTGCCTTGTGTTGGTATTACAACTTGTAGTACTATGCTGCCCTCTTCTGCCTTAGTTTGTTATTGCAACTTGTTTTTCTGATTTGAAAATAAGTGGCAGTTGGAGGTTTGAGGGAGACTGAAAAGGTTGTGTTGCGTGCAGTTTAGGTGGTGAGAGGAGGTTGGAAATTGAGGCTCTTCGTCTAGGACAAGCAGGTAGTACAAATAGCACCCTTTTTGGAGTGCCCCGTGTTTACAGCAACAGAGTGTTGAGACAAGCGAAGGAGCTGCAGATCTGCGCAGGAGCTTTTCTGGATATACTGATCCGATTAAGGTCAGCTAATCCTCCCCCTTCATGCAGCACGGTTAGTCAAATGAAAAGTTACTGCCATCCTCCCAAGGCCGGGACCTAGAAAAGGCTTTGACTGACACAATGTGTAAGGAAAATTGTATCTGCTATCCATGACTGTTATATGGAAAAACAGAAGAATTGTTACAAGTATTCAGTAAAATTCAACTTTCAAGTATGCACGGGACCCCAGGTGTATGCTTCTTTCGTCCGCGGCCTCATACCTTGCAGGCATCAACAAAACTCTCAGACTCATATATCCGACAACTCCCCCTTTATTAATTGCCACCTAACCAAGGTATTGTTAGAGCCACCCACAAGGCGGTGCAACAGTTACAGGTTCTATTTAGAACCAGTCTATCATTAGGGGGCCGCATTATTATCCATTGTCAAATCAAGGTGACCAGTATTCGCTCAAACCTCATCCTCCAAAAGTTCCTTTAGTTGAGGTTTAGGGTCTTTGTTTTTACTCATATACAGTAGTAGATTAAAGGGTTATGTATATATACATTTGTGGTCAATACAATGGACTGTCACATGGCTTGCTCCTTCCAAAGACCATACTAAGGACCAGGGGTCTCTAATTATGGGTGGAAGAAAAGTGATTCTGGTGGCTAAATAGAAAAATGTTCTTTACAGTTAGAGCAATCAGACTGTGGAATGCCCTACTGCAAGAAGTAGTAATGGCAGACACTATAAAAGCTTTTAAAAAGGGCAATACATATAACATTGTGGGTTAAAGATAATTTTGTGACAAAAGCAATTAGAATTAGTGGAGAAAAGTTGAACTTTATGGACCCAGACCTTTTCTCAACCTATGTTCGGTGTTACTCGAATATCACTCGAGAATATGGGTGATCTGATGAGCTCGTTACTCGGCGAGCATTAGTCGGTGCACGATTTCAAACTCTAATTCCCGCCCCACATGTTTAGCACCTGTTACACAGCCAGTAAGCATGCCAGAATTGCCTGTACCTCAACGTAATACCATAGCCATCTTGGTTGTGGCATTACTGTGACTGGCTGGCCGTGTGACATCATCAGAGGTCATAAAAGTGCAGGACCGCCAGACTCTGCACACAGACGCCATAGCACAGCTGTGTGACAGTTGTTATTGAAGAGAGAGAAGTGCAGCTGTGTGCAGAGTTTAACGGATCAGAGACCTGTACTGTTGATACTTGTGCTAAAGCTGGACCATCATACTAATAGTCCTTGTAAGAGCTAATTTTGTGCTGTTTGTATCAGATACAATGTGCATTTAACCTAGGAAGGGAGAAACAGTTGCAGGAGCAGGAAAATTAGCTGAATACAGTCTCTAGGCAGGCATAAGGGTTTTACAGTCTGTTGCTAATTATACAGCTGAAGCAGTTGACCACATTTTAATTTTTTTGGGGTGAAAAAATAACTTTATTGTCATCCATAGAGTATTAGTATATCCATATACTATTACATCGTCTGTGGTGCATTTTGGTGTTGCATAACATTCCAAAATAGTGTTGAAATATTTTTCTGTATCCATTAACTCATCCATACAGTGTAAAGTGCTTAGTGGGCAACAAGGATGGCAGAATCAAGCAGGACTCCTGAAGAAGTGACCGGAGGAATGTCGGAGCCAGAGGAAGCTGGCACAACAGTGAAGGTGGCAAGAGGCTGTGATCCGAAACCGCTAATGCCCGAACAAAGGCTGTAGCCTTCACCTCAGTGGTTCTTGTGGACTGTGGACAGAATAGCCAGGATCGAAGGCTGCAAGAGCTGACAGCTTGAACGTTACTCAAAATGGAGGGGCAACATCGCTGGTATGCGGTGAGTGAGATCCGAGAAGTAAGGGAGCAGGATGAACCCTTCAAGAGGAATGAATGGGCCAGGGAGAGGTTTCTTGAGGCATGGTGGCTCAATGGTTAACATCTCAACCATCTCAACCATGCAGCGCTGGAGTCCTGGGTTCAAATCCCACCAAGGACATCTGCAAAAGAGTTTGTATTTTCTCCCCGTGTTTGCGTATGTAACCTCCAGGTGCTCCGGTTTCCTCCCACATTCCAAAGACATACTGATAGGGATTCTTGATTGTGGACTCATGCCCTAGAGACCAGTGTCATAAGGTAAAAAATAAATTACAGCTCTCCCTAAACACCCTAAACTGCTCTTTCTCACCTGAAAATTTGTCAGAAAGTGCCACTACAGTTTCAGGAGAGACCAACTGCTCATTAGAAGGTACAGGAGTCATTGCTGCAGCCGATGGTGGAGAGCTCCGGGAAGCATCCATAGTTCTTGAAAACTGACTTTGCAGCTGGGACTTTGAAGTTTCTAGTTTTTGGTGTTCCCTTGCCAGATCCTGAACCTTAAGGGTTAGATTTGCCACCTTATCACCTCTTTTTGAGGTTTTCATGTTAAAGTAGGACTGGCAAGTGTAAGGAACTTTGACGCAGTTTGCCAGCTTCCGTATTAAGACCTTAATATCAACCAATACCTTACATATATTGATATGTTTTATGTGCACTTTTTATAATAAAGAACAGGTAGTCTGGACATGGTCTGAAGGTCAGCAGCAGAAGATCAAAACATACAGCATAGGGATCAGGTGAACATACACCAGAAAGCACAGGCTCAGAACAAGGTTTTAACTGGCAGTGATCAGGGCCAGACTGATCACCTAAATAGCATGGCAATTACCAAGAACAGGGAGCACCTGTGGAAATCTCTGAACCTTCCAGTCTCAGATAGGTCAACCGAGCTGTCAATCAAACCACGGATAGCTCAGCACACTCCAGCACACGATAGGATGACAGAGCTGTCCATCACTGAGTCCCATACACTTTGAGCAGAGGAATCGGGACACAGTAATTAACAGGTAGATGTCAATGTGAGATAACAATTTAGGCCAGCAGATGTGTCTCTGTGTGCCTCCATTGGCGCATGAGTGTTAAATGCAGGGGCATCAATACTTTTATCTTGTGCAGCCACTCTATCTGTACTGCATAAAAAGGACAAGGTAAAACAATATTTTAAAGCTTTTTTAATTATAGATTCACGGAATCCATGCATATATCCATAATTCAGTAACCTATTTGCATATGTGGGTAAAATTGCAAACATTTTGGTAGCTGGGAACAAACACAAGCGCAATATCTGCCTGAGTTATGGATTTATCACATTCACACATGTTTGGTATGTGTAAAAGGCTTGAAGAATGTTCAGTAAGATGACGGCCATACTGTTTTTCTTGGAGGTTTCTGGGGGAAACTATGACACACAGCAGAAATGAAGGCTAAAACTGTATGACAATTCAATCTTTTCAGACGTCTCCCTTTACCTCTGTGAAGGGATTAACGAGGGGTCTGGTGAGACCCTTTATAACATTTCATCTAACAAATATTTGTGTTGGTCCCCAGGAGAAGCAGCATGATTTGCAGATCTGTCCATATTTCCCGTGGCTCCAACAGATCCTATTCGTAAGACAATTCTGTATTTTGTTGCTTTTATTTTATTGTTTTTGTCTATATATGTCATTTGTTATTCCATCTTTTGTAACCTTTTTAAGTCTCATTTTATTTTGAATATTAAATGAAAAATTTATGAAGTCTGTCTCTCATTGCTCTAATGCACCTGCAATCTCAAGGAGAGAAAAATGCTTGTTTGTGTTGCCTTGTAGCCACTATGCAAGTAGTGAACCATAAAACCCTCGGTCTCGCATGGAAAAAATGGACATTCAAAATCCCAAATAGGATATTTTTTCTACCCTATAGAATTTTTAGATTTCCAGCATTGTTTTGTTCTGCCATGTTTACAATACTAGCTATTATTAAAAGCAACTAAGACAAATTAAGCAATACAATAACTGCACTTGCAGCATGTTTGCTTTTGTCATCAAATCTGAGAAGTAGGCATACATATTACGCTGAAATGCTTCATCTGTGGTCCACAAATTGTGTGCATGTTCGTTGCTTTCATTAAAAAGGCCACAGCAAAGTAGCAACCTGAAAAATGCTTTCATTTCAACAATATCTGCTGGATCAAAAGACTTTGCTATTCGGGTGATCTTGATTCCTTTTTCTATCACTAGAGTTGAGCGACTTTTGGTTTTTTAGGGTCGCGTTTCGTTTCGTGAAACCCGACTTTTCCAAAAGTCGGGTCGAGCAAGATCGTCCGATTATAGGGAAAAGTCGGGGTCGTCCCGAAACACGAAACTCAATGTAAGTCAATGGGGAATAAAAGTCGGCAGTGAGAGGAGGACAGGAAACACACCTACAGTGCCCATTTGAATGCCAAAAGCATCAATTCTTCTTACTTAAGCTTGTCAACCTTAATTAACTTCATAATACAAGTTACGCACTGAAAAATGGGGGTTATTTGGCTAAATTTGTGGGGGGGGAGGGCTGGCTGCAGGTTTTCATGTGCCCTGGGCGAAAGAGCGCCCCTTTAACACATACCACAACTCATCATGCTCCGATACGGCAGAGAAATAGCGGTATAGTACAATGAAAAATACCTCACTTTTTACATCTCATGACGAGGCCCATCTATTTCTCCATACAAAATCATTGGTCCCATATAATGTTTGAAACAGTATATGATGAGCTCCACATAATGCTACAGTTTATGTTGGTCCCCATGGATGAAGCTCCACTGTCTTATGGGCCCAAATAATGCTCCAAACATAATGGGCCCCATTTCTAATGCTCTAGTGTATAATGGGCCCTGTAAATGCTGCTCCAGTGTCTGATGTCCACCTTTGGAATGTTCCAGTGTATGGTGGGCCCCATCTATCATTCTCCAGAGTATAGTGCTCCCCAAAAATTGCTGTCCCAACATAGAAAACAATCAAATAAGTCTCCTTGCTAGGGAATCCCTGTACTTGTCTGGACAGGTGCTGTAGCTTGCTTAACAGCTCGCCAGCCGTTCTCACGCCCAGTATGGATTGCACGTGATTGCACAAAGGTTAGAAAGGGTACCGTATCCCTGGATAACATGTATGGATAGCGTACACATTCAAAATATATGTCTATACAGCATGAGGCAGGCTCAGACGGTGTTAGGCCCAGTATGGATTGCACGTCATTGCACAAAGTTTAGAAAGGGTACCGTATCCCCGGATAACATGTATGGATAGCGTACACATTCAAAATATATGTCTATACAGCATGAGGCAGGCTCAGACGGTGTTAGGCCCAGTATGGATTGCACGTCATTGCACAAAGGTTAGAAGGGGTACCGTATCCCCGGATAACATGTATGGATAGCGTACACATTCAAAATATATGTCTATACAGCATGAGGCAGGCTCAGACGGTGTTAGGCCCAGTATGGATTGCACGTTATTGCACAAAGGTTAGAAAGGGTACCGTATCCCTGGATAACATGTATGGATAGCGTACACATTCAAAATATATGTCTATACAGCATGAGGCAGGCTCAGACGGTGTTAGGTCCAGTATGGATTGCACGTCATTGCACAAAGGTTAGAAGGGGTACCGTATCCCCGGATAACATGTATGGATAGCGTACACATTCAAAATATATGTCTATACAGCATGAGGCAGGCTCAGACGGTGTTAGGCCCAGTATGGATTGCACGTCATTGCACAAAGGTTAGAAAGGGTACCGTATCCCCGGATAACATGTATGGATAGCGTACACATTCAAAATATATGTCTATACAGCATGAGGCAGGCTCAGACGGTGTTAGGCCCAGTATGGATTGCACGTCATTGCACAAAGGTTAGAAGGGGTACCGTATCCCCGGATAACATGTATGGATAGCGTACACATTCAAAATATATGTCTATACAGCATGAGGCAGGCTCAGACGGTGTTAGGCCCAGTATGGATTGCACGTCATTGCACAAAGGTTAGAAAGGGTACCGTATCCCCGGATAACATGTATGGATAGCGTACACATTCAAAATATATGTCTATACAGCATGAGGCAGGCTCAGACGGTGTTAGGTCCAGTATGGATTGCACGTCATTGCACAAAGGTTAGAAGGGGTACCGTATCCCCGGATAACATGTATGGATAGCGTACACATTCAAAATATATGTCTATACATCAGGAGGCAGGCTCAGACGGTGTCAGGCACAGTATGGATTTGACGGCCCAGATTACACAGCGGAGGAGCAGGGAGAGGTAAAGATTGCAAATGCTGGGGCCCTGGCCAAGCAAGGGGGGCCCACTCGTGGGCGTTGGTACTGGCACTGGGCCCCTCATAGTACAGCGGTGTGTCTGACGGCGGGTGTGCACCACCACCGTCAGAGACACTTGATTGCACTATGAGGGACCCTGTGCCAGTGCCCGCGCCCAAGAGTCGGCCTACCCACCTGTCCAGGGCAACGGCACTCGCATGGTGTCGTGCGCTAGGTGGTGACCCCGGCCATGGGGGGGGAGGCAGCACAGTTAAGGAGTTTTAGAAAGTGGCATATGTTGATGTTGGACATTCAGCTGATGCAAAAGGCGAAATAGGTGAAGTACCAGGAAGAGGTGGACCAAAGCAAGCCATTTTTCTGTCACCCTATGTGTCATCAGGGGAAGGTGGGACAAAATCCTTGGAAACCCATGCGTGGTTCATTTTAATGAAGGTTAGATCATCCACATTTTGGGTTGACAGACGGGTCCTTTTTTCTGTCAGGATTGATCCAGCTGCACTGAAGACTCTTTCCGATAGCACACTTGCAGCTGGGCAAGCGAGCTCCTGTAAGGCATATTGGGCCAATTCAGGCCAGGTGTCCAGTTTAGCAGCCCAATAGTCAAAGGGGAATGACCTGTGTGGGAGAACATCGATATGGGAGGAAAAGTAGTTTGTAACCATAGTTGACAACTGCTGTCTCCTGTCACTTTCCATCGATGCAGTATTACCAGTTGTGTGAGCGGTATTTGAAAAATCAGTCCACAACATTGTCATGAAACCCCTGTCTCCAACGCCACTTCTGCTGTGTGCACCACGAACACCTCTGCCAAGCTGCCCCCGGCCCGTACGGCTCGTGTGAGAACCATCACCGCTGCTGTGTGCTGGGAATGCCTCAAGCAACCGATTTACCAGAGTTGCTTGTTTATTAGCCAATATTAGGTCAAGGTTCTCCTGTGGCATGATGTTTTGTAATTTGCCTTTATAGCGTGGATCCAGGATGCTGGCCAACCAGTAGTCGTCATCGTTCATCATTTTGGCAATGCGGGGGTCCCTTTTTAGGATCCGCAAGGCATAATCTGACATGTGGGCCAATGTTCCCGGTGTCAATGATGCACTGCGAGTGCTGGGTGGAGGAGCACTTTCTGGCAAATCCACATCCCTCCAGTCACGCACAAACCCTGTACCAGACCTTGCCACGCCAACATTTTCACTTTCACATCCCACGAGATGCATCCTCCTCCCCTAAGTAATCATCCCCATCATCCTCCTCCTCCTCCTCTTCTTCCTCCACCTCGTCCAGGAGAGGTCCCTGAGCAGACAATGGCTGAATGTCATCAAGGATTCCCTCCTCCTCTTCCTCCTCAACATTGGCTGCAGACGCCTGCTCCTTAAGGTGCGTCAAAGTTTGCATGAGCAGACGCATAAGTGGGATGCTCATGCTTAGGATGGCGTCGTCTGCGCTTACCAGCCGTGTGCATTCCTCAAAACACTGAAGGACTTTACAAAGGTCTTTCAGCTTCGACCACTGCACGCCTGTCAACTCCATGTCTGCTCTCAAAGTGCCTGGCCGTGTATCCTCCCACAAATGCATTATGGCCTGCCTCTGCTCGCACAGCCGCTCCACCATGTGCAGGGTGGAGTTCCACCTTATTGCAATGTCGATAATGAGGCGGTGGTTGGGAAGGTGGAGCAATCGCTGCAGCTTCTGCATACGAACGGAGTGTACAGGCGACCGGCGGATGTGCGCGCACAGTCTTCGCACCTTCTGGAGAAGGGCTGTTAACTCCGGATAATTTTTGAGGAAGCACTGCACCACCAGGTTCAAGGTGTGAGCCAAGCAAGGTATGTGGCTGAGTTTTGAAAGGGCTATGGCTGCCACAAGATTAAGGCCGTTATCACTAACTACCTTGCCTGCCTCAAGATGTACACTGCCCAGCCATGACTCAGTTTGTCGCTTCAAGTACTCGGCCAGCACCTCGGCGGTGTGTCTGTCGCCCAAACACATCATCTGCAACACAGCCTGCTGACGCTTTCAACTAGCTGCTCGATAGGGGGACACATCGTGTGCAACAGTGGCAGCTGCAGATGGAGTGCTCGTACGACTTCGCTCTGTGGACGAGCTGTCGCTTCTGGAGGAGGAGGAGGAGGAGGAGGGTCGAACGCCTACAGCCAACTGTTTCCTATACCGTGGGCTAGGCAGCACTGTCCCACCACCGCTGTCCCCTGTGGACCCTGCATCCACCACATTAACCCAGTGCGCAGTGATGGACGGCCCTGGTCATGCCGACTGGACCATGCATCAGTTGTGAGGTGCACCTTTCCGCTCACTGACTGCTTGAGTGCATGGACAATGCGGTCTTTCACATGATGGTGGAGGGCTGGGATGGCTTTGCGAGAGAAGAAGTGGCGACTGGGTAGGTCATAGCGTGGTACTGCATAGGCCATGAGTTCGCGGAAAGCTGTGCTTTCCACCAACCGAAAGGGCATCATCTCAAACGAGATTAGTTTGGCAATGTGGGCGTTCAAACCCAGTGTACGCGGATGAGAGACTGAGTACTTTCTTGACCTACTCATAGTGTCTGGGAGGGTGAGCTGGACTTGAGAGCTGCATATGGTGGAAGTAGCGGTGGACAGGGCGGACTGAGAGAGGGTTGATGATGGTGATGGAGTTGGTGTTCTTTCTGATGGCCTAGAATCAGTCTTTCGTTGATATTACAGTGGGATTCCCTGACTGCTGTGGCCTTGCAACGACACCTCAACATTTGCTGCTGTGCTAACCGGTGGGCTTACAGTGGGGGAAACAATGTAGCGTTGCTGACTACCTTCGTTGTGATCAGTTGCACATGTGGCACTTGAGGTTTGGTGTTGTGTCCACGCTTGCAAGTGCATGCTGGTTAAATGTCTAAGCATGCAACTGGTATTCAAATTTTTCAGATTTTTCCCTCGGCTAAAGGTCTTTGCGCACTTCTTACAGATAACCTTGGCCTGATCATGAGGATTTTGTTCAAAAAACTGCCACACTGCACTCTTCCTACTTTGGCAGACATTTTGCGGCCTAGCACGCTGTGATCTTTTGACCCTCTGGACAAGCTGTCCAGCAACTCTTTTGATGTTTGGAACCTGTCTTTGGAGTGCTCCGGGCCTGCCAGATAACAGCTGTTGCGATGTCGATGTCTGCTGTGGATGCTCCTCATCTGAGCTATTGGAAGCAGCACCCTCTTCCCCCAATGGATGCCAATCTGGGTCAACAACTGGGTCATCCATCACCTCCTCTTCTATGTCATGTGCACCTTTCTCTGTGTCACCGTGTATGGTGGTATAGTGTGCGGGAAGGGGCACCTGAGTCTCATCAGGGTCAAAATCTGGCTCTGTACACTGCGAGGACAATGTAGTGCTCTGAGTGAATGTACCAGCAGAATCATCCATCAGCGGCTGTGCATCAGTGCACTCCATGTCAGATTCATCTTGGCCTGGGTAATTCACCATTTCACTTGATAATCCAGGCATGGTATGTGAAAACAGCTCCATGGAGTAATCAGTAGTATGGCCTGCGTCATCCTTCAATCTTGGTTGGGGTGAAGGACACAAGGAAAGGTGTGGTTCATGAACATGAGCCTCCAATGACGACTCAGTGCTTTTACTTTTTACAACTGAAGAAGAGGAGGCGATAGAGCTGGAGGCTGAGTCAGCAATGTAAGACAAAACTTTTTCCTGATGCTCTGCCTTTAAAAGCGGTTTGCCAACTCCTAGAAAACTAAGCGTTCGAGGCCTTATGTAGCCAGACGATGACGCAGGGTCAGCACCTCCTGCATTCGGTCCTATTTTGCTCTTACCACTACCATCAGATCCACCACCAACACCATCATTACCAGCTGCCAACCCCCGCCCAATTCCACCAGCCTTCCTCATTTTTGGTAGAAATGTAGACAAAATCCAACAAACTATATAGTAATGTAAAACAAGGTACAAGGTGTCTATAGGACAGGGGAGTTTTAGAATTTCTGCACACACTTGTGGACAGTGGACACTTGTGGATTGTGTGCGGCCCACTGATATCTGAGCGCTATGTGACACGCTCGATGGCACAGCTGCCTGTGACCAAATGACGAGAGGATAATGGAGATTTTGAATCTCTGCGTACACTTGTGGACAGTGGACACTTGTGGATTGTGTGCGGCCCACTGATATCTGAGCGCTATGTGACACGCTCGATGGCACAGCTGCCTGTGACCAAAGTGACGAGAGGATAATGGAGATTTTGAATCTCTGCGTACACTTTTGGACAGTGGACACTTGTGGATTGTGTGCGGCCCACTGATATCTGAGCGCTATGTGACACGCTCGATGGCACAGCTGCCTGTGACCAAAGTGACGAGAGGATAATGGAGATTTTGAATCTCTGCGTACACTTTTGGACAGTGGACACTTGTGGATTGTGTGCGGCCCACTGATATCTGAGCGCTATGTGACACGCTCGATGCCACAGCTGCCTGTGACCAAAGTGAAGAGAGGATAATGGAGATTTTGAATCTCTGCGTACACTTGTGGACAGTGGACACTTGTGGATTGTGTGCGGCCCACTGATATCTGAGCGCTATGTGACACGCTCGATGCCACAGCTGCCTGTGACCAAAGTGACGAGAGGATAATGGAGATTTTGAATCTCTGCGTACACTTGTGGACAGTGGACACTTGTGGATTGTGTGCGGCCCACTGATATCTGAGCGCTATGTGACACGCTCGATGGCACAGCTGCCTGTGACCAAAGTGACGAGAGGATAATGGAGATTTTGAATCTCTGCGTACACTTGTGGACAGTGGACACTTGTGGATTGTGTGCGGCCCACTGATATCTGAGCGCTATGTGACACGCTCGATGGCACAGCTGCCTGTGACCAAAGTGACGAGAGGATAATGGAGATTTTGAATCTCTGCGTACACTTGTGGACAGTGGACACTTGTGGATTGTGTGCGGCCCACTGATATCTGAGCGCTATGTGACACACTCGATGGCACAGCTGCCTGTGACCAAAGTGACGAGAGGATAATGGAGATTTTGAATCTCTGCGTACACTTGTGGACAGTGGACACTTTTGGATTGTGTGCGGCCCACTGATATCTGAGCGCTATGTGACACGCTCGATGGCACAGCTGCCTGTGACCAAAGTGACGAGAGGATAATGGAGATTTTGAATCTCTGCGTACACTTTTGGACAGTGGACACTTGTGGATTGTGTGCGGCCCACTGATATCTGAGCGCTATGTGACACGCTCGATGGCACAGCTGCCTGTGACCAAAGTGACGAGAGGATAAGGGAGATTGGATTGCTTTTAAAAAAGCAGTTTGCGGAGCAGTGGGTAAACAGCAATGCCAGCGTGTCAGGAAGCCTTAAAAGGCAGCCCAACAACCAACACCACTGATACACCACAATATAGCCTCCCCTTGCACTGCACACACAGTGACTTGTGTGTTGTGCAGGCCAAATCGCTAGCAGCAGAAGCAGTTTTTTTGTCTTCTTCCCTGCCTAACGCTCTCCCTACAGAATCAGCAGCAACCTCTCCCTATACTAAGATCGGCAGAAGTAAGATGGCGGTCGGCGTG
Organism: Dendrobates tinctorius; assembly: GCF_039654945.1. Taxonomy (NCBI): domain Eukaryota; kingdom Metazoa; phylum Chordata; class Amphibia; order Anura; family Dendrobatidae; genus Dendrobates; species Dendrobates tinctorius. The sequence continues at coordinate 8,300,412 of NW_027361797.1, forward strand.
CACGCCCTTTTATACCCCCTGTGACGCCCACCAAAGCAAGCCAATCACTTGCATGCCCTTCTGAAAGATGGTGGTGACCCGTGCCTATGTCATCACATTGCCCACAGTCTCCGTGGATCCTGATTGGCTGAAAAAGAGCGCAAAACAAACTTTTGAAACGCGACTTTGGCACGTAAGTCGCCGACCTCGTGGCCGACCTCATCCTAGGGTCGGGTTTCGTTTCATGAAACCCGACTTTGCCAAAAGTCGGCGACTTTTGAATTTTTTCGACCCGTTTCGCTCAACTCTATCTATCACCCTATATCCCTCTTCATTCGAATGTTGCACAGTAATGTCTATGATATCTTGAGATGGCATCAAACAAAAACTTACATATCGAAATAGGAAAATGGTTGCACTAAATCATGTTAAAGCATGTCAATATTAAATGTGAGTAGCAAAATGGCTTTAGAAATTTAGGAAAAATACACATGAGACACTTCACACAAAATTTGGCCAAATAATGTGAGCCCATCCATCATCGTCAAGGTAATCTCATGCATCGGATGGGTCCCTGACCTCCCTGTCCAGTGTGAACACTTACCTACGGCAAATATCTGCATGCATGGGTGAATGTGGACACCTCTCTCAGCAAAGCCTACATATATGGGTTGGTCGGACCTAAATATGATTAGATGTAATTAAAATCACCACATGGTGAAGGGTAGAGTGCTCCGTCAGAATGCCTAACATATAAATAACAAGAAGACCAACTGAAACACCAAGAACTAGTCTGAACAGATGCATACCAAAAAACAACTGACATATCAAAACAGGAAAATGGTTGCACTCAATTGTTTTAGAGCATGTCAATGTGAAATACGTGAAATGTGAATAGCAAAATGGCTTTAGAAAGTTTGGAAAAATCCACATGAGACGCTTCACACAAAATTTGGCCAAATGATATGAACAAATCCACAATCGTCAAGGTAATCTCATGAATCGGATGGATCCCTGATCTCCCTGTCCAGTGTGACCACTTACCTAAGGGCTCTCGCATGAAAACCTGGCACTGCTGCCAGCACTGGGACTGGAGCATGCGGTTGCATAGAAATACATGTAGCCGCACATGCCGGTCCGAGAGCCAGCGGCAGTGCCAGGTTTTCATGCAAGAGAGAGGTTAATGTCTGCATGCATGGGTGAATGTCAATGGTGGATGGGCTCACATTATTTATAAAGTATTTTATGCCACTCGTCCCTGATCTCTATAACCATCTAATAGAAGCCTGTTGGTACACCAAACTTGATCTAGGGAGAGTATGTAACTTGATCCATATCAGGCAAGGATTTGAGTGAAAGAAAGGATTTAATTCACTTGAAAGTAGAGTTGAGCGAAACGGGTCGGTCATTTTCAAAAGTCACCGACTTTCGCTGAAGTCGGGTTTCATGAAACGAAACCCGACCATAGCGTGAGGTCGGCCACGAGGTCAGCGACCAGAGCGTCAAAGTCGTGTTTCAAAAGATGCTTCCAGCGCCCTATTTCAGCCAATGATGGAGGACGCACACTGTGGGCAATGCGATGACATAGGCATCGGTCACCACCATCTTTGAGAAGGGCATACAAGTGATTGGCTGGCCTTGTGTGGCGACACAGGGGCTATAAAAGGGCGTGAATGCAGACCGCCATCTTACTTATGCCGATCTTAGCATAGGGAGAGCTGCTGCTGCTGCTGATTCTGTAGGGAGAGCGTTAGACAGGGAAGAAGACCAAAAAACTGCTTCTGCTGTTAGCGATTTCCACTTACAACACAACACCTTGTGTGCAGTGACAGGGGAGGCTCTATTTTTGTGCATCAGCTCTGTTGGTTATTAGGCTGCCCTATAAGGCTCCCTGATAGCTGCATTGCTGTTTGCACACTGCTGTGCAAACTGCTTTTTTAAAAGCAAAAATACTTTTCTTCCTCTTTTCTGCACAGTTACCAATCATTTATTTTTCCACCCTTTTGTGTGTGCACTGTGCAGTAGTCCTGCTTACTAGGCTGCCTGCGTCCATACTTGGACTGAGAGCATCATTGTCAGCGTCCTCAAATCTCTAGTGAGATTCAAAATCTCACCAATCCTATAGACACCCTCCACCTTGTCATACACCATCCAATTTCCATCTGTTACATCGAGGTGTAATCTCTCCTGGGCCAGAGACAATAGTTCAGAGTCCTCAAATCTATAGTGAGATTCAAAATCTCACCAATCCTATAGACACCCTCCACCTTGTCATACACCATCCAATTTCAGCCTGTTACATTGAGGTGTAATCTCTCCTGGGCCAGAGATAATAGTTCTGCATCCTCAAATCTATAGTGAGATTCAAAATCTCACCAATCCTATAGACACCCTACACCTTGTCATACACCATCCAATTTCAGCCTGTTACATTGAGGTGTAATCTCTACTGGGCCTGAGACAATAGATCAGCGTCCTCAAATCTATAGTGAGATTCAAATTCTCACCAATCCTATAGACACCCTCCACCTTGTCATACACCATCCAATTTCAGTCTGCTACATTGAGGTGTAATCTCTCCTGGGCCAGAGACAATAGTTCTGCGTCCTCAAATCTATAGTGAGATTCAAAATCTCACCAGTCCTATAGACACCCTACACCTTGTCATACACCATCCAATTTCAGCCTGTTGCATTGCGGTGTAATCTCTACTGGGCCTGAGACAATTTTTCAGCATCCTCAAATCAATAGTGAGATTCAAATTCTCACCAATCCTATAGACACCCTACACCTTGTCATACACCATCCAATTTCATCCTGTTACATTGAGGTGTAATCTCTACTGGGCCTGAGACAATAGTTCAGCATCCTCAAATCTATAGTGAGATTCAAATTCTCACCAATCCTATAGACACCCTACACCTTGTCATACACCATCCAATTTCAGCCTGTTACATTGACGTGTAATCTCTACTGGGCCTGAGACAATAGTTCTGCGTCCTCAAATCTATAGTGAGATTCAAATTCTCACCAATCCTATAGACACCCTACACCTTGTCATACACCATCCAATTTCAGTCTGTTACATTGAGGTGTAATCTCTCCTGGGCCAGAGACAATAGTCCTTAGAGACCAATGACGATATCACCTTCTATCACATGTTCTAATAGAAAGGTCCTGTGTGCAAAACTCCACATTCTCTGGTTTGCATAATAATACCACATAAAACCAATTAATTGACATATATACAAATACTTAAAATATAGCAATAACCATCAATAGTGATACATGATCTCTGTTCTTTTGTTTAACCCATTTGGATATCTAGACCCCAGACAGAATATCCAAAAAGCCTCTCTTGTAAGAAGATGTCTTTTTCCATCCCTACCACGCTTTGAATTTTTAACCCATTCAATTCCTGCAACTGACATCGCCTCCAAATCCCCATTATGATGCATTAGAAAATGTTTAGACACCATGGAAATGTTACGTGTATTGCTAATATTATTCTCTACATCCCTGATATGCTCCAGGATGCGAGTTTTTCGTTTCCTTGTTGTGCAGCCTACATAGGATAAATTGCATATTTTACACTGTATCCTATATACCACATTTTCTGTATTGCAATTAATAAATTGTTTGATGTAATACCTCTGAATATTGCTTGAGTATTAAATGTTTTTGTCTTTTGTGCATATCTGCACATTTTACATTTACTAGCACCCTGATGAAACTCAGGTGCCCATTCCCGCATACTATACTACCTTACACGGTGACACAGAGGAAGGTGCACATGAAATTGAAGAGGAGGTGATGGATGACCCAGTTGTTGACCCAGATTGGCATCCATTGGGGGAAGAGGGTGCCGCTGCCAAAAGCTCAGAAGAGGAGGAGGAGGATCCGCAGCAGGCACCGACAGCACAACAGCTGATATCTGGCAGGACCGTAGCAGTCTAAAAACGTGTTACAAAAACCAAAAGAGTTGCAGGACAGCTTGGCCAGACGGTCAAATTAGCACAGCGTGCAAGGTCTCAAAATGTCTTCCATAGTAGGAAGAGTGCAGTGTGGCACTTTTCTGAACAAAATCCTAATGATCAGGCAAAAGTTATCTGTAAGAAGTGCGCAAAGACCTTTTGCCGAGGGAAAAATCTCAGTAATTTGAATACCAGTTGCATGCTTAGACATTTAACCACCATGCACTTGCAAGCGTGGACGGACTACCAAACCTCACGTACCACATGTGCACCTGCTCCAAATGAAGGTAGTCAGCAACACTACATCGCTTCCCCCACTGTAAGCCCACCGGTTAGCACACCACCAGCAGCAAATGTCGAGGTGTCGTGTTGTAAGGTCAAAGCAGTCATGGATTGACAATGTTATTGCTACGAAAGACTGAATCTAGGCCATCAGCAACACCACCAAAACCATCACCAACCCTCTCTCAGTCCACCATGTCCACCGCTAGTTCCACCATATGCAACTCTCAAGTCCAGCTCACACTACCAGAGACTGTGAGTAGGACAAGAAAGACTCATCCTCTCATCCGCGTACACTGGCTTTGAACGCCCACATTGCCAAACTAATCTCGTTAGAGATGATGCCCTACCGGTTGGTTGAAAGCAAAGCTTTCCACGAGCTCATGGCCTATGCACTACCACGCTATGACCTACCCAGTTAGCACTTCTTTTCGCGAAATGCCATCCCAGCCCTCCATGTGCATGTGAAAGACCGCATTGTCTATGCACTCAAGCAATCAGTGAGTGGAAAGGTGCACCTCACAACAGATGCATGGTCCAGTAGGCATGGCCAGGGCCATTACGTGTCCATCACTGCGCACTGGGTTAATGTGGTGGATGCAGGGTCCACAGGGGACAGCGGTGGTGGGACAGTGCTGCCTAGCCCACGGTATAGAAAACAGTTGGCTGTAGGCGTTCGACCCTCCTCCTCCAGAAGTGAAAGCTCATCCACAGAGCGCAGTCGCACGAGCACTCCATCCGCAGCTGCCAGTATTGCACACGAGGTGTCCCAGTAACGAACAGCTAGTGGTAAGCGTCAGCAGGCTGAGTTGAAGACTACTTGCAGCGACAAACTGAGTCATGGCTGGGCAGTCTACATCTTGAGGCAGGCAAGGTAGTTAGTGATAACGGCCGGAATTTTGTGGCAGCCATAGCCCTTTCAAAACTCAGACACATACCTTGCCTGGCTCACACCTTGAAACTGGTGGTGCAGTGCTTCCTCAATAATTATCCGGAGTTAACACCCCTGCTCCATAAGGCGCGAAGACTGTGCTCGCATATCCGCTGGTTGCCCGTACACTCCAGTTGTATGCAGAAGCTGCAGCAATTGCTCCACCTTCCCAAGCACTGCCTAATTATCGACGTTGCAACAAGGTGGAACTCCACCCTGCACATGGTTCAGAGGCTGTGCGAACAGAGGCAGGCTGTAATTAATTTGTGGGAGCATACACGGGCAGGCAGTTTGCAGGTAGACGTGGAGTTGTCTGGTGTGCAGTGACGAAGCTGAAAGACCTCTGTAAAGTCCTGACACATAGGTTGCCAGAAAAATGGCTTGCTTTTGTCCTCCTCTTCCGCGGACTTCTCCAATTACTCCATTTGCAGCTGCTGAATGTCCAACATCAACATATGCCAATTTTTCCACCTCCCTAACTGGGCTGCTTCCCCCCACAGGGCCGGGCTCACCACCTGTCGCACGCACCCGTGTGAGTGCCGTTGCCCTGGACAGGTGGGTGGGCACACTGTTTGGTATCGGCACTGGCACAAGGTCCCTCATAGTAGAATCAAGTGTCTCTGACGGTGGGGGTGCACACCCACCGTCAGACACACCGGCGTACTATGAGGGGCCCTGTGCCAGTGCCATCGCCAACGAGTGGGCCCCCCTGCTTGCTCGGGATCACAGCACTTGCAAAGTTGAAATACTTACCTCTCCCTGCTCCACTGCCGTGACGTCTTCCGTGTTTCCTGACAGTGACATTCTGGTCAGAGAGCGCAATGACATCACGTCTGTATGCCCTCTGCCTAAACAGTCCAAGTGCAGTGAGATCGAAGATGGGGACGACGAGGAGTCCAGACTAGTACAGGGATTCCCTAGCGAGGAGACTTATTTAACTGTTTTCAATGTTGGGACAGCTATTTTTGGGGGAGCACTATACTCTGGAGAATGATATATGAGGCCCACCATACACTGGAGCATTCCAAAGGTGGGCATCAGACATTGGAGCAGCATTTACAGGGCCCATTATGCACTGGAGCATTAGAAATGGGGCCCATTATATATGGAGCATTATTTGGGCCCATAACACAGCGGAGCTTCATCCATGGGGACCAACATGTACTGTAGCTTTATGTGGAGCTCATCATATACTGTTTCAAACATTATATGGGACCAATGATTCTGTATGGAGAAATATATGGGCCTCATTACTCTGTATAGCGCACTATGCGGTGGCCATAATACTGTATGGAGTAATATACTGTCCGTTTTTGGAGCTATTGGAGAATTTAAAATGGATATTAGTCAAGAGATGTAAGAAGTGAAGTATTTTTCATTGTACTATACCGCTATTTCCCTGCCATATCAGAGGATTGTGAATTGTGGCATGTGTTAAAGGAGCCCATTGACACTCTTTGGCCCTGGGCCCACGAAAATCTGGAGCCAGCCCTACCTCCCCCACAACTTTAGCCAAATAACCCCCAGTTTTCAATGCCCAACTATTATTGTAAAGTAAATTAAGGTTGACAAGCTTAAGTAATAAGAATTGATGTTTTTGGCATTAAAATGGGCTCTGTAGGTGTGTTTCCTGTCATCCACTCACTGCCGACTTTGCTTCCCCTTTGGCTTGCATTGGGTTTCGTGTTTCAGTCGGCCTTCGACTTTTCACGATAATCGGCCGATTTCGTTCTACCCGACTTTTGAGAAAGTCGGGTTTCATGAAACCCGACTCGACCCGAAAAAATGCAAAGTCGCTCATCTCTACTTGAGAGTATCTGTGAATATAAGATAAGGTTCTTTGTGCTAAGTAACACCACAGCTGTTTTTCAAAATGTTATTCTTAACAGTCAGAGATTTAAGTGAACTATATGTAGTTGTCAAACTAGATGACATCTTGATTTTTTCCCCTCCAGATTAAGAATGACATATCTACCATATATGCAATGTACTTAAAAGACAATTTTTTTTGCAAAACTTCAAAAATATATTCTTTAGCTCTATGAATTAACCTTTTTGGGTATAGCTTATATGCCAATGGTTTTCAAATGGATTCCTCTAAGGTCCATACAAGTAATCGTTTGCACAAGTCACTTTTCATGGCCAAGACCTGAGTCAGAATAGTCAAAAAGTCCAAGGTCAGAAGCCAGGAGAGTACAACATAAACAGAAAGGAAAGACAAAAGCATAGTCAGGTAACATTCCAAGGTCTGAATACCAGGAGGAAAGCGGATCAGAGCAGAAGGGGTTAAATAGATGGATGGTCAAAACGAAGTCCAAGGTCAGGCAATGAAAGATCAACATACAGAACTTGAGGGGTAGAGGAAACAAACCACACTAGCTGAATGTACATCTGGCAGAGGAATGGAAGAAACAGCTCAGTTAGAGTGGGTATGGAAAGTATTCAGAACCCTTTAAATTTTTCACTCTTTGTTTCATTGCAGCCCCTTTGAAAATTCAAAAAAGTTCATTTTTTTTCTCATTAAAGTAGACTTTGCACCCAATCTTGACTGAAAAAAACAGAAATGTAGAAATTTTTGCAAATTTGTTAAAAAAAGTATTTAGACCCTTTGCTCAGTATTGAGTTGAAGCACCCTTTTGAGCTAGTATGTCATGAGTTTTCTTGGGAATGATGCAAAACGTTTTTCACACCTTTTTTTTCATTCTTAGACCTGTGACAGAGACAAGGAGTCATCCTCTGCGTCTGGAGGAAAGAAGGTTTAAGCATACTCACAGACGCGGATTGTTTACTGTAAGAGCAGTGAGACTATGGAACTCTATGCCATATGATGTTGTAATGAGTGATTCCCTACTAAAATTTAAGAAGGGACTGGATGCCTTTCTTGAAAAGTATAATATTACAGGTTATATACACTAGTTTCCTTGATATTGCGTTGATCAGGGAGCTAGTCTGATTGCTGTATGTGGAGTCGGGAAGGAATTTTTTTTTCCCAATGTGAAGCTTACTATTTGCCACATGTTTATTTTTGCCTTCCTCTGGATCAACATGTTAGGGTAGGTTAGGATAGGATATGGGTTGAACTAGATGGACTTAAAGTCTTCCTTCAACCTTAATAACTATGTTACTATGTTACACCTAGATTTGGGGATCCTCTGCCATTCTTTCTTGCAGATTATCTCCAGTTCCATCAGGTTGGATGGTGAACGTTGGTGGACAGCCATTTTCAGGTCTCTCCAGAGATGCTCAATTGGGTTTAGAGGTCAGGAGTCTGGCTGAGCCAGTCAAGAATGGTCACAGAGTTGTTCTGAAGAAACACCTTTGTTATTTTAGCTGTGTGTTTAGGGTTAATGTCTTGTTGGAAGATGAGCCTTTGGCCAAGTCTGAGATCCAGAGCACTCTGGAAGAGGTTTTCTTCCAGGATATCTCTGTACTTGGGCACATTCATGTTTCCTTCAATGGCAACCAGTCGTCCTGTCCCTGCAGCTGAAAAACAGCCCCATAGCATGATGCTGCGACCACCATGTTTCACTGTTCGGATTGTATTGTGCCGGTGATGAGCAGTGCCTCGCTTTCTCCACACATACCGCTTAGAATTATCACCAAAAAGTCCTATCTTCATCTCATCAGACAGACAATCTTATTTTTCATAGTCTGGGAGTCCTTCATGTGTTTTTTTTTAGCAAACTCTATGTGGGCTTTCATATATCTTGCACTGAGGAGAGGCTTCCGTTGGGCCACTCTGCCATAAAGGCCCAACTGGTGGAGGGCTGCAGTGATAGCTGACTTTGTGGAAATTGCTCCCATCTCCCTACTGCATCAGCCACAGTGATCTTGGGGTTCTTGTTTACCTCTCTCACCATGGCTCTTCTCCCACAATTGCTCAGTTTGGTTGGAGGGCCAGGTCTAGGAAGACTTCTGGTGGTCCAAAACTTCTCCTATTTAAGGATTACAGAAGTCACTATCCTCTTAGGAACCTTGAGTAGTGCAGAAATTCTTTTGTCACCTTTGCCAGATCTGTGCCTTGTCTCTGAGCTCCTTGGTCAGTTCCTATGACCTCATGATTCTCAATTGGTCTGACATGCACTGTGAGCTGTGAGGTCTTATATAGACAGGTGTGTGCCTTTACAAATCAAGTCCTATCAGTTTAATTAAACAGAGCTGAATTCTAATGATGCAGAACCACCTCAAGGAGGATCGCAAGGAAATGGACAGTATGTGACTTAAATATGAGTATCTGAGCAAAGGGTCTGAATACTTATGACCATGTGATATTTCAGTTTTTCTTTTTTAATAAATTTGCAAAAATTTCTACATTTCTGTTTTTTTCCATCAAGATGGGGTGCAGAGTGTAAATTAATGTGAATTTACCAGATGGCTGCAATGAAAGAAAGAGTGAAAAATTTAAAAGGTTCTGAATACTTTCCGTACTCACTGTATGTCCCTTATTCTGGGCTCCATCCTGTTATATATATATCTCCATCCTGATACTTGTCCTCTGTTCCGCCATTCTTTAATGTTTAGAAAAAGAAAAACCTTATACTCACCAGTGGCGTAATAGAAGTCATGGGGCCACAAAGCAGAACTATAATGTACCCCCCATAGTCCTCCATGTAATATACTTCACAACCCATAGTGATCCTTACAGTATAATGCACAACCTATAGTCCTCAATAAGGTATAATGCACAGCCCATAATTTATAATGTGCAATCCATAGTCACCCATATAATGCACAGTCTATAGTCAACCGTTATGTATAATGCACAGCTCGTAGTCCTCCATAAAGTATAATGCACTTCCATAGTCATCCATAAAGTATAATGTACCTCCATAATCACTCAAGTAGTATTATCTCCACTAATTTAAAAATAACTACATACTCACCTTCCCTTCACTGGTGCGTGTCCTCTTGTAGTCTGGAAGCTGACTTCAGCATGTGACAGGAGCGCATGGCGGTCACATGCACACCGACAGCAGCTGCTGGCCTTTGGCCAACCGATGGATCTGCGAAGTCTCTGCTGGTGCTGGCATGCCCCTGCCCCCCAGGCCTGGTCAAAGTGGTGACCTCTGCAACAGCGGCCGTTCTGCCGCTGGCCACTGACAATACTCCTAACTTAGTATTATTTCTCATCCATGCCCCAGTTTGAATTTCAAGTCTTCTGAGAATCCCATGTTTCCTCTGTAGAGAAGACTGTTATGCCATTGTAGACAGATTCGGTAAACACTAACGTGTCATATTTTTTTCTGTCAGATAACAGATAATATGGAAATCTGTACACACACCACAGTTCATGCTTCTCTAGTAACACTGCAATACTACAGATGCTTCTCATAAAATTAGAATATCATCAAAAAGTCAATTTATTTTAGTTCTTCAACACAAAAAGTGAAACTCATATATTATATAGAGTCATTACAAACAGATGGATCTATTTCAAGTGATTATTTCTGTTAATGTTGATAATTATGGCTTACAGCCAATGTAAACCCAAAAGTCATTATCTCAGTAAATTAGAATACTTTATACACCTGCTTGAAAAATGATTTTAAAATCCGAAATGTTGGCCTACTGAAATGTATGTTCAGTAAATGCACTCAATACTTGGTCGGTTCACCTTTTGTTTCAACTACTGCATCAATGGGGCGTGGCATGGAGGCAATCAGCCTGTGGCACTGCTGAGGTGTTATGGAAGCCCAGGTTGATTTGATAGCAGCCTTCAGCTCATCTCCGTTGTTGCGTCTGGTGTCTCTCATCTTCCTTTTGACAATACCCCATGGATTCTCTATGGTGTTAAGGTCAGACTAGTTTGCTGACCAATCAAGCACAGTGATACTGTTGTTTTTAAACCAGGCTTTGGAACTTTTGTCAGTGTGGCTAGGTGCCATGCCAAGTCCTGCTGTAGAATGAAAATTCCATCTCCAAAAAGCTTTTCGGCAGAGGGAAGCATGAAGTGCTCTAAAATTTCCTGGTAGACGGCTGCACTGACTTTGATCTTGATAAAACACAGTGGATCTACACCAGCAGATGACATTGCAATGTCTTAAGCAATGACCTTTTGTGGCTTACCCTCCTTGTGGAGTGTGTCAACGACTGCCTTCTGGACATCTGTCAAGTCAGCAGTCTTCCCCATAATTGTAGAACCTGCTGAAACAGACTAAGGGACCTTTTTATCCCCTTTCCGACATTGTGCTTACATTTAAAGCTGCTGTTGGACTCCCTCCCTTTGATGCGGGCTTTGGCGGTGAGCCCACATCTTTCCCGGGACTTGTCAACTCATATGTGCCCGCAATAGCCGCGGGTGGAGTTAACTAGTTAATTGCCGCTGTCAAACTCTGACAGCGGCATTTAACAAGCGCTTCCGGCAATTGTGCTGGAAATGAACACACTGGTATCCCCTGTCACATGATCGTGGGTCACCGGTGTGTTGGATTGACAACTGGAGGTCTCCTGAAAACCTATACGGTTGTCAGTGCTGGCTTGCTGTGAGCACCATCCAGTGGTCGGCACTTATATCAAGTGAATAAATCTGCTATATAGAGACAATCTGATCAATACCTCTATTTAGCGGAGCCGATCGGGTTGTGGCTGCTTCTAGTCTCCTATAGAGACTATTGAAGCATGCCAAAAGTTGTTTTAAAAATATAATATAATTTTTAAATATAAAAAATATCTTTAAAATATAAAAAAATAAAAAACTATAAAAGTTCAAATTGCCCCATTCAAATTAAAACAATTACAATAAAATCAAACATACACATTTGGTATCAACACATTCAGAATCGCTCGATCTATCAATAAGAAAAGGATTAACCTGATAGTAAATGGCGTAGCGAGAAAAAAGTCAAAACGCCAGAATTACGTGTTTTTGGTCACCTCAACATTGCATTAAAATGCAATAACGGGTGATCAAAAGATCATATATGCATCAAAATTGTATCATTAAAAATGTAAGCTCAGTGAGCAAAAAATAAGCCCTCACATAACCCAAGATCATGAAAAATGGAGACTCTACGGGTATCGGAAAATGGCACAATTTTTTTTTTACAAAGTTTGGAATTTTTTTTCACCACTTAGATAAAAAAGGACCTAGGCATGTTTGGAGTCTATGAACTTGTAATGACCTGGAGAATCATAATGACAGGTCCATTTTAGCAATTAGTGAACCTAGTAAAAAAGCCAAGCAAAAAATTTCACCGAACTTGGAATTTGTTTCCCGTTTACCACAACATGGTGAAACCAATGGTGTCGTTCAAACGTACAACTCGTCCCGCAAACAACAAGCCCTCACATGACAATATTGACTGAATAATAAAGTTCTGGCTCTGAGAAGAAGGTGAGCGAAAAACGAAAAAGCAGAACCGAAAAAAGCTCTGAGGGTTAAGGCCGGGGTCACACTGGCGAGGAATACGGCCGAGTGAGAGGCGCTAAAAGCACGCATTAGACACGGACAAATGATTCTCTATGGGGTCACTCGCACCAGGCGTATATTTCTCATCCGTATTCTACGCTCCGTGCCAATTGCAGCATGCTGCGATTGTCAGCGTACTACGGCCGTAGTACGCCCACGCAAGTCTATGGGTGCGCACAAAATACGGATTATACACGGACCACACGTGTGACCTGCGAGCAATACGCAGGTCTTTTGGCTGGTGACAGGAAATGGGCCAATCCATCATCAGGAAGCCTAGACATGCAAATGAGCTCCAAAAGCGCTCCAGACATCCCGGAAGTTCGCCTCCACGGAGTACAGCAGCAGCATGGCGTCCACTTACATAAATGTGGAGATGCTCATTGTCCTGGTGCAGGAGCGTCCCGAAATCTGGGACCAACGCGATGCCAATTATGCAAACCGGGCAAGAAAGGAGGCGTCATGGAGGCGCATCTGTCGCCAGATGTACCATGACTTTGGTGACCGACCACGTGAGGAGCAGCATAAAATTCGTAAGTACGACGCAAAACATGAGTAACCTTAGCGCGCAACAAAAAAGGAATATAGAATCAGCATGTGCATGTACTTTTTGCCTCATGAGGCCGTTAGATTTGGATGTGACACGTGGATTCACACAGCCATAATTTGGGGTTAGGCCACAAGCTCCTCATCCTCCTAGACAAAACAATTATTAAGTGTAGCTAAAGAGACCCTGTGTATCTGCCCAATTAGAAATGCCACCATGGGTAGAAAGCACACCCCAGAAGGCCCCATGCCTAGACTACTGGTAGCAAATGTGACCTATCAAATATGTGAATTTGACAATATTTCCTGTCACATTGCAGTGGAAGATGTGATGAAACGCTGGCGAAGCATCCGGGACCAGTACCGCCGGGAACGCCAGCAGCGGTCCAGGAGTGGGGATGCTGGATACGTTAAAAGGAAAGACATCTATTATGAACGGCTCTCCTTCCTCACCCCAATTCTGGATCTGAGACCGTAAGTAGATACCTCACACCACATTACACAAATACTTTACAGGACCAAAAATATTGATGTATTTTTGCCTCTGTTCTATTTCATAACAGAACTCAATCCAACCTTATGGATCGAGGAACGGCCTCAGAGACAGAGCCCATAATAGATCCTGTAGGGGATGAGGTGGCTGGCCCATCTTCTCCCCCTACAAGAAGGATGGCAGAAGATGAGGCATCACAGGACAACCCATTGGCTGCCCAACACACAACACCACCAGGACGGTCTGCTGCTGCCCCATCACCCATCCTGGAAGAGCCAGGCAACTCGAGCAGCAGCCCAACTGGCCATATCAGGGGATCCCCACAGGCTGCTGTTTTATCCCGGCGAACACGAAGAAGGCGCCAGGTCACTGTTCAAGAGAGCAGGACCAATGTGGACACAGGGGTGCTAAATTATTTATCAAGAGTAACTACAGATGATGGGGAGGAGGCCTACTCACGTAGCCTCACCCTTTATCTCCGTGCCCTTACCCGTGAGGTCAGGCTCCGTATTAGCGGATGTTTTCAGATCCTGCTTGATGCAAGCACCCCCCCCAATACCCTGTATGAGCTTTTCGAATATCTGGATAGGTGGCAGCTCTCCCCCAGAAATCTAATGCGCATGAGACCATCCACAGATGCTTGCTCAAGCAGGGTCCGAACATCCTCTAATACGTGGGCCTACACCTCACCCCCTTCCTCCCACTACCCAACCTTCTATTCAGCAGCCACAAATGTCAGCCTCTAGCCAACCCCACCAATATGGCCACTTGTACCCACCCAGTGTTGGAGGCTGGTCCCAACCTGGTTGGGGACGATCTAGCTATCTTGGTGGGTATGAGCCACGTGCCTACCACAGCCAACAAGATGCCCCTCCCCATCATCATTACTCTGGCCAGTATCCCCAACATTCTCAGGAGGCAGGACAATTCCCACATCATGGGCAACAGTATGGCCCCACACAGGGCGATGTTGGCCACAGTGTCCAGCAGCACCCACAGGCTGCTCTTCCACGTTACCCTTCCCCAACCTATGAGGATTTATAAGTCTGATGGCCGTAGATGTCCAGTGCGGTTTAACTGGTGCTCCAAATACAAAGGAAAAAACAGGTGTTCTCCATCACCAAACTTTGTTACAAAATTTAACATTCTAATTTTTTAACAATGTTTTCCAATCATATTAAGAATCCATCATGACAGGCAGGGCTACCTCACGCCTTTCAGACAGATATTACATGTGTGTACAAAAGAGAATATTTAAACGCGCTATACTGTAAAGTCAAAGGATGAAAATACACTACTCACTTGCTAATGCCTAGGAAAGGCGTGCTGGCCTTAGTGAAGTAGTCACCTTTTTTGCTAGCAATCTATAGTAACAAATCAAGGTGACCAGCCTTCAGAATATCACACTCTCTCTATGTCTTAACAAGTGAGTTTTGTTTTTAAATCCTTTCCAGTATAGCATGGTTAAATATTCTCTGTTCTACAGACAGGCAATATCTGTCTGAAAGCTGTGAGGTAGCCTTGCCTGTCATGGTGGAATATTTCTATGATTGGAAAACATTCTGAAGAAATGTGAGTGTTATCTTTTAGCATTAATTTTGTTGATGGAGCTCACCTATTTTTTTCCTTTCTAGTTAAATATTCTCATGCAGCAATGTTGTTATTGCCTAATATTTTTTTGCATTATGTTATATAATGCTACTTTTCAAAAAAGTTTAAGACGGCAAAAAGGGCCATTTTGCCCATTGCCAAAATGTTCATATGGCAATATTATGTTTGCCTTTAAGAAACAAAAAAAAAAGGCAAAACTAAAAATTTGTCTACTATAGTTAACGTCTCTGTCTGATTTTTCAAAAACCCTGTCAACATACTAACATACACTAACCAATGCAATGAAACAGTCATAGAATCATAAGGGGTTGAGTAATATATATTTAGACACACTTAAAGAAACAAATTACAACATAGACTCAGCATGCTCTTGCCAAGAAGTTGCCCCCTCAGGTGAGATAAAGTAATTAGTGAAAATATCACGCACTTTGAGGCCAGAGAGAGGTCTACGTTGAGGATTCATAGGTGGTCTCACCCTGTGCACATTGTCCAGCCTACGCACAACACCATCAGAGGAGGAACAATCATGTATTCTGGTGAAGTTATGCAGAACCACACAGGCTTGCACAATTTAATTCACATTTTGTTCACTCAACTGAATGGCAGACTGGAGTACCCGCCATTTGGCACAAAGAATCCCAAAAGAACACTCCACCAGTCGCCTAGCACATGATAGGCGCAAGTTAAAAATTCTGCGCCTGTGGTCAAGGTTGCGCCGGGGATATGGCCTCATGACATTGCGCGATAACTGAAACGCCTCATCTGCCACAAGGACATAAGGGACTGATTCTTCAGGGGAGCCTGGTAGCTGACGTAGTAGTGGTAGATCCAACAGGTTGGTGCGTAGCTGCCGAGCCATTATGGAAGTATTGAAGACTCTAGAGTCTCCCGTCCTTCCGTAGGCCCCAATGTCAACAATTATAAACTTGTATTGAGGGTCTACCAGAGCCAACAATACAACAGAAAAGTATTGTTTATAATTGAAGAATTGGGAGCCAGAGTTCGGCGGCTTACGCACCCTGATATGTTTGCCATCCAGGGCCCCAATACAATTTGGAAACTGGCAGTCCTCCTCAAAGTCCCTTGATATCCTCAACCAGTCTTCCATCCTGGGCTCCGGCATGACCACTTGATGGAGTCTTGTCCAGATTTCTGTACATGTAGACCTCACTATGCCTGAAATGGTTGATCTTCCAATGAGAAACTCATGGTAGAGGGCGGCATAAGACAGGCCAGTGGACAGGAAGCTGTAGAACAACAGAAATTGATAATTTTAGAATGCATAAAGTCCAAAAACATCAGTTACATGCCGACCAAACTTGGTAGGAATTGAGATAGAATAACATACATATTTGGTTGCACAATGACTAAGTGATATGCAGTACATATTAGAGCTAACATTCTGGTGTGTAAGTTGAAACATATTTGGAGTAGAATGAGGGCATTAAACTTAGTCCAAGAAGGCAAAAAAACATACTTTAGCACACACATTATGAACATAGAGAATGTGGTTGTGTAGTACATACCGTATTGTGAGTAGAAGTCGCTCCTCTGCAGATATCACTTTGCGCATCCTTGTGTCCTGAAAGGTTATCCCAGGGCGCACTGTCTCCAAGAGTCGATCAAATGTGGAAATGCTCATGCGACAGTACTGGTAAAATTTCTCAGGATGCTCCCGCAGAGAAGAATAGAGGCGGTGAAAATGACCTCTTGTGAGTCGTTGCCTCAAAAGTGGATGGACCCACATGCGTCTCCTCCTCCGTGGATCCACTATCACTGGGTATGGTTGCCCAAAGCGCCGTGACAAAAGCCAGTTAAAGAGAACCTGCTCAGTTGTATTGAATCTCAGACCCTCTGCCATGTTGCACAAAGAACACCAACACACCTCGTGAAAGCAAGCTCACAAATGGACAGAATGGAGGCAGCCACCTGTTTCTGAGTGTATAAATAGGGTGCAGGCTAATTATTTAAATTGTTAGCAGGCCTCAAAACCGTTAAATGTCCATTTTGCAAGGCTGCGAGAAAATCTCGCCATACGGATTGCATACGGATGCCATACGGATTACATACGGATGCTCACATGAGCAAAATACGCGACCGCACCTTGCTTAGGCTAGTTTCACACTTGCTTTTTTTTGCAGCGCGTTTTTCCCGCAAAAAAACGCATTGAAAAAACGCATACAAAAGCATACAACTGCTGCGTTTTTTTCAAGCATTTTTATGAGCATGCATGAAAAAAACGCAGCGTTTTTATGCGTTTGTATGCGTTTTTAGTGCGTTTTTACCGCGTTTGTGGTTTTTCCAAACATTAGGTGGCCCCTCACACTAACCCAAACCATGACTTTACTAACCCTAACCCTAACCCTGACCCTAACCCTAACCCTAACCCTGACCCTAACCCTAACCCTAACCCTAACCCTAACCCTGACCCTAACCCTAACCCTTAACCAAACCATACCCTAACCCTAACCCTAACCCTAACCCTTAACCAAACCATACCCTGATCCTAACCCTAACCTTGACCCTGACCCTAACCCTAACCCTTAACCAAACCATACCCTGATCCTAACCCTAACCCTGACCCTGACCCTAACCCTAACCCTAACCCTAAACCCCCTTAACTAACCCTAACTCTAACCCAAACCCCTAAATTCCATTGTCTAAACTAATGGTAAAAAAAAAAACGCATGTGCAAAAAAACGCATACATAAGCATGCCAATGCGCACATATGCTCACCATAGACTTATAATGGGTGTCTTGCTGTAAAAAAACGCATTGCGCGCGCATGCGTTTTTTTGAGGCAAGTCGGACGCCCAAAAAATGCAACAGGTTGCATTTTGTGTGCCCGAGCGCATACCGCAAAAAAACGCATGCGCGGAAAAACGCGTACAAACGCATGTGTATGCGCACATAAGCGCATCCCATGCAAAGTATAGGAAAAAAAAACGCATGCACTATTTAGCGCTAAAATACCGCGAAAAAAAACGCAAATGTGAAACCAGCCTGACGGATGACCTACGGAGCACTATTTAGGGGTCATTCATCCGTATTACGCCTGTAATCTACGGACCGTATTTTGCACAGGTTAGTGTGACCCCAGCCTTAGGTATTAAACGCTTAGGAAGCCTTTGCAGGTGTTTTTTTGTTAATTATTCTAATTTACTGAGATAATGACTTTTAAGATTATATTGGCTGTAAGCCATAATCATAAACATTAACAGAAATAAATGCTGGAAATAGATCACTCTGTAATGACTCTATATAAGATATGAGTTTCACTTTTTGTATTGAATAACTGAAATAATTTAACTTTTTGATGATATTTTAATTTTGTGAGAAGCACCTGAATGAGCTTTCAATCACACAGAGCTCATGTGGGTTCATTTTGATTTATTTTGCAAGTGGATATTTTTCTGTACTGACATTTTTCTTGCACTCATATATTGCCTTTGAGTTGTTTTCCAGTTCCTGATACAAACAATGGGTTATGTAGAGTGAGGGAACTTCCTTTCTGAATCTATTGGTCCACAATGCTGATGTATGGTTATGGCAGCTGAGGACCTAACAATTGCTCCTTTGACTGCCATCCCATTTTTCCTTTTAGACCTTACCAGAGTAGATTGTATGCCAGTGTTATGCTGACAAATGTAATATTTTGCAGTATAGCAAACTGCCATTCAACTCACCTTGTGAGAATAACATAACAAAACCTTCAGAAAGCATAAAAAATGTAAAATAAATAAAAAAAATACTAATTTCCCTTTACCTATTTCTATATTATGTTAAAACTAATAAACAATAAAACACACAAATGCTATTAAAACCTGTAGATACCATGATATTTAACATGTATGCCAAGCTAGTATTTTTAATCTATTTGCATGGTGCAAAATGAAACAAGAAGCAATCAAATATTCACATGTAACACAAAATAGTGCCATTTAAAAAGCAAGAGAGTTGCACCTTGAATGGGTTAAGTAGTAGCAATTTATGTTACATTTAGTGTATTTTTAATTTCATGATATCATTGATGTCATAAAGCACACACACACATATAGAATTTCACAATGAGCTTACTGTTTTCTGTAAACATAGTAAATATATATTATGGCTCTTACTTTGCATTTACAGTACCACTTGTAGTGGAGTAGTTATTTTAATTGCAGCAATAAAAAAATCTATCATAAAGTAAACTCAGTAGAAATGAGCTTAAAGGAAACCTGTCAGCTTCTTTATCCTTCTCTCTCTGAGGACAACATTAAGTACTGACAGATACTGTTAATATGCAGCAGTTTTTAAGAATTTACATCTTTATTTCTGCAGAACTCAAGCAGCACTTCTAGTAAGGTGCTCTATGTATTTATGAAATGCATGTTAGGGCTCTTTCAGATGTCAATGTGTCCGGTACATGTGATGACAGTTTTCACATGTACCAGAGACACTTACACACATAGACCCATTGATGTAAATGGGTCTGTGCACATGTCACTGTGCTTTCACGGATCGTGTGTCTGTGGGCAAAGCATGCTGACATGTCCGTTTTTTTAACAGCAGCACATGCCGCAAATTGTCCTGCACACATGCAGACTGATAACACATGAATGACACATATATGATATCTTGGCACCATCCAGGTTCAAAACTGTTCAATCCCACACATGGATTACTGCATATGACAGAACTTCGGATAGATTAGGGATATGGTTCTTTTTTATTTTTGCTTTATTTCGGGAGACGAGGGCTTCAACAAAATGGGAGATAGGTGAATATAACTTTGTTATTTTTAAATAGGAAAGGAAAACTGTAATTTGTTGTTATTTCAAATACATGACTTTATACTGGATGTGTGTTTATTTACAATACAACTATAGGGTTAGTAATGGAGAGGCATCTATGTTGCATGAAAACCTCTCCATTACTCACCCATGAGCTTGATGTTACCAGACAATACAAAGGTGACATCAACTCCACAAATTTGAACCTCACTTGCCACCACCACAGGGAAAGTGGGAAGAGCCGGGCAAAGCACCAGAATTGGAGCATCAATTAGATGCACCTTTTCTGGGCTGCTGCTGCTGCTGTTTTCAGGCTGGGGGCCAACATCCATGGCCCCTTACCAGCCTGAGAATTCCAGGCCAAGTTGTCTGCATAGCTTGGCTGGTTGTCAAAAGTGAAGAGGACTCCACGCTGTTTTTTTTTAAAAAATGTTTTAAAATAATTATTTTATTTATTTTTTAAATAAATAAAAATAAATAAATTAAAATTACGGCATTAAGAACCCCTCTATTCTTGATAGCCAGCCTTGCTAAAGCCGAAAGCTGAGGGGTGCAGTGGCAGTTCTCAGTTTTGTCTGCCTGGTTCTAAAAAAAAAGCAGTCATGTAAAGATTATTGCTGTCAGACATTTAGTAAGATGTAAATCCACAACTACATTTTTGAAAAATTAAATTATGCTTTTTTTAAATTCGTTTATTAACCATAAAACATATACACACATGAATACTGCCAAAGTGATACATATGCATTTGTCCAAACAACTATAAAGGAACAGCAACCTTACATGTTAGATCCTTAGTACAACTATTGAACTCATAAGTCCAAGTATTGTTGCAGTGTTAAACCCAATCAACAAATAAGCAAAACATTTTGTTTGTATCCATTTGGCAATATACATCTGAAAAATGACTATCTAATTATCCTACAACTACTACTAACACACTGCCAAGCTTATTTATGCAGTATTAATAGCTATTCTATTCCATTCTCTTCATACAGGTAACCAGCTCTTTCAATCTCTGCTCTGAATCAACTCCTGTGTTTCTCAACTCCATTCAATGTCAGCAAGCAGTTAATCCTGAATGCTATATATGTGTTTTCAACTATGCAAGCTTATCTTATATCTGGTATATAGTTATTTCAACTTACTCTGCTTGTCCCCTTATGTTGTGAGGTCATGAAACTTTTCAAAGTGCTTTATGATCCATGTAGTGCTGGACATCTGTTTATCTGACCACAACATTTTATTGGGTCCTGCTGTCTCAATTTAGTTTGATTGATTAACAAGAAGAGAGAGAGCACAAAAAAATCTAAGCCTTAGCCTCCTATATATTCAGACATAGCTTGGGGGAGCATTTATGCAGGGGGCATTTATGCACATGTAATCTAAGTACATGTATCAAAGTACTGGCAGTTATAACATGGCAGTTAGACAGGGCAGGAGACAGGTAAGACATTTATATACATCTACTCCCTGTACATTTGGAGTACATCAAATATATACTGTATGCATTTGTGTAATTTATATCCTGGCCGCTGCATTCACACATATCCACCGCCCTGGCATTAACTCTCTACACTCCATCCATATTAGCCCCTCGCTCCTTTCCTCTCCTATGTATAGCACTCACGCTCTTTTCACCTTTTCACATTGTTAAATTGCACAGATCGAGTCAGTCCAACCATTCAACATAAGAGACACTCTCACAAATCACTTAACCATCTGCTCACTCTTTCTATCCTTCTTCTCCTAGTCGCAGGAGACATTGCTCCCAACCCTTGTCCCCCATGTTATAGAAAGTCAAACCCCCCAACTGCTACACTCAGAAACCCCTCTAATCTTAGTAATATTCCCTGCGTGCCATCTGTCTCTCTTAATTGTGCACTTTGGAATTCTCGCTCAGTGTGTAACAAACGCTCCTTCACTCATGACTTTTTCCTTTCTAATTCTCTTAACCTCCTGGCTCTTACTGAAACCTGGATCCAGCAGTCAGACACTACCGCTGCTGCTGCTCTTTCATATGGGGGACTACACTTCTCTCATACCCCAAGATCAGACAATAGAGCAGGTGGAGGTGTTGGTCTCCTCCTATCACCAAAATGTACCTTTCAGGTTATCCCTCAACTACCCTCACTAGTCTTCCCTTCTTTTGAGGTCCATGTCGTCAGACTCTACACCCCCTTCTCCATACGAGTGGCAGTGGTGTATCGTCCTCCCGGTCCCTCCCATCAGTTCCTGGATCATTTTGCCACTTGACTTCCACATTTTCTCTCCTGTGACATCCCTACCCTCATCATGGGAGATTTCAACATCTCCATTGCTCTATCCCTCTCCCCATCTGCTACTCACCTTTTATCTCTAACCTCCTTGTTTGGCCTTTCGCAGCTTACTAATTCTCCAACACATGAAGACAGAAACTCCCTCGACTTGGTCTTCTCTCGGCTTTGTGCAGTGGATGATTATGCAAACTCCCCACTCCCACTCTCTTACCACAATCTTCTTTCTTTCTCTATCAAGAACTGACAGGCTGCTCAGGTCACCCCCACTGTCCATACTTATGAAGAACTTGCAGTCATCATTGGCCCCTATCTCCTCCCTCTCATGTCCTGATTCTGCATTGAAGCATTACAATGAAACACTTCAAAGTGCCCTGGATGAATTTGCACCCCCTATAAATAGAACACCACAACACAGATGGCGACAACCCTGGCACACCCTGCAAACACGCTTCCTGCAGCGGTGCTCCAGGTGCGCCGAACATCTGTGGAGAAAATCCAATCTACACGAAGATTTCATCCATTATAAGTTTATGCTTAGAATATACAACACTGCCCTTCACCTCTCCAAACAAACCTATTTCAACACCCTATTCACCTCACTGTCCAATAACCCAAAAAGTTTCCTTGGCACTTTTCATTCTCCGAGCTGACGATCTGGCCAATTACTTCAAAGAAAAAATTGACCAGATTCGACAGGAAATTATCTCCCAATCACCTCATACCATGCACTGTCCTCCCTCCCTCACTGCATCTAGCTCACTCTCTGATTTTGAACCAGTCACAGAAGAAGAAGTAAGCAGGCTCCTTGCATCTTCTCGCCCAACCACTTGGACCAGTGACTCATTTCCGTCACATCTCTTCCAGTCCCTTTCCGCTGCTGTCACCCCTCACCTAACTAAAATATTTAACCTCTCTCTTCTGGTATCTTTCCCTCATCATTTAAGCATGCCATCATACATCCACTACTTAAAAAACCATCTCTCGACCAAAACTGCCGCTAACTATAGACCTGTCTCTAATCTTCCCTTCATCTCTAAACTCCTGGAACACCTGGTCCACTCCCGTCTTATTCGCTATCTCTTTGATAACTCTCTTCTCGACCCTCTCCAATCCAGTTTCCGCTCTTTACACTTTACTGAAACTGCCCTCACTAAAGACTCTAATGATCTACTAACAGCTAAATCAAATGGTCATTACTCCATGCTAATTCTCTTGGATCTCTCTGCAGCATTCGACATTGTGGATCATCAGCTCCTCCTCACTATGCTCCGTTCCATTGGCCTCAAGGACACCGTTCTCTCCTGGTTCTCCTATCTCTCTGACCGCTCCTTTACTGTATCTTTTGCTGGTTCCTCCTCCTCTCACCTTCCCCTTACTGTTTCGGTTCCTCAAGGATCGGTTCTAGGCCCCCTCCTCTTCTCCTTGTACACTGCCCCTATTGGTCAAACAATCAGTAGATTTGGTTTCCAGTATCATCTCTATGCTGATGACACCCAATTATATGCTTCTTCTCCTGACATCACGCCAGCCTTTCTAGAAAACACCGGCGATTGTCTAAACTCTGTGTCTAACATCATGCCCTCACTATATCTGAAACTGAACCTGTCAAAGACTGAACTCCTTGTGTTTCCTCCCTCTACTAATGTACCTATACGCGACATTGCCATTTCTGTGTGTGGTTCCACTATTACTCCCCAGCAATATGCCCTTTGTCTTGGGGTCATACTTAACTCTGAGCTTTCCTTTGCCCCCCACATTCAATTACTGGCTCGCTCTTGTCATCTGCACCTCAAAAACATTTCTAGAATTCGACCTTTTCTTACTTTTGACTCTGCAAAAACTCTTACTGTTTCTCTTATTCATTCTCATCTTGACTATTGTAACTCTCTTCTAATCGGTCTCCCTCTGTTTGGCACCAAATTTCTGGCTCTGCACAGCAGGAATACAGAGCTGTACATTCAGCAGTCTCCCATTCCGCTCCGACCACTCTGTGCCCTGCTCAGCAATCACAGCGAGCTGCTCAGACTTGTTCTGTGAGACTGGATGTTGTTGCCACCTCTGGTGCAGCAATGGTAGTGCAATCTGCCCTGCAGGGAACCGCTCCAGAGGCTAAGTCCTCGTGCCGTGCTACTGGGCATGCCCGCAACTTGACCTCTCACTGGAGAGCAGGGGTCACATGCTCAGGTCCTGCGTCGGATCTGATGGGTCCTTTCCAGGGTACTGGAAGGTCCCAGAAGCGCATGGCTATAAAAAGCCCGCATGGTGGCTCGGCCATGCTCTAGTGTAGACTAAGATTGCTATGTGTGAATGGTGATGGATGCATGTTCTGGTGACTGACTTATTTAGAAACACCTTCCCTCTGATAATACGAATGGTGACAGAGTGTTGGTACATAGTCAGCGCCAGATAGTGGCAAGTTATGCGCCATTGTGCCCACCGCACTTAGCTCTAGCATCCGACGATGTCCGGCTCCTCGGGCACCGCCGTTCAGCGGCAATCCTTACGCTGCACTAGCAGTATATATTGGTGTTTGTGGCTGCAACGCCACCTGCTGGTTATCCTGTGAGGCTAACAGGGCCAGCGTCTGTCTCTTATTAATGTTTAGAGGTCTCTGTGTCTGAACAGAGCTGATCCTAGGCTCTTGGGTGACGTTAACCCGAGCGCTGTACTGCACCTCTTGCGTATCTGCCATTGTCCAGCAGCG
Source organism: Dendrobates tinctorius (assembly GCF_039654945.1). Lineage (NCBI taxonomy): Eukaryota > Metazoa > Chordata > Amphibia > Anura > Dendrobatidae > Dendrobates > Dendrobates tinctorius. The sequence continues at coordinate 8,325,395 of NW_027361797.1, forward strand.
GTCTTGTCATCTACCGCACGGTGGACCCCGGGCGGTGAACGCACCTCCTATTATTTATATCTGATGAGTTCCACCGACCCTAACATTACACTAGTACCAGGGTCTGGCTGGTCATGGCAGACGTGCAGCAGCTGCAGCGCTACGTTCGGCAGCTGGAGAGCAGGTTGACGGCTATTGAGAGCACCAACTCAGCTGCGAATGCTGTGCTAGCTGCTGCTCAGACAGTCGCTGAGGCTGTCTCACGTGTGCCCACACTTTTGCACACGCCGACAATCTCTCGCCTCCCGCTCCTCGACAAGTTTTCAGGTGACAGCGCCACCTGTAGAGGATTCGTTAGCCAGTGCTCTATTCAGCTCGAGTTTCTGGCTGCACGGTTTCCTACAGAGCGGGCTAAGGTGGGGTTTATTGTATCATTATTGTCTGGCGGGGCAATACAGTGGGCTACACCATTGTGGGAATGTGATGATCCTGTGGTTCAGGGTGCTGCTCAGTTCCTCGCGGCCCTGTAGCAGGTCTTTCTGGGACCACGGATCACACACGATACTTCACTCCAATTATTATCTCTAGCACAGGGGTCACTCTCGGTCAGCCATTATGCCGTCCGGTTCCGGACATTGGCTTCCGAATTAGAGTGGCCGGACAAACTATTAGTCCTGGAGTTTTGGACTGGGTTAGTTGAGCACGTCAAGGGCGCTCTAGCTACCAGAGAGGTTCCCACAAATCTGGAGGAACTGATTGCAGTTTCCACCCGCATTGACCTCCGGTTAATGGAGCGCGGGCTGGAACGTGCACAATCCAAACGAAGGGTTAATTTGGCTCCCACCTTCACCGAGCCGCTGAGATACCCTGCACAGGAGCTTGTACCCTCTGAACCTATGGAGGTGTCCCGCACCGGTCCCAAGCCACATCGGGTGTGAAGCTCTGTATGCTGCTATCAGTGCCGACAGTTTGGCCACGCGGCTAGCACGTGTCTTTTTTGGGCGAAAAAACGCCCATGTCCTGTGCTCATAGGAGGTGGTCAGTCCAATATGAAACCCTTTTCACCCAAACCGGTGTTCCGGGGTACCTTAGACAGTGGTTCCTTCACCTGTGAGGCAGAGGTTATCGTGGATTCCGGGCCCAAGGGAATTTTATGTCCTCAAACTTCGCCCAGAAACACGCTATTCCCCAGGTGTTGCTGCCCCGACCTCTGACCATCATGGTGGTTAATGGGGTGCATCTGCCCACTCAGGTGACCCATCAGACAGCTCCACTCGGGCTTTCTATCTCTCCCTCCCATCGAGAAACTCTGTCCCTGCTCATTTTGCCTGATCAGGTGCATTGACCAGGTGCTTCTTGGTCTTCCCTGGCTCCGTTGCCACTCTCCTCATATCGAGTGGGCGTCAGCGAAGATACTGGCCTGGAGCAAGGATTCTGAGGGAAGGTGTGTGAGGGGAAGTCTTCAGGTGGCTTCCACTGAAGTGCCTGCGGATCTCTCCATGCTTCCTAAACCCTACCACCAGTATGTGGACGTCTTCTCCAAAAAATCTGCGGAGACGCTCCAGCCGCACCATCCATATGATTGCCCGATAGACCTCATGCCAGGCACAGAACCTCCAAGAGGCTGTGTGTATCCATTATCAATCCCCGAGACAGAAGCTATGTCAAAATATATCCGGGAGAACCTGGCTAGAGGTTTTATCAGAAAGTCGGTGTCGCCGGCTGGTGCAGGGTTCTTCTTCGTTCAGAAGAAGAGCGGAGAGTTACGTCCCTACATTGACTACAGAGGTCTCAATGCCATAACAGTAAAACTAGATCTACGGGGGGCATACAACCTGATTCGCATTTGCGATGGAGACGAGTGGAAATCAGCCTTTAATAGCAGGGATGGCCACTATGAATATCTGGTCATGCTCTTCGGCCTGTGTAATGCGCCTGCTGTCTTCCAGGACTTTGTCAACAACGTCTTCCGTGACATGCTCTCTACCTCGGTGGTGGTCTATCTGGATGACATCCTCATCTTCTTGCCAGATTTGACTACCCACCAGAGAGATGTCTTCAGGGTCTTTGACCGTTTAAGGGCGAATTCCCTCTTTGCCAAGCTGGAGAAGTGCCAGTTTGAGCAGGAGTCCTTGCCGTTCCTGGGCTATATCATCTCGGCCCAGGGGCTGGCTAAGGATCCTGCCAAACTACAAGCGGTAATGGACTGGCAGGAACCCCATTCACTTAAAGTGGTGCAGTGCTTTCTAGGGTTCGTGGATTATTACCGCCAATTTATACCGCACTTTTCCACACTGGTAGCTCCCTTGGTTGCTCTCACTAAGAAAGGAGCTAACCCCAATGCTTGGACTGAACAGGTCTCCAAGGCCTTCTCGGCTATAAAATCTCATTTTGCTGGTGCTCCCATCTTACATCATCCCGATGTGAATAAACCGTTTATTCTGTAGGTTGACGCTTCCTCTGTCGGTGCAGGAGCAGTCCTTTTCCAGAAGGATGCTCAAGGTTGGAAGCATCCTTGCTTCTTCTCAAAGACCTTTTCACCGGCGGAGAAGAATTACTCCATCGGTGACAGGGAGTTGCTAGCCATGAAGTTGGCTTTTTCTGAATGGAGACACCTCCTGGAGGGAGCTCGGTTTCCCTTCCAGGTATATACGGACCATAGAAACCTGGTCTACCTACAGACGGCCCAGCGCTTGAACTCGCGTCAGGCCAGATGGTCGCTCTTCTTTTCCCATTTCTGCTTCACCTTGCATTATCTCTCAGGAGAGAAGAATGTCCGTGCAGATGCTCTCTTATGCTCGGTGGTTTCTGCGGAAGAAGGAGAGGCTGAGCCTCAGTTAATTCTCCCGCCAGAGAGTTTTACGACCGTGGCTCCAGTCGCTCTCAAGTCAGTGCCACCAGGCAAGACCTTGGTGCCTCCTCAGATACGGCCGGAGGTCCTCGCCTGGGCACACGCCTCCAGGGTGGGTGGTCACTTTGGCAATAAACGGACCACTGAACTCCTGGCAAGGTCATATGTGGCCGCATATGGCTCGAGATGTTAAGGAATACGTGCAAGCATGTATCTCGTGTGCTCGGAACAGACCCTCTAGGCAGAGGACAGTGGGCCTGTTGTATCCTCTGCCAGTGGCAGATAGACCTTGGGAGATAGATGGTTGGCATGGACTTCATGGTTGGCCTGCCCAAGTCTGGTGGCAGTACAGTCATCTGGGTGGTCACCAACCATTTTTCCAAAATGGTGCATCTGGTGCCACTCGCCCAGTTGCCTTCCGCTCGTGGTCTCGCCACACTGTTCATTAAGCATGTATTCCACCTACATGGCATGCCGGACAAAATCATTAGTGATCGAGGTCCCCAGTTTGCGTCTCGGTTTTGGAGGGAGCTCTGCAGCCTACTTAGCATTGAGCTAAACCTGTCCTCTGCTTACCATCCCGAGACGAATGGCTTGGTTGAGAGAGCCAATCAGACCTTGGTCACCTACCTGCGGCATTTTGTCTCTGCCAGGCAGGATGACTGGGCATGTTTGCTACCATGGGCCGAATTTACCCTAAACAATGCGGTGGCTGATTCCACTGATCAGACGCCCTTTCTCCTAAATTGCGGCCAACATCCACACATCCCTGTCCCGATGCCAGTGTCCTCCACTGACTCCAGGGTGGCAGACTGGGCAGTGGAGGCCTGGGACATTTGGGATTGCACTCAGGAAGCTATCCGTGCCACTAAGGAAAGGATGAGGGCGTCCGCCGACACGCATCGGCGACCCACTCCAAACTTCTCCCCTGGCGACATGGTGTGGCTCTCCACCCAAAATATCAAACTGCGGGTCGAGTCCCCCAAGTTCAGGCCGTGATACATTGGGCCTTTCAAGGTCCTCGAGCGAATTAGCTCGGTGGTCTACCGCCTGGCTCTTCCTCCACATTTAGCCATTTCGGACGTGTTTCATGTGTCCCTCCTCAAACCAGTTCACATGGCCCGGTTTTCTGAGTCATCTGTCGAGTCGTCAGACTTGTCGGCTGACGAGTTTGAGGTTAATGCCATCGTAGGGCGCAGGTTTGTCGGTGGCAAAAATTTTTATTTAGTGGATTGGAAGGGTCATGGGCCCAAACCTGGGAGCCGGTGGAAAACATCCACGCTCGGCTCCTGATCGCGGCGAGGCAGGCCCCTAGGAGGGGGGTAATGACAGGTGCTGGATTTCTGGTTCTGCACAGCAGGAATCCAGAGCTGTACATTCAGCGGTCTCCCATTCCGCTCCGACGGCTCTGGGCCCTGCTCAGCAATCATGGCGAGCCAGGCGTGCTGCTCAGACTCGTTCTGTGAGCCTGGATGTTGCTGCCACCTCTGGTGCAGCAATGGTAGCGCAACCTGCCCTGCAGGGAACCGCTCCAGAGGCTAAGTCCTTGTGCCGTGCTACTGGGCATGCCCGCAACCTGACCTCTCACTGGAGAGCAGAGGTCACATGCTCAGGTCCTGCGTCGGATCTGTTTGGTCCTTTCCAGGGTACTGGAAGGTCCCGGAAGTGCATGGCTATAAAAAGCCCTCATGGCGGCTCTGCCATGCGCTAGTGTAGACTAAGATTGCTATGTGTGAATGGTGATGGATAAATGTTCTGGTGACTGACTTATTAAGAAACACCTTCCCTCTGATAATAAGAATGGTGACAGAGTGTTGGTACATAGTCAGCACCAGATAGTGGCAAGTTATGCGCCATTGTGAACACCGCACTTAGCACTAGCGTCCGACGGTGTCCGGCTCCTCCGGCACCGCCGTTCAGCGGCAATCCTTACCGCCGTGCTGCAGTAGCAGTATATATTGGCGTTTGCGGCTGCAACGCCACCCGCTGGTTATCCTGTGAGGCTAACAGGGCCAGCGTCTGTCTCTTATTAATGTTTAGAGGTTTCTGTGTCTGAACAGAGCCGATCCTAGGCTCTCGGGTGACGTTAACCCGAGCGCTGTACTGCACCTCTTGCGTATCTGCCATTGTCCAGCAGCGGTCTTGTCATCTACCGCACGGTGGACCCCGGGCGGCGAACGCACCTCCTATTATTTATATCTGGTGCGTTCCGCCGACCCTAACACCCTCTTACCAAACTCTCCCCTCTCCAATCTGTCTTGAATGCTGCAGCCAGGATCATATTCCTCACCAATCGTTACACAGATGCCTCTACCTTGTGCCAGTCATTACACTGGCTACCCATCCACTCGAGAATTCAGTATAAACGTATTACCCTCACCCACAAAGCCCTCCATGGCTCAGCACCACCCTACATCTCCTCCCTTGTTTCAGTATACCACCCTACCCGCGCCCTCTGTTCTGCTGATGACCTGAGGTTAGCATCCTCAATAATCAGAACCTCCCACTCCCGTCTCCAAGACTTTACACGTGCCGCGCCAATTCTTTGGAATGCACTTCCCAGGTCAATACGATTAGTCCCCAATCCCCACAATTTTAAGCAAGTCCTGAAAGCGCATTTATTCAGACTGGCCTATCGCCTCAACACATTAACCTAATCTATCCCTGTGTGGCACAGCCAAAAGTTTTACCATAACCAGGTTCCCCGCATCTTGTTCCCACATACTTTATGCATCCATTAGCCCTCTGTGTCTATACTGTTACACACTTAACATTATGGCTGGTCCATAGAATCAGGGCAACTGTTACCACCCACCTTTCGTGTCTACCTCTTTCCTCATAGACTGTAAGCTTGCGAGCAGGGCCCTCATTCCTCTTGGTATTTGTTATAATCTATGTAATTATTGTTATGCTGTAATGTCTATTGTCTGTACAAATCCCCTCTGAAATGTAAAGTGCTGCGGAATATGTCGGCGCTATACAAATAAAATTTATTATTATTATTAATAGCTATTCAATGCCATAAGGTAACCTAAAATATTTTAACCATAGTATTTACAGTGGTACTGAACCACTATGCACAAGAATGGTGAGAGGAGATCCACCTATCCCAAATTTTATCAAACTTCCCTGGACAGCCCCGGTTCTGATATAATGTTCGTTCAAAAGGTATAACTGAATTTACCAATTCAATCCATGCTCTGAGAGAAGGATGTGTGCCACCCATCCACCACAGCACCAGCATCTTTCTAGCCAGAAAGACTGTCTCCCTCAAGTAAATTCTAACATTGTGTTCCCACATCTCCCCGTCCAACACCCCAAATAAACAGACCAGCGGGCTAAGGGGAATTGGGATTTGTACTAGTGAAGTCAGTAACGATGTCACCTCACTCCAGTAGGAGAGGATAATAGGACATTTCCACACCATATGAATAAAGTCTGCCTCTGCTGAGTGACATCGCAAACAATCTGAAGACTGGAGTCGACCCATTTTGAAGAGGAGTGACCGGGTTAAATATGACTGGTGTATTATACACAGTGGGGCAAAAAAGTATTTAGTCAGTCAGCAATAGTGCAAGTTCCAAAACTTAAAAAGATGAGAGGCGTCTGTAATTTACATCATAGGTAGACCTCAACTATGGGAGACAAACTGAGAAAAAAAAAAATCACATTGTCTGTTTTTTTTTCATTTTATTTGCATAGTGGTGGAACTTGCACTATTGCTGACTGACTAAATACTTTTTTGCCCCACTGTATAATTGAATCATCTTATTATTGATTGATGGAGACACCCCAATCGAAGACTCAAGAGCCTCCTCCTAATTCTCGTCCTGAGCATCAGGAATAAGACCTCCCCACCTCCCCCTAACCGCTACCAGGGCAGAGTCGGTTCCCACAGACAGCATATAAGTGTATAGAGCAGAAATGAGACCCCGGGGACCCTACGACTTAAGGATTCCTATTAAAGGAAAAGATGAGATAGTCTGGCTCTCTCCCACAGATCATAAATGTGACTGAATAGCTGATCTAAGCTGAAGGTAACAAAAAAATTGGGACCTTGGAATATTGTTTTTAGATTGAATTTGTTCAAAGGACAATAGGACACCATTTACATATAAATCTCTAATCGAGGACACACTATGCACAATCCAGAAGTCAGTGGATGGGTGGTTCAGAAGCACCGGGAAATAAGCATTATTCCATAATGGCATTTTGGTTACAATATCCCCAAAGTGGACCACCTTTTTAATGTCTCCAAACTGACCTCGCCGATCGGAGTAAAGGCAATAATCAGGGGATGCCAGGTTTATTCATTTCCAAAAAAACCCAGCGGGCAGTCAAATCTTGCAGCGTGGGCCAGGTGACTCCCAGAATTAGGCAGTAGACTATCAGGCATTGATTTACTCAGGGCTATATCCTGTCCGGCAAGATAATATAAATAGAAATGAGGCAGAGCCACCCCGCCCATCTGTTTAGGTCTTTGTAATGTAGATAATTTAAGCGTAGGTCTGGTTTTTCCCCATATAAAAGATGTAGTAAAGAATTTAAACCTGCAAAAAAGGGTTTAGGGTTCAGTACCACACTGTGCTGGAGGAAATAGCTAAGCTTAGGAAGTAGAATCATCTTAATGAGGTTTATACGACCAGCAACAGATAGCGGGCGTTTACTCCAAGATGCAAATTTAAGTTTAACTAGATCCAATAGTGGAAGGATATTAAGTTGCAAGTCAAGTTCACTATTTTTGGGGATATTAATTCCTACATATTTAAGATGTGACACTAGATAAATGAAGATAAAGAATCAAGGTGGGCTCCCGGATTATGAGAAAGGGGCAGCAAGGCAGACTTCTCCCAGTTAATATATAAGCCTGAATATTTACTGAATTTGTCAATGGTGTCGTGCACATATGGTAAAGTCTCCTCCATGCGCTCCGTAAATATCACCATATCATCGGTGTAGAGGCCGATAGTATCTAGACGATCTGCTATGTTTATGCCTTTAATATTCGGAGAGGACCTTACATGTTTTGCCAGTGCCTGAATCGCAAGGGCAAAGAGGGCAGGGGAGAGGGGGCACCCCTGCCGCGTCCCTCTAGACAGGGAAAGTGGTTCTGATATGGAGTTGTTTATAATTATACGGGCCTTAGGACTTGCATATATTGTGCCAATCCATTTTTGAACTCTATCTCTGAAACTATATTTCTGTAAACACACAAATAGGAAAGGCCACTCAAGGGAGGCAAAGGCCTTAGCAGCATCTAACGATGCTAAAGCCCAAGAATTGTCTGGCACCAAAGAACTATACTGGACCTTTGACTGGACCCCCCTAATATTAATGGAGGTGCTCTGGCCAGGCATAAAACCGGTTTGGTCACGGTGTATGAGATCCAATGTAGCTGAGCTCTGTCTGGTGGCCAGAACCTTAGTGGAAATTTTCTAATCAACATTTACCAGTGATATGGGGCAATATGATCCACAGTCAAGGGGGTCCGTCCCTTCTTTTTTATGTACAATAATATTTGCTTCGCAGAAAGAACCCGGCATACACCCCCCCCAGATCCCCTGAAACACCTCTAAGAGAAGTGGCGCTAACACACCTTTATACTTTCTATATTGTTCAATTGGGAATCCATCCGGTCCAGGAGCCATCTCAGAGGCCATATCCATCATGGCACCTTCTATGGTAAAATCAGCGTCCAAAAGGGCTCACTGAGTAGAGTTCAGTGTGGGGAATTTTATGTCTGACAAATATTCCAGACATTCCGGCACATCAAAACCAATCCTAGAAGTATATAATGTGTTATAGTAGTTAAAAAAAGCAATGCAATATATCCTCAGTTGAGGTTGCTATTAAATTATCTGGTTTCCGGATTTGGAGTATAGTGTTAGAAGTGTTGTGCTGGCGCAACAAGAAGGCCATAAATTTACCTGCCTGTTTTTCCAATTCAAAATAGGACTGACTGGTAAAAAACAATTTACGTTTCAATTTGGTTTCCATATATTGGAAATATAACCTATGGGAAGTCAACCATGCAATTCTATTTTCGGTAGTCTGACTGGACATATAAGCTGCTTCTGAGTCTTTCAGCTGATGTTCCATTTCATCATCCTCCACCGAAGTCACCCTTTTAATATATGAGATTGTAGATGACAAGCATCCTCTCAAGTAAGCCTTAAGGGCATCCCAAAACAGATTATTATCTCAGGGTTCAGGATGTAATGAGACAATACTATTTAGTTGATCCACAGTTCTATCATTAGATCTTATTAGCTTTAGCCAGAATGGATTTACCTTCCAGGATATAGTGTGGTTCAACTGGCCAAAACTCAGTCAAAGTATAATCGGATTGTGATCCGAGATCCCTTTATTACCATGTTTTATGTCACCCACCCACACCGCTAAATTACTGGAGACAAAAATGTAATCTATACGAGATAGTGTGTGCTTGGTAGACGAGTGACAAGTGAACTCCTATGTTGTGGGGTGACGCATCCTCCACAGATCAAGCCAACCACTACCCTCCATGAACAGGGCCAATTGAAATGAAGACAAAGAGGAGGCTCCCCCAGAAACCCCACCATCCAATCTAATTCTGTCCAGGTCATTATCCATAACCAGGTTGAAGTGGCCCATACATATAATGTGTACATCTGTGTAGTTTAGAGAAAAACTCAAAGCCATCTGAAGACTTGACACATTAGCTGGGGGAGGATTATAAATACACAATATCACATATCCTTTAGAGTTTATCAGTGCATGTACGAATATAAAATGACCTTCAGGGTCTCTCTGAGCCTATCTGACCTCCCACCTGACATCTCTACGAATCAGTAATGAAACCCCCCTTTAGTAGCTAGTATGAAATGAATGAGCGCACCATTGTACCCATGGCTTTTGTACATACCTAGCAGAATCTCTGGTTAAGTGTGTCTCCACTAGAGCTACAATATGAGGATGATATCATTTAATTTGGGAAAATACATTGACTCTTTTATGAGGGGACCTGAGACCCCTCACTTTCCAGGTCATACATATAATGTCAGAACCCATGTCCCCTCATCTAGATATGGTATAAATTTTACCTTCGGCTGAATTTATAGGCATCTTGTAACGATTCTTGGCAGTTGTATCTACATAACTAACATCAAACAGACCTAATACAAAAGAAAAAACAAAAAAGAGTTCAAAAATAGAGGATCAAATTCCTGTGCTCCTATCGTGAGATAGATAAGGGGATACCCTCACTGAAAACAGCATCCTGTATTGTTGTTGATTTGGACGCTAGTGAAAAGAGCTCCGATCTTGTAACCAGTAGAAGAATTCCAAATTCCCGTACTCATATCATGACTCTTTTTCACGAGATCCCAGACGGGACCATAGCCATTCAGATGCCTCTTCTGGATCCGTAAAAAACACAGAAGAACCTTCATGGACAATTCGGAGACGAGCTGGATAAATCATGGAGTAAAGAACATTCTTTCCTCGAAGGCTGCTGACCTTCCGAACGCTCTGGCAAACCAATGATTAGGATGTTATTGCAGCGTAGTCTATTTTCCAGATCATCCACCTTCTGTTTCCAAGCATTTATAGAGCCAGACACCTTGGTGAATTTGGCCTCCATATGTGGAATAGTGTCCTCTAAGTGAGACACCCTTGTCTCCACCTCTGTATTGCGCCCCATCATGGCTTGCATGTCCTACTGGAGACACCCCTGTTGTGAGTTCATTTTCCCCTCCGTCACTGAGGCCTGGTGAACTCCCTATTCTAGTGAAGGAAGGTAGTGAGCCTGATTATCAGACACCTGGGACTAATGAAGACGATTGGCTGAGTGGAGTCACTGACTGGATTTAAGGCAGCCTACGCCCTTTCTGCTCTGCGGGTGATTTCTCTGTGGACTCTTGGACACCAGTCTGATTCCTGCTCTCCTTAAGCTAAGTTATCTGTTTTGCCTTTTTGCATCTAAGATTTGTTTTTGTTTTTCTTGCTTTTTGGATTCTGCCACTCCCTGCTGGAGTGTGCAGTGTTCCGTGAGCTCTGTCTTCTGAAGGTACCTGAGTGCTGATTTAGTTTTTGAAGCTTAGTTGCTTCCGGGCCATTTTTATATCAGCTTGTTGGCTTTTGTCTCTGATAGGGTTTTGGCAGATTGCAGACAGCAGCTTTCCTATCCGTTCCTATCTAGGTAGTTTTTGGGCCCCGTCTTTGCTCAGCCTGTCTTTCTGTCTGTGTAAGTGTTTTCATCTTGCTTCACCGTCATTATATGTGGGGGGCTGCCTATTGCTTTGGGGTCTGCTCTGGGGCAGTTAGATTTCCCCTTTCCTTCTTTAAGCCTATGTATCTCTCCGGCTGTGATCGAGGGGTCTAGGTCATCGTAGGAACCCCCCACGGCTACTGCTAGTTGTGTTGATAGGTTCAGAGGTCTGCAATCTGATAGTTGCCAACTTCTCTGGTTTTCAGGACTTAGCTAGCATTTCTCTTTTTGCCTCCTACGGTGACTCAATCAAAACAGAATCACGCGCCCAACCGCAGATCCTGGGGTACTCAATAGCAGGAAAGAATTGTGTTTAAAAAAAAAAAAAAAGGTGTGTGTATATTCTTTCCTCTATATCTCTGAGGCCGTAGGGGGAATTTTTTTTTCTCTCAATGGAGATAAAGCAAGTGTCTGATCGTGTGGAGCAGGTCGCTGCTGAAGTGCGAGGAATTTCCGCCTATCTTGCTCGTTCACATGCTGGTGAACCAAAGATCCCCACACCTGATGTATTTTTTGGGGATCGATCTAAATTTTTGAGTTTCAAAAATAATTGTAAATTATTTTTTGCTTTGAAGCCTAACTCGTCAGGGAGCCCCGCGCAGCAGGTTAAAATTGTCATCTCTTTGCTGCGCGGCGATCCCCAGGATTGGGCGTTTTCTTTGAAACCAGATGACCCTATTCTGACTAATGTGAACGCATTTTTTCAAGCCTTGGGGTTGCTGTACGATGAACCTAATGCTATTGATCAGGCTGAAAAGACCCTGTTAGCATTGAACCAGGGTCGAGAATCTGTAGAGTTGTACTGTCAAAAGTTCCGAAAGTGGGCGGTCCTTACTACCTGGAATGATAGTTCCTTGGCTGCTCTCTTTCGGAAGGGTTTGTCAGAAGCCGTAAAAGATACTATGGTGGGATTTCCTGTTCCCTCTGGTCTGGACGATTCTATGTCTTTAGCCATTCAGGTTGATCGGTGTTTACGTGAACGCAGGATTACACGAGAAATGTTGCCACTGGTTGAACAGACGTCTGAACCTATGCAATGTGATAGAGTTTTGTCTAAGGCGCAACGTCAGGAATTCAGAAGGCGTAATAAGCTGTGTTTTTTCTGTGGAGATGCCTCACATGTTATTTCTGTTTGTCCTAAACGTGAGAAAACGCTTTGCACACACGTTTTCTGTTGGTGGGGTTCAGCCTAAGTTTCTTTTGGCGATTACTCTGATCTGTTCCCTGTCCACATTTTCCGCCAAGGCTTTTGTGGATTCGGGAGCAGCGCTAAACCTAATGGACTTGGATTTTGCTAAACGTTGTGAATTTCCGTTGACACCTCTGCAGACGCCTATCCCTTTGAGGGGGATTGATGCTACCCCTCTGGCTAAAAATAAACCTCAGTTTTGGACCCAGTTGGTCATGCGGGTCGCCCCAGACCACCAAGAAAATTGCAGATTTTTGGTGTTGCACGGTCTGCATGATGCCGTTGTTCTGAGGTTTCCCTGGTTGCAGATTCATAATCCAGTTTTGGATTGGAAGTCTGTGTCTGTGGTGAGTTGGGGTTGCCGGTGTACCTTTAGTGAGGCTCCGGTTTTTTCCACCTCTCCTCAGTCGCATGAGGTTCCTGACTATTTGGCGGACTACTATGATGTATTTAGTGAGAATGAGTCTGCGTCCTTGCCTCCTCATAGGAGTTATGACTGTGCAATTGAACTAAACCCGGGGTGTAAATTTCCTAAGGGTCGGCTCTTCAATTTATCTGTACCCGAGCACGAGGCTATGCGGTCCTATATTAAGGAGGCGTTGGAGAAGGGTCATATTAGACCATCCTCTTCACCCTTAGGTGCCGGTTTTTTTTTTGTGGCCAGGAAGGATGGTTCTTTAAGGCCTTGTATTGATTATCGTGCCCTCAATAAAATTACTATTAAATATCAGTATCCGTAACCCCTGATTTCGGATCTATTCTCTAGAGTCAGAGGTGCTTGCCGGTTTACCAAGCTTGACCTCAGGGGGGCGTATAATCTTATCCGCATTAAGCAGGGGGATGAATGGAAGACGGCGTTTAATACTCCGGAGGGACATTTTGAGTACCTGGTGATGCCTTTTGGGCTCACTAATGCCCCTTCTGTCTTCCAGTGCTTCATGAACGATATTTTCCGAGACTTTGTTGATAAATTTTTGATTATCTATCTGGATGATATTTTGATCTTCTCCAAGGATTGGGATTCTCATGTGGAACATGTTCGGACTGTGTTCCAGATCTTGAGAGAGAATTCTCTGTATGTCAAAGGATCAAAAAGCCTTTTTGGAGTACAGAGAATTTCTTTTTTGGGATTTATTTTGTCTCCGTCAACTATTGAAATGGACCCGGCCAAGGTACAGGCCATTTATGATTGGGTTCAGCCCACTTCTTTGAAGGCCCTCCAGAAGTTTTTGGGTTTTGCTAATTTTTATTGGAAATTTATAGCAAAATTTTCTAGTATTGCCAAACCATTGACTGACCTGACCAGGAAGGATGCGGATGTGTTGAATTGGTCTCCGGAGGCGGTTGCTTCCTTTCAGGAGCTGAAGAGTAGATTTACCTCTGCCCCGGTTCTGCGGCAACCTGATGTCTCACTCCCGTTCCAGGTAGAGGTGGATGCTTCTGAGATTGGTGCAGGAGCGGTGTTGTCCCAAAAGGATCCGGTAACATCTAAAATGAATCCCTGTGCTTTCTTTTCCCGTAAGTTCTCTTCATCTGAACGTAACTATGATGTGGGGAATCGGGAACTGTTGGCCATGAAATGGGCATTTGAGGAGTGGAGACATTGGTTGGAGGGAGCCAAACATCAAGTTGTAGTCCTCACTGACCACAAAAATTTGATTTACCTAGAGTCGGCTAAACGCTTGAACCCTAGACAGGCTAGGTGGGCCTTGTTTTTTACACGTTTTGATTTTGTGGTCTCTTTCCTTCCTGGAACTAAGAATGTCAAGGCAGACGCCCTCTCTAGGAGTTTCTTTGCTGATTCTCCTGTGGTGACCAAGCCTGCCACCATCTTAGGTGAAGGGGTAGTTCTTTCTGCCATCTCGCCCGATTTGAGACTTGCTCTGCAAGAGTTCCAGGAGGACAAACCTGAGCGTTGCCCCAGTGGAAAGTTGTATGTTCCTGACCAGTGGAAGAAGAGAGTGATGTCTGAAGTTCATTGCTCTGCATTGGCTGGTCATCCAGGTATTTTTGGTACTAGAGATCTGGTGAGTCGCTCTTTTTGGTGGCCCACCTTGTCTCATGATGTCAGGAATTTTGTGCAGTCCTGTGGGACTTGCTCCTGGTCTAAATCTTGTTCTCGCTCTAGTGGGTTGTTGATGCCTTTGCCGGTCCCCAGGAGGCCATGGACCCATATTTCAATGGATTTCATCTCTGATATGCCGGTCTCTCAAAGAATGACTGTTATTTGGGTGATTTGTGATAGGTTCTCTAAGATGGTTCATCTTGTACCACTCCCTAAGTTGCCATCTTCCTCTGAGTTGGTGCCTCTGTCTTTGCAACAGGTGGTTTGCTTGCACGGGATTCCTGAGAACATTGTATCTGACAGAGGAGTTCAATTTGTGTCTAAATTTTGGAGGACGTTCTGTTCCAAGTTGGGAATTCAGTTGTCCTTCTCCTCTGCTTTTCACCCTCAGACCAATGGGCAGACAGAGAGAACAAACCAGACCTTGGAGTCGTATTTGAGATGTTTTATTTCCGCTGATCAGGATGATTGGGTTTCATTTTTGCCCTTGGCCGAATTTGCTTTAAATAATAGAGCTAGTTCTGCCACTTTGATGTCACCTTTTTTTTGTAACTTTGGTTTTCACCCTCGATTTTCTTCAGGGCAGGTGGAGCCTTCTGCCTGCCCAGGTGTTGACACTGTGGTGGAGAGAATGCACCAGATCTGGGACCAAGTGGTGGATAAGTTATCTCTTTCCCAGGAAAAGGCCCAGCGGTTTTCCAATCGACATAGGACCATTGGTCCCCAGTTTAAGATTGGTGATATGGTGTGGTTATCATCAAAAAATATTGCTATGAAGGTGGCTTCTCCTAAGTTTAAGCCTAGATTTATTGGACCTTACAAGATTTTGGAGATTATTAATCCGGTCTCTTTTCGTTTGGCTCTTCCTGTCACATTTAAGATCCATAATGTGTTCCATAAGTCCTTGTTGAAGAGGTTTGTTGAGCCAGTTGTGCCTGAGGTGGCACTTCCGGACCCTGTATTGGTTGAAGGTAACTTGGAATATGAGGTAGAGAAAATTCTGGATTCCCGTCTGGCTAGACGGAGACTCCAGTATTTGGTTAAGTGGAAGGGTTATGGTCAGGAGGATAATTCCTGAGTCTCTGCCTCTGATATTCATGCCAAAAGATTGGTGCGTGCCTTTCATCGGGCTCACCCTGATCGCCCTGGTAGCTTTGTGGAGGGTTCGGTGACCCCTCCTCAAGGGGGGGGGTACTGTTGTGAGTTCATTTTCCCCTCCGTCACTGAGGCCTGGTGAACTCCCTATTCTAGTGAAGGAAGGTAGTGAGCCTGATTATCAGACACCTGGGACTAATGAAGACGATTGGCTGAGTGGAGTCACTGACTGGATTTAAGGCAGCCTACGCCCTTTCTGCTCTGCGGGTGATTTCTCTGTGGACTCTTGGACACCAGTCTGATTCCTGCTCTCCTAAAGCTAAGTTTTCTGTTTTGCCTTTTTGCATCTAAGATTTGTTTTTGTTTTTCTTGCTTTTTGGATTCTGCCACTCCCTGCTGGAGTGTGCAGTGTTCCGTGAGCTCTGTCTTCTGAAGGTACCTGAGTGCTGATTTAGTTTTTGAAGCTTAGTTGCTTCAGGGCCATTTTTATATCAGCTTGTTGGCTTTTGTCTCTGATAGGGTTTTGGCAAATTGCAGACAGCAGCCTTCCTATCCGTTCCTATCTAGGTAGTTTTTGGGCCCCGTCTTTGCTCAGCCTGTCTTTCTGTCTGTGTAAGTGTTTTCATCTTGCTTCACCGTCATTATATGTGGGGGGCTGCCTATTGCTTTGGGGTCTGCTCTGGGGCAGTTAGATTTCCCCTTTCCTTCTTTAGGCCTATGTATCTCTCCGGCTGTGATCGAGGGGTCTAGGTCATCGTAGGAACCCCCCACGGCTACTGCTAGTTGTGTTGATAGGTTCAGGGGTCTGCAATCTGATAGTTGCCAACTTCTCTGGTTTTCAGGACTTAGCTAGCATTTCTGTTTGTGCCTCCTACGGTGACTCAATCATAACACACCCCACCTCAGAGTGCATGTCCTCTATTTTCCCGGTCAGAGATGTTCTGGTCAGGGAAATGGTCTGCATTAACTGCTCAGATGCCTGCCTTAGAGTTTGATCCTCGGTGACATCACCCTCCACACCATCAGAGGCTTGACTTTACACTGATCTCCAGTTTTGGAAGTGTTCCTAAGAGAATGTGCATTTTAAGATGGGTCAGTCCTTGCAAATTCCTTTAATTTGTCTGCCATGCTTGAGCCCCTTGAGCGATTCATGATTAATAGTGATGAAGTATGTCGAGTTTAATGACTGTATAATGAGAAAGACCCCTCTTCCAGGAGCAGAAGCACCGCTACTAGGGAGTATATACTGTATATGTGCTTGTTTTACTCCACAGTGTGAGGGAGTCCAGATGTCTACAGAAAGTGCACTTTAGGGAAACTTTGATTGCTGCAGCAGACTGAAATTAATTTATGGTCTTGTAGGTCAGGAGGTGCTGCAGTGCCACAGAGTGTGTATGAGGGCAGTGTGCAGTGGCAGAGGATCACAGACCCCTGAGACGGCAGGAGAGTGAGCACAAGGGGGACAGCTAAATGTCAGTGGGGAAGCGCGGGGCTCAATTTTCAGAGCTCTCACTGCATCTCCCCTTCATTAACATCCTGTGAAAAGACGCGCTGCTCCAGTGGCTCCCCTGGGGCTAGGATCTGCAGTGCTGTGTCTCCTTCCTGATGGAGCACATAGCTAAGATGGCCGCCGGCCTCCTCAGGCCGTGTCCCCGCCGGCGTTTCCTCATAGCTCTGCTCACCGGAGCTATGGACCACGTCTCCCCGGGCACCGGATGACTCCTGGGGTCCAGGAGAATAAGATGTGCGCAGGTAAGCACCTGTAAAATGCTAGACTGGCAGGATAATTAACAGGATGTGAGTAGCTCCTTGTCAGCACATCCTCCCGACTCACTTACATCACCACGCCACCAAAAATTAAATGATATTTCATGAATATATTCTTTGATTGTTTTTTGTTCATAACATTATGTTTTCTATTTTTGCTTCTGGCCAAAAGAGTCTCCATTGCTGCACTCCCCTTGGATTTTCTACTTGGGAAAACAACAATCGCAAACATTGTCTAAAATAGTTGTCATGAAATACAAAAGCATCATCAACCAAAAGTAATGCCAGAGCCAACCCTGAAGAACGGCAGTGCATTTCAAGGTGCATGTTTAGTACCTGTCAGTTTCTAAATTGTTTGTGAACTTTGGTTGGCAAAGTTCACATTCGTGTGAAGAAGCCACCAAACTCAGGGTCCCAATACTAAAATTATAAACAATTTTTTTTCTGTAGTGATGTTGACGTTAGTTGACAGCAACTACCTGTCACGGGGTTACCGCAATGGAGATGAACCAGAAGACTGCAGCATCTTGTTGCTCCTAATCCACCACTGAGAAGAAGCACTTCTCTGATAATTAACCGTGTTTATTTCTTCCAGCAGAACAGGCGATAATAGGACCTGTTGGAAATCCCTGTTTTCAGCTGTGCTCTATTAGACTCTCATTTTCCCTATAAAATCTTGGCTCTATTACCAAGTCTTTGTCAGAGTTAGCTCTTGCTGCATGACAAAAGGAGGGAGAGAAGTGCTGGAGGAGTTATAAGCGACTGTTGTTTGGTATGTACGCTTGATAATCCCTTATACTTCCCTATTTTGCTTCCTTCCCATTCCTGCACACCCAGATGGGTTCCTGCACACCCTGATGATAACTTACCGATCACTATTGCTGGCCAGGAGGTGGAAAGGGTTGAGAGCTTCAAATATTTGGGGGTTCACCTTGACAGCAAACTTGATTGGAGGTGTCATGCAGAGAAGGTTCAAAAGATGGGAATGAGCAGACTGTACTTTCTGCGGAAGCTCAGGTCATTCAATGTGTGCAGTAAAGTGCTGGAAATGTTCTACCAGTCCGTGGTAGCGAGCACCATCTTTCTTGCTATCATCTGCTGGGGCAGCGGTGTGTGAGTAGCTGATGCTAATAAGCTCAACAAACTTATCAAGAAGGCAAGTATTGCTGTTGTCCTCCATCTTGACTCTTTTGAGGAGGTAGTGGAAGATAGGATTCAGAAGAAGTGTAGGGCTATAATGCACAATAATACACGCCCACTATACGAGCTGTTCTTGAATCAGAAGACACATTCAGCAGCCGTCTAATCCTAATAAAGTGCAAGAAGGAGAAATTCAGGAAATCGTTTGTGCCTATTGCTATGGGGATGTATAATAATTCACTAAGGGTGAAAGATGGCTATCACCTAGGGCTGGCACACTAATGGAAATGATCAGAGATTTGTGTACCCTTGCTTGTTATGTATTGTGGTTAGTCATGTGCAAGATCTGTGTCTGGTAATTACTCTATGTAATGCTGTTTGTAATGTAGTAATGCTGTTCTTAATGTTTTGTTTGTAATGCTGTTGTAACGATGCTGGGATACCATAATTTCCCTCGGGATCAATAAAGTGTATCGTATCATATCGTATGAACTCATCTGTTTTATGTGAGTGACTAATTTGTGTGGGTGGAGTTTTCAGTTTCCTCTGGTCATTGTTGCCCTGTTTGGAGGTGGCGGATTTGCGCACAGTGGTTTCACAGAACTTTGTTACATCTGGTGTGGGGATCTCGCCCTCCAGGCAAACCATTATGGAGCCCAACAGGGGCACTTTATGCAGGTGGTCCAAGACTTGCGGATACAGGTGGGGGCCATACACACTGAGGTGTCAAACTGCTACAGTACATACTATAGGGCCTGCCCTCACCTTTGATACTGGGATTGCCCTGGCTCACCCTGAACAATCCGGTAATTAATTTGAAGACACAAGATGTGGCTAAATGGAGTACATACTGTCAAGGACACTGCTTGGGTACCGGGTTGGCTGGGGTGGACTCCCAGTCAATTTCCAAATACCTGTCAGACTTTGGGGATGTGTTTTCTGAGCAGGGGGTCAAGAGCTTCCCCCATCACCCTTTTGATTGTGCCAGCGATCTGGTTTCTGGTGCCAAGCTGCCCAAGAGCAGACTCTATAACATCTCAGGTCCAGAGAGGCAGGCCATGAACGACTGTATTACGGAAAGTCTGGTTAAAGATCATAACAGACCGTCCTCATCTCCCATTGCTACGGGGTTCTTTTTTGTTAAGAAAAGAGATGGGGTTATATCCTTGACTGGATTTCCGGGAACTCAATGCGATCACTGTCTGTGATCTGTATCCGCTTTCCCTTAGCCCCAACCTCTTTAATCAAATTGTCGGGTCAAAATGGTTCTCTAAAATGGCCTTAGGGGGGTGTATAATATCATCTGGCAGAGGTCAATGTGTCTGTGGTGGGAGTGGAGGCTGTATTACTGTAAGATGTAAGTCCTGGTAAATGGCAACCATTTGCTTAATTTTCAAAGAAATTGTCACCAGCTGAGAGAAATTATGATGTTGGTAATAGGGAACTCTTAGCCATCAAATGGACTTTTGAGGAGTGGCATCATTTTTTGAAGGGAGCGGTTCACCCAGTGTTGGTTATCACAGATCATAAAAATCTGTTATGTTTAAAATCTGCAAAATGTCTTACACCACGACAGGCTACAAGGGCATTATTCTTTACCAGGTTTATTTTTTTTGTTATATTTAGGCCGGAGAACAAAAACATTAAAGAAGATGCCTTGTCCCATTGCTTTCCTGGGGGAGGAGATAAGTGCAAACCGGTTCCTATTCTTCAAAAAGAGGTAGCGTCTATATGCTCCAATCTGGAAAGAGAGGTTGTTGACGCTCAGGAGGATGCCCCTGTTACCTGTCCACTTGGTAAACTGTTCGTTCCAGTCAATCTTCATCTTAGAGTTCTCAGTGAACATCATGATACGGTATTGGCTGGACGTCTTGGGAATAAGGCGACGGCGGATCTACTTACTCGGCGGTTTTGGTGGCCAGGTGCTCATAAGGATGTTCGGGAGTATGTGGCCACCTGCAATATCTGTGCACATTCTAAGACCTCTCATACTTGTCCGTCAGGGGCTATCCAACCATTGGAGATTCCCAGCAGACCTTGGACCTATTTGTCGGTCAGTTTTATTATGGATCTTCCTGTGTGTGTAGGGAACACTGTAATCCTGGTGGTGATGGACAGATTCAATAAAAATGTTTTATTCTATTGCTTTACCAGTAGAGTTGAGCGATACCGTCCGATACTTCAAAGTATCGGATCGGAATGGATCGGCCGATCTTTAAAAAAAGTATCGGTATCGCCGATTCCGATACCGGAAGTCCCATTCAAGTCTATGGGACTTCCGGTATCAGAATAAGAAAAACCCTGTTTTTGCCTTGTACAGCCTCTCTGGGGTCTGTACGGGCCTTTCGGGGGGCTGTGCCGGCCTGCCAGGGGGTCTGTGCAGGCTCCGGTGGTCTGTGCCGGCCTGCCGGGGGGCTGTGCCGGCCTGCCGGTGGTCTGTGCAGGCTCCGGTGGGCTGTGCCGGCCTGCCGGGGGGCTGTGCCGGCCTGCCGGTGGTCTGTGCAGGCTCCGGGGGGCTGTGCCGGCCTGCTGGGGGCTGTGCCGGCCCGCCGGTGGTCTGTGCAGGCTCCGGGGGGCTGTGCCGGCCTGCCGGGGGGCTGTGCCGGCCTGCCGGTGGTCTGTGCAGGCTTCGGGGGTCTGTGCAGGCATCGTCCGATGGGACTACAAGTCCCATCGGGCGATGCCTGCTACCATGACAGTGATTGACACATTAGCCAATGATGGGACAGTAGTAGTCCCATCATCCGCTGCGTGGAAATTCCCACACAGCAATGGCATAAAGTGAGACTAGGGACTTTTTTTTTTTAAGTGGCGGAGGAATACAGTGCGGAAGGATACCTACCTTCCGTCATTGGATTCCTGCAGCCCGTAGAGAACGGCAGCATCATCTGATGCTGCAGTTCTCTACCCAAGATCGTCGTGGGACACACTCGTGGACTGCTTCGGATCGTGGGTGAGTATTTTTGTGGTTTGTTATGTTAATATTTATTCCGGAAAAGACAATGGCTTCGGGGAACAATGTGACAAGTATTGGTAAGTATGTTACTCTATGTTATATGTACTGTATGTCTATGTATGTATTGTATGAATGTATTGTATGCATGTAGTATATATGTGGTATGTATGTAGCATGTAGTATGTATGTAGTATGTATGTAGCATGCATGTAGCATGCAGTATGTATGTAGCATGCATGTAGTATATATGTAGTATGTATGTAGCATGCATGTAGTATATATGTAGTATGTATGTAGCATGTAGCATGTATGTAGTATGTATGTAGTATGTATGTGGTATGTATGTAGCATGTACTATGTATGTAGCATGCATGTAGCATGCATGTAGTATGTATGTAGCATGCATGTAGTATGTATGTAGCATGCATGTAGTATGTATGTAGTATGTATGTAGTATGTATGTAGCATGCATGTAGTATGTATGTAGTATGTATGTAGTATGTATGTAGCATGTAGCATGTATGTAGTATGTATGTGGTATGTATGTAGCATGTAGTATGTATGTAGCATGCATGTAGTATATATGTAGTATGTATGTAGCATGTAGTATGTATGTAGTATGTATGTAGTATGTATGTGGTATGTATGTAGCATGTAGTATGTATGTAGCATGCATGTAGCATGCATGTAGTATGTATGTAGCATGCATGTAGTATATATGTAGTATGTATGTAGCATGTAGTATGTATGTAGTATGTATGTACTATGTATGTGGTATGTATGTAGCATGTAGTATGTATGTAGCATGCATGTAGCATGCATGTAGTATGTATGTAGCATGCATGTAGTATATATGTAGTATGTATGTAGCATGTAGTATGTATGTAGTATGTATGTAGTATGTATGTGGTATGTATGTAGCATGTAGTATGTATGTAGCATGCATGTAGTATGTATGTAGCATGCATGTAGTATATATGTAGTATGTATGTAGCATGTAGTATGTATGTAGTATGTATGTAGTATGTATGTGGTATGTATGTAGCATGTAGTATGTATGTAGCATGCATGTAGCATGCATGTAGTATGTATGTAGCATGCATGTAGTATGTATGTATGTAGTATGTATGTAGTATGTATGTAGCATGCATGTAGCATGCATGTAGTATGTATGTAGTATGTATGTAGTATGTATGTAGCATGCAGTATGTATGTAGCATGTATGTAGCATGTATGTAGTATGTATGTAGTATATATGTAGTATGTATGTAGCATGTAGTATGTATGTAGCATGCATGTAGTATATATGTAGTATGTATGTAGCATGTAGTATGTATGTAGCATGCATGTAGTATATATGTAGTATGTATGTAGCATGTAGTATGTATGTAGTATGTATGTAGTATTTTTTTTTTTTTTTAACATTTAACACATTAGCCGGATGATGGGACTACTACTGTCCCATCATTGGCTAATGTGTCAATCACTGTCATGGTAGCAGGCATCGCCAGATGGGACTTGTAGTCCCATCGGACGATGCTTGCACAGACCCCCGGACATCAGCACAGCCCCCCGGCAGGCCGGCACAGCCCCCCGGCAGGCCGGTACAGACCCCCACAGGGTGCACAGACCACCGGCAGGCCGGCACAGCCCCCCGGCAGGCCGGTACAGACCCTCACAGGGTGCACAGACCACCGGCAGGCCGGCACAACCCCCCGGCAGGCCGGTACCGACCCCGGGCAGTACACACAGCCCCCCGGCAGGCCGGCAGAGACCCCCGGAAGGCCCGAAATGACGGCGCATCATGATGCGCACACACCGCGCATCATGATGACGTCAGGCCGTCAATCAACTTTGAACTTCCGATTCCGATGCCGAATTCCGATATTGAAAAAATATCAGAAGTCGGTATCGGAATTCCGATACAGCAAGTATCGGCCGATACTCGATACTTGCGGTATCGGAATGCTCAACACTATTTACCAGCTTTGCCTAAAGCCAAATCAATGGCACAAATTTTCATCAGGGAGATAATTAGTTTGCTTGGCATTCCTACTGATATTGTTTTTGATCGGGGGGTGCAGTTTTTCTCTAAATTTTGGAGGGTACTTTGCACCTGTCTGGAAATCCATTTGTTTTTTCTTCTGCTTTTCACCTGCAGTCTAAGGGGCAGACTGAAACCAGAATTTAGAGACATATTGCCGATGTTTTGTGGCTGAGAATTAGGAGGACTGGGTTACGTTGGCTGAATTCATGGTAAATAATCATTGTCAGGAATCAACCGGTAAGTCCCCATTTTTCAGGGCACATGGGTTCCATCCTCAGTTTATAATTTGAGAAAGATGGGTTCCAAAAATAAGAGTCTGGCTGGTCAGAGATGTTTGGTGGGTCTGGAACTGTGTGTTGGTGACTTGGTGTGGCTGTCATCGAGAGCAATTAAGCAGAAAGTTCCATCTTAGAAACTGGGTCCCAGGTTTATCGGTCCTTATTAGATCATAGCCATCACCAATCCGGTAGCATTTCGTCTTGCTTTACCATCTATCTTTAGAATCCATAAAGTTTTTCATCTTTCATTTCTCAAAAAGTACTTGGCATCTGCTGTACCTTCGCCTCTACCACCTACCCCTGTTATTATCGATGGTAATCTGGATTTCCAGATAGCAAAGGTCTTAGACTCTTGTCTTGTTCGTGGGTCACTTCAATATATGGTATATTGGAAGGAGTACAGTCCTGAGGAGATGATGTGGGTACCAGCTTCTGACATTCATGTGGCCAGACTGGTTTGGGCCTTTCATGTGGCACACCCTGCTAAAACTCCAGAGGTCCCTCTTAGAAGAGGGGGTACTGTCACGTGGTTACCGCAACAGAGTGGAGCCCAAAAGACCGCAGCATCTCTTTGCTCCTACTCCCCCACTGAGACAAAGCAATTCTCTGGTTTATTAAACAGGCTTATTTCTTTCAGCAAAGCAGGGGTTAATCGGCCATGTTGGACATCCCTTTGTGCAGCTGTGCTCTGTTAGCCACTCCTTTTCCCTATACAATCTGGGCTCTATTACCAAGTCCTTGTCAGAGATAGCCCTTGATGCATGCTACTAGTAGTATGATATGTGCAGACATGTTGCTGCTTGCCTGGTGCCTGTGTGGCAATCTCTGGGACCTGTGTTATGAATGGGTCACCAAGGAGGAGAGCGCAATAGGCTATGCCACCAGAACACCAGATAGGTTGGTCGCTCAGCAGATTGCAGACCTCTGATCTTAACAACACAACTAGCAGTAGCCGTGGAGCGTTCCTACGTTGCCCTAGATTTTTCGTCACAGCCGGAGGGCTAACTAAGCCTAAACACAGAAAGGTGAAATCTAAACTGCCCCGGAGCAGATCCCCAAAGGAATGGACAGCCCCCAAACATATAATGTTGGTGAGACAAGATGAAGCACAAACACAGACAGAAAATAGACTGAGCAAATGAAGGGGCCCACACTGACTAGATAGGATAAGACAGAAAAGGCACTGTCTGCAGTCACGCAAAAACCCTAACAATTCCAACACGACTGATGTACAAAAATACTGAGGTTTGCACAAACCTCGCCCCAACTATATCAGCACTCAGGTGTGAACTGGTGGCTAGCAACAGGCTAATACAGCAGGGGACTGAGCAAACAAACACTAGATACAAAAATACAGGGCAGGAGCCTGCAGCCCCTGGGGGAGCAAGCTGACCCCTGACAGCAAGGCAAAATCAGATGCAAAGGGTTTAGCAAATGACACTTAGCTGAAAAATGCAAGATCAGGCAGGAGACATAAATCCTCAATAAGCAAAGAAAGGAGTATCACCGGCAGCTACTGAGAGAAGTCTGCTCGCTTATGTAGTCCCAGTCACTACCCCAACTCCTCCAATCATCTTCTGCAGCCATTGGGTTAACATCATGTTGACCTGCTCCACTACCAGCAGTATCCACCAGAGGGAGCCTTGCCTCAAAAGTCAGATTAAGAGAGTTCACAACAGGCCTGGTTTCGATGTTTCCAATTAAATGCCTGGTTTTAATGGTTTCTAATTAAATCTTGTCGGTCCCTGAGTGGTGAAGCAGCATCAATCAGGCTCAGAATTGCTGATATGGTTTGAATATATATATATCCAAAGAAGGGGTCAGTAAAGTTGGAGCAGTGCTTGTGTG
Source organism: Dendrobates tinctorius (assembly GCF_039654945.1). NCBI lineage: Eukaryota > Metazoa > Chordata > Amphibia > Anura > Dendrobatidae > Dendrobates > Dendrobates tinctorius. The sequence continues at coordinate 8,350,858 of NW_027361797.1, forward strand.
ATGTAACAACCTCATATGAGCCCCGGGAACATGAGTGCCGACACTGCTGGAACAGCGGCAGCACAGGAGGTGAGCATTAGTGGTTTTATTTTAAGAGGGCAAACATTCAGATTGAGAAGGTGTTATCCTAGTAATGGACAACCCCTGCAAGATCCCTTGGCTGGAAATAGATATCCCTTCTTCCAGTGCTTATTTTTTAAATGAAAGTGAACATAACCAGTGTGACACCTGTAATGACAGAGAGTTTACTTTCCTGATATCAGTATGGAACTGTACCTGATTACAACTATTACAAAACAGCACAGCTGAGCTTTGTCTCATTTACAAATACAACTTTAGCTGCAGTTCTCTTTTCAAAGTACTGTCTGCTCAGCTGTACTCCTTTCACTCCACACTTGCTACCTTTAAGATGGAAGATGCAGAAATGTTAGTTATAACCTGAGTGAGATAAGGAAAGCAAGCTGTCAGTCATTACATGTCTCATACTGGTAATACCCCCTTTTATTTAAAATAAGATCTGGTGGCAGATTATCAGGCAGATCTGTGTCCAACTCATAGATCTTAACAGGTCATTTAAATATTAGGAAAAATATGAATTTCTCTGGAATAAGACTTTGGATCACAGGTAACAAGGTATCATTTTTTCAAGTTTCTATCACCTGTATGCCCATATATAAACAACTTAGGAGGGTTGATCCTTCTGACAGATTTCCTTTAAAGATCATGAAAGTGGTTGGACAGAGTGTTAGAAAGCCTCTGAATGTTACCCACTTGTTCCAGGCAGTTGGACGCTTTGCAGTATTGTAATTTTTAAAATGCATTTAAATAATAAGTTAAGCAACTTTACACATAGGACATCCTCTGAGGTCTGTCCTAGTATAAGAATAAATTTACTTAACAAGGGTCTTTGCTTGATGGCATCTTGCTAGGATTTGAGTAGAGATTAGCTGAATTACCAAAGTGCTAAAAAACGTGACTATGAGACTTCTAAAAGCTGAAGGGATCTCCATAATCAATCATACACATTCTCCTTTATTTTTGAGACAAGAGTGATGTCCCAGTGGTTAAACCCACATCAATGACATATAAGATCAGAGCAGGAAAATGCCTCCAGAGGTTTATGTGACATCTTTGTTCTTGTTTGTTGTAATCAAACTCCTGTTAAAATGGAAAAGTATATATTTTTTTCAGTGAAGTAGACTTTAATTGTTAATGATAGATTTAGCGTGCAGGTAGTTGACTTCACATCATTTGTCTGGTTTAAAAAGTTAATCAAAAATGTGTGTTTGCCAGCCCATAGTATCTCTAAAAAATTATACGGAGCATAGTAGAAGAAGCATAAGCAACCATTGTCTCACAGATTTATTCAAAGAATATATAGATAATACAGTGGATATCTATGCCAAGGGCCTTTTAACATTATTTTTCCCTGCATCTGCATCTTACATCAGCTGGCACTTCATCAACTCTTATGAAACGCAGTCTTGAACTCATCAAATAGACACATACAGAAGAAAAATCACAAAATAAAAACACATACATGATCATCCTTCTGCCACATTCTTTTGGCTCAACAGGGTATCAAAAAACATTTATTGCAGATTGTAATTTTGAATAGAAGTAACTGGAAGACATACCATATCCATAGTAATCCAAAATAAAAGCCTATGTCAAATAATCTTACCGAAAACAATCACAGAATGACATATAAGCCTAACCTTACTTGGAAATTCCCATCTCAGAGTGGTTAGGAGCATTTTTGTTCATTTTAGGACACTTAAACCAATCATCGGGGAATTATCTACGTTCATCAAATCATTTCCTGGTCTTTTTATTTAACAGGAACCTGTCATTAGATTAATACTGCCTGAAATACTGGTAGCATGAATCAGAACTGAGCTATTCGATTGCAGCCAGGTATGTATTATTATGAACCGCTGCCATATTTCATAGAAAGCTTGGTTTTAAAAGCAAGTCGGGACTATAGGAAGAGATATGACTAGTCCTACTACAGTAAATTTATCTACTAGTCCTTTGCACTCCACATACACAAGGGAGAGACGTGTCAATCAACTGGAGCAGGGAAGGGAGAAGCTGCCAGGTGACCAAACTGGACCAATCAGGCCTCTCAGTATAGTCCCCAGCGGGTTTTTCAAACTATGTCTTAAACTATTGCATCCTTTTAGGGTAAAACACACCGTGCTGAATTATTGCAGTTAGGCTCGGATTCATGCTGCTCATATTTGGGCACCGTGAATCAAATGATAGGTTCTCTTTAAGCATGGGGACTAAGAACACAATCAGCAGCAGACCAGTGAAGATTATTGCAAGGGGAATTCCATAGTAATAGTCGTTCAAAAATTGGTGATATACAGTATTCATCCATGCATCATATATATTGTATAACAGTGTACAGTGTATGAAGCTCCGTTCTTTTTTTAATTATAGACAATATTTGTCAGTTTGTACTTCATTGTATCGAGCATTTCAGTCGCTTTAAAATAGATCAGCATTGCAGAAATATGGAGACTCGTAAAAGTAAGTTTTCACATAATTTATTTATTTGGTAAATGTTTGAAGAACAAAGCAAATTTTATTTCCAATGTAATTCAAGGAAATGAACCGTGAAATGCAATTAATGAAACTGCTGTACTCAACTACATAAAATGTTGCCTCACAGCTGCCACTCATGTTTAAAATGTGCCTAAGTTCTAATGCTTATCCGGAGAGCCATTATGAAGCCAGCTATGTAGAAGGCCTCTTGTGCTTGAGGTTTTCTGAATAACAGATCAGGGAGCTGGCTGACTGGGTAGTGGCTACCCAAATAAAAATTTACTTTACCACAATAATTAAGGAAAAATGGCTTTTAGATTAATTTAGAGTACCGTTGTCTTAAGTAAAGGACGGTAACTGGTAGCTTTTAGGATATTAAACCGACCGGTTTGGAGTGCTGCACAGTGTCCTATCATAGATGTTTCCCTGGGGACAGAAGATAAAGCGTTTCATTGCTGATCCTTGATGTGAAGAATGATTTTAAATCCCAGGCAATTTGTAAAATGCTTTTCCACTGCATCCTGTTGATGAAGCAGGTATATCATAAAGATCCTAATTAGTAAACATATCGGAGGTCTCCAAGTTTTGCAATTCCCAAAGTTGCTTCTATTATAAACTAATTTATTCCAATGTTTTGTTTGAAGATTTCTTTTTTTATCCCAAAGTTCTAAAGCGCTGAAAAAGGATAGAAAGTCTTCCGTTCCATTATTAGTTTCAGCTTTGTAACTGTGTCACCAAAGTTTTATCAAGATAAATCTAATGTATTTCAGAAGGGTATTAATAAATTATGTGGTAATGAAAAATGTGAGATGAACCATACTCTTACATCAAGGCCTGATGATTACTTTGATTGATGCACTGGCAAGTTTTTCCTGACAAGGCAAAAATGAATAACATGACACACAGACCTTTAAGGGTGACCTCAGAGGAAATCACAAGTTGCTGAATGATACAGAAACAGAATAGAAAAATTGAAGCTTCTAGGCACTTTATGTCAACAGCCAGACAGATGGGCTCGTCTGATCAACTGATCAGTTATTTTAGCTTAAAAAGAATCAGGGTATTATGTACAGAAATACAGATTGATTTTTACAAATAAAATCAATCAAGCAGTGAATAAACAAGCTCACACAAAGAGCGCCATGGAAGGATTGCAACATCATCAGCCAATTCAAATCAGTTTCTTTACTTAACAATAGAGTTGAGCGACTTTTGGTTTTTTAGGGTCGCGTTTCGTTTCGTGAAACCCGACTTTTCCAAAAGTCGGGTCGAGCAAGATCGTCCGATTATAGGGAAAAGTCGGGGTCGTCCCGAAACACGAAACCCAATGTAAGTCAATGGGGAATAAAAGTCGGCAGTGAGAGGAGGACAGGAAACACACCTACAGTGCCCATTTGAATGCCAAAAGCATCAATTCTTCTTACTTAAGCTTGTCAACCTTAATTAACTTCATAATACAAGTTACGCACTGAAAAATGGGGTTATTTGGCTAAAGTTGTGGGGGGGAGGGCTGGCTGCAGGTTTTCATGTGCCCTGGGCGAAAGAGCGCCCCTTTAACACATACCACAACTCATCATGCTCGGATATAGCGGTATAGTACAATGAAAAATACCTCACTTTTTACATCTCATGACGAGGCCCATCTATTTCTCCATACAGAATCATTGGTCCCATATAATGTTTGAAACAGTATTTGATGAGCTCCACATAATGCTACAGTATATGTTGGTCCCCATGGATGAAGCTCCACTGTCTTATGGGCCCAAATAATGCTACAAACATAATGGGCCCCATTTCTAATGCTCTAGTGTATAATGGGCTCTGTAAATGCTGCTCCAGTGTCTGATGTCCACCTTTGGAATGTCCCAGTGTATGGTGGGCCCCATCTATCATTCTCCAGAGTATAGTGCTCCCCAAAAATTGCTGTCCCAACATTGAAAACAATCAAATAAGTCTCCTCGCTAGGGAATCCCTGTACTTGTCTGGATTCCTCGTCGTCCCCATCTTCCATCTCACTGCACAGTATTTCAACTTTGCAAGTTCTGTGATCCTGGGCAAGCAGGGGGGGCCCACTCGTTGGCGACGGCACTGGCACAGGGCCCCTGATAGTGCGGTGGTGTGTCTGATGGCGGGTGGGCCGAACCTGCACTTTCATCTGCAGCTTCCTCTTTGTCACCGTGTAAGATGGAACTGTATATGGGAAGGGTAACCTGAGTTTCATCAGGGTCAGATTCAGGTCATGTAGCGTGCGAGGGGAATGTAGTGGTCTGGGTCAATGTACCAGCAGATTCATCGAGCAGTGGCTGGGCATCAGTGCACTTGTGTCGCCCCCAGGAGTACGGTCGCCACAGTGGCATTACCTTCTTCCTAGGGAGTGTGATGTCATGCTTGGGAGCAACGAAGGATCTCTCTAGCAGGTTAACTGATTGGGCGGCGTTATTCCCATGAGTCATGACTAGAGTTGAGCGATACCGTCCGATACTTCAAAGTATCGTATCGGATGGTATCGGCCGATCTTTAAAAAAAGTATCGGTATCGCCGATTCCGATACCGGAAGTCCCATTCAAGTCTATGGGACTTCCGGTATCGGAATAAGAAAAACCCTTTCCTGCCCTTGTACAGCCTCTCTGGGGTCTGTACGGGCCTTTCGGGGGGCTGTGCCGGCCTGCCAGGGGGTCTGTGCAGGCTCCGGTGGTCTGTGCCGGCCTGCCGGTGGTCTGTGCAGGCTCCGGGGGGCTGTGCCGGCCTGCCGGGGGGCTGTGCAGGCTCCGGGGGGCTGTGCCGGCCTGCCGGGGGGCTGTGCCGGCCTGCCGGGGGGCTGTGCCGGCCTGCCGGTGGTCTGTGCAGGCTCCGGGGGTCTGTGCAGGCATCGTCCGATGGGACTACAAGTCCCATCGGGCGATGCCTGCTACCATGACAGTGATTGACACATTAGCCAATGATGGGACAGTAGTAGTCCCATCATCCGGCTAATGTGTTAAATGTAAAAAAAAAAAAAAAAAAAAAAAATTACATGCTACATACATACAACATGCATACTACATACATGCTACATTCATACTACATAAATACTACATGCAACATACATACTACATATATACTACATGCATGCTACATACATACTGCATGCTACATACATACTGCATGCTACATACATACCACATATATACTACATACATACTACATGCATGCTACATACATACTACATGCTACATACTACATATATACTACATGCATGCTACATACATACTACATGCTACATACTACATATATACTACATGCATGCTACATACATACTACATGCTACATACATACTACATATATACTACATGCATGCTACATACATACTACATGCTACATACATACTACATATATACTACATACATACTACATACATACTACATGCATGCTACATGCATGCTACATACATACCACATACATAACACATATATACTACATGCATGCTACATACATACTACATGCTACATACATACCATATACATACTACATGCATGCTACATACATACTACATGCATGCTACGTACATACTACATGCTACATACATACTACATATATACTACATGCATGCTACATACATACTACATGCTACATACATACTACATATATACTACATGCATGCTACATACTACATGCTACATACATACTACATATATACTACATGCATGCTACATACATACTAAATGCATGCTACATACATACTACATGCTACATACATACCACATACATACTACATATATACTACATGCATGCTACATACATACTGCATGCTACATGCATGCTACATACATACTACATACATACTACATGCTACATACATACCACATATATACTACATACATACAATACATTCATACAATACATACATAGACATACAGTACATATAACATAGAGTAACATACTTACCAATACTTGTCACATTGTTCCCCGAAGCCATTGTCTTTTCCGGAATAAATATTAACATAACAAACCACAAAAATACTCACCCACGATCCGAAGCAGTCCACGAGTGTGTCCCACGACGATCTTGGGTAGAGAACTGCAGCATCAGCTGTTGCTGCCGTTCTCTACGGGCTGCAGGAATCCAATGACGGAAGGTAGGTATCCTTCCGCACTGTATTCCTCCGCCACTTAAAAAAAAAAAAAAGGCCCTAGTCTCACTTTATGCCATTGCTGTGTGGGAATTTCCCACGCAGCAATGGCATAAAGTGAGACTAGGGACTTTTTTTTTTTTAAGTGGCGGAGGAATACAGTGCGGAAGGATACCTACCTCCCGTCATTGGATTCCTGCAGCCCGTAGAGAACGGCAGCATCATCTGATGCTGCCGTTCTCTACCCAAGATCGTCGTGGGACACACTCGTGGACTGCTTCGGATCGTGGGTGAGTATTTTTGTGGTTTGTTATGTTAATATTTATTCCGGAAAAGACAATGGCTTCGGGGAACAATGTGACAAGTATTGGTAAGTATGTTACTCTATGTTATATGTACTGTATGTCTATGTATGTATTGTATGAATGTATTGTATGTATGTAGTATATATGTGGTATGTATGTAGCATGTAGTATGTATGTAGTATGTATGTAGCATGCATGTAGCATGTAGTATGTATGTAGCATGCATGTAGTATATATGTAGTATGTATGTAGCATGCATGTAGTATATATGTAGTATGTATGTAGCATGTATGTAGTATGTATGTGGTATGTATGTAGCATGTAGTATGTATGTAGCATGCATGTAGTATATATGTAGTATGTATGTAGCATGTAGTATGTATGTAGTATGTATGTGGCATGTAGTATGTATGTAGCATGCATGTAGTATGTATGTAGCATGCATGTAGTATGTATGTAGTATGTATGTAGTATGTAGCATGTATGTAGTATGTATGTGGTATGTATGTAGCATGTAGTATGTATGTAGCATGCATGTAGTATGTATGTAGTATGTATGTAGTATGTATGTGGTATGTAGCATGTAGCATGCATGTAGCATGCATGTAGCATGCATGTAGTATGTATGTAGCATGCATGTAGTATGCATGTAGTATGTATGTAGTATGTATGTAGTATGTATGTAGCATGTAGCATGTATGTAGCATGTATGTAGTATGTATGTAGTATATATGTAGTATGTATGTAGTATATATGTAGTATGTATGTAGCATGTAGTATGTATGTAGCATGCATGTAGTATGTATGTAGTATGTATGTAGCATGTAGTATGTATGTAGTATGTATGTAGTATGTATGTAGTATGTATGTAGCATGCATGTAGTATGTATGTAGCATGTATGTAGTATGTATGTAGTATATATGTAGTATGTATGTAGCATGTAGTATGTATGTAGCATGCATGTAGTATTTTTTTTTTTTTTTTTAACATTTAACACATTAGCCGGATGATGGGACTACTACTGTCCCATCATTGGCTAATGTGTCAATCACTGTCATGGTAGCAGGCATCGCCCGATGGGACTTGTAGTCCCATCGGACGATGCTTGCACAGACCCCCGGACATCAGCACAGCCCCCCGGCAGGCCGGTACAGACCCCCACAGGGTGCACAGACCACCGGCAGGCCGGCACAGCCCCCCGGCAGGCCGGTACAGACCCCCACAGGGTGCACAGACCACCGGCAGGCCGGCACAGCCCCCCGGCAGGCCGGTACAGACCCCCACAGGGTGCACAGACCACCGGCAGGCCGGCACAGCCCCCCGGCAGGCCGGTACAGACCCCGGGCAGTCCACACAGCCCCCCGGCAGGCCGGCACAGCCCCCCGGCAGGCCGGCAGAGACCCCCGGAAGGCCCGAAATGACGGCGCATCATGATGCGCACACACCGCGCATCATGATGACGTCAGTCTGTCAATCAACTTTGAACTTCCGATTCCGATGCCGAATTCCGATATTGAAAAAATATCGGAAGTCGGTATCGGAATTCCGATACAGCAAGTATCGGCCGATACCCGATACTTGCGGTATCGGAATGCTCAACACTAGTCATGACCCTCCAAACAGCGTTCATGAAGGCAAAGTGTTTGTTTTACGTGGGCAGTATGGTTGCAAAGCTGAACCTTAAAGGAATGTCCAGAAAGGCACCACCAGGAGTGGAGCCTACGGTTAAATTCGACTCCACCTGGGAAACCTCAACCATGCCAGCTACAGAACAGATGCACACATTGCAAGCTTAATTCCGTTAACGAACGAGACTCCGTCATGCCCCGCGGTCCGAGTCCGGCTTACTAGAGGGACACGTGAGGCTCTGGCACATGAGATTGGCCAATAACTGGTGTGTCATGCCCTTACATGTCCGTGGCTGCATGTGCGCTACACTGAAAAGGCCAGCGTTTGTGGCTTACAGGTGCAGATAACCCGCTGAACAACGTTAGTGATGGGGATCACTGATTACAATTATTACCCGCGAACAATGATTTCCCAGTAAGTGCAGGTCAACCGCAGTTCCGGAATTAGGCCTAACCGTCATTCCTGAAAAAATGAAAAACTTACGTGTGCAAACCACAGGTGCTGTAGCTTGCTTAACAGCTGGCCAGCCGTTCTCACGCCCAGCATGGATTACACGTGATTGCACAAAGGTGAGAAAGGGTACCGTATCCCCAGATAAAATGTATGGATAGCGTACACATTCAAAATATATGTCTATACATCAGGAGGCAGGCTCAGATGGTGTTAGGCCCAGTATGGATTGCACGTGATTGCACAAAGGTTAGAAAGGGTACAGTTTCCCCGGATAACATGTATGGATAGCGTACACATTCAAAATATATGTCTCAGGAGGCAGGCTCAGACGGTGTTAGGCCCAGTATGGATTGCACGTGATTGCACAAAGGTTAGAAAGGGTACCGTATCCCCGGATAACATGTATGGATAGCGTACACATTCAAAATATATGTCTCAGGAGACAGGCTCAGACGGTGTTAGGCCCAGTATGGATTGCACGTGATTGCACAAAAGTTAGAAAGGGTACCGTATCCCCGGATAACATGTATGGATAGCGTACATATTCAAAATATATGTCTCAGGAGGCAGGCTCAGACGGTGTTAGGCCCAGTATGGATTGCACGTGATTGCATAAAGGTTAGAAAGGGTCCCGTTTCCCCGGATAACATGTATGGATAGAGTACACATTCAAAATATATGTCTCAGGAGGCAGGCTCAGACGGTGTTAGGCCAAGTATGGATTGCACGTGATTGCACAAAGGTTAGAAAAGGTACCGTTTCCCCGGATAACATGTATGGATAGCGTACACATTCACAATATATGTCTCAGGAGGCAGGCTCAGACGGTGTTAGGGTGTTAGGCCCAGTATGGATTGCATGTGATTGCACAAAGGTTAGAAAGGGTACCGTATCCCCGGATAACATGTATGGATAGCGTACACATTCAAAATATATGTCTCAGGAGGCAGGCTCAGACGGTGTTAGGCCCAGTATGGATTGCATGTGATTGCACAAAGGTTAGAAAGGGTACCGTAATCCCAAATAACATGTATGGATAGCGTACACATTCCAAATATATGTCTATACATCAGGAGGCAGGCTCAGACGGTGTTAGGCCCAGTATGGATTGCACGTGATTGCACAAAGGTTAGAAAGGGTACCGTTTCACCGGATAACATGTATGGATAGCGTACACATTCAAAATATATGTCTCAGGAGGCAGGCTCAGACGGTGTTAGGCCCAGTATGGATTGCACGTGATTGCACAAATGTTAGAAAGGGTACCGTATCCCCAGATAACATGTATGGATAGCGTACACATTCAAAATATATGTCTCAGGAGGCAGGCTCAGACGGTGTTAGGCCCAGTATGGATTGCACGTGATTGCACAAAGGTTAGAAAGGGTACCGTATCCCCAGATAACATGTATGGATAGTGTACACATTCAAAATATATGTCTCAGGAGGCAGGCTCAGACGGTGTTAGGCCCAGTATGGATTGCACGTGATTGCAAAAAGGTTAGAAAGGGTACCATATCCCCGGATAACATGTATGGATAGCGTACACATTCAAAATATATGTCTCAGGAGGCAGGCTCAGACGGTGTTAGGCCCAGTATGGATTGCATGTGATTGCACAAAGGTTAGAAAGGGTACCGTATCCCCGGATAACATGTATGGATAGCGTACACATTCAAAATATATGTCTCAGGAGCCAGGCTCAGACGGTGCTAGGCCCAGTATGGATTGCACGTGATTGCACAAAGGTTAGAAAGGGTACCGTTTCAACGGATAACATGTATGGATAGCGTACACATTTAAAATATATGTCTCAGGAAGCAGGCTCAGACGGTGTTAGGCCCAATATGGATTGCATGTGATTGCACAAAGGTTAGAAAGGGTACCGTATCCGCAGATAACATGTATGGATAGCGTACACATTCAAAATATATGTCTATACATCAGGAGGCAGGCTCAGACGGTGTTAGGCCCAGTATGGCATGCACTTGATTGCACAAAGGTTAGAAAGGGTACCGTTTCACCGGATAACATGTATGGATAGCGTACACATTCAAAATATATGTCTCAGGAGGCAGGCTCAGACGGTGTTAGGCCCAGTATGGATTGCACGTGATTGCACAAAGGTTAGAAAGGGTACCGTATCCCCGGATAACATGTATGGATAGCGTACACATTCAAAATATATGTCTCAGGAGGCAGGCTCAGACGGTGTTAGGCCCAGTATGGATTGCACGTGATTGCACAAAGGTTAGAAAGGGTACCGTATCCCCAGATAACATGTATGGATAGCGTACACATTCAAAATGTATGTCTCAGGAGGCAGGCTCAGAAGGTGTTAGGCCAAGTATGGATTGCACGTGACTGCACAAAGGTTAGAAAGGGTAACGTTTCCACGGATAACATGTATAGATAGCGTACACATTCAAAATATATGTCTCAGGAGGCAGGCTCAGACGGTGTTAGGCCCAGTATGGATTGCACGTGATTGCACAAAGGTTAGAAAGGGTACCGTATCCCCGGATAACATGTATAGATAGCGTACACATTCAAAATATATGTCTCAAGAGGCAGGCTCAGACGGTGTTAGCCCCAGTATGGATTGCACGTGATTGCACAAAGGTTAGAAAGGGTACCGTATCCCCAGATAACATGTATGGATAGCGTAAACATTCAAAATATATGTCTATACATCAGGAGGCAGGCTCAGACGGTGTTAGGCCCAGTATGGAATGCACGTGATTGCACAAAGGTTAGAAAGGGTACCGTTTCCCCGGATAACATGTATGGATAGTGTACACATTCAAAATATATGTCTCAGGAGGCAGGCTCAGACGGTGATATGCCCAGTATGGATTGCATGTGATTGCACAAAGGTTAGAAAGGGTACCGTATCCCCGGATAACATGTATGGATAGCGTACACATTCAAAATATATGTCTCAGGAGGCAGGCTCACACGGTGTTAGGCCCAGTATGGATTGCACGTGATTGCACAAAGGTTAGAAAGGGTACCGTATCCTCAGATAACATGTATGGATAGCGTACACATTCAAAATATATGTCTCAGGAGGCAGGCTCAGACGGTGTTAGGCCCAGTATGGATTGCACGTGATTGCACAAAGGTTAGAAAGGGTACCGTATCCCCGGATAACATGTATCGATAGCGTACACATTCAAAATATATGTCTCAGGAGGCAGGCTCAGACGGTGTTAGGCCCAGTATGGATTGCACGTGATTGCAAAAAGGTTAGAAAGGGTACCGTTTCCCCGGATAACATGTATGGATAGCGTACACATTCAAAATATATGTCTCAGGAGGCAGGCTCAGACGGTGTTTGGCCCAGTATGGATTGCACGTGATTGCACAAAGGTTAGAAAGGGTACCGTTTCCCCGGATAACATGTATGGAAAACGTACACATTCAAAATATATGTCTATACATCAGGAGGCAGGCTCAGACGGTGTTAGGCCCAGTATGGATTGCACGTGATTGCACAAAGGTTAGAAAGGGTACCGTTTCCCCGGATAACATGTATGGATAGCGTACACATTCAAAATATATGTCTCAGCAGCCAGGCTCAGACGGTGTTAGGCCCAGTATGGATTGCACGTGATTGCAAAAAGGTTAGAAAGGGTACCGTATCCCCGGATAACATGTATGGATAGCGTATACATTCAAAATATAAGTCTCAGGAGGCAGGCTCAGACGGTGTTAGGCCCAGTATGGATTGCATGTGATTGCACAAAGGTTAGAAAGGGTACCGTATCCCCAGATAACATGTATGGATAGCGTACACATTCAAAATATATGTCTATACATCAGGAGGCAGGCTCAGACGGTGTTAGGCCCAGTATGGATTGCACGTGATTGCACAAAGGTTAGAAAGGGTACCGTTTCCCCGGATAACATGTATGGATAGCGTACACATTCAAAATATATGTCTCAGGAGGCAGGCTCAGACGGTGTTAGGCCCAGTATGGATTGCACGTGATTGCACAAAGGTTAGAAAGGGTACCGTATCCCCGGATAACATGTATGGATAGCGTACACATTCAAAATATATGTCTCAGGAGGCAGGCTCAGACGGTGTTATGCTCAGTATGGATTGCACGTGATTGCACAAAGGTTAGAAAGGGTACCGTATCCCCAAATAACATGTATGGATAGCGTACACATTCAAAATATATGTCTCAGGAGGCAGGCTCAGACGGTGTTAGGCCCAGTATGGATTGCATGTGATTGCACAAAGGTTAGAAAGGGTACCGTATCCCCGGATAACATGTATGGATAGCGTACACATTCAAAATATATGTCTCAGGAGCCAGGCTCAGACGGTGCTAGGCCCAGTATGGATTGCACGTGATTGCACAAAGGTTAGAAAGGGTACCGTATCCCCAGATAACATGTATGGATAGTGTACACATTCAAAATATATGTCTCAGGAGGCAGGCTCAGACAGTGTTAGGCCCAGTATGGATTGCACGTGATTGCAAAAAGGTTAGAAAGGGTACCATATCCCCGGATAACATGTATGGATAGCGTACACATTCAAAATATATGTCTCAGGAGGCAGGCTCAGACGGTGTTAGGCCCAGTATGGATTGCATGTGATTGCACAAAGGTTAGAAAGGGTACCGTATCAACGGATAACATGTATGGATAGCGTACACATTTAAAATATATGTCTCAGGAGGCAGGCTCAGACGGTGTTAGGCCCAGTATGGATTGCATGTGATTGCACAAAGGTTAGAAAGGGTACCGTATCCGCAGATAACATGTATGGATAGCGTACACATTCAAAATATATGTCTATACATCAGGAGGCAGGCTCAGACGGTGTTAGGCCCAGTATGGCATGCACTTGATTGCACAAAGGTTAAAAAGGGTACCGTTTCACCGGATAACATGTATGGATAGCGTACACATTCAAAATATATGTCTCAGGAGGCAGGCTCAGACGGTGTTAGGCCCAGTATGGATTGCACGTGATTGCACAAAGGTTAGAAAGGGTACCGTATCCCCGGATAACATGTATGGATAGCGTACACATTCAAAATATATGTCTCAGGAGGCAGGCTCAGACGGTGTTAGGCCCAGTATGGATTGCACGTGATTGCACAAAGGTTAGAAAGGGTACCGTATCCCCAGATAACATGTATGGATAGCGTACACATTCAAAATATATGTCTCAGGAGGCAGGCTCAGACGGTGTTAGGCCAAGTATGGATTGCACGTGACTGCACAAAGGTTAGAAAGGGTAACGTTTCCACGGATAACATGTATGGATAGAGTACACATTCAAAATATATGTCTCAGGAGGCAGGCTCAGACGGTGTTAGGCCCAGTATGGATTGCACGTGATTGCACAAAGGTTAGAAAGGGTACCGTATCCCCGGATAACATGTATGGATAGCGTACACATTCAAAATATATGTCTCAAGAGGCAGGCTCAGACGGTGTTAGCCCCAGTATGGATTGCACGTGATTGCACAAAGGTTAGAAAGGGTACCGCATCCCCAGATAACATGTATGGATAGCGTAAACATTCAAAATATATGTCTATACATCAGGAGGCAGGCTCAGACGGTGTTAGGCCCAGTATGGAATGCACGTGATTGCACAAAGGTTAGAAAGGGTACCGTTTCCCCGGATAACATGTAAGGATAGTGTACACATTCAAAATATATGTCTCAGGAGGAAGGCTCAGACGGTGATATGCCCAGTATGGATTGCACGTGATTGCACAAAGGTTAGAAAGGGTACCGTATCCCCGGATAACATGTATGGATAGCGTACACATTCAAAATATATGTCTCAGGAGGCAGGCTCACACGGTGTTAGGCCCAGTATGGATTGCACGTGATTGCACAAAGGTTAGAAAGGGTACCGTATCCTCAGATAACATGTATGGATAGCGTACACATTCAAAATATATGTCTCAGGAGGCAGGCTCAGACGGTGTTAGGCCCAGTATGGATTGCACGTGATTGCACAAAGGTTAGAAAGGGTACCTTATCCCCGGATAACATGTATCGATAGCGTACACATTCAAAATATATGTCTCAGGAGGCAGGCTCAGATGGTGTTAGGCCCAGTATGGATTGCACGTGATTGCACAAAGGTTAGAAAGGGTGCCGTTTCCCCGGATAACATGTATGGATAGCGTACACATTCAAAATATATGTCTCAGGAGGCAGGCTCAGACGGTGTTAGGCCCAGTATGGATTGCACGTGATTGCACAAAGGTTAGAAAGGGTACCGTTTCCCCGGATAACATGTATGGATAGCGTACACATTCAAAATATATGTCTATACATCAGGAGGCGGCTCAGACGGTGTTAGGCCCAGTATGGATTGCACGTGATTGCACAAAGGTTAGAAAGGGTACCGTTTCCCCGGATAACATGTATGGATAGCGTACACATTCAAAATATATGTCTCAGCAGCCAGGCTCAGACGGTGTTAGGCCCAGTATGGATTGCACGTGATTGCACAAAGGTTAGAAAGGGTACCGTATCCCCGGATCACATGTATGGATAGCGTATACATTCAAAATATAAGTCTCAGGAGGCAGGCTCAGACGGTGTTAGGCCCAGTATGGATTGCATGTGATTGCACAAAGGTTAGAAAGGGTACCGTATCCCCAGATAACATGTATGGATAGCGTACACATTCAAAATATATGTCTATACATCAGGAGGCAGGCTCAGATGGTGTTAGGCCCAGTATGGATTGCACGTGATTGCACAAAGGTTAGAAAGGGTACCGTTTCCCCGGATAACATGTATGGATAGCGTACACATTCAAAATATATGTCTCAGGAGGCAGGCTCAGACGGTGTTAGGCCCAGTATGGATTGCACGTGATTGCACAAAGGTTAGAAAGGGTACCGTATCCCCGGATAACATGTATGGATAGCGTACACATTCAAAATATATGTCTCAGGAGGCAGGCTCAGACGGTGTTATGCTCAGTATGGATTGCACGTGATTGCACAAAGGTTAGAAAGGGTACCGTATCCCCAAATAACATGTATGGATAGCGTACACATTCAAAATATATGTCTCAGGAGGCAGGCTCAGACGGTGTTAGGCCCAGTATGGATTGCACGAGATTGCACAAAGGTTAGAAATGGTACCGTATCCCCGGATAACATAGAATCATAGAATCATAGAATCATAGAATCGTAGAGTTGGAAGGGACCTCCTGGGCCATCTGGTCCAACCCCCTGCTCAAAGCAGGATTCGCTAAATCATCCCAGTCAGATGTCTGTCCAGCCTCTGTTTGAAGACTTCCATTGAAGGAGAACTCACCACTTCTCGTGGCAGCCTGTTCCACTCATTGATCACTCTAACTGTCAAAAAGTTTTTTCTAATATCTAATCTGTGTCTCCTCCCATTCAGTTTCATCCCATTGCTTCTAGTCTTTCCTTGTGCAAATGAGAATAAAGTTGAGCCTTCTACAATGTGACAGCCCTTTAGATATTTGTAGACAGCAATTAAGTCTCCTCTCAGTCTTCTCTTTTGCAAACTAAACATTCCCAAATCCTGCAACCTTTCCTCATAAGACAGGGTTTGCAGACCGGTCACCATTCTGGTCGCTCTTTTCTGAACTTGCTCCAGTTTGTTGATGTCTTTTTTAAAATGTGGTGCCCAAAACTGGACACAATATTCCAGATGAGGTCTGACCAAAGAGGAGTAGAGGGAAATAATGACTTCACGTGATCTAGACTGTATGCTTCTGTTAATACATCCTAGAACTGCATTTGCCTTTTTTGCTGCTGCATCACACTGTTGACTCATATTCAGTCTGTGATCTATTAGTATACCCAAGTCTTTTTCACATGTGCTGTCACTTAGCCCTATTCCTCCCATTCTATATATGCTTTTTTCATTTTTATTGCCCAGATGTAGTACTTTGCATTTCTCCCTGTTAAAAACCATTCTGTTAGTTACTGCCCACTTCTCCAGTTTATTTAAATCTTTTTGAATCCTCTCTCTCTCTTCTCTAGTATTAGCTATCCCTCCTAGCTTTGTGTCATCAGCAAATTTAATCAGTTTACCCTCAATTCCTTCATCTAAATCGTTGATAAAGATGTTGAACAATACAGGGCCCAGGACAGAGCCCTGTGGTACCCCACTTGAGACATTCTTCCAACTGGATGTGCAGCCATTTACGACCACTCTTTGGGTCCGATCACTAAGCCAGTTATGAATCCACCTAACAGTTGCCTTGTCCATTCCATACTTAGTCATTTTTTCAATAAGGATTGTATGAGAGACTTTGTCAAATGCTTTGCTGAAGTCAAGATATACTATATCTACAGCATTTCCTTGATCCACCCAATCAGTGATACCGTCATAGAAGGAAATTAAGTTAGTCTGACATGACTTATTAGTTACAAACCCATGCTGACTCTGTTTGATCACTTCATTCTTATCCAGGTATTGACTTACATGTTGTTTAATAATTTGTTCAAAGATCTTTCCTGGTATAGAAGTCAGACTCACCGGCCTATAGTTGCCTGGGTCCACCTTCTTCCCCTTTTTGAAGATATGTATGGATAGCGAACACATTCAAAATATATGTCTCAGGAGGCAGGCTCAGACGGTGTTAGGCCCAGTATGGATTGCACGTGATTGCACAAAGGTTAGAAAGGGTACCGTTTCCCCGGATAACATGTATGGATAACGTACAGATTCAAAATATATGTCTCCGGAGGCAGGCTCAGACGGTGTTAGGCCCAGTATGGATTGCACGTGATTGCACAAAGGTTAGAAAGGGTACCGTTTCCCCGGTTAACATGTATGGATAGCGTACACATTCAAAATATATGTCTCATGAGGCAGGCTCAGACGATGTTAGGCCCAGTATGGATTGCACGTGATTGCACAAAGGTTAGAAAAGGTACCGTTTCCCCGAATAACATGTATGGATAGCGTACACATTCAAAATATATGTCTCAGGAAGCAGGCTCAGACGGTGCTAGGCCCAGTATGGTTTGCACGTGATTGCACAAAGGTTAGAAAGGGTACCGTTTCCCCGGATAACATGTATGGATAGCGTACACATTCAAAATATATGTCTCAGGAGGCAGGCTCAGACGGTGTTAGGCCCAGTATGGATTGCATGTGATTGCACCAAGGTTAGAAAGGGTACCGTATCCGCAGATAACATGTATGGATAGCGTACACATTCAAAATATATGTCTATACATCAGAAGGCAGGCTCAGACGGTGTTAGACCCAGTATGGATTGCACGTGATTGCACAAAGGTTAGAAAGGGTACCGTTTCCCCCGATAACATGTATGGATAGCGTACACATTCAAAATATATGTCTCAGGAGGCAGGCTCAGACGGTGTTAGGCCCAGTATGGATTGCACGTGATTGCACAAAGGTTAGAAAGGGTACCGTATCCCCAGATAACATGTATGGATAGCGTACACATTCAAAATATATGTCTCAGGAGGCAGGCTCAGACGGTGTTAGGCCCAGTATGGATTGCACGTGATTGCACAAAGGTTAGAAAGGGTACCGTTTCCCCGGATAACATGTATGGATAGCGTACACATTCATAATATATGTCTCAGGAGGCATGCTTAGACGGTGTTAGGCCCAGTATGGATTGCATGTGATTGCACAAAGGTTAGAAAGGGTACCGTATCCGCAGATAACATGTATGGATAGCGTACACATTCAAAATATATGTCTATACATCAGGAGGCAGGCTCAGACGGTGTTAGGCCCAGTATGGATTGCACGTGATTGCACAAAGGTTAGAAAGGGTACCGTTTCCCCCGATAACATGTATGGATAGCGTACACATTCAAAATATATGTCTCAGGAGGTAGGCTCAGACGGTGTTAGGCCCAGTATGGATTGCACGTGATTGCACAAAGGTTAGAAAGGGTACCGTATCCCCAGATAACATGTATGGATAGCGTACACATTCAAAATATATGTCTCAGGAGGCAGGCTCAGACGGTGTTAGGCCCAGTATGGATTGCACGTGATTGCACAAAGGTTAGAAAGGGTACCGTTTCCCCGGATAACATGAATGAATAGCGTACACATTCAAAATATATGTCTCAGGAGGCAGGCTCAGACGGTGTTAGGCCCAGTATGGATTGCACGTGATTGCACAAAGGTTAGAAAGGGTACCGTATCCCCGGATAACATGTATGGATAGCGTACACATTCAAAAAATATGTCTCAGGAGGCAGGCTCAGACGGTGTTAGGCCCAGTATGGATTGCACGTGATTGCACAAAGGTTAGAAAGGGTACCGTATCCCCGGATAACATGTATGGATAGCGTACACATTCAAAATATATGTCTCAGGAGGCAGGCTCAGACGGTGTTAGGCCCAGTATGGATTGCACGTGATTGCACAAAGGTTAGAAAGGGTACCGTTTCCCCAGATAACATGTATGGATAGCGTACACATTCAAAATATATGTCTCAGGAGGCAGGCTCAGACGGTGTTAGGCCCAGTATGGATTGCACGTGATTGCACAAAGGTTAGAAAGGGTACCGTATCCCCGGATAACATGTATGGATAGCGTACACATTCAAAATATATGTCTCAGGAGGCAGGCTCAGATGGTGTTAGGCCCAGTATGGATTGCACGTGGTTGCACAAAGGTTAGAAAGGGTACCGTTTCCCTGGATAACATGTATGGATAGCGTACACATTCAAAATATATGTCTCAGGAGGCAGGCTCAGACTGTGTTAGGCCCAGTATGGATTGCACGTGATTGCACAAAGGTTAGAAAGGGTACCGTTTCCCCGGATAACATGTATGGATAGCGTACATATTCAAAATATATGTCTCAGGAGGCAGGCTCAGACGGTGTTAGGCCCAGTATGGATTGCACGTGATTGCACAAAGGTTAGAAAGGGTACCGTTTCCCCGGATAACATGTATGGATAGCGTACACATTCAAAATATATGTCTCAGGAGGCAGGTTCAGACGGTGTTAGGCCCAGAATGGATTGCACGTGATTGCACAAAGGTTAGAAAGGGTACCGTTTCCCCGGATAACATGTATGGATAGCGTACACATTCAAAATATATGTCTCAGGAGGTAGGCTCAGACGGTGTTAGACCCAGTATGGATTGCATGTGATTGCACAAAGTATAGAAAGGGTACCGTATCCGCAGATAACATGTATGGATAGCGTACACATTCAAAATATATGTCTATACATCAGGAGGCAGGCTCAGACGGTGTTAGGCCCAGTATGGATTGCACGTGATTGCACAAAGGTTAGAAAGGGTACCGTTTCCCCCGATAACATGTATGGATAGCGTACACATTCAAAATACATGTCTCAGGAGGCAGGCTCAGACGGTGTTAGGCCCAGTATGGATTGCACGTGATTGCACAAAGGTTAGAAAGGGTACCGTATCCCCGGATAACATGTATGGATAGCGTACACATTCAAAATATATGTCTCAGGAGGTAGGCTCAGACGGTGTTAGGCCCAGTATGGATTGCACGTGATTGCACAAAGGTTAGAAAGGGTACCGTATCCCCAGATAACATGTATGGATAGCGTACACATTCAAAATATATGTCTCAGGAGGCAGGCTCAGACGGTGTTAGGCCCAGTATGAATTGCACGTGATTGCACAAAGGTTAGAATGGGTACCGTATCCCCAGATAACATGTATGGATAGCGTACACATTCAAAATATATGTCTCAGGAGGCAGGCTCAGACGGTGTTAGGCCCAGTATGGATTGCACGTGATTGCACAAAAGTTAGAAAGGGTACCGTATCCCCGGATAACATGTATGGATAGCGTAAACATTCAAAATATATGTCTCAGGAGGCAGGCTCAGACGGTGTTAGGCCCAGTATGGATTGCATGTGATTGCACAAAGGTTAGAAAGGGTAACGTATCCCCAGATAACATGTATGGATAGCGTACACATTCAAATTATATGTCTATATATCAGGAGGCAGACTCAGACGGTGTTAGGCCCAGTATGGATTGCACGTGATTGCACAAAGGTTAGAAAGGGTACCGTTTCCCCGGATAACATGTATGGATAGCGTACACATTCAAAATATATGTCTCAGGAGGCAGGCTCAGACGGTGTTAGGCCCAGTATGGATTGCACGTGATTGCACAAAGGTTAGAAAGGGTACCGTATCCCCGGATAACATGTATGGATAGCGTACACATTCAAAATATATGTATCAGGAGGCAGGCTCAGACGGTGTTAGGCCCAGTATGGATTGCACGTGATTGCACAAAGGTTAGAAAGGGTACCGTATCCCCAGATAACATGTATGGATAGCGTACACATTCAAAATATATGTCTCAGGAGGCAGGCTCAGACGGTGTTAGGCCCAGTATGGATTGCACGTGATTGCACAAAGGTTAGAAAGGGTACCGTAACCCCGGATAACATGTATGGATAGCGTACACATTCAAAATATATGTCTCAGGAGGCAGGCTCAGACGGTGTTAGGCCCAGTATGGATTGCACGTGATTGCACAAAGGTTAGAAAGGGTACCGTTTCCCCGGATAACATGTATGGATAGCGTACACATTCAAAATATATGTCTCAGGAGGCAGGCTCAGACGGTGTTAGGCCCAGTATGGATTGCACGTGATTGCACAAAGGTTAGAAAGGGTACCGTTTCCCCGGATAACATGTATGGATAGCGTACACATTCAAAATATATGTCTCAGGAGGCAGGCTCAGACGGTGTTAGGCCCAATATGGATTGCACGTGATTGCACAAAGGTTAGAAAGGGTACCGTTTCCCCAGATAACATGTATGGATAGCGTACACATTCAAAATATATGTCTCAGGAGGCAGGCTCAGACGGTGTTAGGCCCAGTATGGATTGCACGTCATTGCACAAAGGTTAGAAAGGGTAACGTATTCCCGGATAACATGTATGGATAGCGTACACTTTCAAAATATATGTCTCAGGAGGCAGGCTCAGAAGGTGTTAGGCCCAGTATGGATTGCATATGATTGCACCAAGGTTAGAAAGGGTACCGTATCCCCAGATAACATGTATGGATAGCGTACACATTCAAAATATATGTCTATACATCAGGAGGCAGGCTCAGACGGTGTTAGGCCCAGTATGGATTGCACGTGATTGCACAAAGGTTAGAAAGGGTACCGTTTCCTCGGATAACATGTATGGATAGCGTACACATTCAAAATATATGTCTCAGGAGGCAGGCTCAGACGGTGTTAGGCCCAGTATGGATTGCACGTGATTACACAAAGGTTAGAAAGGGTACCGTATCCCCGGATAACATATATGGATAGCGTACACATTCAAAATATATGTCTCAGGAGGCAGGCTCAGACGGTGTTAGGCCCAGTATGGATTGCACATGATTGCACAAAGGTTAGAAAGGGTACCGTATCCCCTGATAACATGTATGGATAGCGTACACATTCAAAATATATGTCTCAGGAGGTAGGCTCAGACGGTGTTAGGCCCAGTATGGATTGCACGTGATTGCACAAAGGTTAGAAAGGGTACCGTATCCCCAGATAACATGTATGGATAGCGTACACATTCACAATATATGTCTCAGGAGGCAGGCTCAGACGGTGTTAGGCCCAGTATGAATTGCACGTGATTGCACAAAGGTTAGAATGGGTACTGTATCCCCAGATAACATGTATGGATAGCGTACACATTCAAAATATATGTCTCAGGAGGCAGGCTCAGACGGTGTTAGGCCCAGTATGGATTGCACGTGATTGCACAAAAGTTAGAAAGGGTACCGTATCCCCGGATAACATGTATGGATAGCGTAAACATTCAAAATATATGTCTCAGGAGGCAGGCTCAGACGGTGTTAGGCCCAGTATGGATTGCATGTGATTGCACAAAGGTTAGAAAGGGTACCGTATCCCCAGATAACATGTATGGATAGCGTACACATTCAAATTATATGTCTATATATCAGGAGGCAGACTCAGACGGTGTTAGGCCCAGTATGGATTGCACGTGATTGCACAAAGGTTAGAAAGGGTACCGTTTCCCCGGATAACATGTATGGATAGCGTACACATTCAAAATATATGTCTCAGGAGGCAGGCTCAGACGGTGTTAGGCCCAGTATGGATTGCACGTGATTGCACAAAGGTTAGAAAGGGTACCGTATCCCCGGATAACATGTATGGATAGCGTACACATTCAAAATATATGTCTCAGGAGGCAGGCTCAGACGGTGTTAGGCCCAGTATGGATTGCACGTGATTGCACAAAGGTTAGAAAGGGTACCGTATCCCCGGATAACATGTATGGATAGCGTACACATTCAAAATATATGTCTCAGGAGGTAGGCTCAGACGGTGTTAGGCCCAGTATGGATTGCACGTGATTGCACAAAGGTTAGAAAGGGTACCGTATCCCCAGATAACATGTATGGATAGCGTACACATTCACAATATATGTCTCAGGAGGCAGGCTCAGACGGTGTTAGGCCCAGTATGGATTGCACGTGATTGCACAAAGGTTAGAAAGGGTACCGTAACCCCGGATAACATGTATGGATAGCGTACACATTCAAAATATATGTCTCAGGAGGCAGGCTCAGACGGTGTTAGGCCCAGTATGGATTGCACGTGATTGCACAAAGGTTAGAAAGGGTACCGTTTCCCCGGATAACATGTATGGATAGCGTACACATTCAAAATATATGTCTCAGGAGGCAGGCTCAGACGGTGTTAGGCCCAGTATGGATTGCACGTGATTGCACAAAGGTTAGAAAGGGTACCGTTTCCCCGGATAACATGTATGGATAGCGTACACATTCAAAATATATGTCTCAGGAGGCAGGCTCAGACGGTGTTAGGCCCAATATGGATTGCACGTGATTGCACAAAGGTTAGAAAGGGTACCGTTTCCCCAGATAACATGTATGGATAGCGTACACATTCAAAATATATGTCTCAGGAGGCAGGCTCAGACGGTGTTAGGCCCAGTATGGATTGCACGTCATTGCACAAAGGTTAGAAAGGGTAACGTATTCCCGGATAACATGTATGGATAGCGTACACTTTCAAAATATATGTCTCAGGAGGCAGGCTCAGAAGGTGTTAGGCCCAGTATGGATTGCATATGATTGCACCAAGGTTAGAAAGGGTACCGTATCCCCAGATAACATGTATGGATAGCGTACACATTCAAAATATATGTCTATACATCAGGAGGCAGGCTCAGACGGTGTTAGGCCCAGTATGGATTGCACGTGATTGCACAAAGGTTAGAAAGGGTACCGTTTCCTCGGATAACATGTATGGATAGCGTACACATTCAAAATATATGTCTCAGGAGGCAGGCTCAGACGGTGTTAGGCCCAGTATGGATTGCACGTGATTACACAAAGGTTAGAAAGGGTACCGTATCCCCGGATAACATATATGGATAGCGTACACATTCAAAATATATGTCTCAGGAGGCAGGCTCAGACGGTGTTAGGCCCAGTATGGATTGCACATGATTGCACAAAGGTTAGAAAGGGTACCGTATCCCCTGATAACATGTATGGATAGCGTACACATTCAAAATATATGTCTCAGGAGGTAGGCTCAGACGGTGTTAGGCCCAGTATGGATTGCACGTGATTGCACAAAGGTTAGAAAGGGTACCGTATCCCCAGATAACATGTATGGATAGCGTACACATTCACAATATATGTCTCAGGAGGCAGGCTCAGACGGTGTTAGGCCCAGTATGAATTGCACGTGATTGCACAAAGGTTAGAATGGGTACTGTATCCCCAGATAACATGTATGGATAGCGTACACATTCAAAATATATGTCTCAGGAGGCAGGCTCAGACGGTGTTAGGCCCAGTATGGATTGCACGTGATTGCACAAAAGTTAGAAAGGGTACCGTATCCCCGGATAACATGTATGGATAGCGTAAACATTCAAAATATATGTCTCAGGAGGCAGGCTCAGACGGTGTTAGGCCCAGTATGGATTGCATGTGATTGCACAAAGGTTAGAAAGGGTACCGTATCCCCAGATAACATGTATGGATAGCGTACACATTCAAATTATATGTCTATATATCAGGAGGCAGACTCAGACGGTGTTAGGCCCAGTATGGATTGCACGTGATTGCACAAAGGTTAGAAAGGGTACCGTTTCCCCGGATAACATGTATGGATAGCGTACACATTCAAAATATATGTCTCAGGAGGCAGGCTCAGACGGTGTTAGGCCCAGTATGGATTGCACGTGATTGCACAAAGGTTAGAAAGGGTACCGTATCCCCGGATAACATGTATGGATAGCGTACACATTCAAAATATATGTCTCAGGAGGCAGGCTCAGACGGTGTTAGGCCCAGTATGGATTGCACGTGATTGCACAAAGGTTAGAAAGGGTACCGTATCCCCGGATAACATGTATGGATAGCGTACACATTCAAAATATATGTCTCAGGAGGTAGGCTCAGACGGTGTTAGGCCCAGTATGGATTGCACGTGATTGCACAAAGGTTAGAAAGGGTACCGTATCCCCAGATAACATGTATGGATAGCGTACACATTCACAATATATGTCTCAGGAGGCAGGCTCAGACGGTGTTAGGCCCAGTATGAATTGCACGTGATTGCACAAAGGTTAGAATGGGTACCGTATCCCCAGATAACATGTATGGATAGCGTACACATTCAAAATATATGTCTCAGGAGGCAGGCTCAGACGGTGTTAGGCCCAGTATGGATTGCACGTGATTGCACAAAAGTTAGAAAGGGTACCGTATCCCCGGATAACATGTATGGATAGCGTAAACATTCAAAATATATGTCTCAGGAGGCAGGCTCAGACGGTGTTAGGCCCAGTATGGATTGCATGTGATTGCACAAAGGTTAGAAAGGGTACCGTATCCGCAGATAACATGTATGGATAGCGTACACATTCAAAATATATGTCTATACATCAGGAGGCAGGCTCAGACGGTGTTAGGCCCAGTATGGATTGCACGTGATTGCACAAAGGTTAGAAAGGGTACCGTTTCCCCCGATAACATGTATGGATAGCGTACACATTCAAAATATATGTCTCAGGAGGTAGGCTCAGACGGTGTTAGGCCCAGTATGGATTGCACGTGATTGCACAAAGGTTAGAAAGGGTACCGTATCCCCAGATAACATGTATGGATAGCGTACACATTCAAAATATATGTCTCAGGAGGCAGGCTCAGACGGTGTTAGGCCCAGTATGGATTGCACGTGATTGCACAAAGGTTAGAAAGGGTACCGTTTCCCCGGATAACATGAATGAATAGCGTACACATTCAAAATATATGTCTCAGGAGGCAGGCTCAGACGGTGTTAGGCCCAGTATGGATTGCACGTGATTGCACAAAGGTTAGAAAGGGTACCGTATCCCCGGATAACATGTATGGATAGCGTACACATTCAAAATATATGTCTCAGGAGGCAGGCTCAGACGGTGTTAGGCCCAGTATGGATTGCACGTGATTGCACAAAGGTTAGAAAGGGTACCGTATCCCCGGATAACATGTATGGATAGCGTACACATTCAAAATATATGTCTCAGGAGGCAGGCTCAGACGGTGTTAGGCCCAGTATGGATTGCACGTGATTGCACAAAGGTTAGAAAGGGTACCGTATCCCCAGATAACATGTATGGATAGCGTACACATTCAAAATATATGTCTCAGGAGGCAGGCTCAGACGGTGTTAGGCCCAGTATGGATTGCACGTGATTGCACAAAGGTTAGAAAGGGTACCGTATCCCCGGATAACATGTATGGATAGCGTACACATTCAAAATATATGTCTCAGGAGGCAGGCTCAGATGGTGTTAGGCCCAGTATGGATTGCACGTGATTGCACAAAGGTTAGAAAGGGTACCGTTTCCCTGGATAACATGTATGGATAGCGTACACATTCAAAATATATGTCTCAGGAGGCAGGCTCAGACTGTGTTAGGCCCAGTATGGATTGCACGTGATTGCACAAAGGTTAGAAAGGGTACCGTTTCCCCGGATAACATGTATGGATAGCGTACATATTCAAAATATATGTCTCAGGAGGCAGGCTCAGACGGTGTTAGGCCCAGTATGGATTGCACGTGATTGCACAAAGGTTAGAAAGGGTACCGTTTCCCCGGATAACATGTATGGATAGCGTACACATTCAAAATATATGTCTCAGGAGGCAGGTTCAGACGGTGTTAGGCCCAGAATGGATTGCACGTGATTGCACAAAGGTTAGAAAGGGTACCGTTTCCCCGGATAACATGTATGGATAGCGTACACATTCAAAATATATGTCTCAGGAGGTAGGCTCAGACGGTGTTAGGCCCAGTATGGATTGCATGTGATTGCACAAAGTATAGAAAGGGTACCGTATCCGCAGATAACATGTATGGATAGCGTACACATTCAAAATATATGTCTATACATCAGGAGGCAGGCTCAGACGGTGTTAGGCCCAGTATGGATTGCACGTGATTGCACAAAGGTTAGAAAGGGTACCGTTTCCCCCGATAACATGTATGGATAGCGTACACATTCAAAATACATGTCTCAGGAGGCAGGCTCAGACGGTGTTAGGCCCAGTATGGATTGCACGTGATTGCACAAAGGTTAGAAAGGGTACTGTATCCCCGGATAACATGTATGGATAGCGTACACATTCAAAATATATGTCTCAGGAGGTAGGCTCAGACGGTGTTAGGCCCAGTATGGATTGCACGTGATTGCACAAAGGTTAGAAAGGGTACCGTATCCCCAGATAACATGTATGGATAGCGTACACATTCAAAATATATGTCTCAGGAGGCAGGCTCAGACGGTGTTAGGCCCAGTATGAATTGCACGTGATTGCACAAAGGTTAGAATGGGTACCGTATCCCCAGATAACATGTATGGATAGCGTACACATTCAAAATATATGTCTCAGGAGGCAGGCTCAGACGGTGTTAGGCCCAGTATGGATTGCACGTGATTGCACAAAAGTTAGAAAGGGTACCGTATCCCCGGATAACATGTATGGATAGCGTAAACATTCAAAATATATGTCTCAGGAGGCAGGCTCAGACGGTGTTAGGCCCAGTATGGATTGCATGTGATTGCACAAAGGTTAGAAAGGGTAACGTATCCCCAGATAACATGTATGGATAGCGTACACATTCAAATTATATGTCTATATATCAGGAGGCAGACTCAGACGGTGTTAGGCCCAGTATGGATTGCACGTGATTGCACAAAGGTTAGAAAGGGTACCGTTTCCCCGGATAACATGTATGGATAGCGTACACATTCAAAATATATGTCTCAGGAGGCAGGCTCAGACGGTGTTAGGCCCAGTATGGATTGCACGTGATTGCACAAAGGTTAGAAAGGGTACCGTATCCCCGGATAACATGTATGGATAGCGTACACATTCAAAATATATGTATCAGGAGGCAGGCTCAGACGGTGTTAGGCCCAGTATGGATTGCACGTGATTGCACAAAGGTTAGAAAGGGTACCGTATCCCCAGATAACATGTATGGATAGCGTACACATTCAAAATATATGTCTCAGGAGGCAGGCTCAGACGGTGTTAGGCCCAGTATGGATTGCACGTGATTGCACAAAGGTTAGAAAGGGTACCGTAACCCCGGATAACATGTATGGATAGCGTACACATTCAAAATATATGTCTCAGGAGGCAGGCCCAGACGGTGTTAGGCCCAGTATGGATTGCACGTGATTGCACAAAGGTTAGAAAGGGTACCGTTTCCCCGGATAACATGTATGGATAGCGTACACATTCAAAATATATGTCTCAGGAGGCAGGCTCAGACGGTGTTAGGCCCAGTATGGATTGCACGTGATTGCACAAAGGTTAGAAAGGGTACCGTTTCCCCGGATAACATGTATGGATAGCGTACACATTCAAAATATATGTCTCAGGAGGCAGGCTCAGACGGTGTTAGGCCCAATATGGATTGCACGTGATTGCACAAAGGTTAGAAAGGGTACCGTTTCCCCAGATAACATGTATGGATAGCGTACACATTCAAAATATATGTCTCAGGAGGCAGGCTCAGACGGTGTTAGGCCCAGTATGGATTGCACGTCATTGCACAAAGGTTAGAAAGGGTAACGTATTCCCAGATAACATGTATGGATAGCGTACACTTTCAAAATATATGTCTCAGGAGGCAGGCTCAGAAGGTGTTAGGCCCAGTATGGATTGCATATGATTGCACCAAGGTTAGAAAGGGTACCGTATCCCCAGATAACATGTATGGATAGCGTACACATTCAAAATATATGTCTATACATCAGGAGGCAGGCTCAGACGGTGTTAGGCCCAGTATGGATTGCACGTGATTGCACAAAGGTTAGAAAGGGTACCGTTTCCTCGGATAACATGTATGGATAGCGTACACATTCAAAATATATGTCTCAGGAGGCAGGCTCAGACGGTGTTAGGCCCAGTATGGATTGCACGTGATTACACAAAGGTTAGAAAGGGTACCGTATCCCCGGATAACATATATGGATAGCGTACACATTCAAAATATATGTCTCAGGAGGCAGGCTCAGACGGTGTTAGGCCCAGTATGGATTGCACATGATTGCACAAAGGTTAGAAAGGGTACCGTATCCCCGGATAACATGTATGGATAGCGTACACATTCAAAATATATGTCTCAGGAGGTAGGCTCAGACGGTGTTAGGCCCAGTATGGATTGCACGTGATTGCACAAAGGTTAGAAAGGGTACCGTATCCCCAGATAACATGTATGGATAGCGTACACATTCACAATATATGTCTCAGGAGGCAGGCTCAGACGGTGTTAGGCCCAGTATGAATTGCACGTGATTGCACAAAGGTTAGAATGGGTACTGTATCCCCAGATAACATGTATGGATAGCGTACACATTCAAAATATATGTCTCAGGAGGCAGGCTCAGACGGTGTTAGGCCCAGTATGGATTGCACGTGATTGCACAAAAGTTAGAAAGGGTACCGTATCCCCGGATAACATGTATGGATAGCGTAAACATTCAAAATATATGTCTCAGGAGGCAGGCTCAGACGGTGTTAGGCCCAGTATGGATTGCATGTGATTGCACAAAGGTTAGAAAGGGTACCGTATCCCCAGATAACATGTATGGATAGCGTACACATTCAAATTATATGTCTATATATCAGGAGGCAGACTCAGACGGTGTTAGGCCCAGTATGGATTGCACGTGATTGCACAAAGGTTAGAAAGGGTACCGTTTCCCCGGATAACATGTATGGATAGCGTACACATTCAAAATATATGTCTCAGGAGGCAGGCTCAGACGGTGTTAGGCCCAGTATGGATTGCACGTGATTGCACAAAGGTTAGAAAGGGTACCGTATCCCCGGATAACATGTATGGATAGCGTACACATTCAAAATATATGTCTCAGGAGGCAGGCTCAGACGGTGTTAGGCCCAGTATGGATTGCACGTGATTGCACAAAGGTTAGAAAGGGTACCGTATCCCCGGATAACATGTATGGATAGCGTACACATTCAAAATATATGTCTCAGGAGGTAGGCTCAGACGGTGTTAGGCCCAGTATGGATTGCACGTGATTGCACAAAGGTTAGAAAGGGTACCGTATCCCCAGATAACATGTATGGATAGCGTACACATTCACAATATATGTCTCAGGAGGCAGGCTCAGACGGTGTTAGGCCCAGTATGAATTGCACGTGATTGCACAAAGGTTAGAATGGGTACCGTATCCCCAGATAACATGTATGGATAGCGTACACATTCAAAATATATGTCTCAGGAGGCAGGCTCAGACGGTGTTAGGCCCAGTATGGATTGCACGTGATTGCACAAAAGTTAGAAAGGGTACCGTATCCCCGGATAACATGTATGGATAGCGTAAACATTCAAAATATATGTCTCAGGAGGCAGGCTCAGACGGTGTTAGGCCCAGTATGGATTGCATGTGATTGCACAAAGGTTAGAAAGGGTACCGTATCCCCAGATAACATGTATGGATAGCGTACACATTCAAATTATATGTCTATATATCAGGAGGCAGACTCAGACGGTGTTAGGCCCAGTATGGATTGCACGTGATTGCACAAAGGTTAGAAAGGGTACCGTTTCCCCGGATAACATGTATGGATAGCGTACACATTCAAAATATATGTCTCAGGAGGCAGGCTCAGACGGTGTTAGGCCCAGTATGGATTGCACGTGATTGCACAAAGGTTAGAAAGGGTACCGTATCCCCGGATAACATGTATGGATAGCGTACACATTCAAAATATATGTATCAGGAGGCAGGCTCAGACGGTGTTAGGCCCAGTATGGATTGCACGTGATTGCACAAAGGTTAGAAAGGGTACCGTATCCCCAGATAACATGTATGGATAGCGTACACATTCAAAATATATGTCTCAGGAGGCAGGCTCAGACGGTGTTAGGCCCAGTATGGATTGCACGTGATTGCACAAAGGTTAGAAAGGGTACCGTAACCCCGGATAACATGTATGGATAGCGTACACATTCAAAATATATGTCTCAGGAGGCAGGCTCAGACGGTGTTAGGCCCAGTATGGATTGCACGTGATTGCACAAAGGTTAGAAAGGGTACCGTTTCCCCGGATAACATGTATGGATAGCGTACACATTCAAAATATATGTCTCAGGAGGCAGGCTCAGACGGTGTTAGGCCCAGTATGGATTGCACGTGATTGCACAAAGGTTAGAAAGGGTACCGTTTCCCCGGATAACATGTATGGATAGCGTACACATTCAAAATATATGTCTCAGGAGGCAGGCTCAGACGGTGTTAGGCCCAATATGGATTGCACGTGATTGCACAAAGGTTAGAAAGGGTACCGTTTCCCCAGATAACATGTATGGATAGCGTACACATTCAAAATATATGTCTCAGGAGGCAGGCTCAGACGGTGTTAGGCCCAGTATGGATTGCACGTCATTGCACAAAGGTCAGAAAGGGTAACGTATTCCCGGATAACATGTATGGATAGCGTACACTTTCAAAATATATGTCTCAGGAGGCAGGCTCAGAAGGTGTTAGGCCCAGTATGGATTGCATGTGATTGCACCAAGGTTAGAAAGGGTACCGTATCCCCAGATAACATGTATGGATAGCGTACACATTCAAAATATATGTCTATACATCAGGAGGCAGGCTCAGACGGTGTTAGGCCCAGTATGGATTGCACGTGATTGCACAAAGGTTAGAAAGGGTACCGTTTCCTCGGATAACATGTATGGATAGCGTACACATTCAAAATATATGTCTCAGGAGGCAGGCTCAGACGGTGTTAGGCCCAGTATGGATTGCACGTGATTACACAAAGGTTAGAAAGGGTACCGTATCCCCGGATAACATATATGGATAGCGTACACATTTAAAATATATGTCTCAGGAGGCAGGCTCAGACGGTGTTAGGCCCAGTATGGATTGCACGTGATTGCACAAAGGTTAGAAAGGGTACCGTATCCCCGGATAACATGTATGGATAGCGTACACATTCAAAATATATGTCTCAGGAGGCAGGCTCAGACGGTGTTAGGCCCAGTATGGATTGCATGTGATTGCACAAAGGTTAGAAAGGGTACCGTATCCCCAGATAACATGTATGGATAGCGTACACATTCAAAATATATGTCTATACATCAGGAGGCAGGCTCAGACGGTGTTAGGCCCAGTATGGATTGCACGTGATTGCACAAAGGTTAGAAAGGGTAACGTTTCCCCGGATAACATGTATGGATAGCGTACACATTCAAAATATATGTCTCAGGAGGCAGGCTCAGACGGTGTTAGGCCCAGTATGGATTGCACGTGATTGCACAAAGGTTAAAAAGGGTACCGTATCCCCGGATAACATGTATGGATAGCGTACACATTCAAAATATATGTCTCAGGAGGCAGGCTCAGACGGTGTTAGGCCCAGTATGGATTGCATGTGATTGCACAAAGGTTAGAAAGGGTACCGTATCCCCAGATAACATGTATGGATAGCGTACACATTCAAAATATATGTCTATACATCAGGAGGCAGGCTCAGACGGTGTTATGCCCAGTATGGATTGCACGTGATTGCACAAAGGTTAGAAAGGGTACCGTTTCCTCGGATAACATGTATGTATAGCGTACACATTCAAAATATATGTCTCAGGAGGCAGGCTCAGACGGTGTTAGGCCCAGTATGGATTGCACGTGATTGCACAAAGGTTAGAAAGGGTACCGTATCCCCGGATAACATGTATGGATAGCGTACACATTCAAAATATATGTCTCAGGAGGCAGGCTCAGACGGTGTTAGGCCCAGTATGGATTGCACGTGATTGCAAAAAGGTTAGAAAGGGTACCGTTTCCCCGGATAACATGTATGGATAGCGTACACATTCAAAATATATGTCTCAGGAGGCAGGCTCAGACGGTGTTAGGCCCAGTATGGATTGCACGTGATTGCACAAAGGTTAGAAAGGGTACCGTTTCCCCGGATAACATGTATGGATAGCATACACATTCAAAATATATGTCTCAGGAGGCAGGCTCAGACGGTGTTAGGCCCAGTATGGATTGCACGTGATTGCACAAAGGTTAGAAAGGGTACCGTTTCCCCAGATAACATGTATGGATAGCGTACACATTCAAAATATATGTCTCAGGAGGCAGGCTCAGACGGTGTTAGGCCCAGTATGGATTGCACGTGATTGCGCAAAGGTTAGAAAGGGTACCGTATCCCCGGATAACATGTATGGATAGCGTACACATTCAAAATATATGTCTCAGGAGGCAGGCTCAGACGGTGTTAGGCCCAGTATGGATTGCATGTGATTGCACAAAGGTTAGAAAGGGTACCGTATCCGCAGATAACATGTATGGATAGTGTACACATTCAAAATATATGTCTATACATCAGGAGGCAGGCTCAGACGGTGTTAGGCCCAGTATGGATTGCACGTGATTGCACAAAGGTTAGAAAGGGTACCGTTTCCTCGGATAACATGTATGGATAGCGTACACATTCAAAATATATGTCTCAGGAGGCAGGCTCACACGGTGTTAGGCCCAGTATGGATTGCACGTGATTACACAAAGGTTAGAAAGGGTACCGTATCCCCGGATAACATGTATGAATAGCGTACACATTCAAAATATATGTCTCAGTAGGCAGGCTCAGACGGTGTTAGGCCCAGTATGGATTGCACGTGATTGCACAAAGGTTAGAAAGGGTACCCTATCCCTGGATAACATGTATGGATAGCGTACACATTCAAAATATATGTCTCAGGAGGCAGGCTCAGACGGTGTTAGGCCCAGTATGGATTGCATGTGATTGCACAAATGTTAGAAAGGGTACCGTATCCCCAGATAACATGTATGGATAGCGTACACATTCAAAATATATGTCTATACATCAGGAGGCAGGCTCAGACGGTGTTAGGCCCAGTATGGATTGCAGGTGATTGCACAAAGGTTAGAAAGGGTACCGTTTCCCCGGATAACATGTATGGATAGCGTACACATTCAAAATATATGCCTCAGGAGGCAGGCTCAGACGGTGTTAGGCCCAGTATTGATTGCACGTGATTGCACAAAGGTTAGAAAGGGTACCGTATCCCCGGATAACATGTATGGAAAGCGTACACATTCAAAATATATGTCTCAGGAGGCAGGCTCAGACGGTGTTAGGCCCAGTATGGATTGCACGTGATTGCACAAAGGTTAGAAAGGGTACCGTATCCCCAGATAACATGTATGGATAGCATACACATTCAAAATATATGTCTCAGGAGGCAGGCTCAGACGGTGTTAGGCCCAGTATGGATTGCACGTGATTGCACAAAGGTTAGAAAGGGTAACGTATCCCCGGATAACATGTATGGATAGCGTACACATTCAAAATATATGTCTCAGGAGGCAGGCTCAGACGTTGTTAGGCCCAGTATGGATTGCACGTTATTGTACAAAGGTTAGAAAGGGTACCGTATCCCCAGATAACATGTATGGATAGCGTACACATTCAAAATATATGTCTCAGGAGGCAGGCTCAGACGGTGTTAGGCCCAGTATGGATTGCACGTGATTGCACCAAGGTTAGAAAGGGTACCGTATCCCCGGATAACATGTATGGATAGCGTACACTTTCAAAATATATGTCCCAGGAGACAGGCTCAGACGGTGTTAGGCCCAGTATGGATTGCACGTGATTGCACAAAGGTTAGAAAGGGTACTGTTTCCCCGGATAACATGTATGGATAGCGTACACATTCAAAATATATGTCTCAGGAGGCAGGCTCAGACGGTGTTAGGCCCAGTATGGACTGCACGTGATTGCACAAAGGTTAGAAAGGGTACCGTTTCCCCGGATAACATGTATGGATAGCGTACACATTCAAAATATATGTCTCAGGAGGCAGGCTCAGATGGTGTTAGGCCCAGTATGGATTGCACGTGATTGCACAAAGGTTAGAAAGGGTACCGTATCCCCGGATAACATGTATGTATAGCGTACACATTCAAAATATATGTCTCAGGAGGCAGGCTCAGACGGTGTTAGGCCCAGTATGGATTGCACGTGATTGCACAAAGGTTAGAAAGGGTACCGTTTCCCCGGATAACATGTATGGATAGCGTACACATTCAAAATATATATCTATACATCAGGAGGCAGGCTCAGACGGTGTCAGGCACAGTATGGATTTGACGGCCCAGACTACACAGCGGAGGAGCAGGGAGAGGTAAAGATTGCAAATGCTGGGGCCCTGCCCAAGCAAGGGGGGCCCACTTGTGGGCGTCGGTACTGGCACTGGGCCCCTCATAGTACGGCGGTGTGTCTGATGGCGGGTGTGCACCACCACCGTCAGAGACACTTGATTGCACTATGAAGGACCCTGTACCAGTGCCCGCGCCCAAGAGTCGGCCTACCCACCTGTCCAGGGCAACGGCACTCACACTGTGTCGTGCGCTAGGTGGTGACCCCGGCCATGGGGGGAGGCAGCACAGTTAGGGAGGTTTAGAAAGTGGCATATGTTGATGTTGGACATTCAGCTGATGCAAAAGGTGAAATAGGTCAAGTCCCAGGAAGAGGTGGACCAAAGCAAGCCATTTTGCTGTCACCCTATGTGTCATCAGAGGAAGGTGGGACAAAATCCTTGGAAACCCATGCGTGGTTCATTTTAATGAAGGTTAGATCATCCACATTTTGGGTTGACAGACGGGTCCTTTTTTCTGTCAGGATTGATCCAGCTGCACTGAAGACACTTTCCGATAGCACACTTGCAGCTGGGCAAGCGAGCTCCTGTAAGGCATATTGTGCCAATTCAGGCCAGGTGTCCAGTTTAGCGGCCCAATAGTCAAAGGGGAATGACCTGTGTGGGAGAACATCGATATGGGAGGAAAAGTAGTTTGTAACCATAGTTGACAACTGCTGTCTCCTGTCACTTTCCATCTATGCAGTATTACCAGTTGTGTGAGCGGTACTTGAAAAATCAGTCCACAACATTGTCATGAAACCCCTGTCTCCAACGCCACTTCTGCTGTGTGCACCACGAACACCTCTGCCAAGCTGTCCCCGGCCCGTACGGCTCGTGTGAGAACCATCACCGCTGCTGTGTGCTGGGAATGCCTCAAGCAACCGATTTACCAGAGTTGCTTGTTTATTAGCCAATATTAGGTCAAGGTTCTCCTGTGGCATGATGTTTTGTAATTTGCCTTTATAGCGTGGATCCAGGATGCTGGCCAACCAGTAGTCGTCATCGTTCATCATTTTGGCAATGCGTGGGTCCCTTTTTAGGATCTGCAAGGCATAATCTGACATGTGGGCCAATGTTCCCGGTGTCAATGATGCACTGCGAGTGCTGGTTGGAGGAGCACTTTCTGGCAAATCCACATCCCTCCAGTCACGCACAAACCCTGTACCAGACCTTGCCACGCCAACATTTTCACTTGCCCCACGAGATGCATCCTCCTCCCCTAAGTAATCATCCCCATCATCCTCCTCCTCCTCCTCTTCTTCCTCCACCTCGTCCAGGAGAGGTCCCTGAGCAGACAATGGCTGAATGTCATCAAGGATTCCCTCCTCCTCTTCCTCCTCATCAACATTGGCTGCAGACGCCTGCTCCTTAAGGTGCGTCAAAGTTTGCATGAGCAGACGCATAAGTGGGATGCTCATGCTCAGGATGGCGTCGTCTGCGCTTACCAGCCGTGTGCATTCCTCAAAACACTGAAGGACTTTACAGAGGTCTTTCAGCTTCGACCACTGCACACCTGTCAACTCCATGTCTGCTCTCAAAGTGCCTGGCCGTGTATCCTCCCACAAATGCATTATGGCCTGCCTCTGCTCGCACAGCCGCTCCACCATGTGCAGGGTGGAGTTCCACCTTGTTGCAATGTCGATAATGAGGCGGTGGTTGGGAAGGTGGAGCAATCGCTGCAGCTTCTGCATACGAACGGAGTGTACAGGCGACCGGCGGATGTGCGCGCACAGTCTTCGCACCTTCTGGAGCAGGGCTGTTAACTCCGGATAATTTTTGAGGAAGCACTGCACCACCAGGTTCAAGGTGTGAGCCAAGCAAGGTATATGGCTGAGTTTTGAAAGGGCTATGGCTGCCACAAAATTACGGCCGTTATCACTAACTACCTTGCCTGCCTCAAGATGTACACTGCCCAGCCATGACTCAGTTTGTCGCTTCAAGTACTCGGCCAGCACCTCGGCGGTGTGTCTGTTGCCCAAACACATCATCTGCAACACAGCCTGCTGACGCTTTCCACTAGCTGCTCGATAGGGGGACACATCGTGTGCAACAGTGGCAGCTGCAGATGGAGTGCTCGTACGACTGCGCTCTGTGGACGAGCTTTCGCTTCTGGAGGAGGAGGAGGAGGGTCGAACGCCTACAGCCAACTGTTTCCTATACCGTGGGCTAGTCAGCACTGTCCCACCACCGCTGTCCCCTGTGGACCCTGCATCCACCACATTGGATGCCAATCTGGGTCAACAACTGGGTCATCCATCACCTCCTCTTCTATGTCATGTGCACCTTCCTCTGTGTCACCGTGTATGGTGGTATAGTGTGCGGGAAGGGGCACCTGAGTATCATCAGGGTCAGAATCTGGCTCTGTACACTGCGAGGACAATGTAGTGCTCTGAGTGAATGTACCAGCAGAATCATCCATCAGCGGCTGTGCATCAGTGCACTCCATGTCAGATTCATCTTGGCCTGGGTAATTCACCATTTCACTTGATAATCCAGGCATGGTATGTGAAAACAGCTCCATGGAGTAATCAGTAGTATGGCCTGCGTCATCCTTCAATCTTGGTTGGGGTGAAGGACACAAGGAAAGGTGTGGTTCATGAACATGAGCCTCCAATGATGACTCAGTGCTTTTACTTTTTACAACTGAAAAAGAGGAGGCGATAGAGCTGGAGGCTGAGTCAGCAATGTAAGACAAAACTTTTTCCTGATGCTCTGGCTTTAAAAGCGGTTTGCCAACTCCTAGAAAACTAAGCGCTCGAGGCCTTATGTAGCCAGACGATGACGCAGGCTCAACACCTCCTGCATTCGGTCCTATTTTGCTCTTGCCACTACCATCAGATCCACCACCAACACCATCATTACCAGCTGCCAACCCCCGCCCAATTCCACGGCCTCTTCCACCAGCCTTCCTCATTTTTGGCAGAAATGTAGACAAAATCCAACAAACTATATAGTAATGTAAAACAAGGTACAAGGTGTCTATAGGACAGGGGAGATTTTGAATTTCTGCAGACACTTGTGGACACTGGACACTTTTGGATTGTGTGAGGCCCACTGATATCTGAGCGCTATGTGACAGGCTCGATGGCACAGCTGTGACCAAAGTGACTAGAGGATAAGGGAGATTTTGAATCTCTGCACACACTTTTGGACACTGGACACTTTTGGATTGTGTGAGGCCCAATGAATATCTGAGCGCTATGTGACAGGCTCGATGGCACAGCTGTGACCAAAGTGACTAGAGGATAAGGGAGATTTTGAATCTCTGCACACACTTTTGGACACTGGACACTTTTGGATTGTGTGA